>NC_072852.1:104026998-104670748 GCF_028858705.1 Grus americana
AAGCATTTTTATAAATTAGTTGTCATTGCAAATAGAGGAATTACACATATTGCATTAGGATATCCACTGCTTGTATATGTACCTTCCAGTTTTTCCTTGTGACTGTTAGGGGTCGTCCCCCTGCTTGAATTAATCAAAATGCATATTATAATTACACGGTTTTCCAATATCCATACACAGCAAGTACAAGATACTTACATGTAAGTACACTGTATTTACCTATATTTTTGCATAGTTTTTAGTGTGTACTTTGTGCCACTTAATAAAAAGCATTACTTGTTATTTTTGTTGTTGCTTGTTTTTCTCAGACAGCTTTTCAATTAAAGTTGAAGTAGCTGGATTTTTGGTATGTTCATCACAGATTACCAGTTCCTAGGAGTGTAGAGATTAGACACTTGGAGGAGTCTGGATAAGCGGTGGGGTAAGCTGCAGTGTGAACATGAAGTTTTAAATCACCTCCTTAATTAAGAAATGCAATATCAGATTTATGGTGCTAATTTAATAAACTTACCTTTAATTTGAATGGAATTGTAAAGGTAAGAACTCCATTTTCCTTTTGGTAACACTTTACAATAAGTGGCACTAAATTACACTATAACTGCTATGTTACAGGGAATTACATGTAACTACACTGTAACTGTTGAAATAGCTACTGTACATGTGCGTACATGGTAACTTCAGTGCTGTTACAATCATGAATTACATAATTACAGATGATTCTGTCCTTTCTTTTCATCGAAATAGTTATATATATATATAATACTGTAATGAAAATACACAAGATGTTAACTTTCATGTCTGTCTTGAAAAAGTTGGTTTTCTTCACGTATTCCTTTATAGAGGGAGTCTCAGTGCAAGACGAACCATCCTTAAATAACGTGGAAACTTTTTAAAATGTTCTAGCTTAAATTCTGAGCCTCAAGTTAAACATCAGGTTCCTTAAACTATTTCTTGGTTTGTTAGATGACACTAAAAGAGTGGGAGGATGCACCCCTTGTCTTCTGATGCACCGCTTTCTTGTTCAAATCATGAGAATGTTCTTGAAGCATTACAAAAAAAAAAAAAAAACCTACATCGAAAAGTTTAGAAATAATCAGCCATCGACGCTGTAAACAGTACACTGGCAGAAACCAGCTACCTGGTCTTGAGAAAACTACTCTGCACGTGCGTGTGGGAGAGGATGTCACACACATTTTAGCGAGGGTGGCTCCCACTCAGAGCCTCAGATACCTCACGCCATCATCAAAGTGGTATTTCAGAATGGGATCTCGGACAAAGGGAACGGGCAGCTGGCTTTTAGCCTACTGAATGTCATTAGCGTTGAGCCGTAGTTCTGCTTACAAAAAAAGAGGGATGCCTCTTTACACCGCGTGCAGTAATTTAAACCCGTGAAGACCAGGCAGGCCTGCAAAGTGCTACCCAGGTAGAATGCTCGGTGTGGGTTTTTTCACACCTGCTCTGCAGAGATGCAAGGGACATCGCCAGGTGCAAGACAATGGAAGATCCGCTGTGTTAAAAACCAGCACATGTGAGAAGTTTTAACTGAAAACCAATGAAATAACCTATTTTAACAGTACAATTTATATCTCTTTTTGCAAAGTTTAAACGCTGTTTCTATGCCACTGGAGAACATGGTTTGAAACGGTTACCCCAAGGGCAATCCTGCTTTTGAAGGTCCTACCCGACCTTGGTTGGGCAATGGTTCAAGTAACAACCCTACTACTCAAGCAAGCTGGAGTTAGGAAGGATGAAAAAAGGCGTAAACACCACGCTGGTGGGCAATTCCACGTGAACAAAGAAGGCCCTCATCCAGGGAAGCACTTATTTTTAAGCATATGAATAGTGCCTTACAGTCCAATGGAACTTCTCCCACGCCTGAAGCCGAGCACGCGCTTAAATGCTTAGTTGAACTGGGCCGCAGGTCCTGAAATGAAACCTTGTCGTACGTGACACTGTATTGTAGCTAATGTAACTTACTGTTGTGACAAGAACCCATATTTTTGGTATTAAACTGAATGACTTCCTTCGCCAGCCTTTTACATGTGTATGTTTCGAAAGACATGAATATCTTGTAAACCTATACTAGTTTTCAATGTGTCTAGTAGCACCTACCTGGTTCTCTCAAACTACCATATTATATTAACATATTATTGCATTTTTCCACAGATGGGTATGGAGTGAACTGTAAAAACAAGCATGCAATCACATCAATGCAGACTTATTTCTTTAAAATGTCATACTGTATATGATTTATTATGTTAACACTCAACCACATCATATTATTTATGTCTGTATATTTTGAAAAAAGTGCTGCTTTGATTGACGTCACCCTTTTTTCTTAGAAATTAACAAGATAAATGTTTCAACAAAAACAATTAAAATACTCTAATATTGTCCTTAAAAGGTTTATACTCTTCTGATAAATAATCTGACACAGCACCTTTATCTTCCATTTTACCATACTACATGATGTCGTATTCCAAACTCTCCCTTCCCCGCACAAAAATAAAATCCCAGGAGAAAGTCCTTTACAGCAGACCATCATGCTTTTAGGCTTCATAATTACAGCAACCAGAGAGAAATACTCTTTCGTCAAAGGTGCAAAACTTAGGAGCGAGACAAGCTCCAGCTCGACTAACTTGTGTTCTCCAGTGTAGAATCGTTTCCCAGAGCTGTTATGGCAACCTTTTTATTTCATTGGAAGAGGAAATAAGCCGATGGGCTTACAGTGTTTTGTTGTCATATTTAAGAGCATGTGATTTTTCAGCTGTCAATTACACAAAAAATTTCAGAAATAATCCAAACAGAGACTTTCACTGTGGAGCTAAAAGCATGGCAGGAATTCTCTATCATTCACGGTGACATAAGTTTGTACCTCACAAAATGCATAGACAGGAATTTAATATAAAGAATTAGTCCATTTACTGTATACACAAAACATATATCTTTTGTTTTAACACTTCTATTTTTTTCTTTTTTTTTTTCTTTTTTCTTTTTTTTTTTTTTTGGCAAACCAACATAGAGAAGCAGCTCTGGAACTGCCAAATTAAAAACTGAGAATTTTAGCAACTCAATAGTATTTTTTAAGGATAGTAATCAAATGTGGTTGTAATTTAAAACCTGAGGCTGTGCACTGGTTGTTAGCTTAAAACTACCTTTCCATATAACATTGTGCTTCCATTGTATAACAAAGAAAAAATCAACAAGAACTAGAAAAGGTTGCTGCTGAACAGTGCTAGGACATACAGACAGAAAATACTAATACATGTTATCTACTCAGAATATTGGTTTGAGTCATATCTAAAGGGATATAATGGACATTAGAAAATGCTTACTTGTGACTGACTTAGCTACTGCCAAAAAAGTTAAATATGTATCAAATAATGTTTAATTGAATTTCTTATATGCACTATATACAGATACTAAAATGCCTTGCAGTTGTGCCCCATGAACACTTCAAATTTCAGTAGGCAGGTGAGTTCATGTGAAGCAAATAAATTATAAAAAACAGAAATTACTCTGAAAGATCTCTAATCTTTGTGATCCCAAAAAGCAGTAAAAGGGCAGGACGAATTTGTTTCAAATGAAGCACTATTATCTAACTTTGCAGAATTTGTATAGCTAGCTATTCAGCATGTTTTTACCACTGAAACATGGCACTGTTGTCAAGGTACCATTTAAAACATAGCGAAACAAAGCAAAACAAAACAAAAAATTTGGCGGAGTCATAGGGTTTTTTTCCACCAAATTCAAGCATACAAGAAACCACACTAAAAAGATTTCAGCTTGTGTTTCCTAGGGCATATGTTCCAAAAACAAGTTGCTTTTTGAATTATAGATCGACATGTATAAAACATTCTTTGTAAACCTCTAATGTTAGACTTAACATTTTAAGTAAGTAAATTAGGTCCTTACCTAATAGTATTTGTTATGAATATTGTTCTATGACATACTAGTAGGGACATGACAAAAGAAAACTGAAAAAGAAGAGAGCTGCGTAACATTTAAAAATGTAGAAAACTTGGATTAAGATGATGATTAACATTGTTAAGGCTGTATATTCAAGCACTGTATGTTAAGAGAGCAGTGGATATGAATTTTAGGCAATAAGAAATGTCCTGCTTTACGCATGATACTGTAATTATAGAATGATGATGTCAACAGCTGATTGTTGGCATAAACTGGCTACTTATAGCAGGTATGCGAGTTAATAAAGATAGCAGAAGATGGCAGAAATGAATTCTGAGAAATGATAGCCAGTTTTCTCCAGCAGTCAGCCTGATAAGTAAAACTGCAAGATTCTAGCTCTGCATCTAAATGAAATACTCTTTTTTCTCCTCTGCATTGACTTGGCTGCCTTCTGCATTGATAATGGCTGTGTCGGCATCAGGCGCATCTTCAGCTCCTTTTGCTTCATTTGTTAAATATGTTCCTATGGGAATCAGTAAAACAGAAAACAAAAAAACAACAAAAAAGAAATATTAGGGGTTTTTTAGCTTTACATTGCATTATAGGAAGTACATTTCTAACAATGCTCCAATTGCTTCATGAATGGACAAATATTTTCACACAATTTTAGTACACATCATATAGGTATGCTCAACTTTCTAATTTGTCTAAGAAATATTTATAGTATTAATACTGATAATGCACACACACAAATTCAAGAATATCCACAATAAATTAAGGAAAACTTTTAATAAAAATCTACTTTATCTAACTGCACTAATATGCAAGGTATTTTGCAATTATAGAGTAAGTGGTAAAATCTTGGTTATTTCATGGAACACCTACCCCCCCAAAACACCAAACCAACTTTGAAGACTTAGATATTCATAAATGCTTATTTAAAAAAAAATGGCCATTGATTATTTTTGTATTTCTATTTTTTCATGATTGTATCTATACTTTAATTTTACAGAATTGTATCATAGTAATTTCCAAGAATTACAAAATTGAGATAGTTTTATTAACTGAACCCACTCACATTATACTATCACAGACATTTTTATGCTCAGGATATGAATAAAGAGAATTGTGTATAATAGTCAACTTTTCCTTTGTGAAAAGCATTATGTATGTTGGCATAAGATGGATATGTGCTCATTCAGGAACGTAAAACAAAAGAGACACACTTTCACTGGTTCATTAAAAACAATCTTGGTTTTCCTCTGCACAATCCAATCAAATTAAAAAGATGTTTTCATCACCTTATGTCTGCTAGCCATATTATTAACCTATCTAAAATAAGATTTAATGAGTTAATACCAACACTAATCCTCTCTTCCTTTCGTTTTTTTGGTAGGGGTAGGGAATCAACCGAGTTTTAACAACTGGTCTACAAGCCATTCAGAGGTTAAATCTCAAGAAATGATTTTGAATTAAAAAGGTCAAAACAGGATTGTAGAGAAGCATAGTCAGAAGTCAGTGTCACTCCATCCCTGTTATCTCTAATGACAGGGGGAAATTGGAAATGAAGGGAGTAGAATTCTTAAGGTGAACTCTCTGAATGAAGTAAAGCTTGGCCCGGGAATGAAACCCTTATTCCAGTGGGATCATTGCTAAGAGAGTCACTGATCTGAAAACTCACCACTGGCTCCTAATACTATCTTGCAAATACATAAAGTATTAGTAGTGCAATTTATTAAAATGAAAAATCTTGTTGACTCGATGTATATACATTCTGCTGAGTGGATATACTAGTGAAAACTATGAGATCATGTAATCAAGTGCCTAGAGCTAAGGGCTAAAACCAAAGGGCAATCCTATCTCTCAGTCCCTCTACATCACTGACTTATGACCTTGGGCATGAAACTAGATGCCCTTTGCCAGTCCGCTAGAAAACTGGGTAACATTCAGGGGCTTCACTGACAACCGGACTGTGAACTGAGCTTTCTTGTCCAAATCATTCAGCAGATGGGGGAAGGCAAAAGGGAACAGCCCTGCCACGTGAAATTGTGCTTTGCTTCCAAAAGTGACTGAACTTCCACTAATCTGTCTTACCTTTATGTCTTGCCAGGTATCGACCAAGGAGAATTATAGAACATAGCGTTACAAAGACAACTACAGCCACTATTCCTCCTATAAGAGCGTGGTCAGGTCCGGTCTGTCCAGCCAAAGCATTTGGATCTAGAGGGAGAAGCAAAAAACAAAAGTGGTCCTACACAGACAAAAACTGTCAGGAAAATTCGCAATATCAAGTTTTATACTGATCATCCTGAAAATAGGGCATTTCCCTCTTTAATATTCAGGATGGTTATTCCCACTTTTACTACCAGTATCTTATCAACAACATAGTGCTGCTTGTATTCCCAGATTGTTAAAGCCCTGAGGACATCACAGTTATGAAAAATATTACCTTATTCTTCTTTGGCAGAGGTTATTAAATGAGAAAGGTTTCTGGTTTTGTCCTCGCCATTTTACAACTGAAAACCTGGCCATAGCTATTTATAGAAGGAAAAACAAGGAACCGAGAATTGGGGATCAGATAGCATCAGCAGAATAGTGTCTGCATAATACATAATTTATAGAACTGATTCTCAGTGGGGATCCCTTATATATTCTCTTCCTCTCATTCCTATCCGATTGCACCAGAAATAAAAAGGCAGATAAAGTGCAGCCGTGCCAAGTTCCTCTGCACATGGCTGAGTCTGCATGAATTTGGTCAGATAAAGGTATCAGGCAACCTGAAAGATCATCATTCAGTCTCAAGCGTCAGTTTGTGAATTAACTATGAATACTCAATTAATGCCCAATACGAGCAAGCCATACTAGAAATAACAATGTATTAGCAGGTGCATTTTACTAACTCTGTGCAGAGCGCTAGGAATACTGCCAGATTCAAGCTTTCTGTGGTGGCCATTTGCCTGTTCTGTTGCCTGGTGCTTCACAAAAGTTGCAAAGAGGCAATCATGGGAAATGGCACTACTTAGGGTTGAGTAATCCTTTGGAGCTTTTGAACAATGAACCGGCAACCTGTGACTGTTGACTCACCTGAAATATGCAAAAGAGGGTAAAAATTCAATCTAAGGATCATGGTAAGATTCCTATTTTAACAAAAATGCCTCTGCTACGAAGTAATAGTAATTCTCTTGAAGATGCTATTAGCAGGTACTGTATGTTGCAATCAGTCTACTCTCACTGCTTCAAGGGCATTTCCCTTGCAGGAGCTGTCCATATTCTACAAATAGTTTGCAAACAACTTCTTTGCTTTGCAAAAGGGAAAGGCAGGAAAAATATTTACATAGAAAAGAGGGCGAGTCCGTAAAGATGATAGAAGGGCCTCTGATAATGCCGAGGAGGTGTAATTCCATGATACCATAATTACATTCTGCTGACCGGGATCATTGTATAACAGTAAGATCTACAGATATATCTACATACACAGAAGTGTACATAAACATAACGTTATATAGATGAAATAAAAGAATCATGTTTTCCCCTCCTTTTGCAAACTGTCAGGCATACTGAAACTACACTTTCAGGTTTGCTGGAGCAGAGAGCGCTATGGCCACTGCTACAGACACAGTTCTCCTCTTAACAGTCACTGAACCCATCAGGCACGGCGTTGTCACTTATTGCTGGCTTTCTGAGCTCCCACATCTTTCTCTTCTGGCTGCTGTGAGGACTTTGGGGAAGCTGGCCACAGCACTTCTACAGACATGATGACAAATAGTAGGTATTGGCCTCAAAAAAGCTGGAAATATCTTATAAAGTCAGCTGTGCCTGCTCCCTCCTCCATCTCCACGAACCTGCCGGCACGGTGCTACTGCTGGCGGCACTACGCTGAGTACACAGAATCAGTCCAAGGGGACATCGGCTCTACTTTGGTGATTAAAAACGACGCCGAGTTCTGCGTGCCAGCAGCCTCACAGGAAAAAGCAAGATGGCTGAAGCCTTGCCTCCCCAAAGCAGGAGCTGGGAGCACGCAGCCGTCCTTTCCCAGGCCTTGCAGAGGCTCTGTTTTCCGAGGGCAGTAAGGAGGAGGTGACTGCTCGCTTGAGAAAATGGAAGGTGACAGCTTGCTGCAGGATTGTCAGCCTGCTCGAGCCATCTAGCAAATTCCTCCTTCCGTCGTGCCTGTAGCAATGTTGCCGTAAACCTCCTCCCTGCAGCAAAAAGGTAGCACCCGTTTGGGCACTGAGGAGCGGCAACGTCCCCAAGCGCTGCCTGTGACCTGCAGGAGATGCTCTTCCCCAGCACTTGGCCAGGAGCACATGAACGTGTTTTCCAACTAGAAGCTAACTCCTGCTAGTATACCAGCAGTAAAATTAAAGAATGAAAGGAGATATTTTAAGGGATAATATCCTTCCTGATGCAGAGTATAATCCAGAGAAGGGTTAGCACAGCGCTTTATCTAGAGGCATTTTTTGAAAAGCTGATTGCAGCGTACAGCTTTAGCTCAATACCCAGATTTACAACACATCTCCTCCGTGAGCTTTAATAAACGTTATAGACAAAAATCCTCACAATACACTGAGATGAATATGCCTCTGTGTTTTCATCCTCAGGTGATTTCCTATATATAGCTACTCACTCCTAGTCTGACATACCTGGTGTGACTACATGAAGTGACCTAATGCCAGCATAAATATAAGGTTCCCACCTATTAGTGTGGATTAATGAGATTCCACTGCTGCTATAGGTTGAAAGTTTTAGCTTTAAAATTAATTTAGATATTCATTGGAATGCAAAGGTAGTATTGTATTTCTGCTATAATCTCTTAACCTTGGTATCAAAGCCAGATTATATTGATAAGTATTGCTAGACTGCAACAGTCATTTTTCAGTCCCTGAAAAAACTTGTACGTGACCTATTACCATTATGTAAGCACTGAACAACTTATTTCTTAAAAAGAAAAAAGGAAAGGAAGGAGAAGAAGGAAGAGATGGAAGGGAAGGAAAGAAAGATCCTCAAAAGTGGCTAACATTTTCTTGGGAAACAAGCATTCCCTCATCTCAAAATGAAAATCTGTACAGCACAATATTCTGAGCAGGAAGTACACCTCGTAGAAATGTTCTCCTCATAGAAAAATAACGTTAGCATTAAATATAAATATGCTCTACATTATGCATCCAGAGTAATGCACTGTACTTCTGCCTTTCATAAAATGACCTAAGCCCCATGAGTAAATTATAGATCTGGGGCTACCTATCATCACATAAATAATTACTATGTCAAAATGTGCCTGAACAGTATCTGAAAGATAGAAATACAGGGGTTTGGAAACTATGTCATTTTGTGTTTTAGATATTTATACAGTGAACACGTATTATCCAAGCATTCTGGGCATTTGTATTAGCAACTGACATTAAAGTTCCTGAAAGTGCTGAGTTTGCATTTGTGCGCTGACCACTCAACAGTTTGCTTTCCAAAAAATAGAGCACTATTCAGATTATTTTTAGATTCTCATTACAAGCTTCATGGGCTTTACCAGGTAAATCCTACCCTGCCACACACATAACTCCAGCAAATAAAATCTTAAGTATGCAACCATGCAATAAATATTTTTCATCCAGCTGTTTCCATTTAAAAAATATTAGATTATTCTTGTTTTAAATATAGACTGTTTTCACTGCATGAACACAGGCAGCTACAGTAGTCATGGCCTGAAACAGTAAATTAAAATTTTGTAATCAGACTAGATCTTCTTCAAAGATCAGCTCTTTTTCTGTTTATTTCACCCTTTGATGAGACTAAGGAAATCTTATAGCAAGATACTGACACAAAACCTCATAATTCTCTTTTGTTTGTTTTTGTCCTAAATTTAGGAAGCCTCTTCAAAATACTGATTGCTGATGCTATGAAGTTGCACCCATTTTCAGCTTCTGGGATTTGAACTGTTTCTTCACAAACCTACTGAAATAAACTACTTAAAATGACTAAGAGGAAAAAAAAAAGTATCATTCATTAAGAAATGAAACACATCAGATAAATTTTAGTCCTATTAAACAAGTAGATCTGTGCTTTTCGTGACCTGCTGACAAAGTTTCAGTGTAGAATATTTTTATATAAATTCACACGTTAGTTAAGCAGAGACATTTTGGAACAGTTTTTCATGCTTTTGCATAAGGTGTATGTTAATTATTCATCTAGTTTCATTTTCTTCCTGCATAAGTTTCCTTCTTATTTATGCATAGTTGACTTGACTGAGCAGGTTGTAGGAAAGGGTCAGATAACCCTTTCCTGAGCAAAAGCAGCACAAGCACATTTGTGAATGCTGAAATGGCATATTTTGGAGAATACATGCTCAAGTAGGTGCCTTTATTGCAGAACTTTATTAATGTGTATTTTTGCCTCTGGTGCTGAAGTTTTAAAAAATCACTCTGAGCATGAGATGTACCCAGGTTTAAGGAATTCAAAAATAATTTGTTTTGACCATTTCTACTAAAAGAAAAATTAGAAATAAAGGTCCTAATTTGCTGTGGAGCTTAAATAGCATTCACAAAATGAAGACGTATTAGGCAGCTGTATTATTCATAAATTACTGTTCCTTAAGACTG
This sequence comes from Grus americana, assembly GCF_028858705.1. Taxonomy (NCBI): domain Eukaryota; kingdom Metazoa; phylum Chordata; class Aves; order Gruiformes; family Gruidae; genus Grus; species Grus americana. The sequence continues at coordinate 104,037,501 of NC_072852.1, forward strand.
GGAAAGGAACAGGGATGTCCCATTTCTCAGAGAAGTACTGAAACCACCAGCCTACAGTCACTTGTACTGATTTCATGAATAATCAACTGCTGATGCAAAGTAGAACCGCTCCAGCAAGGGATCCTGGGGCATGGCTCCGTGTTACAATTTATGTGGCAGACAAATCTCTTTAGATGACTCCTGCTTCTTTCCCCGTATGCAGGGACTTCTTATCACCCCCAGTACAACTTGCCAATTCTTCATATTTCTGCAAAATCAAAAAAGGGCCTGGCTCAAAATCAAATCAGTAAAGCAATGTGCATTTTAGGGTGGGGAAACCCAAAACGCACAAAAATTAAATAAATTGCTCTGTCATATTTGAAGGGCTGTTGAATTGTTGCAGATGATGGCAGGGTGAAATGCGCCAGTGAACACTTCTGGAGAAAAACTAGCAAAGAATGACAAATCATGAGACATCTAAACCTGCACTACTTTTAAGTGCCATAGCCAGCAAAGAGCAAACTGCAAAAACCATGGGAAGCAACTAATTTTGGGTTTTGTCAAGTCCACCAGTGAATGTAAGTTAAATTAGCAACATTACCCATTGAAATTTATTTGCATTTCAGCTTAATTTCCAAAGAAGAGATAGCTTGTGTGATCATGCTCTTTGACTCTGTCCAAATTACTTAAGACCCACGGATCCATTACAATGAGCTTTAAGAGACAGTAAAGATCTCAAGATTATTGTTTTCTTATAACTAACCTGAGAGGACAGGTTGCTGCAGGAGCTCAGATCTTGCTAGATATCAGAGAACCTATAGGAAGGATGCCTTTAGAAAAACCCTAACAGAGACAAAAGCTTTGGTCAAATTTTGTGCCCAAGAACCAATTTTTTCATTAGAGGTGTCTCTCTATTGTGAGTACTTTGGTGTCCATGGTACGGATCCTGTTAGAAGCTTTTCACATGGTTAGGTGGCATTTACAACATCTGAGCCCTTCCCACCTCACCTTTGTCCTCTTCCCCCCCATACCCACTCTTCCTGCTTCTCTTCCTTCTCGTCTCATAACGGGTCAGTTCCCACTGCAGTATTTGTATAATTCAGTTAAAAAGGCAGTCAACCGTGAGGCACCATCTCATTGGAAACCAGAGAAGATTCCTTTCTGCAGCTTATGGAACGAACTTGGGTTTTATAATGTATTTAGGCTAATATCATTTGCCAGATTTAACCATAGGGTCCATATAATTTTTAACTGTCCCACAAATGTAAGCTTTGAAAAAAATTAAAACTAAAAAAAAAATAAAAAATCACCAAGCAACAAAAAACCTCGCTGATTTGTCTAACATCAGTAGGAAAAAGGACTAAAATAGGAATTTACTCACAATATGGATAGGAGGTAGCACTGAAGTGATAGGTGACAAGGTATTAGCTTTAGGAAAAGTGGTAGTAGTGCTGTCTGTGATAAATGCTGGTAAGTAGAATTTACCCATTTTAGCATCTTAATTTGGGCACCCCAGAGTTCAATTTCCCTTGCCTGGCCTGGAGTGCTGAAACAGGTACTTTTAATCTCATTTTGTAATATACTGCTAACCACTAAAATACATGTACGTGAAACTTGTGAAAGTATTGTTAAGGGGGAAAAGAAAGTTTCTGCACCTTCATTTAAATTGCAAAGAGTAGCTGCCCAAAGGGGCTGGTTGTGAAATTCGTTGAAAATGTGTTTTGTTATTAACCAATTCTGAACTTAAAATATGTGACAAGCTTCTTTTTCCTTCTGTGCCTGAAGCAAAGAAGAACAAAGCAGTGTACTAATATACAGCATATATAAACTGCTATTTTACTAGTAGAACATCATCAACCACAGAGAAGACAGCAAGAAAAAAGAGTTTACTTGTAAACCTTCAAAGGAATTTACAGCCTTTTCTTCCCGTGTTACTGCAGTAGCACATTTGGCCCATTTTGCCTCTAAGTGTTTTTTTTCACCGTACTGAATTATATATATATTCCTATTAAGAAAAGCCCACACTCCAGAAGGATAAAAGTCCCACACTAATGTTTCACCACTTGAACCTACAGCTCCTTTTGAAGAGTTCATGTTGTTCTCGTCAATCTAAGACTTCTTTCAGTGGAGAGAAAAACCCAAATGTCTTCTGATGTGCATTTGTAAGTAGGTGGCCCTTCTCGAAGGTAAATAAAAGCATTACCCATACCTATTTATTTTTTAAATGTATTTTTTCCAATGCTAATAAGAAAGCTGTATACCTACAATGTTAAGATGAAAAGTTTCACAATAATCTTCAGGGTCCTTAGAGCCTCGTTCCAGATTTTGTGCCTTGTGTCATTGACATAGTTTCTTCTAAAGGTTTTTTCCTTTTTTTTTTTTTTTTTTTTCTCCTTAACGCTGCTTTAAAAGCTCCAGTTTTCTGAAGGGAACAGTTCCTCTAATTAGAGTACATAGAAGACTTTTCTTATTGACAAGATTATATTTCTGTTCATCAATAAACCCATTAATTGCTTCAGACTTTGTCTTAGGGAAAAAGAACTAAAATCTGCAAATTTTTGTATTCATCCTATTTTCTGTAGAGGATAATTAAGTCAATTCAGGGTTTGAAGAAATACTTGCAGCCTGTCCAGCTATAACTTCTGGCTGCTGAAACAGGGGGCTGTAGGGAAAGAGAGAAGTGGCACAGATGACTGCAGAATTTCCCTGTTAAGTTTCTCTCGCCAAATGAGTTGACTGTGGGCTGCAGCAACAGGCAGGTGATGCCTTAACTTTGCTTCCAGCATTTTAATTTTCATCTTCTTGTGAAGTTCCAGAATGCTCAGTGCCTTCATTGCAGAAAACAAAAGAAAGCAGATTGAAGTTTGAAAACTTCAGCCTATCAGATACTTAAAACCCCCCCCAACCCATCCCTACGTAGAAAATCAAGATGCATGACTTCCTACTTTGTGAGAAAAAAACACATTTCGTAAGTGTCATCTTTCTTCTGATGACTTTCCATCAATAAATATAGAAGGATCCCTGCCCTTCTTGGTTTTCTTCAGCAAAAAAAGGACAGGCACCAGCTGGAGTAGGGGTGTGTGTGTGTGCACAACTGGTTTTCCTGTCATCAGGAGTTAATGATCTATACAAATAATGAACCATTCTCAATTAACAGAGAGACAGGAGATGCCAATGTACTCTTCTGCTCCCTTCCTTGTAGTACCTTATAGTTGTGGCTTTCGGTCACTTCCTACAGACTTGGGTTTGCTAGAGCGAATACGAACACGAGCGTGTGGGAAGGGAGCGTGGCGCACGTGCGCAGCAGAGCGTTCGCAGCACAGGCATCTGCTGCTGCCTGCCGCCACAGGGGTCGAGGCCAGGCACTCAGATGGCCTCTGCCAGTCTTATCTTTCACACACCACGAGAATGCAACACGTTATCGCCACAAATAGACATCATGAACTACAGTGAGATTGCTAAGAGAGGAATCGCTCAAAACATTTGAGAAAGTTATTCTGCTAACCTTAAGGAAGCTAAGTCTACTAGAAAGTAGTATAAAGGCTTCCACTGTGACTCTTCTGTCACTTTGTTTTTACACTGTTATTACAAGCTCCCTCACAGATTGCTTCTCAAGAGCTAATCAGTACCACCGCAGAGGTCAAATAATAAATACTACCTCAAGTTAGCAGTGCAAGAAAGACATGCCTTCAGCTGAGAAATGGTATGAAACAAACGGAGATGTTCAGTGAAGTGTAGAGATAGAGACAAAGCTGTTCCTGGTGGCAGAAGGTAGGGAGGAGAAGGCTTTCTCACCAGTAAAGGAGAGCCACAGATATAAAGTCAGCCAAGAACGTGTATGGTTGTATAAGGATCAGAGATGCATGAACAGATTCACAGTTGCACGAGGTACATTGTACTGAATATGTTCATGAGAGTTTTAAAACCAAGAAGGGCAGCTTTAATTTAATTGAAGAACAGCTCTAATTAAAACTTACTCTGTGGTGGAAGAAAACCTATTGTTCAAATGAATTTTTTATGCTTGTCATACTAATTTTTTCTCACCAAATCAGATTAGAATAATTATAAGCCTATAATGACATCAAAACACCCCAGTAAACCAGCCACTTACAGCCAGAATCTGACACCTTATTCATGCTGAATAGCAATTTAATCTGTCGTGGGACTACTCAGTATGAGTAATTGTAACAGAATTTCCTCTTTGGCAGTTAATAGCATATTTTATCTGTCAATATATCTCTAGAAGATTAGCCAGGCATACTTGCGGTTAGGGTAACTGATCCAAGAGAGGCTGTTGACTGACCCAGCTCATCTCAGAAACAGAGATGTGAGAGACATTAGCAGAGACGGTCTGTTGTAATGCACAGAGTAACAGAAAAGAAGAGTAAATTATTGATAGGAAGGTGAGCACCCCTGTTAATATGTGAGGCATCTTTTATAGCTGTTTTAATAAGGGCATAAAATCTTATGTAAATTTTTTGGGACAATGGCAATAGCCATTAGTGAAGTTTCTGTCCAAGAAATAAAACTACCTTCAATTTGTTTGAATTTTTGCCTGTGGTTTAATTGAATGCTATCCATTCTTTATGCCAACTCTGTACTAATGGAAACAACAATATTTTCCCCATTTAATAAGGACATGCTTGATGGAATTCAATATCTTAACCAAATTCTCCTCTGGGAACATTAAGACTTTGTTGTTTTCAGATGCCTTAAAGTTAAATACCATCCAGCTATTAGTAAGAGACTGTTTGCTCTTAATGCCATTGATTGGTAATGGATTTGCTAAGAATAAGGTTGATCTTTGCTTTCCTAAAGGCTTTTTGTATTCATAAAAAAATAAAGCTACAGAGTTTTTGGTTCATGGGTCTATTTCTTTTTTTCAACTTGGCGGCATGCATTCATTTCCAGCAGCGCTCATGATCTCTATTGTCAGCACCGCTAGCTGCAACACATCCGGATACTACCAAGGGGGTCACATCCACAGTAGTTTGCAACTGACAGATTCATTTCCTACCTTCTCTTGAGACAGCGCTGAGGACTGAAAAAATCAGAGGTCCACTGTAATTACTATGTATATTTCAGATTAAATAAATGTGATAAAAGCCTCCATCTGGCTGTTGATTAAACGTGCAGAGGCAGGCTGATTTTCAGTGACATATTACAATATGTCTCTTGTAACGGTCCCTAATGCCATCCTGTAAATTACTTACATTTGGGATTACTTGACTATGGCAGACAGAAATATTACTCACTGTTCAAGTGCTGCCTACTGGGAGTATTGGAGACGAGGTCTAATCTTAAAGTTGTTAAGCAAGGCATTAAGAAATAATGGGGCCATGTTTATTTTACTAAATGCCGATTGTGCTCACACTATTTGAAGATGGCAAACCCAATTTAATAGTAGCCTGAGCCTGTTCCTGATGCTGGAAAGCTGTAAAAAGTCTGACACTGGGGAAATAAGTGTAAGTGGTCTGCTGGAACAGTTCTTGAGGAGAACTTTAAAAATCAGAAAAGTCCTGTAAAATATGTCAATAGTTTCAAATTGTACTCTATCTGCTGAAAAAAATGCAGTCCTCTCTGAACTGAAATTCAGAGATTCAGGGCCTTTCATTAAAGAAAAATCCCAACCAGCTAGCCGAAAAAGAAACAATAGACATTTCAAGGGAAAAATAGAAAATGATGCTGCCATTTCTCCATTTACTTTACACCTCTCCTTGCAATGGTGGTTGCATATGTGAAGAGTCAAAATGTACTACATTACTGAAGGTTTTTAAAAAACTTATGGTAAGAAAGAAGGGCTGGGGAAATATGTGGGGGGGATATTCACAGAGCAACTAACTGTGGTTAGAAGGGTTGTTCTTATGATTTACAGCTCCTTGAGGTTTACAACTCACAGAACAACAACAAAACTAATTCAAAATTGAAAATATCAGTGCTTATTTTTTTAAAAAAGACAAAGCTCCTCCCCTAGCCAAACTATGGATATTCCTGGTCTAGCACGTCACATTTGTACTTCTTGTTGAACATTTATTCTGTCCAGAAAGCGTACCAGGACACTCTGTGCAAATCAAGGTGCTGCCCAGCAAGGAGAGCTTTGGTCCTTTAAATTCTTGTTGCAGAGCCCAGCAGAAAGCCCTTGTTCCTCTACAGCTCTTAGAAGGACATCATCTTTGTACTGCAGTGGTTAAAATTGGTTTCCTTCCAGCCATTGGTCTGGAAAAAGTTCCTGGAAGCATTAACGAGCCTAGGAAACATCTCATGGCATTTTCTGCTCTAGAAATATTCTGCTCATCTCCTATTTGATCACTCCAACAAGTAACCTTCCTTTCCTTTCTCTATTCAGTTCTTATTCTAAGTGCATAAGATTTGCCATATAATCCCTTCACCCTAAATTGTCTCATTAGCCTACATCACTTGGCATCCACTCCTACTTAACTGAAGTGGTTCATTAAATGACATTTCTTCTTAAGAGGCCTCTAAAAACTTAGTCCTCTCTTTAGGAAAGCATGAACACAAAATGTAAAAGCAAAAAAACGATATTCCAAACAAAGCTGGAATTAACATGACTCTTCCAAAAGCCACTGCTGAGCAACTTTTCTTTATCTCTTTCCTTCTTCCTCCCTAATAAGTCTGTTCCCTTTACATTATAGCCATGTAAGGAACATGATGTTTTTCTCTGAAGTATAATAAAGATGAACTCCAAAAATGTGATTCTGATCATTATGACATTCTGTTTGATGCGGAAGCTTTTGTTAGTCAGCAAAATTTTAGTTGTGACTACCTCACTAATTTCTGTATCAATATCATTCCCAATATGAAGTTAGGCGATACTACATTCAGCTGAAAAACTGAGATTTTTTTTTTCTGAAAGGTTGAGCGTACGAAGCCAAATGTGGATATTTCACGCTTTCTGGTGTCGCAGCCCCTAATTCAGCACAACAAGTAAGTATGCAACAAATGGGACTTAGATTAAGTGCTATTGTTGAGTTGGAACTGGAGTGTTAGATCCCAGCTTCAGTTTACAAGACACTGGCTACCAAAGGAGACACAGATAAACTAAAGAAGGAGCGAGGACTCCTTTAGCTGTGAGAAGCAGTGTTTTTAGCCTCCCTTGCCCTCTGGAAAGCTTAGGCAAGCTGCTCCTCCTCCTGCGGTGGTGAGACTCATGAATACAGAGACCATTGCGACAGCTTCTCTCTGACACCAGCATGTCTGGGTCCGACGCCAGAAGCAGCGGTGAGCCTGCGGCGCTGGGCAGCGCATAATCAGAGAGTCCCCCTTGCTGGTAGCAGTCTCTCATCAAAGCTCTCCTCTTGTCACCTGGGCCAAGGAGACAGCATGTGGCCTGTTCCTGCAAAATCTATTTCAGTACTTAAGGTGGAAAGGGATTTTTTTTTACACCTTGCAGTCCAGAAAAATCATAAAAATGTACATTCGCTCTACCTAACGATGACTTAGTCTGCTCACAGCAACGCATAAGGCCTAGAGGTCGGTGAGGTGTCCCTTCAGGACACCATGCTGGTGATGGCCCTTGAGAGGAAGGTTAGTTTTTCCAGGGATAAGCATGGAAAATCAAGTTTAAATCCTTGCCATGCAACAAATACTTGGGTGTGGCTTTGGCAAAGCGTTTTCTTTATCCGTGCCTCAGCTCCCCTAAAATAAACTGAGACTCATGAACAATGAATGATCTTGACTCATAGAGTGACTCATAGAACAATGAATGATTGTTCATTCTGAGACACTGCAGTAGCAGGGGTAAGGCAGGTACTTCACCTGTCCTTACAAACAATATTCTATATAATATTATTTTAAAACATTTGAAATGGACTTTTGTGGTTTTAATTTTTACTGAACTTTTGTTGGATGTATTTTTTGTTCTTTGGATAAAAGGAAACTGAGCATCTATTATTATGTGTTTGCATAATGAAGAAATTAATAGCTGGATGCCTTTATTTCTGAGAAATGAGACTGAACAAGATAGCCTTACACAGCTACATTACTAAAAGTAATTCACACCAGGTAATTGCTGAAGACAAAAATAAACAGAAATATGGGAATAAGCCAGAAATAGGATGGATCTACTTCCAGATTGTGGAAACAAACAGAGAAGCATTAGAGATGTTGTTAAACATTGTTAAACAGGTCGACATGAACCCTTGGGTTCAAAAATAACCTTGAATTTAACAGGAAAAGTTATTCCATTTTAATAATGGAATCAATAAAGATGTATGTCAACTGATACAAGAAGGTAGCAGAGAATTAACGTTTAAAAAATTGAACAGCTATAGTCTCCTGGCTTCAGTTTGCTTTTTCATTCCAGTAATGTCTACTTTCTCATAAGTGCTAAGTTATACGTTACAATTAAACTTAGCAAATTATGACTAAAACTTCTTTGTATTTAGTTACAGTAATTTCCTAAAATCTCAGGGGAGCATTTAAAGGTTAGTTCCTTTATCTGTATGTTAATCAAATGCAACAATACAGTTTGGAATTTTAAAATTACATGAAGCAAGCAAACCTGCACCTACTTGTCAAGGTTTCAGTGAACAGTATTACAAGATAATCCTACCATTTTCGTGACAACTGGGCGATAAAATCAATCACAACAATCACAATAAAAGACCCATAAAATGTTCCTGGTTTAAAATATTGTGTGTACACATATGGTGATTTCTCTTAATAACTTTAGTAACTGTTCAAGCACCTGAACATGTTAGATATTTCAAGGGACATTTGTGCCTTTCATTGCTGCCATAGGGTATAAGCGGTTAAGTCTTCATGGTACTATAAATCATTGTTCCAAAAGTTACCATGGCTCTGCAAATATAAGGCATAATATAATATATTTCACATATGTTAAGTATGACAAACCTGGTGAATGATGCACAAAAATAAGAGAGAGCAACAAATTCAAACACTGCAGAGGTCAGCTAGTTAGTGGCTGCCCGCAGTCATAGACAGTAAGGGTCACCAAGGTGGTTGGGAGCTGGAGCACATAATGTATGCGGAGATGCTGAGAGAATTACATTTTTTCAGTCTTAAGAAGAGAGAGCTAAGGGAGGAAACATTATTGCTACTACACGGGAAGGAGAAGAGATGATTGAGCCAGACTCTTATTAGAGGTGCACAGAGTTGAGAGGCAATGGACACAAGCTGGAACATTGGAAATTCAAACTAGATATTAAGAAATTCTTTTTCACTACAAGGATGATCAAACACTGGAACAAGTTGCCCAGAGACGCTGTGGTTTCTCCATCCTTGAACATACGTAAAACTCACCTGAATGAGGCCTCGAGCAACCTGATGTACAGTAGCCCTGCTCTAAGCTGGGCTTGGACTAGATGGTCTCCAGAGGTCCCTTACAACTTATATTATTCTACAATTCTAGGAAATGGGTCAGAAGCGACCAAAATGAAGAATACACAGAAAAAAAATAAAGATGTTTTCCAGATTTCTGCATCTTAAAATGCACAGAATGAATCACGAACCAGCATCCAGCAGATGGATGCTAAGATCCTACTATTGCTTTAAGATGTTCTTTCTGTGTTGTCTTACATTGTTGCTATCACTCTCATATCCACACTGACAAAAATTCACAGGCTCTCCAATTACTTTTCTCCTACCTTCTAGTAACGGACACACTTGAATCAGGGAACAGGAGTTCACATAAAACCTTACAAATTATACTGCAGAAAGCAGCTGTATGTTGGCAAAGGAAAATTCTATGTGATATAAAGGGCTTTCTCTTCCTCTAATTTATTTTTTCTTGAAATAAATTTTTTTCTTTATCTCAAAAACAGGGTCACAGCAGCCACTCTGAAAAAAAAAATTTCCATACTAGATTATTTCAGATAATGTTTTACAAAGCATTATACATAATAAGAATGTCAAAGATCAGCAAATTGTTCCAATGGACTTTCCATCAAATTATGTTTACAATTACTGAGAGGTTAGATTTGCAAAGAAATGAGCTGACATTTCAGCATTCTGTGGCAATTGCAGTATTTTCAGTCTGAGGATTTCAGTTTTATGGCCAGCTTGACAAAACTAGTGTAATTCTGTTTTTCTCAGGTATAGCTAGGCTTATTTATAGCAAGGTCAACTCATTTGAAATCTCTTGTATCTCTTTACTCACTAGAGAAATTGTCATGCAAGTAAAACTCTGGATGGTGTTGTTTCTCTGTAATAGCAGGGAGTAAGAACCAGCAACCACAGAAATTGCTTCTCTGCCTGTCAGACTTGATATTCAATGCACAAAACATTTCATAGATAAAAATATACTGCAGCTTATCTCCATGTAATAACAGTGAGCATGCATCTTTCAAAATACACTGTAGGCCCCAAACACGGCAGGGGGCTCTGATGGGACTACCACATGGAAGCCCTCATCTAACAATCTGACAACTAAATATATGATCCAAATCTCCACAAACCTGGGGAGATAAAATCCCGCTGCAAGAATTCTGATCTGAAATTTCCCTCCACCCCCAAATTCTGTGGGAAAACATTCTGGAGTGTCTCAGCCATCTCTTTTCCTCCTGCTCCCCACAATCCCTTCCTCTTTGGTAATTTGACTTCAAGGAGAAGAAAATTTCTCGGAAAATCTACTAATGATATAGTATCCCAACAATATTTAACTGGGTGCTTCCACACAGTTTTCTGGGTCTCCCGCCTTTCACAGCTCTAGCATCATCCTTTTTCTCTATTACTTTTTCATGAAAGATGGTCATACAGCTTCAGCAAAACTGTCATTTGTCACGACTTCCTCAGTGCCACAAGCATCTGTATAAATCCTGTTATTGCCTTGCTATTGTGTTGTTACTTCCTGCTATTGCTTTGCAATATTTTCCTTGTCCCAAAAGTAGGTTCCATGAGACCTCTTGCATTTTTTTCTATTCAGTGTTACTGTGTACTCAGGATGAGAACCAAATGGACATTTAAATATCTTTCACACGTCTTAGGTCAAATTTGAGCAACAAAGTCATGAAGTGTGTTCACAAAAGCATGGCTTAAGCCATTTAAAGGACAATGAGACAAATGTGTCCCTGATGAACACATCCTTGGATAACTAATATGCTGTACTGTGCATGCCTAGAGGCAGCACTGTTTTGGCTGAGCTGATCATCTGTGTACCTGCCTGCCCCATAAAGTTGTTTTAAATTCACAAAGTAGGAGTCTCTAGCTCAAAGTTGCCTGAGGGCCCAATTGATTTGTTTTACCTCAAGAATGTTAAATACACACTTGAAAACACTGAATTAAAATCAAATTGTACTAGCCACAGACAATTTTTTTCAAGATGCAACATGAAGAGGAGCAGAATCATTATGTCTCACTAGAGGTGTGGAGATTAACAGGGAATATTAAAATAAAACCAATTCTGGCTTGCATGAAGGAGGGTGAAACCCCCTGAAAATCATAAGGACATCACCACAACAAAATTACATGCCATGGCCATGACCACCTTTGCACTATGACACAGAAATGAAGTCAAATCCCCAGAAACTGATAGTCACGTTATCTGAGAGGCAGGGGGTTGTGATCTTAAGAAACCACCACTTTTGAATGGATGTGGCTTGGAGCATAGGTAGAGTGTACCCATGAGTTATTGTGCCCAAAGAACAGCTTGAAATGCCTAATTCAGCATTGACCTCCTCTTCTATAGCTGACTGCCTAACATTACGCACTGGGTATCAGATTGTCTCTTCTTTAGCCTTGTTCTTTGTTGACTGGGTGTCCCTAGAAAGGCAAATTCCTTCTGGGCAAATAACTCAGAAGACAGATGCGGACACACATTTCTTGTCTCATCTCCCTTTCATGCATGAGCAAGTATATGCTGACCAGCAATGGTACGATTTGGCCTTGGGCATGATCAAAATGCCCAGCATTCCTAACGACATATAAACTGCTTTCAGCTGGGTCGTTCCTCAACACTTCATCTATGAATGAACTGGAACGCTGTATTTGAATACATCATGTATGAAGGACATGGTGTCACTAACATGTTCTGCTACTTTCTGTAATGATTAGTTTGATTCTTGACTGCATGTTCAACAGAACACACTCAGTTAAAATCTCTCTCCCCATCTTGCATCTCTACAGAGGTGTGTACTTCTGACACAGCAGTTGATTAGAAAATGGTTTTAAGCACATTTACATTTAGTTGATAGGGTACATTACTCACTTTTATGACTATTCAGTTTAAACAATTCCATTTTAGCATCTTATGACAGGAATTTATAGTTCATTGACTAATTTTCTATACTGTTAACACTTTTATAGGAACGTAGAAGAAAATATGTGAAATCTTGCAAAGTTTTCTTCTAAGCATTGCTTTTTTTACAGAACTTATTTTCTAGCTATTAAAAGGAAATTTGTAGAAGCTAAGAAGCACAGTTAAATGTATATCACATTGTCAACTGTTGCTTAAATCTGTTCTTTGAAATATCTGCTTTTCAGGCTTTATTTACCTGACTGGTGATAGTCAGACAAATTACTGCAAGGGTTTTTTTGCCAGGAGAGATGTCTGTCATTTCACAGAATAGATGCAGAGAAAAGAATTTGACTTGTCTTTTCCTGAAATGTGCTGGAAACAAAACTTGCCCAAACAAAACAAATGCTTTGGTTTTCCATTATGTCCATGAAGAACATCCAACCCTTTAAATAAATACTATCATGACTGAGCCCCTCATCAGAGGCTTAACCATGAACAGTTTAACATTGCGTATGCTTCATCCTTGCTTTACTTCAGTATCTAAGGCTGCAGTCTTTCTCCCATCTGACTTAATGCATATTTCAAGCTTTTAAATATTTTAAACAACTTAAAACTACTACTAAGGCTTGTTGGCTAACAGAGATGTTTCTCAGCCGATACAGACTACTTGGGGGACCTTCTTTGTGTGCAGTATGGTTGAAGATGTGTTTCTTAATACAAAGAATATAGAAACCATTCTGAAAAGCACTGAACAGGTATTTATCTCATGCACATATTTACGTCGTGGCCTGGCATGTATTTAAACACAGTATCATCCAGAAGGCTTCTTGAACCAGATTTATAATCCTTAATGGGTGTCTGTCACATTATCTCAGAGCAGAGAACAAACTCGAGGAAGTATGTGCAGGCTGGCAGGAAAGAACAACCCTTGTGCTGGTACATCCCCAGTGACCAAGCCAAGGCAGCAAAGTTTCAGGAAGGATGATATTTATCATTTCAAATCATGTATTTTGGCATAATGCTTTTTTAGGGACTGGTGATTTTTTTTAGAGACCAGACAAGCTTTATAATCAGCTGCTACAGAAATCCTAGTTTAAAATGCTGACATGTGAAGGAAACTATTTAAAAAAATAAATTTGTTTAGTCCATAGACTCACACACAGAAATGAATACTGAGGAAAGTGCTAGAGAAAGTCTCTCCTTTTAACTCCCAGTTCTCAGAATCTGATTTCAAATTATTCCACCTCTTCATATGGCAACAGCAATATGGATAGGATTACTTGAGGAAGAAAATACAACACAGTGTAAGAACTTCAGAGTATTGTCCTTTAAAGAAGCAACAATGTGTATGGGATCCATGACACATAGAAAGTACCAGTTCAGGGGGCTTCTCAAAGAGAACAAAATGAATGCTGTGAAACACTCCAATAGAACACTTTGAAATGTCTCATATGTGCCTTTTGAGGAAACATAAAAAATGGTGGCTGTGATTGCTTTTCATAGCTGATAACAGCATTTTGATATCAGATCTTCCTTTTTGAGGTAGAACCTGTGTGAAACAAGCAGCTGTGCATCAAAATCAAAATATTCTTCCAAAGAGCTAAAAGAAAGACCTAAGACATAAAAGGACCGATAATTATAACAGCACAAACATAATGAGCTCTGAGTGTAATTGATGTTGAGCTGAACTGTTCTTTCAAATCAAAAAATCAAACTCCATTTTCAACATGTTTAGGGAGAGTTATTCTAGTGCTAACATTTTAATAGTGTTTTTACACCTAAATTGTACAGGAACCTTTTATTCCCAGAACACCCTGAAAACTAGATGACTCATTTCAATAGGTTATGCCTCGTGAAACATTTTAAACAAACTTGAAAATCAATTATAACGAAAGAGATGTTACACTGGTTGTGGAAATTTTGAAAAAAGCAAAGCCATGCTTTTCTTTACAGCGTTATGTGCTCATTAACATCTTTGATACAAGAACATAAACAAAATATTTTAAGAGATTTTAAAGAAACAGAAGAGCCTGGGAAAGGGAGAAAAGAATCTGCCCTATGAACATAAACCTCTTTGCTTTCATTTTTCCCCGTTTCGTTCACTTTTGTTCATACACAATGTTGAATCACAGGGATGCAGCCATGGTCTCCGATTTGTGGTACTTCCTGCATCACAGAATGCTCTAAAATTCAGCAGAACGAGTTACTGTGCCTGTGGATGAAACCAACCAGGACCAAGAAAAAGTACTGGATACATTTGTTCTTTCTATGTGGTAGGGATGGGGAAAGGCAGATATTCAGATGTTCCTTAAAAGAATAATGAATTAAAATGATCGTGCACTTCACTTAGTTATTGCTGTTATTATCAGTATCAGGAGTAGGAGTACCATTTTTATTTTACATATATAGTTCTCTCTATCATTCAGGGAAATTAAGATTAGTGTTTGTCATGGTTTAACCCCAGCCCGTACCTAAGCACCACACAGCTGCTCACTCACCCCTCTCCCCGCAAGGGGATGGAGAAGAGAATGGAAAAACACTTGTGGGTTGAGATAAAGACAGTGTAATAAGATAACAAAGGAAGAGTGTAATAATAAGAGTAATAACAACAGCAATAATAATGATAATATATACAGAACAAGTGATGCACAAATGCACACGTGGAAGGGAAAAGCCGCCCCCCCGATGCCCAGTCTGTTTCTGAGCAGGGATCCCACCTCCCGGCTCGCTTCCCCAGTTGTACCCGGAGCATGCCGTTCCATGGCAGGGAATGTCCCTGTGGCCAGCCTGGGCCAGCCATCCTGGCTGTGCTCCCCCAGCTTCTGGTGCACCTGGCAGGGCACGGTGAGAAGCTGAAAAGTCCTTGACTTTAATGTAAATGCTACAACTACCTAGCAACAACTGAAAACATCAGTGTGTTAACACCATTATTCTTATCCTAAATCCAAAGCACAGCACTCTACCAGCTACTAGAAGGAAAATTAACTTTATCTCACCTGAAACCAGGTCAGTATTATAAACTGGTCTTGTGCTTGCTTCCTCCAAATGCTATCTATTTACACACGGTTTAAAAGAAACTATAAGGGATTCTTTAAATAATGAGAGAAAATAAGATACATCTTTCCCTAGATTGCACTATTGCCCATTTCTATTCTTACAGCATTGAAAAACAGAAGCCTACCAACAGAGGAATAAAATACATGCTTGTATATCCCTGTGCATCTTTGATTTTCTATGGGAACACCACTAAAGGAGAGACTGAGCTTTAGGAAATGGTCCCCTTTCCTTGGTGTGCAAAACACAGCCCGCTGGTGCACGGAACTGCTGGGTCCCTTCCCGGCACTTGGAGAGCTGCCTCCTCCTAGCAGGGGACCAGCTCTGAACTTTGCCCTGTCCATCAGTCATAACAGTTAAAACAGCAGCGGCACAACTGAGCTCATGGGTTCTGCTTCACATTTTGTGCGTGTTCCTAAGTATTTATTGTTATCAAAAAGGGGATGCAGAGACATGAAATGACATCCTCTTTGAGAAAAGTAAGGATGGGAATAGTTACAAGGGTGAAGCTCAGCCCCTATTAAGTCAGCAGGAAACTTCAACTAGCAAAACCAGATTTAAAGCCACAATACTAGCCAGTGCTCTGTTCACTGGTGTATGATTAGCAAAAACCAGATGGGCAAACAATACATGCTTTAGGATGTTTTTATCTTTTTTTTTTTTCTTTCTTTCCTCAATTAGTTGGTCGCTTTGCTGTTGCTGAATTCCTTTTGTTTTCAAAGAATCTCATTTTCTGTCCATTGAAGCAAAACTGAAGAAAAGAGGTGAGAAAATGAGAGGGCAACTAGGCAGGTAAAATCCCTGCAAATCCTACTCCGAACTGCTTAATATTCTGAATCCCTACTTCAGGGAGATGAAAACCCTGTTGGAATAGTCTGAGTTGCACTGATGTCTGAGCAGGAAGAGTTTACTGTAGATTTGGAAGCTTGACTTGTTAAAAAAATAAAAAAGGAAGGAAAGAGCGAGAAATTAAGATTCCTCTGTTATGCTGGGGTTTTCTACAACACAAGCCTCACTGATAAACAGAAATATAAACAAACAGAAATTAGAAGCATTAGAAGTGGTCACAAACTGCTGAAGGTCTCTGTTTAATTAGTATTCAAACTACTAGCAAACCATCTAGCTCATTTTGATTCATTATGAAACATTACTGGAGAAACAGAAAAATAACATAATTCCTAATGATTAAGACTGCCATTATGTATATTTGTATAGGCATCAGATTCTTTTCAAGTTGCTGGGACCAAGCCAGGATTCCAATTTTTGCCTGAAGCAGGCAAGAGACTCTGCTGAAACGAAACTTCAACATCCCTATTGCAAACAAAAGTATGCCTTGAGAGCGTACGCTCAGTTCCATTGCCTGAATACACACGCAGGGGCAGAGTCTTCTCTGCATCATCTAGGGGAACAGAAGTGCTGTTCTATGTTCGCTATATATTCTTTAACATACTTTAAGCATCTTATGTGTTACTCCAGTTGTAACACTGTACTAAGCTGCGGTATCACTTTTTTTTTTTTTTTTTTTTAGCAAAAGAAGATATAATTAGGACATACTTCATGGATGGGCCAGGAATCAACTCTATTCCTTCTTCACCCACCCGCCCACTCTAAATCCCCCAAACAATCCAACCCTGAATATTCCCTCACATGTTGTATGTAACATGCACAGTATTTCATACATGGAGTTGCTAGGTTAGACTCACAGGGCTTGAGCACTGTAAGCTACTGTTACTCAACAGCCTTTATTGATGTGCAGTAGCAAGGAGCCTGCTCAGGGTATGTAAAACCATTTTTTCATTTGGATGACAATGTCTACGCAGATCATTAACTTCTACCCATTGACGCCTCTCTAGTTGTTTCCAGTGATTCTTCTCTCACTCATAAATGGGTGAGTATTGACAAAGGAGAGTAAAATCCAGACACTTTTACATTTTCGGGGCTAAAAGTCACTGTTTCTGGTTTATGACTGGATGCTAAATAACTGTGCTTTCTCCTGCCTATGTATCAGAGGGAGCAGGGTAGACTGACCGGGATATGTATCCTCTTAGCAGCTAGATTTTCATACCCGGCATTTCGGTAAAAGCGGAAATTGAAAAAGGCAGGCTAGTGAGTGACAAGAACTACAGCAGCTTCATTGGAGGTCTAGGGGAGGGGTACAGCTTGGGACCTAGAGAGCAGCACGCCTCTCCTTGCTCTCTGTGGGAAGAACCAGAGCACAGCTTCAGCCGGCTGTTAGTTTCCAGTGCTTACTCTTTCGAGGCAATAAGCTGCAAGAGCTCTGTTGATGCACCTCAGGTCTGAACAGCATCACCTCTGCTCCATGATCTTCCTAGGAGTGCTCTCCTGAACGTGAAAATCGGCCTGAATTTTATGCATACCACCAGAAGAAAAAAGTCCAATGAAAATTTTCTAATTACACAGCTCTTTTTCCCAAAGGAAAAATTAAACAACACAAAATCCCGTCATATTAATTGTTTTCTTTCAACCTCTATATAAGATGTCTATTTTTATGGCTTCACTCATGGATTTTGTAACTTCTGAATACAGAAACATGTGCGGATTTTTGGTGGGAAAGACAATGTATATGTATAAATTATTCCCAATGTACTTCATGCTCATATAAATCTGCCCTCATTGGTACTACACTCAGATTTAGATTTGTGTAGTGATCACCAACTTACTCTGATCTTGCAAAAATTGTACCAAACGTTTCACCTATGTTTGCTGTGGTAAATTAACTCTGATAGGGATAGCAGCATATTTACATCGTTTGTACATCAGTAATTTTTAACAGCAAATTATACTGCTAGAAGATTTAGTTTAACTACAATGGATTAAGGTAGAGGGTTATTACAGTTGTGATTTAATCATCTTGCAATTTTTAGTATTTTTATCTGCGGTTATAAAATCTAAATTTGTATTATCCCTCTATAAGCTTTATGTTCCCTATTCCTACCATTGTTATAACATATGGTCTTTAGGTTTCCCTTACTACTTTGGTTAATTGTGGAACCGTTACTGCTGTTACAACCTTAAGCCACCCACACAGTATTTCTTTACACATACATGGTATTTGAGACTTGTAGGTTTATAGTAGTGTGATTGCCAATTAGTTTGATAGTCATTTTACCACTGAACTCACACAGTAGCTGCCCATGGAGAAATGTCATTTTTCCCCTTATAGCAGTAAAAGTCACATCTGATGAACATTCTCTGTGTTATAGTATCTTTTTTTTTTTTTCTAGTAAAGTGAATTATATAGTAGGATGAGTAAATGACTTTTTCATCTGTAATTTATATTTGCATTATCGGGAAGGAGGAAAATTTTTAACTTGTTTTTTATAATTTCATAATTTCACTGAAACCGTGGGACTTGGCAATACAGAGTGTAAATTTGCAATTAATTTTGTGCAACATCTCTATTATTTATGGCAATAATGGGGGAATTAAGCTGCAGTCTCAAGCTTCTCTGTCTCCATGAACATTAGACTTTTATTGGGCTTACTTACAAATAAAATCTTACATTTATGGGAAAAACTTGCAAATTCTGTAACAGTAAAAGAAAACACACTTTATTCAAAAGCATCCTTCAGGAAAGCTCAAAGTACTTTACTGTTACGAGTACATGCATAATAAGTTGCTCATTTACTTTTACATTTTCAGGGTTGAGGCCTAATTAAAATACACCATGGCACCTTTAAAAAATGATTTTCACTGACAAAAAGTTCCAGTATTTGCTGTTTTTCACAAACCTTCAAACTCAGCCCCGTCTTTAAATTCTGCACAGGTAGATAAACGTAACTTTGCAAAAATAATCTTTCAAAAAATTATAGATGGCTTAAACAATCTAGCTTTACTAGTTTATTGTAAGACAGACTCCAATTGAAACTGTAACTGCCTTTTTTTTTTTTTTTTTACCAGACAATAAGAGAGCAATGGTTTTGGTTAACAAAAATAAACTGTGTACTCAAATCACAGACACAGACACATTTTCCAGGTACAGCTAGAGCCGCAGAAATGTTCTCATGGTGCACAAAGACATTTCTCCAGCAGGCTTTGTCTCTCCCAGCTAAACCTCATTTTGACAAAAAATGATAGGAAGCCTCTCCTCAAACTATCGTTAAGTGAATGCAAATTTCTGAATGGCCAGTTCATGAGAAAAACAGGGACACAGCAGTTCTTGAAAAAGTTGATGATTCATGTAAGGATCACTGACTTGGTCTAATTTCGTAAGCTTTGTATCAAATGATTTTTACGTATATTTGCTGTGGTAAGTGAACTCTGATACGGATAGCAGTATATTTACATTGTTTGTACATCAATAAGGTTTTAATAGTAAATTGTATTGTTACAAGATTTAGTTTAACTAAATTGGATTAAGGTAGAGGGATATTAAGGTTGTGATTTAGTCATCTTGCGATTTTTAGTATTTTAATCTGTGGTCATTAATACATTCAAATTTACTTTTCTTAACATTGCAACAAAAATAGCCTTGTAGTCTACAGTTATCTTAGTCAATAACCTAACAGTTATAAAGACTCATTTTGATTTAACAATTTTATTATTTTTAATACTATTTAAAGCTATGATTTGAGGTTGGTAAGTTTTTATTCACTTAAATGATGATCGATATGAGATTTGCAATCTTTTTCCTGTGCAGAAAAATCTTGTAACATAGGAATGACTGTACTAGATTGGAAAATACCACCATCTAGTCCAATTTCATTTACAACCAGATGAAAAATGGAATACATAAAGTTCACCTTGTTCACTCACCCATTTTCTGACTCCAGAGTCTAGAAACTTTCTGCATTGGTGACTGTATTCACACAATTCACTTTTTTCATGTAATTTCTAATTTAATTTAACTGCTACAACCTCTCTTTCCAGCTATCTCTTTTCCAAGCTGAAGAGTGCTAGTCTGTTTAATCTCTCTTAGCGCAGACACCATTTCCAAACACCAGCCACCCTCACGTTTTTTTCTCATTCCTATCATATCTTTTTGAATCCGGATAACCAGTATTTCCGATGCAGAGGTGCAGCATTAAGCATGCAAGGCACACCGTAAGGTGCACTATTTAAGGTGCACCAGAGATTTATGCAATGACACGGCAATGATTTCTGTTTGGCTTTCTGCTCCTCTCCTGCTGGTGCCACCAGTTTACCTGCCTTTCTGTATCGACACGGAATCCTGCCTGGTTTTCAACAAGTAGCTGCAATGATCTAACATCTCTTCACAAAGTATTATCAGCAGCTCATTCAGACCTCACATTCACTGTTCAAGCGTGTACAGTTGAATTGGTTTGCTAGAACGAATGCATCGCTTGCATTTATTTTAACATTTTCATTAGACTCCTTCTGCGACTGCGCGTTGCGATTCTACAAAATTTCTAAGTTAGTTAAACGTCACGTGCCCATAATGGTCGCATCTCTTTTGCCTAGCGGCCTCTCCCTGCACAGTGCAACCCAGCTCTTCCTCCTCCTGCCTCTGCTTGGCAGCCGCCCTCTCCCTCCCCAGCAAAGAGCAAGAGCGCTGTGGGCTCAAATGATTGCGTCAGTGACACAGTAGGGCCCCATGACGTGTTTCTTGGTAGTGAAATAATTAATACCACTTCAGATAACAAATGAGAGACTTTAGTACAATTCGCAGTCTTGAAATATCTCAAGTTATTTTACAAGCGGCCTGTGAAAACAGCATTACGGGGCAGGAGGCGTGGGGGGGATTATTCCCTTTGACAGTGAAGGAAAAATATGCATAATCTCTGGTAGACTTCTGTAAATACCCTGACACTGAAAATTATGAATCTTTCATAATTTCATCATAAAAGTGATTTCAAAGGTTATGTGAATTGCCAGGTAATCACGTATTTTTGTTAAATACCCTCACTACATAAAAGATCTGTGAAATGGGAATGGGCACTGTTCAGCATATGAGTACATAGTTTTAATTTATTTAAAATTTCTGTCATAAAAATACAGTTGTACTATTGCTGTCTAGCAGCAGTAATACTTAGCACTATCTACTATGGTACTGCAGGTATTCAGATATACATTTTGAAAACAAGTAAAAATTTGAAGTCTCATTACTTTTTCTTTCTTTGAAGCAGGTTCTGTGGACACTTCAGACAGAAATTGGGTCTTATCTTAATATTCACACCTTATCAAAGTTGTGAAGTGTTACATAAAATAAGCAAATAGAGTAAATGCTTGATAAGTGCATAACAATATAAATGCTTTAACCTTATCATGAAAATTATTTATCTATAATAACGCAGACGGAGTGACAAGAAAAAAGAACAAACCAAAACCCAAATTTTTGTTCTACTTGTCTCAGTATGCAGCAAATAAGTACAAAAAATCAAATTAATGGAATATTTGGGCATGATTATGTCGCAGTGCCTGTTACACAACCTTCCAAATAAACTTTCTTAAATGAAGCTCAAAGAATGGGGTTTAGCCCTAATGTTAAACACGGTCCTAATCTCCCAAAGACACACATGCATTTGATTAAAAAACAGATGCAGCTTCCCTGATTTCCATGGGATTGCTCATAACGCACAAAGTGTGCACGTAAGCTTTTGCAGGGTCGGGCTGGGATGTACAGCCTGATTAATGACATTTGTCCAGAAGACAAGAAATCGCAGATCATAGGAAGGCACCCATCAGAGTGCTAATGTTAACAACATACTGTGTGATTATGTATGATACTAATTCAATTAACATGTAATTATAATGTATGTTTAATATCATGTAAAACTGATGAAAAGTTCTTAAGATTTCTTAAGTTCTTAAGCCTGTGTCCTGGGCTGCATCAAAAGAGGTGTGACCAGCAGGTCGAGGGAGGTGATCCTGCCCCTCTACTCTGCTCTTGTGAGACCCCACCTGGAGTACTGCGTCCAGCTCTGGGGGCCCCAGTACAGGAGAGACATGGAGCTGTTGGAGCGAGTCCAGAGGAGGGCCACAAAGCTGATCAGAGGGCTGGAGCCCCTCTCCTGTGAGGACAGGCTGAGAGAGTTGGGGTTGTTCAGCCTGGAGAAGAGAAGGCTCCAGGGAGATCTAATTGCGGCCTTCCAGTACCTGAAGGGGCCTGCAGGAAAGCTGGAGAGGGACTGTTTATCAGGGAGTGTAGTGACAGGACAAGGGGTAATGGGTTTCAGCTAAAAGAGGGTCGATTTAGATTGGGTGTTAGGAAGAAATTCTTTACTGCGAGGGTGGTGAGGCACTGGAACAGGTTGCCCAGAGAGATTGTGGAGGCCCCATCCCTGGAAGTGTTCAAGGCCAGGTTGGATGGGGCTTTGGGCAACCTGGTCTAGTGGAGGGTGTCCCTGCCCGTGGCAGGGGGGTTGGAACTAGATGGTCTTTGAGGTCCCTTCCAACCCAAACCATTCTATGATTCTATGATTTCAGTACAGGCATGACAAAAAGATACCATCTGTAGAGTTTAGACTGAATAACACACTGCTAGATTGCAGGTCCCGTTTTTTCCAATGCTTTTGCCCTACTATGTATGTAAGTAGTGCTTCCAATGCAGCACAGCTCTGCTGCTGATACATCATTTCGGTTTTGATTGCTGAAAGAATAGCTGTGGAATGCAGCTAGGATTAGTTCACATTCCTGCAACGGTTAGTGGTTATCATGTATTTTATGGCACTTATTGCCACACTCTTAAAACCCCACTTTTTTCAGTGCTACATGCTTTTATTTCTATGGTTTTTATCTGTATTTTTCTTTCACTAGGATATGGGCAATGCAAAGAAAGTAATTAATGCTAATGAAATATCAGAGGATGAAACTGAGAGCTTAAAATATAAGATGTTGATGGAAAGAATAAATTTATTGACAAAGGTCAATTAATTACAAATTAAGTCAAGAACAGGCTTTTTTGACAGAAAAAGAGTCTGTTCTCATGATAATAATCTTGGAAAAATCCAACACATTTACTACATTCAGTAATACATAAATCATCCACTGTTATTTTTGACCAAGATCTGAAGTTAGAAGTTAGGTTTTAGTTCACAGAATCATAGAATTGCTTAGGTTGGAAAAGACCTTTAAAATCATCAAGTCCAACCATTAAGTTGATGTTCAGAACTAATAAAGCTGATTTTTGGAACGCTCAACTGACCAAGACTAACTCTGAAAACATTTGACTGCCGTTTTCATTTCTCCCCTTTCCAGAAGACTTCCTTTTAGCATACTGTTAATACTGCAATATGGCTAAAATAACTGCACTTTTCCAACATTAGTCTTTTGAACACAGTATAAATGATCATCTTCCAACTGTTACAAAGAGAATTAAAATAGCTTTTTGAAGCATTAAATATCATATATTGAAGGAATCCAGCAACAGATGGGGAAACCTATGACTGTAACACTTCTAAAAGTTTGTGTGTCTTTTTTTAAATGATATTTTATTCTTTCATAACTTGAATCCTTTGATTATAATTTATTTGGAAGGAAAGATGACCTAGATTTTCATGTGTGGTATTAAACGTAAAACTTAGATCTTTTCAGGAACCTATCTCAACTGGAGGTTTGTGAGTTCTAGTGTAACATCAGGTAGCTGCTGTGGCTACCATGATGAATAGAATAGAATGGAACAGAACAGAATAGTTGAGGTGGAAGGGACCTACAAGGATCATCTAGTTCATCTGCCTGACCAATTCAGGGCTGACCAAAAGTTAAAGCATGTTATAACATCATTCAAATGCCTGTTAAACACCGACAAAGATGGGGCATCAACCACTCTGTAGGAAGCCTGTTCCAGGGTTTGACCACCCTCTCAGTGAAGAAATGCTTCCCGACGTCCAGTCTGAACCTCCCCTGGTGCAGCTTTGAACCATTCCCATGCGCCCTGTCGCTGGATCCCAGGGAGAAGAGCTCAGCACCTCCCTCTCCACTTCCCCTCCTCAGGAAGCTTGCAGGGAGGTCGCCCCTCAGCCTCCCTCTCTCCAAACTAGACAAAGCTAGAGTCCTTAGCCGCTCCTCAATTTGATGAATTAATGACAATTCTAAGACTCTGAATGAATAGAACAATTTAAATATGGGCATATCTAAAATAGTTCCCCAATTAAATTACTTCCTTTTTAAACTCAGGTAATCAATAACAAAAAGCGTGTGATAACAACAAAAAGTGTTATAGAGAAATATAAGGCTGAAATGGACAACTGTAAATAATCAGTGGGTAACTTGGAGAGGTTACTATGCACACAAGATTTTCATTAATATGAAGCCACTTTTTCTCTCGTTTCTCCAGCTTTGTTTCTCCTATTGCCTTTCTCAAGGCAATGTTTGGCCAATCACAGACACATTCAATTTTAGACAACTGTGATTGTAAACACTCATTAAAAGTCTAGTCTGGGTTCTCCACCAAAGTTTGTGAAAGCATGAAGAATTAGCAGCACCATTCTGTAGCCATCAAGTCAAAAGAGAGAGAAGGGTTTAAGATATGTCCAATCCTACAAAACCCTAATCAGATGATCCCGAGGGGAATGAAGACTGTATTGTATATGATCTCTGTTTAAAACACATGCTAGCTCTTGAGCCTGTTTAATTTTCACTTACATTGAGATAAAAAATGTGAGTTAGGCTTGTGCTTGAATACAGAACTAAGCTCAAATGCTGCCATGCATCCACCATTGATTCAGAGAATTCTTCACAGAATATTTAATATGTTAGGATTTTGAAAGTCGTTCTGACAGACAAGAAGCTGGGATAGTATTAAACAGGGTTAGTAGACAGAATATAAGATAACTCAGACATATTTTCAAAAGTAAAAAAAAAGTAAAAAAAAAAATTCCTGAAAGTATTTGAGCAGCATTAACATCCCAAGCCCTAGAATCTTCTCATTGTGCTCTGTCTTCAGAACAGACAGCTTAACAGTTCATCACTTTTTTAATAAAACAAACACATTAGAAAATGTGCTTTAGACTGACCCATGTGTTGTTCTTATTATGAATATTAATTATGTTATTATAGACAACTGCATGCAAGTATGGCCTATAAAAACAGAAGAAAAAGTTTCCTGCACTTGAATTTTCCTGATGTTCTTAGTTTCTCCATAACCCTGCAAACAGACCAACAGCAAGATGTTTTGCACTGCATACAACCCATCTATTTTATTACGGTGCTGAAGGCAACCATACATTACTGTGAA
Organism: Grus americana; assembly: GCF_028858705.1. Taxonomy (NCBI): domain Eukaryota; kingdom Metazoa; phylum Chordata; class Aves; order Gruiformes; family Gruidae; genus Grus; species Grus americana. Next base: position 104,062,904 of record NC_072852.1, read on the forward strand.
TTTCTCTTGTGTATGAATTATTCCCCTGACTGTTTATTTGGTTGAGAAGGATTTGGAATTATGTAAAAATCCAACAGTTCACTTGTATTATATAAGAAATAGAGAGAAGAGCATTCTGCACGGGAAATCGAAACTAAAATCTCTGAGTGTCATAGTAGCAATTTGCAGCAAAGTTTTCCACAGAAATTATTTTGTAATAATTAGTGGATACTACTCAAAAGCACCAGGAATTAAAAAAGCAGAATTTCAATCACACAAAAACAATTAGCACACTTCCCCACAGTCATGCTATAATACAGGGACTTGTGATAACAATAACAACAAAAGAGTCCCATAGGGACGGGGAATCTATAAAACCACTCAGAAATTACTTGGCACAAGGTCTTGTGGTGGAGGAGAGCCAACCTGATTGTAATAAAAGACTAATTTCTTCTTAGCGTTACTAACTCCAGAAATATTGGGAACAGATGCTTCAGCGATGAACTGGAGGGATAGGACTCTGGAATTAAGCAACCTTTAAAAACTTAAATAACCCAAGGCTGCTATTGTTTTGTAAACCACACAGCTTATCTAAAAAAAAAAGCCAAACCAACCCACAAAAAAAGACAATCTGACATATGGGTGTCCACGCACAATAGCAACCAAGCACTCACACTACCAAAACTGCATTGTAGGGGATAAACAAGATCAGGATTGATGACAGTAATTGTGCCAAAGAATCTCAAAGTACGCCCAAGAACGCAATTCAGCCCAGAAATAGAGTGAATTCCTGCACTAGAGACAGTAATTGAGTCAAACTCAAATCTAAACAAAAAAAAAAAAAAAAAAGGTGGAAAGGCTTTACATATTAACCTTCTACAATGTTCCCTTTCTCTAACGAATTAATACAGTCATAATAACTAGCTTCTGTCAAGTATGTCCAGGGACCTGGTCCAAAGTCAATGCTAAAGACCAACAGGGCACTTTGAATTCATTAAAATGAAAGTTGTCTCTTCTCTGTAGGATGCTGAATGCAGTTCATGACCTGATGTGTGTACAGTAGAGACTTGTTAGTCACAAGAAAAGAAGTATATGAAATAAATAGAATGGCTTCCTTAAATTGTCAGTTTTGGGGATTTGTCAGTCTTGGGGATTTTTACTTTTTGACTACCCATAACATATTCCCATAAAGATTTATATTCTGGCTTTTGTTGCCCAGGTTCCTTGTCTCTTACCCTTTATGCTGGAAAAGGAAATTGTATATTAACGTAAATTGATACTCCTGATACTTCTTTCCCTTGACTGATGGTTTTCTATTACAGACTTGCAAGAATTCAGGCTGGAAAGAAACCCAAGCATCTTGATTGAAAGGATTTGAAACATTCTTTTCAGATTCATGCTATCTAAATCACAGCAGGATGACTTATAATCAAAGTTTTTCAAAAAGAACATAAATTTGGGGAAAAGGAAAAGGCCATTCAGCCCATTGCAAGTCATCTTGGTTAACACAGTTCCTCCAGAATAGTATCTGCCGCCTTCTTTAATGACCCCAGTGCCTCCAATTCCAAACTTGGCTCAGTAGGCTATTGAAAAATTGTATTTCTCTTTGAGTGAAGAGTACTTCCGTGTGTTGATTCTGAATTTCATTTTTTCAGTCACTTCCATTTGTGCTTTCCCGTTCAGTCTTTTATACTCAGCCAAACAGTGAGTCAAGTGTTATTGAATAAGGTTTTCCACCCTGTATTTCTCAGAGTAGATGAGTTTGTAATTCTCTCTCTTTCTCAGTTTTTATGATGAAAAAACCCGAACTCAGCTGTGATTAGGTACAGCCATTTACGATACTGTACACTTCAAACCAGACTTCTCTTCCGCTTCTTGCCTCTAAGGTATGTTTTAAGCTAATCTTTTAAAACATTGGTACTCAATTTTTTTCACTTTTTTCACTCCAGCTTTGTTGACTATGCTTTTCTGCACCCAATGTGACGGCCACACTGCAGCGAAATATTAGCCTTTAAAGATTTTTGGTTTAGAGTCCTACAGTAATAGAACTACAGCAATGCTCCCTTTGTATTTCTAGTCTCTCTCCCTCTCTCAGTTGTTAAGAAGGAAACTCATTTTAACCCTGCTGTCAGAAGCACGGTGCAGCCGAGACACGCACCACCGCCACAGCAGGCTCTGCACCTTCAGCATTTTGGCACGGTGCGCTGAGACGTGCAAGGCACACACCTGGCGTTCTGCTCTAGGAACACACCTGTGTCATGCTGCTACTCAGCCCATTCATCACTGTGTACGCTGCGCATTGAAAGTAACCCACACAAAGTACGACATCCCACACGGAGGCCCCAGGTGGGTCTGGGAGGAGACCCAGGCCCAGTACTGAGCCGTACTGATGCTTCTGTCGGCTCCTGAAGGAGCTAGTCCCGCGAAGCGTGCACACGAGCCAGCCTCTCCCAGCACCACGGCACCCAGTTTTCTCCATGGTGCGGTCTCCAAAGTCAACACAGAACAGACACCCCAAATCAGTAGTGCGGCAAAAAAGGGGGATGGCTACGCAATTGATTTCAATGCCTCAAAAAGTGCTAAAATATTACCTTAAGAATACCCTTATACCCTTTTTTTTATTCACTGTCTGAATAACCTCACATGCAAAAATTAATAGGTCAGATTAAATCATCTCCAAAGTCACTCATTGTAGATTTTGCTTTTATTTTATTGTTCTGGGGAATGCTGTAGCTTTGAGTTTTACCAAGGTCATCTTTCATCCAAAAAACTTAATATAATTAGTATCAATACTGTATTTTGCGAGGCTCACACTGGAAGTTATTAACTGTGTTTCAAAAGTGGAGTGTCAGAGAAACCAAGGGCAGAGAGAGCAATCTTTTCAGCTTCAAAGGCACAGTTGATGACTTTAGTTCACTGGTTAGTGAGACAGACGTGCATTTTTTATTAAAGGTGTTAGCAATAAATTTGAAACTATAAGCATTTTTCTCTCTTTTTCTTCCCTTTCCTCATTTTTAGACCTTGCCAGCACTGTTTCAGCCTTTTTTTAACATCCCACATGACATTGGAACAGTTGCTTTAGTTGTCCTTGTTGTTAACTGTAACGATACTTAGTTGTATAATTTTGCTTTTAACAGTGAAGCACTTCATCAGTATCCTGACAGCACAGAACTTGCCAAAATCTGCCTTATGCAGTAACATCAGAAAAAAAGATCTTGGTTTTCACTGGTACTATCTTTAAATACCATAAATATCCCTCTAAATAAAATAAAACTACATTAGCCTTGTGATCTGATATAAATACAGCAACAATAAAACATATTCAACAGAAACTATTTGCCTAATCTTTCTCCTTGTTATAAGAAATGCATTATATTTCCCTTAAAACTCATCATTGAAGATATGCCTGACAATGCCTTTAAAACAAAGACAAAAGTTTTAATAAGATCCTAAAGATCATAGATTCAATTCTTTCAAATGAAGTTCAACAATAAATTTTGAAGCATATTTACAGGGTCTTCTTTACAATAAATATTCACTTTTGAGAAGAAAAAACATATGTAATGAGAAGCCTTTTTAGTGGAGAAAGGTTTAACAAGAACCAATGTATGGTCGTTAACCTCAGAGAAATTTAACTGAGAAGTGAGGCTCAAATTTGTAACAACGAGGATAGTTAACTGCTGAAGAGAAACACCAAGGGAAATCATGGAGTCTCCATTTCTTTGGGTCCTAAATTAAGTCTACATATGTTCTGGTGGATGCTCTTCAATAAAACAAAAGTTTCTGTTCCTCACTATAAATCTATGAGAGTGAAATCTATACAAGAATTTAGGCTAACTAACTGACCCAGTGGGTCCCTTTGGACTTAGCAGATCACAGATTTTAATCTATGAATAACATACTAAACTACACATAGTCCCACTGAAAATGAATGAGTTTATGTATATGTAAAGTATTACATAGAGGAAAGGATACTACAGCCTGTTTTCCCGTAGAGGAAATTCTTCACATATTTGCAGGTCAACCTCATGCTTATGGAGCACTGCAGGCAACACTGACAATACACCAAACATAGTCTGTCTCTCTTTGGACTGGAAAAATCCAGATTTGTCCAAACCTCAAAACTACTTGTCAGCTAGATGGAATAAACTCATTTAACCAATTTGCAAGCCAAAACGCTTGTAGAGCTGTAAATACTTGATCCCAAAAGCCTCTTGAAATCAGTGGAATTCTGGCTTTGAAAGCAGCAGGTATTAATATTTTTATTATTATTATTATTGTTGTTGTTGTTATTATTATTATTATTTTGAAAGTCACAAGATTAGTAAGCATGACTGGAGCATGAAGTTAGTATGAATAATACTGGTTTCATGTCTTGCTTACACCTGAATGTTGAAAATGACCACACATTAACAAAATGTAGGATACGTTATGACTGAGGTCACCACTCAGCTGGGTGACGTCGTAACGTTATGCCTGAGATCAGATGACAATGGTCAGTATGGTTATGGTCTTCAGCACCCATTGACTTTGAAGTTACGCTTCACATAGAGGTGGTGATACTGATGACTCCAGTCCCTCCCATGGAGTCCTTCGAAAGGCCCGTGATTCGTTGCTGGTTCCATGTGGAGGCTGGGCAGGAGGAGTGTGAAGATCCTGCCTTCTGTGCCACCTGAGGGAAAGTCTCAGGATGAATCTCAGAGCAAAGGACTTCCTTTGCAGGCAGTGAGCGAGCACGCTTCCAGCAGAAGGGACTCTTAATTTGGAAAATCTCTCGTACCGCTAGCTTACAATAGAGTCTGTTAGACTGCATAATTCATAGGCGGTAGGAAAAAAAAACCCAGTGTGATCAGAGCTCAGGTTAGGAATGTTTGAATTCCTGACGCATTGCCGAAGCCTCTCTGGAGCTCAGCTATATAATGGAATCTTTATCAGACCATCAACCAATTGTGATACTTATCTGTACAGCGTTGCATTTTGGGTTAAGTGATAATCCATCAAGGCTGGAAATCACTGTGTACTTTTTAAGTTGCATACTTCATTACTGCAAGCTGACAGCTGGATGGATTTGTTAGCACTAGAAATATTTGTTCCAGAAACAAAGAGCAGGTTCCTAATATATGATATTACGATATTTCCTTGCCTTTCATGTATTCAGTGAGCCTGTGTTGTAATCTATGTCTCATTTATGATGTTCATTTACATGGCAAACTATACAGAGTATGAAATCTATCTTTATTTGTTCCAGAACGCAACAGCCTCCTTTCATAAATAATATGACCAAATAACATATAATAATGACGACGGTCTTCATCTTAAATCATAATAGCTGTTAAGATGAGAAAATTGCAATTTTCTAAATTGCTTAATTCTTTGCTTTAGCTTCTAAAAGATAAAAATTGAAAAGCCCAAGCACATTTCATGGCAATCGAGGTAACCAGCATGATACAGGTCATGTTGCCAGAATTTTTGTTGGTGGCTACACTGCGTTAGCGCTGTGCATTTTGAGTCAAAGTTTACTCTTGGATTGATAATACAGCTATAAAGTATCTTTTAAAAGTATTTGAGAACTGAGAATTCCATATGGAAACACTTGGTTTTGATGTGGTCAGCTCACAATAAAAACATTAGGATATTTCCATTTTTTTAGTATGTAGTGATAATGGAGTTTCACGTTTAGTTTCACACTGCATGAAAACATACTTCCTCTCATAACTGCAATCTGATGCTACTTACCGCCCTGTTGTCCTACTTACTCTGAGCCACAGGAAGATATCTTCTGTGGGTGCAAGAATACCCAAAATTCCTAGCCTTAATTTCAGAAAATATAGATTATTTTCATACTATGTTTGAACAGCCTCGTGCTTGAAGCTAGCATGTTTTTGGTCTATGGTCACCATGCATGTGAGCATGTACTGTTTGTCATGATTCTGATCCTCTGTGGACACAGAAATCTGTAGAAATCTAGCCAGTAAAGTAAGAAACTGCTTGAGTTTTGGGTTTTGGTTTGGTTTGGTTTTGGTTGGGTTTTTTTTTTGGTTGGTTGCTATAGGGAGACCTTATACCATGAGGCTAAAGCATAAGAGGAACACCTGAGGACTCCTAATTTTAATTTTTTTTTTTTTTTTTGCATATATCAAATCTGTGTATATGATCCACTGCACTAACATTCTCAAAAGCCACTTTCATGATATTATAAGAAGGCTTTTCCTGGCTCTGTATCTATCAGACCTAAAAACCAAAGAGTTCTTTGAGGTAGAACAGATGCTACAATCTCCTCTGTTGATCTTAATTTTGTGAGCTTTGAGAATTCGCAGCATTAATTGTACCACCAAGCCTGACTAGTGGGATGAAACCCTAATTAAATGTTGCTTAGGCAAAGGAACAAACATTCTGTTTCCCCTAAAATGGGCACAGTGGACTACTAAGCCTCTTGAAAATATACTTGTAGAACTTTAGAAACTCCAAGTCCTGTTCAACACATGAGGAGTCATAGAAGGCACAGACACATGAGGATTAGGCAGGCACACATTAGAAGAATAATTTCTTGAGAAAAAGCTGGCAGAATGGACTTAAGCATCAACATTATAGAGCTTTTTTTGTTGTTGTTGTTGTATCTGTTTTAATCCTATTGTTTTTCTCTTTCCAAAAACTCTGGAAATTAGCAAGTCATGCAGCTTAAACAGCAAGTGAAACCAAATGAGCTGTATATACTAAAGGAGTCAGGAGAAACACTGAGGGATCTCCAAAGAAACAGACAGAACTGATAACAATTCACCTCCCTTGCTCATGTTGGGCAAAAGTATTCTGGATTCCCCTGTGCATGGCATAGTTCTTGTGTATTTCTTCAAGTACCACAGGAGAAGACAGGAGCACAGGGCTGCCTAATCATTATTTTTTTAAAATCTGGGTTCTAATTTCCTCATATTTCCATAAACATCTCATCTGAATCCCACCACAACAGGTATATTTTCATATAAAAAAAATTAACTTTTTGAACCTAAAACAGTAACTCTCAAATCTTGCCATCTTGCTCGCTGCTCTCTGGGTACGTTGGATCTCTGCTTTGGGTTTGTCCTCCCCGTTGCACAAAGCCTAGGATTTGCCCCAAGGAGCCACACGCGTGCTGATGAGCTGAGGCCATACGCAAACACAGCCGTGGAGTTTTTCTTCTAACATCAGAGCCCTTGGTAGCAGAGAGCACACGGAAAGGGAGGTGGACAGGGTTACACTCCTGCGTCTCCCCTCTGCACCCGTTAACTAGTAGTGGACCTTGGGAAACTGGGCACCATTTCTCTTCCTGGTCTCCCCCACCTAGCCCATACAAGTGCCAAGGAACGTAAGGGCACTTTGTGCTCCCGGCCTCTCTATCAGCTGGTTGCAGATGCTGGCTAGGGAAGGTTTCCCAGCTACTACTCAGCTGTAGCTTGTGGATGTTTCACCTGGATAACTGATAGCTCTGACCAGAGACAGCCCTGGAGGTTTCAAGACTTAGGGAAAGAGGCTTGTAAAATAGGTTTGGGATTTCATCACGGTCTAACTTAGGTTTACCATGATTTATTAGCACACCTTCTAAACAGCTGGGAAACAAGCAGAATGAAAAATAAAGGTAATAAAAGAAGTCATTATAAAATCAAGAGATGGCATTCCTTGCAGGATGGGTGCTGAAGGCTTACTTGAATGTCTGGTGGGAGAAAAATAATCTAAAGAACTGTTGGTTTGAACCTCAAGTTGTTTGGTCTCCTGGGAAATCTAGAAGTTGGATAAGCCAGTAGGAGATTATTGTTAGAGAAGGGAAGATGAGAAAGAAGAAAGAAAGATGGGAAAGCTGTAATTATCTTACCTGGTTTGAGTAAAACCAGGCACAAATTAGATTTTATGTTACTGCTACAGCTATCAAGTAGTGTATAAACCAACTAGCTTTTAGCATGCTGTCAGACAAAACTGCTTTTAACATTAGACAATGGTAATTTTTTTTATTATCAGAGTTGAATGCAAGTAAGCATACACAACTATATTTAAGATATGTCTACCCTTATCTCCCCTGTCCCTCACACATTCTATAGCTTTTCCTTGCTTTGTTGTTTCTTTCTCTGTCAATATCTCAAAGTGCCAAGTTATATTAATCAGATTATGTGAAAGAAAAATGAAATCACAAGGAAAGAACTGGTAATGCTTAACATTTTTTACACGAAAAACTTGAGGACTACAAGTACTGTCCAAGTAGTTTCTGCATTTAAACTGCCTATAATGAAACAGGTATTCTAGTCTTTTTCTTTTTTTTTTTTTCTCCCTCATATAGACACCAAGGTAAAAATGGGAGAAAAAGAAAGTAATTTTTTAGCTAAGATGGCTGAAATTTATCCTATTAAATAGAAATATTCACACAAATTAAATTCACAATAGTTTTCAAAATGATCGCATCCTCAAACCCTTCCTTAATCCACTGTAAACTCTTCTTCTAAATTTAGCTTCACAGATTTCCTTTAAGTAATCTTTCTTTTATATCAGAGCCAAAAAAAATAAAAGCAAAGTGGATTATCATAAAGCAGGGATTTCATTCATATATAAATGTGTACATTCATTGGCTTTGTGATCACCCTGAATATTAAATAAACCCTTGAACTTCATAGTGCAGCTGCCTGCGAGCAGCATCATGTCTCTGCTATACGCAATGACTTCTGGAGATGTTTTTAGGCACTGCTATATAAAGCTTTGAACATTCTGGCACAGTCATTATACAAGTGAGTCAGCTGAGACTGAATCACCCTGATACATGCAATTGAACTGAATGGATCTATCTTCTGAGTTTGGGATGCTCTTGCAATGTTACTTTTCTACCTATATGGGAGGTGGTGGTGAGATTTTAATCTTCCATAATAAGTCAAAATTACCAAGTTTTATAACCTCTTTAACTTTTTTTTTTGGCCTTGACAGGAAAAGGATTTAAATGAAAAAAAATCACAGGGTGTTTGTGTGGGGGTGATTAACATAATGCCAGCCTGTGGGAGGGTTTTATGCACATTTGTGTGCGCAAGCTTTTCTCCTCTGTGAATCCAGAAACACAGAGCTGTTCTGACTTGAGGTGGCTTCTCCTAGACTGTTAATCACACTCCCTCTCCACCTACAGGACTTTGAAGGATTGGCACAGAACCATCTAAATTAACTTTATGCTAACAAAGAATTTCTCCAAGGGAGGCAGCCCTTCACTACTGGGGGTAAATCCACAATCCTCTTGTGCCCCTTCCCAGTCACAAAAGGCAACACTAGCATGGATCCATGCATAGCTTTCACAAATAACATTACATAAATCTGACAGAAAGGAAACTACGCATACAGTGTATAATTATTCTTTCCGTAGTTCTCTAGAATTGTTTCTTCTCATACGTTTTATTCTCATTTTATCGTACATTTCTCATCATGGTTATTAGTCTTTAAGATACCCTTGACAAATATATAAAGGGCAATACTCTTCGCTAGCATCAAATTGTGTTTAGATTTTTTGAGTTAGTAGGTAATGTACCACTAAAAGAATAATTAATTCCTGAAGGGCTGAACAAAAAAGCAAGCATACGTTTGTCTGAGAAAATGAAAAGTTTGACTAAACAGGATGTTTATGAATTATCATGCTGTCATCCAACTGGATCAGTAGCTTTTTTTCATGTTGTTTACTAAATTCCATGCAAATTAAGACAGAGAGGGGTCACATGGTTCCAGAATTAAATTATGATGGTTTGGAGATTTTTTCCCCCATTAATTCAGGCTCTTGGTAATCATGTTGTAAAATGCCTTAGATTTACAGAGTCTCTGGGCTTTTTATATTCCGTATCATATTCCTGTAAAGACATCTCCTGTGACTGCACGTGGAGTAACATATCCTCAAGGTGGACTATGTAAAAGTCATGCAGAAGAAAGGAATGTCTTGTAAAATATACCTAAGCTGATTCATAAGTATCAAGTAATAATTTTAGAATAGAATTAGTAAAATCCATCCAGCAAGACTATTATGTTAGCTATTGGAAATCCAGTTCAGAGGTATTATTAATTAGTGTGTACTACCCTATGATCTGGGGCAAACTTCTGTTTCTTTAAGGCATGATCAAACAAAATCCGATAAAGTAAGCTAAAGAGAAATGCTGCTTCCAATGTACCTGGAAGCCAAAACACAACCAAAAAAAATGTTTTGAAGGTTGAAAATATATGAATAGCTTCTCAAATTATGTCCTTATATACTCCTCCATGTCAAAAATCTTACTGGAATAAGAAGCAGAAGTGTCAAAGGAAAATATGTTTATATGGTACTTTTTGCTCAGCCAGAAACAGATACTACTGAAAATCTGAGCCTCTCAAAAATGGCTCTTACGTGGCTTGTCCCTCTGATGCGTAGATGCTCTGACAATCCAGAGAAGGTTCAGCCTAGGATTTCAGGATGGCAGAACTCTGCCTTCACAACATTCACTGTAAATTTGTGAACATTATGGGTCCAAGAAAGATAGGGGAGGAAGCGACCTAAGGAGAGCATCTTGTACATTTCCCTTTGCCATGGGAATCAAGCATTTTTAAAGGAAGCAAGGATGAAAGAAGTCATAGAACTTCAATAGCTACACTGCATCACTGCCTCCTGTGCATTTATAAAGCTTCCCCACTAAATGTCTTTGCCACTAATTCAGTGGATTTGTTTTCCCCATTAAACTCGGAAAATAAATCTTCCTCATAGTCATACTGACTCTTTTTTTTTTTTTTTTTTGAAAGCAAAAGCAAACCAGCTGGTGCCTTCAGCTTCATTTGAGAGCATATCTTTAAACTTCCTGTCCTCGTTGTTCTTTGCTCTGTCTCTATTTGTGGTCATCCTTCAGTGTGACACCCCTATTAGAAAGAGCACTCTGATTGTCATCCATTGCTGGATAAAACACCAATTATTTCAGCCTTGTCCTAATCATTCATGAATGGGATTACTACATTTCTTTATTTTTGTCTTTCATCTAATGTATTTCTAAACCCTTTTGTTTTGTTAAATTCCTCGCACCTTGCTAGCTGCAATTACTTTTGCATCTGGTTGTTTCTGATTTTATGCCTTCCTGTTTCTTCCACGCTGATATACTCTGACTTATGCTTATAGTAAACTTTGCTTCACATTTTTGTGGGTTTTGATTTCTTAGACTGTTAGATAAACAACTTCATTAGTCTATTACATGCGTCCTAGTTTTTCATCTGCATTGGGGACCCCAGACTGTCATTTTCCTTTCAACACAAGCTTTTCAAGAAACAGTCTTCCCACACTCCTTTGTCTCTGAGATTATCTGCCCAAGAGACCATATCTACCAGTTCCTTGAAGTTGCAGTGGTCTCATTTTCTCAGCTGTTTTGCTGCATTCACTTATTTTTCTGGGAAAAGCGAGTGCTCATGTTTTAGTGATTGATCGCATTCACCTAGATTTTCTTCTTTTACTTCCTCTTAAAGCAGTATCTTTTTGTTACTGTAGCATTGAATTGCACGCACTCTCATATGTGTTCGAGCTGAAAATTAGAAGAGGGTTCTCCTTTTCCAGATCTTTCTCTTGATGCTGGGCACACAAATGATGAAAATGAACACTTCAGGGTAAAGGAAAATGTGGTCCTGAACCACACTTATGTGGTAACAGAATGCCTTAATAATATTGGTACACTAAATATACAATCACATCAGTGACACAGTTTAGTTATGACCACATAAGAAGAAGAAAACAATTCATTAAGGACAGCAAACACCAACATGGCACACCAAGCACTCTGTCCTTCCAGTATCCAAGCCCTCAAAAAGCTGGGAAGTTTCTGCTGCTTGACTCAAAATGCTGTTTTATAGAGACATGATCATTCAGGTCATTCTGTGCCTTTTCAGGAAAGGGTCTTCCTGCAACTACTCAGACGTGTGAGCACTGGGCTGTTTTCCATGGTCTATCCCTTTTTTTCTGGAGGGAAAGGGCACTCTTTCTCTTTTTCCTAAAACCACAATATTTTTTTTTGCACAATAAGTAATATTAAAGCTTAAAAATGTAATTTCAGGTATCATGTCAGTTTACTACATGAAGCCTATAATATTAAAATACCAATGCCCTATGGAAGAAGAAGTTGGCTGATCTGATACTATCACAATGTTTATACAATGGACTTGCATGTAGCTCCGCTTATTGTTGCAAGCTAGGCAGGTCACTGCAACTGACTCGTAACAATGCTTCCAGAAAGAAAAGATTTCATAACTCTACCTTAACTTTCCTGGGATAAGAATACCTCATCATGTGAATATTTGCAGAGTGGTAAGTGAATGTTATTTCCTTTCTCCTTGCACAACGAAAGCCTTCCGCAGACCGCACAGGAACCTTCTGCCATTTGACTCTCCATGAGAGATTATTAGCTACCCAGAAGATGATAATCTGCAACGCCTTACACACATCTTCACTATTGAACAGTTATCTGATCAGTCACTGAATACAACCCTAAAATTAAGCTTTATATTTTGCTCATAACAAAGCAAAGCATTACCAGAAACATTTAAACAGACAAAAACCCAACAGGATAGAGGATGGGGAAGGGAGAGAGACATTTAAGCTCATTTACTCTAGTTCTGGTAAAATAAAGACACCCCTAAGATAGGAATACCTTAAACTGTAAAAGACTAACAAGGGTGACGTAATGAGATGCCTCTTTGTTATCAAGCAAGACTGCATCAACAGTAATTCCAATGCCAAGACACCTATCTTGTTTTAAACATTAGCACCCAAAATAACCAGTCTTAAAAGGTCATGTTTATTTAAAAATAGCTTGCTTGCGTTTTACATTAAAGATAATTTACTAACCTTAAAAAAATTAAATGCAAATGTATACAAATAATTTAAGCATCCTGTCAAAGTTCACATACACACTGCTAGAGCAATAAAAATATTCAAGGTCATATGAAACCTTTCTTTACCATGTACCATCCTGTGGATTATTCTGTTAAATATATATATTGAACTAAAGTGTTTGAACCCTCTCTTTAGCAATTTCTACCCTTAAAAATCAAGCCTATAATTTCCTATTTATCATGTGTTTTTCAGGCCATAACAAAGAAGCATACTGTACCTCTGGTGCTGATGGCTGTTGCCGATGTGGTTGTGCTGGTTGTTAAGGCTACAGTGGTTGTGACTGTTGCAGTGGTAAGGGAGGGGATGACAGTAGTGGGAAGCAAAGTGTTGAAAACATCTGGTGAGTGGAAAAAAAATATAAAATAAAATCATATCATGCAAACAAAGGAGAACCATAATAGTGGTTTAATTTGTAAATACAAGTATGTTGAAAATGACTAAATTAAAACATGATTAACATAAATTATTACAGGTACAACAGAGTACCTTTAAATTCTTGACATTACATCACTCTCAATTGTTATAGTCAATCTTCTAGCACACGGAATTTAAAACACTGTTAAAGTGACCAAGTTTCCACAGATCTGGAGAGTGACTGTTTAAGTGACAAGAATCCATTTCTTCACTGAGCCATTTTAAATGTAGAAACCATATACGGATGAAACATGCTGTGTCAGAGTGGGAGATGAAAAAAACCAACACCATCATGCTAAAATAAACACACACATGTTAACGAGAAATGGCTGTATGTTAAAACACCCACTTTCAGACAGACTCAATGGAAGGAAAAAGGGGAGAAAATGCTACTAACTATAAGAGCTGCTTTTTCCGGATTGCTTTTCTTCTTCCCATACATTTGTTTAAGACACAGTTGTCTGCTAAGATCCAGAGCAGAGTATATTTCAAAATCTTTACCCTAATTAGCAGGCACAGTCATCTTTCAGTCATCCTTAACACATAACATTTATTGTTAATACACACATCAGTATTTCTCTACAACAGCTTAGAACTAAAAATCACAAGTGCTAATAATATTACTATTAAAAACCCTGTGTATAAAAGTCAGAAAAAATGCATAGCCCTGATGACGGCATCCTGCAACACCCTTCAGCTTTTGCTCAAGTAAGTGCAGGCATGCCAGGCTTAGGTGTGCCGCTGCCTTGTTGCAGAGGAACCAACAATGTCTGTTGCAAAATGCTCCAGTACAGAGCAGAACATAACCAGATGTACAGATAGAAAATACTTTGATTACACTGCCAAAAGCAATAATGACCAGTATCACTTTGCTTATAAGGTGATTGCAGGTTTGAAAGAACAAACCAACAAAAGCCCTGAAGAGAACCAGAGAAAAGCACTTCTGTGAGGAAATAAAAAGCATCTGACATTTTTCAGATTATTTATACCGCAGGTTTAAAAGGAAAGGACTGATTTCAGTGAAAATATTTCTGAAGGGTGCTATTCAGTGCAGTAAAAGAGTAAAAACCTGACCCACGATCTGTCTTCCCTTGCTGTGGAAAGAAATGCAATTGGTCTCTGAGTACCATCAATTCTGACCGAAATCAATGGAAGCTGAAGTAGCTCAGAGCTTTACAGTATTGGGCCCTACAGAACACATTTCAGACACAAGGTCCTTGAGTTCAGCATTGCATAATTACTCTCTTAAGACTTCCAATTAGCATGCTTACCTTATTTTCATGCTGGATGACAGATTATTTTGCCACTTTAAAAGTCTCCTTGTCAGTTAATATCTGTGAGTCACCTACAATTTCTGTTTTCCTCTGGTTTTGATAAACACCAGCACTATTCTCTCTGGAATCCATACTTGTGAGATTTTCCAGTGTCGAAGCCATCAGAAAATGGCATGAGATCCCTCCTTCATCTGTTGTACACTGATATTTAATCTGTTTCTCATTACAAAATATTCCCAAGCCAGAAAAATTAAAACAGGCTTTTAAAAAAACCCACAGTGTAGCCCCATTAATCACCAGGAAAAATGGTAACATTACCTGGAGTGTTTGTACCACGATAATTAAACAGAACTGAGTATAACAAGCATTAGAAATAAATTAACATGTTAAAAAGATACATGTACTGATCTATGCAATTGCTTCTCATAAAGGGAAACTTCTTCCCTGATAAGTATCTGCTAAAAATGAAATCAAACAGAAAAAACCCCACCTACTTCATAAGGAAAGCAAAGGCTTGTTTACTAGGAAAGCTTTACAAATCAGTCTTGTACATAAGACCCAATTAGTGTGACTTATGGTTTCATTAATTATCTTTCTTAAATATGCCATTTACTTAAGACTACGCAATGGCAAGTTAACTGTATCTGGCAAATACAGTTATGGGTTTATGACAGTGCTTGCCATTCTGTGAACACACAGTCTACCCATTTTACCACATAATAGCTTAAATGAGTCACTGGTGGATTTAGAAGTTCATTGCTCTCTGGTTTCTCTTCTGACTGAAGTATTTCCAGCAAGATTTTTATTTTAAAAGAAAGGCTACCTAGGAAACAGACTAGTTCACAAGAACTAGGATATATCAGTGTTTTAATACAGTTATGATAGATTCATCTTTTCTGATCAGATCAATAATAATGAGAAGACGTGCAGAAGTTCGTTTCCTGATCAGAGTCACAAACTCTGATGCCAAACATCAAAATGGCAGCTTGACAGAAGTCTCAAAGAAAAACATGTTCCCAAAAGAAACGTAAATACAAGCAATAGCATTGGCTTTGTTTCTTTCTTAGCAGAGTAAGGTGAAATTCACCATGCAAATGACTGCAGTTGGTCTGCTTTGCTCACAGCATTACAATTACTTGCTCTCAAAGACTACAGTACAAGATAGCAACCAGGAATCAGCAGCCTGAAGAGCACTGCACTGATCAAGCAACGAAACTGAAGTCGCTCTGGACTCCAGAAATGCCTGGTTCTTACCTGCTTAGGTTTCAGGCTCTGGCCAGTAGAATTGCTTCTTTAATGACACAAGAGTGTAACAGGAATGCATGTGTAAAGTAACAGAACAGCTCACAGCTCTCCAGACAACACATTTTGGAACTTTTGGACCATATCGCATCCTTAAAGTCTATTTTGGACCACCCAAATCCAGGCATAGGTTAGCATGCTGAAAAGCACCGAGCCACTCACTCAAAAGACTTATGTGTATGCTCCCCCCGCCGCCCGCCCCGGTCCGACTGAGTCTGACAGAAAGGCTCCTTATCAGTACTTCCAAGAAGATTTATAGATTCTAATGAAAACTTTACTTGTCTTTGCTTTGAAAAAACTTTTGCATAAAAGAATGCAGAATACGCACATCAGAAAAAAGAGATGTAATGTGCGGTGCCCCTCTTTCTCTCATCGTGTTTTGTAGGTGTAGGAGGTAAGCGGGTTTGGTAGTCCCCAAAATCAGACAGACTACAAGTATAAACTGATACAGCACGGGCTTCTGTTTAAGGCATGTGAATCACTGTGTTTTAAAGAGGGTGTGCTGTTTGATTTGCATGCCAGAAAAGGGCATTGACTATTTCTAGTCCCGTAGGACTTCCTGATCATTGTTTTTACTGTGAGGCACACCTATCTTATACTACTGATGAGGCACATTTATGTTATGTTATGTTATGTTATGTTATGTTATGTTATGTTATGTTATATTGTTATGTTATGTGCAGCTCCCTGCTGGAGCTGCTCAGAAACATGCTATCCAAGCAATTACACAGATTTGTCCTCTTGAGCTCTCTGTCAAGAATGATCTTAACAGAAGGGATTTGCAGATTTCTGCCCAAGAAACCTGTGTTGGAGCGAGACTTAATTCCATTTTCTCATCTTGCAGTTTCTGAATCTAGTTGTACACAATGTTCAGCTGAAAACAAACTTTTGTTTATGACTCTCATGCCACTAAATACCCAGGATCATTATGACCAAGAGACTTTGTAGAGTGGAACTTTTTAATTCAAGTAGCCATACCCAAATCAATGCACCAGATTGCTATTTCAATAATACTAAGGTATTAATCCTGAGCCTCCTGTGAAGCAGAAAATAGCTATATTTTGCAGATGGGGAACCAAAGAAGATAGAAAAGCCATGCTCAGAGATCTAGAAGTCAAGCAGTAATTGCCACCATGAATTTTGAATCCTTACTCCTAGAATGAACGTTTGCTGACAGACATTCAGTCAAAAACGCAGTACTGTATTTAAGTTGGTATTAATTTCATCACCTTGCTACCTCTGAAATACAAACAATTCACAGAGAATTAATTGTTTCCATAAAAGTTGTTGGAAATAGAAAAGGGGTTAGACTTCAAGCCAAGGGGAGTTACTGACTCCAGTCCCAACTCTTTTTCACGTGTGTTCCCATAGGTTATACCGGTAAGACCTGAACTGGATTTTCAAAGAAAGAGATGGGCTCCTAACCTCTCTCTAGCAGCACAGAAAGGTTTGAGCTGAGCCACAAATGCTCAACCAAGAATTCTCTTCTCAGTGAGAACCTGACATAATGTCACAGTTCAGTGGATGCAGAGAAAAGTATGGGGAAGGTTTAAGAAAGGTGTTCTTCACGGCCACTGCTGTTTGTTAGCATACCATCAAGCTACACAAGCACTGGCAAGGTGAAGGCAGGCAGCAGGTAATGTGATGGCTGACTGCGAGAGGACAGTGGAAAAAGGAGGAGCACGCAACGCTTGGGTTGGTCTGGAGGCTACTCTTTAGCAGAGGCACAGGTGTAGTCTGTTCATGAGCGGCAGAAGAGTGTTGTGCAAGATCGGTTCAAAACACTGTCAAGCCCTGCCCGATCCTAATTTCCCGTTCGCCTCTGCTTCTTCCTTGAACTGATGCCGCATTCTTTTTAATAAGGCAGAAGACATTCATCCATTTAAGTGCAGGGAGCCTGGACAATTTACTCTCACTGCCGATTTGGCCCTAAGCATTTTTACTCTCCATTTCCAACGAAATGAGAAATGGTTCTGTTTGGTTTAGCGGGCTTATGTGAAAGATAGATCTGACCTATTGAAAATATTTTACTTGTTTGGTAAAAACACAACTGATATTCTGAAATGACTGAGCACAATTCTGACAACAATAGCTGCAGTTGATAAAAATGTAAAGGCTTTTGTTTCAAGCTTGACAAAGGCTGACAGAAAAATTAAAGGACAAACTGATAATGATGGATGGCCCTTGCTGTATTTTGACTGAGAATGAAAGAAATTTTAAGTGGTAAACTGAACTGAGTGATGACCTACCTGGGAAACAATCTCACTACTCTGTGCAAAATTTAATCAGTCTGTGGTATGTAGTACTAAATAATTTAGCAAGATTTTAAATTCAAAGGGAGCTGCATTTAGCCTTGCTCCGAGAAAACGGGATTGAACAAAAGGATCATTCAGCTTGAATATCATGTGCCAATAGCTCCTTAGCACTTAGACTGAATGATCACGAAGGCTCACGGACATGAGGTCAAGGGGTTCTTTTTACTAATTGATTCAGATTTATGAAACTCTGAAATGGCAATTATGTGCCTGACATTTTTGCTGGCAAATCAGATGTCATTAAAAAATATCCAAACGCTTTTAACAAAAGCTTCATGTAGATCTAGATCCCTAGTTAAAACCATTAGAGACTTCCGGTGGATGAGTTCATAATGCAAGACATACAGCTGGGCTAAAATGGCTAGACAGCTTAGAAAGAAAAGAAAATAAATTCACATAGTCCTATGACTCTAAGATGTTTCATGGGCCTGTAGGTGATATTAAATGTTAGAAGATGTCAGAGAGCTCATTAAAATTCAATTAAACATAGTTTAGTTGCACGGTAAGAACAGAGTACAAAAAATCAAGTGTTAAGAGATACCAGGATTTTGATTTCATTGCTCTTTTTTCCTAAGTTAGGAACTGGGAAGAACAATAGTTCTCTCTTCTTATGGGAAGTTTTATAGTTTGGTGTGGGGTTTTTTCCTGTTTTGAAAGCAACAGGTTTTAGTAGTAAATGAAGGAGGATGAAGTATTACAAAATTACAGCAAAAAAGACAATGTCTCCTGTTTTCAAAGAGCCAAGCAAAAAATTAGTATCTACACATCCCTGGCGCAAATTCTATTCTTAGAAAGTTAAGAGTACAACTTGAGAGAGTGTCGTGGTTTAATCCAGCTGGCAGCTAAAACAACCACACGGTTGTTCAGTCACTCCTCCCCCTGTCCCAGTGGGATGGGGGGGAGAATTGAAAAGGAAAAAAAAAAAAGACTTGTGGGTTGAGATAAAGACAGTTTAATAGGACAGAAAAGGAATAGTAGTAGTAGTAGTGGCAGTAGTAGTAATAATAATAATAATAATAATAATATATACAAACAAGTGATGAACAGCACAATTTCTCACCAACCAAAGCCGATGTTCCACAAGTTCCCAAGCTGCCCTGCCTCCTGGCCAACCGCCCAGTTATATACTGAGCATGACATCATATGGTATGGAATATCCCTTTGGCTAGTTTGGGTCAGCTGTCCTGGCCATGTCCCCTCCCAGCTTTCTCGGGTTCCCCCCGCCCTCTGAAAAGTCCTTGACTGCTTGGCGACAACTAAAAACATCAGTGTGTTATCCACATTATTCTCATCCTAAATTCAAAACACAGCACTAACAAGCTGCTAGGAAGAAAATTAACTTTATCCCTGCCAAAACCAGGAAAAAGAGCAAAGCCCATTTCAATATCAGTACTTAGTATTGGCAGCATGGTGTCATACCAAATCACTTAAAAGTTCACACTTTAAAATGAGGACATGATATCACACCATGGCACGTTTTACAACACATGATCTGACCAGAATTGCTTATGACAAAAAATGTGATGAATATGAAAAAACAAGGTGTAGTAGCAAGTTATTTCTGATTATGCCATCTCATTTAACATTGAAATATGAAGAAAAAGTTAACTGCCCTTAATTGTCTTCAAGCAACTCCTCTACTGAATATCTCATTTATTTTGTGCACCAGAACAACAGTAGGCCTCACAAAGACTACAGGTGTGTGAAAGGCTGATTCTCCATCAGTAAAGCAGGTCAGGCTCAGGAGAGCTGTGCAAGCTGTCAGAAAACAAGGAGCTGTGGCTCTCAGGCAAGTGACAAGAAAGAAGCAATGGGAAGGAATTGCCTCAATGTGATAGGAAGGACATAGTAAGGGAGGACAAGTTTGTGCGGCACTGTGGGACCCTGGGTCAGGCGGCCGGGGAGGGATATTTAGATAAAATCCACCTCTACCAACTTCCATGGGGACTCTGACAAGTAGAGCACGCTGAGCGGGGGCAGCCCCCACCCCTCCTCTTGAACCTCTCCCCTTGCACAGAAAAGAATTTCAGATTTAGTGGGTGCTGGGTCTATGCGTTTTATAATGCTCACGAGTACTTGCTGAAATTCAAAGAGTAGCAGTAAACACACACAAAAGGCATTTTTTCAGTTTTTTCTGGCTAGAAAAACATGACCTTTCTCCAAAGCACAGATGTTGCCACAAATACAGCTTTGTCACCTGGAGACTAGAGTAGTCTGTTGCACACACGCAGTTGGTGGAGTTGCATATAGGGACCACAGGAAACCTGAATCAAGCATTTCACAGGAAAGCATCTAACATGAACGTTTCAGTATTGGACTAGTGGCTGATAACTTTCAAAATGCAAGGTTTCACTTTTGAAGCCCTTAGTGCTTACTTGAGGGATCATTTTGCTCCCCACACCACTCCACTGAATCTGTGATCAGCAAAAGCACTTTAGCTGCAGCTCCCTTGAAACAGAAAGAGAAGTTTGCAATGAAGGCCTTGAGATGCTGGAACACACTCCCATTTCATTGCCCATCAGACTCATTGTTTGTCACCAGTCTAGCCATTTAAAAAGCTCACCATTCTTGTTCTCACTGAAGCAGAAGAATAAAAGGTGACATAATGTAGTATCTCACAAGACATTTACCTATTGCTATTCAGTTTTGGTGGGGCAGATTATGTGAATTGCAACATCTGTACTGTAGAAAACAAATAGGTTGTAATGCGATATTTCTTAATTTCAAATTGTGCTAAAACCAGGTGACATACAGAGAACATAAAAGGGTAAAATTGATAAGATAGTACCCTGTCCTGATGATTAGATATTGAAGATTATCTTAGTACAAGAAAAATCTAAATTCTCAAGCAGTCAGATTCTTTAATGTTGAAGAATCTGTATTCAAGTGATCTAAGTTTTACTTTATTAGTTGTTACTAATGTAAGATATACCTCCCAGGACAAATCAAAACAAGTATTCAACAGAAAGATTAATATTCCATTCTGGAGTTATATGAACACAATATGTACTTCAGATTACTCCAAAAGTATACTGTAACACCTATATTTTCCCAAAGTTAACAGAAGTTTTGCTAATAGTAAAAAAATGTCCGTTCCCATTTAATAGTAGTAAAATTAATAAAGCCTATTATTTTATTTGAGACTTTCTGTCTTGTATAAAAGCCCATCTTTCTAATTAGTTACAAATACTGCACTGATTAAATCACTGAAGCTTATGCAACTTGCCTGAAAGAAATTAAGTAAAATTTGCAGAGCGTGCAACAGGCTAAGAAAAAGAATTTTGTAATTCAACACTTTAAATAAAAAGGTGACGTTTTAGAGCATTGTTTGAGACTGCAGTCTCAAATGAAGTAGCTTTATTTATAAAAAGACACCTATATATGTCTTGATTTTGTTCACAACTCGACATTAACAAATCTATATCCAATGGATCTCCGCCTTGAGGTCCTGTAAGATCATTATTTAGACAGTATAGACCAAATATTAGGGAAAAGGAGGTAGCATTATTCCCATTTCACAGCTGGGGAAACGAACGCAGAAGAATTAAGCAGAATGTCTACTCTTTTACAGACCTCTGAGCCTGACAGGGGAGTTCAGAACAGATCTCCTGAGTCTCATTTTAATCCTCTACTAAAAAACCAAAACCATCAAAACCACAGAAGAAAATACGATCTCCTGAAATTGTATTTAAAAAAGTGGTTTTCCTTATACCTGAAGTGCCAATTTCACTGCATTCAAGACAAAATGTTATCACAAAAGCCACCAAATGCCTTGTACGAATAAAGGCAGCACGATCTGCCCCAGAAGTGCAGCATTCTGTCATTATTAATATGGTGTTCTAGGCCCATTGCCACTGCTTAAAAATCACATTAAGGCTGTGATGTTCATTTTTATTCTTTTTAAGTAAACAGACAAGCCATATTTCCTTGTTTCTCCAAGCCATAAAATAGGAGTATTCAAAATTAAATGAAATAAAGTACCAGCAGCTGGCCCTTGAAAACCTATAAGGAAAAGCTAATGTACAATACAAATTCAGACACCAGCAGCCTTGAACAAAGATGACAGCTTTCTCAGAATGACACTTGACTCCTTCTGTGCAAAAAATTGCAAAAAGCTCAGCCAGCACTGCAGTAGGAAAAAGAAAGAGGCCAAGGAGAATTTACTAAAATTTCCCTATTAAGGAGACAAGTGTTGAAACTAAATGGAGGTAAACAGATTGCTGATCTCTATTTTATTATGGTTGCTGCTTTCATTTCTCCGAGAAATTCAGGACAAATCACTGAAATTGCTTAAACAGCTCAAAACTCACGGCAATAATTTTAAGGTTAGTAAAAAGAGATAACAGAGACTGTTACTTATTTTAAATTACTTTATTTCAAAATAAAATCAAAGGGGTCCAACACTCATCTGAAATGCTTTATCACAGTGGGATAGCTGTATCCCATTGAAAATCATTTTGAGCAAGTTAATGGCATCTTTGCAACCTAAAACATAGTTTATTGCACTTCTTTGCACTGTCTTTGACTAATACACTTAATTCTCACATTCTTATCGCCATAGTACATTTCCTGAGAAAACAAGGCCCTACCTTTCTAGCTGTCAATCTTTTATGCTCTGTCTTTTCATGCTCAAGAGAGTTCTATACATGGAGTTGAATCCCCCCCCATGACTCTTTGGCTCTGTATAACACACTACTGTGAATGCTGGGACACATGCAATGCAATCAAGACTTAATTTTATTAAAATTATCCAGCTTCCCTTCAGGCAGGCAGACATTTGGTACTTTAACTACTAAGCCATCAAATAGGACAGTTCACCAATAGAATATCGTGGTATTTGTTATAAAGGATGCTTGGTCATATCTGCTAATTAATTTTAAACAAAATGATATACAAAACAGTGCAAAGAGATTTCAGTTCCTGCTTGTGAATGATGAAAGCATCCAGAGCTCTCCTCAGTCAAGCAGCAAACTAGCACTTCAACATGTCAGCCTCCTTCAACTTCTCCCTGCCTCCGACCAATCAAGGATTACAAAACCCACAGAAAATATAAAAAGAAACCAGAGGGAAAAACAAATCTACCAGTGCAATGACCCACAGCAGTATCTAAGGAATAAAACAGTTTACCCACTCCTACAGTTTTACCCTGCCAAACTTTTTTTCTGTCCTTCCTCCTCTCCTTTGGTTGGATTTTTTCTTCACTTGCCATGAGGATTAATATGGGTAGTTTCAGCAGAAAGATATACCCTCCTCAGGCATGAGGTTACTAAGCAAAAGCAATTTTTTTTACAAGGGTGTATCTGGGGAGTAAACAAGCTGTGTGGATACCAGTGAAGGAAAAGTAAAGAAAATGCACATCAGAGTATAAAGTAGATGAACAAAAAAGAAATAAAACTGCTAATTTTTCTGTCTTCAGGCCTTCTAACAGAAGAAAAGTAATCCTGACTGAAAATTGTTTGAGCCGCTCTTCTCACAAATGACACATCACCTTACACCATAGCATGGACTCCATCAGTCGTAGCAGATATCTGGAGACCTGTTCACAGGCACCTGCTGGGAAAGTCTCTTCAAAAGGGGTTACAGCTTGCTTTGTGCCAGTGAGGGAACCGCAGCCTTGTGAAAGAAGTCAGGGTGTTGTGGGAGATCCCCATATGGCACTGGCCGTTCCAACCAACTTGATCAACTTTGGTAGATCCATACTCATATTTGATAGCAATGGGGTTTGTGTTGATTTTTTTCTCCCTGCAACCTGAGAACGGTTTTGAGATATACCCTTATTGTCCTCCTGGCTAGTTATGGCTGTCTCTTCCCCTTTCCATGGGAGTCATACAGAAAGATCGATGCACAGAGCTTTCTTGAAGGCTGTCAAAACAGTTCTGAATCCTTGAGACAGAGTGATTCACAGTAAGCCACAGCAAGACAGAGGAAGATCCAATGCAGAAAGGCTATGATATGACTCAGCAATAAAAAATGTAACTTTAATTACAAAGCAAAGAGAATTTTGTTATAGTGGGTCAAGAATTCAAGCTGTAAGAGCTAGAAAAATAGTTTCTGATTGCAGCTTAGAAGTTCCCCTTTTGGAGGAGAGGCTAAACACGCTTTGGATCCCACCACAAATTTAGACTGAACCTATGCTGTGAAGAAAGATGTTATGAAGATTTTTAAATTTTGTTCAGGGAAATTTCAGATTTTTGTCAGTTTGATCTGTTTTTATTTGGAAGAATACTGAAAACAAGGGGAGGGAAACCCTATTTGCTGTAAGTAAACTACTAATAGAATACTGTAAGAAATAATTTATTGAATATTTTTCCTTTATACAATATAGAAATGCAGGCTAAGATAAACTCCAGAAACAGTTCACAAGTCATTAATTATTAAAATTACAAATAGAAAATACAGAATAATCAGAATTCATAATTATTAGCATCAAATTATGGATGTTAGAAATATTAATGGTTTGAGATGAGCAAATTCCTAAGTGTCTACTTCTATCTGAGTCTCTATGCTCATCTTCACATGTGATCAGAGACTTTAGATATGGAACTTCTCAAAGCTCTCTGACAAAGATGCATAATTTTTACAGAAGCTTTCCCTACCCCTATGAGACTCAGCATGCTGTTTGCAATCTCCCCAAAGCATTTACATCTATCTCCATTTGCTCAGAACCAATGATTTGTGCTACCTTACCAAGGTTTGTAATCTCAGTTGGAACAAAACATGGTACTGATGTATCACCAGTTGACATTTTAAGCAATATTGCTACATAGCGTATCATTTTCCTTTCCTGAATTGAGTGAAAAACTGAGCAACCTATTTTCAAAAGAAAGGTAAATTAGAGAAGCACTGTATGAAAAAGATAGAGACAAGACACCCTTATCTGCATTCCACGTAGCACCTAATGGTGCAGGAAAGATTTCAATTTAGAAAATTACTAAGTTGTTTCAATAATTTCTCTATGGCTTGGGTTTTGTGAATAATAAATGATCTAGATTGAAATAGAAGATCATTAGCAACTGTTACGACTATAACTTTGTCATCAGTCTCAAGTTAAATTATTCTGTTAACAGTTATATTTTCTTCATGAAAATTGTATATGATGTTCATAGGCATGGTAATTTTACAGTCTGACCCCTCAACCAAAAGCTTGATTGGAGTAAAGTTCAAGAATGTTAGAGGTATAAGCAACAGCAGAGCTTGAAGTCCAGAAAAATCAGAGCGCAAGCTGTGCTACTACAGCAAATCAGAGTGATAATAAATTCAACAGCACTATTTTAGAAATACACGTCACTGAAGATCAGTTAAAACAGTTCTTTTCAAAAAAGCAACAGCACATCTTGATCAAGAAGTACTTTACTATAGGTGCTCTACCCATATACAAGTATCCAAAATATTACCTTTATGCAATTATTGTGTATGGAGAAAAAAACTATAATTCAAAGCTAACACACACTCTTTTCCTTTTCAGAAATCACATAGGGAATCCAAATCAAGAACTATCACATTAGCCAATTATATATGTACATAGAAAATTAAATATTTTCAAATGTGTGTTATTAAAGACATTATCCAAATCTACAGGTTTTTAGAAAAAGTACAACTTCTATTCAAATAGGAATGAGCTATACGTGTTAGAATATGTTGCTAAAGATTGGACCTGGAGAGAGCTTTTGCTGCATCCACCAGGAGGGAAAAAAAAAAGTAAACGCAGGACAAATTTGGATTTAATTCAGGTGAAATACTCTGAATTCAATAATTTCAGTGAGTAGTCCACTATGGAAAATTATTAATTAACTATATTATCCATATATTATCTAACAAAATCACTTTATTTTAAAAGTTTTCTTTCATCAAAAGCAGTATTTTACTATAAAAATGTAGAAGTGTCAAACAGATTCCCAAAGAGTGTTACTGTGGTTTGGAATGTTATTTCCTTGACCTTTCCAAAATAATTTTGAGCTTATCTGAAAAAAAAAAAAAATTTGTATCTTATTTTTCTCAAGTCACCATAAATGAAGAAATATCAGTTCACCCAGCTCATCTATAGACCCTACTTTTCAAGTATTTATCAACAAAAAGCAATTTCAAAGTAGCTGCCTTGTGAGTGTTCAGGGATAATAGCTGGACAATTCATCCATAAAATTAAGCCAACAATTCCACCATAAGTTTCTTGACAGTCTTCTTATACCTGAAAACGTCAACTAAACATTACTCTTCTTTAGTCCAATAACAAAAGCTATATTACACAATGATTTCTTAATTCACCTGATTGTGCAGCATTCATCTGCATTGTGCTTTAAGGTCTGGGCCACCTCTCTTAGCACAACCGAGAGTCATCTGGGGAAGTTAACTTAATGATAATGATAACGATTTAATACTTGAATGTCACTTTAGAACATTGATGTATATGCAAAATTGATATATTTTAACACAATTTGAAGGGCTATCCTTTGCAGAATAACATGTGAATGAAATGATGTGTGTTTATAATGCTACCTTTAACACGGTTATAATGAGTTACTTTCATAGGCATGCCACAGAGAAACCTCACTCTTCCACACCTTAGCTTGTGTAAGAAAACCATCCAGCTGCTGTGGATTTCAAAAGATAGGAAGATGGGGAAAAAAAAAAAAAAGTATCTCTTCCTGGAGAAGTTACTAGACCTCTGTTTGTTTGTTTTTGTTTGTGCGTGTTTGTATGAGTGTGTATATGCAGGCATGCATAGCGGTGAAAAGGAAGAGAGAAAAAGAAAAAAAGAGATGGTCTGTGGGGAAGGAAGGTTTTTGGAGAAGTAGAAAGTCTTCAAGAGCATTCTTTTATTTATTTATTTTTTGGCTGAAAGCTCAGGCTCCTCTGTATCTGAGTTGCCTTCTGTACTTTTTTTATGGTATTTTCACTTTTTATAAGATGGAATAGGAGAGACTTTTCACCTCTTTTTTAAGGACTCAAAACTGAGACACCCTCTGTCTTTTAATTCAAAAACAGATATAAAAAAAAAATCTCAAAACTAAAAAGCATAGGTATTCACATACACAGAATTTCAAATGAAGTCCTAAGCAGTCTTCTGAGCCTCATATTCTTGATATGCCTTGGCTGCTGAAAGGGCAAGGTTTTTTTTTTTTACTAAAAACCCCTCTATTGTAGCTGTACATGTTATTATTGTTCCATTACACCACGGGTCTGCTCAACTCTCTTTTCCCAAAGCCCAAGCTTTGTTCAGTCAAAGGGTAGGATTTTCCCATAGGCAAGAAAGTCTTTTCTCTGAGATGTCTCTCTAATTAAATGTTTCAACTCATGAACTATAAAGGAGGAAACTAAAGGAGGAAAAAATTCAAGAAATAGTCCAGCTACCTCAATGTCTAGGCTCTTAACACCAAAACAGAGGGCAACTAGATTAGTGATGAGTGTGCTGTTCCACATGGTTTCCTTCCCTTCTCCCCTCCATCCCTTCAGTGAACATTTTCTACACGGTTTTTGAGATAAGTTTATGAGGACAAGGTGTCCAAAAACAGTGCACAAGATTTATCAGAGGCCTATAGTGAAAATATTTGCAAAGCAGGAGATCTATTGCCTATCCGATAAACTCAGTTTTCAAAGAAAACAGAAAAAAAATCTCACCTCTTCAGTTTTATTTCAAATTACTGTTCTACTCATTTTTTTCCTTCATCGAGTGAGAAATGCACACAAGTGAGTTACAGAAATAAAGGAAAGAGGCCCCTATGAGAACATTACAAAAGAAATGAAACATAATAAAAACGTGATAGTGGGCAAAGGAACAGACAAAGATAAAGGATTCTAGAACAGATAGAGGTAATGGAGTTTATTTCATTTCAGATGTGTTTTGGATTCCACAGAATTTCTACTAATTTAAAAAGAAACTTGTATAGAAGTAAAAGTGGACGGTGCTGGAATTACGGGTGGCCACAGAAGGTGAACTTCTATAAAAGTATTTGGAGGCAGGAGTTAATACACTAAAGTGTCTGGTGCAAATTTGGCATAGTGCTGTTCCAGATATGGAGAAGAGTCAATCACAGAGATTTACTATTAGACCAAAAATGAAGAAAAAAGTGAAAAAGAGAGCATGAAAGAAGGAGGGACAACTATGTTAGCAGGGCCTGTTGCAATAGGACAAGGGGTAATGGTTTTAAACTAAAAGAGGGTAGGCTAGATATAAGGAGGAATTTTTTTACAATGAGGATGGTGAAACGCTGGAACAGGTTGCCCAGAGAGGCAGTAGATGCCCCATCCCTGGAAACATTCAAGGTGAGGTTGATCTAGTTGAAGATGTCCCTGCTCATTGCAGGGAGGGTTGGACTAGGTGACCTTTAAAGGTCCCTTCCAACCCAAACTATTCTGATTCTATGAGAGCGGATACAAGGGACAGCAATCCAGGAAATGCAGAGTCTAAGATCATAATTAGTGAGAAATTGAGAGTGAGGTAGAAATACTTGAGAATCTATCAAAGGGAAGCAGCATGAAAATAAAAGTGATTTTAACTGCAATGCAGTGATCAGAGTGGAAAACGGCAAAATGAAGGTGGAAATGAGGGCATTATAGAGATAACAACAGCTGTGGGACTTAGAAGAGGATACAAGTCACTGGCCTAAGTAGGAGAATTTATAACAGGAGATGTACGGGGATTTGAAAGAAACTATGGCAGTGACAGTAAGAGGAATGAGACGACGCCATCAGAATGCAAACGTGAACACCCATCACAGTGAGATTTTTCCATACTTACAGCACAAACGCAAAAGAGGCCAAATAGATTGGAAAGTTGGGAAGTGAAGAGATCAAGCAGCAGGCTTAAACAAACAAAAGAGAATACTTTTCTCTCAAAGCACATAATTCAATTCAGAAACTTGTTGCCACGGGTTATTGTGAAAGCTAAGATGATAAATGTTTTGAAATGGGACTGGACAAGCAGGTGGAAGATAAATACATTACAATCCCAAGGAAAGGTGCAGTGGGACCTTTGGTCTTACACATTGTAGGAGATCTTCTGTTTGAAAGTACATTTCAAAATATTAACGAGGATGTAACTCGGTCTTTCAGTTGCCTTTATTTGTGAAAAATAGCTTGTCCGAGAAAAAAAATACAGAATAATTGAGAGGCCGAAGCCAAGAGAATATGTTATGCCACTTTTTATTCTCCAGAGATAATGAGTTTCTGGCTCAATAGCTTTCTACTGTATGTGTAATTGTGGCAGTAAGAACTGCCTTGACCAACCACAGCTGCTGATTCATGTTAATTTCCATACTGCTTTGATAGTTAATTGATACACATTATAGCTCTGAATATTTCAATTAATTGAACGTGTGTCTTTAGACTGGCAAATCAGGATATTTCACCAAGGCACTTTATTTCAAATAGGTCTGCAAATTATCAGATGCTGGTTTCCATTAAGAAGATTTCCCAGTGATGTGGACTTCTGTTACCCACTCAATATGATGTTGAACTAAGTCTTCAGCGGTGACATCCAGAGGTTATGAACTACTGCTACATACATAACAGCTGTGTCTTCAGTTTGATGATGATGGACCACATC
Source organism: Grus americana (assembly GCF_028858705.1). Lineage (NCBI taxonomy): Eukaryota > Metazoa > Chordata > Aves > Gruiformes > Gruidae > Grus > Grus americana. The sequence continues at coordinate 104,092,610 of NC_072852.1, forward strand.
CTTTCTCAACTCCAGCTAAATCAATGCAGTTATTACCTAAGCTTTGCAAATACAATCTATGTTTTTGGGTTGAGTTTGACAGTGAGCTCTGTTTACTGATGATTAATGACTAGTATTTGGACAAAGGTAAACAAAAATTCTTAATAAATTGGAAGACAGTGAAAATTGCCTGGGGCCTGTTACCAAAGAAAGGGTGTAATATATCTAGCCAGAATGTGCACTTCTAAAGCACTAAGCTTGCCAATTAGAATACAGAAATGACAACAGCTGCAGGCATTAAAGCTTGTGGCTTTGTTACTGCATGAGACAAATGTTTGAGCAAACTACATGTCTTGCCTTTGTACTGCTGCCTATAAACTCTGACTTTGTGCCCACCTTCCTGCTTCATGAAGTATTTTCTTGACATTTATTATTAATAATAAAAGTAAAGAAAAATGAAAGTAGCAGCCGTATTGATTCAGCAAAGCAGCATGAGCATACTTAATAGCCCATGCCTTTTACCTGATTCAAATACATTCAATTTCTTTGAATTCTGATTTCTTTAATTACACTGCAAATCTAAAAAGACTTTTTATGTTATCAGATACTAATTATATTAGACAGATTGCTATTCATCTGCTTATAGCAATATTTATTTCCGCTGCCATCACTTAACATCAAAACAGTATTACCTCATCATCATTTACAGTGAAAAAAATATTACTTTTCTGTATAATTTTGTGTCTAGGTTGGTCCACTTAAAGGCATGAGACATTATTTGCTTGGTTTGTATATTTATATATGTATAAATACTTTGCTCACCCTTAATGTCTAATTATGAGAAACTGCACCTTCCATTTTTAGGCAAGCTTCTCTCTACACTAAAGCTGTCTAAATCTCTTCTGAGTTAGCAAGCTAACTTCAGAAATTGAGAGAATTAGTAGTTTGAGTCCCACCGAGAGAGAGATTTCATAGAAGGAAAAAAAGAATAGAAGCCAGATGAAACTTTTACAACCTTAATAAACAGAAAGACAGAAAATCTTTTGAAGTAGAAGTGAAAAAAAGGAAAAAAAATGTAGAAGAAATCACAGCATGGATAAGGAAAGAACAGCTCTGAATCAGGCTGGACTCCCCTCCCTCTGCAGAGGATGCCGTCCATGGATGTCCCCTGCCTTCTCATACAAGCTTACCTGGAAAAACTGAATCAGCCATAGTATCTCTCTAAACTTGGACATGTGATTATCATTCTTTCTCTCCATCACTGCCACTACTTTGGGCTCGAGAGTTTCCTAGAAAAACTATTAATTGTTTAACAACTATGGAGCTGGACTTCCAGAGGCTCCACTAAGGCAGTGGCTACTAACACTCAGGGCACTTATGCCTTACTACTTACAATATCTGGTAGGTCACTTTCCCTTACCTTACTTCCTTGACCTGCAATTTACAAGAACCTCTTGTGAAGAAATTTTCTCCTCATGCAGATTCCTCCCCTCTCCTCTCCCATATCTTTGTGAACACACCTCCCCTTATGTTAAATCTGGCATGTACTTCTATTAGAAACCTAACATTTAAGGTAAGAAGGCATACTTATATGATAAATCAGCTCTGACACAGGAGCAGAAAAAAAAAAATACATCTACATATTAGGCACAGAGGATAGGATGAGAAATCAAAGGATGCTCCCAGATATGTTTAGGAAGGTACAGAAAAAAAAATACATCCTCTATTAAATGGAAGAATGCATTTCAGAAAAGTATAAAAGTAGGTTTGCTAGCCCCCAGAGAGAGAGAGAAAGAAAGAGAGAGAGAGAGAATATTGTATCATTTTGGGAGGATTATGTTTTACTAGAGACACTCATGAACGCAACGAGCTAAAGAAGGGATAAGACGCTGCCTAAACTGATCTATACAACTGATTGTGCTACACTTGATAAAATAATTGTGTCAGTCTCTTCTGTACTTAAAATAAACTTAACAACTCTGAAACGCAGTAAGTTGTTAAGCACTAAACATCATCACATACTCTGTCACACTACTCTCATTGTTTCAGAAACCTTGGAAGCACCTGACATTTACCTTCTTTAGTTTTAACACTGGAATTGCAGAAATGCAATTAGGAAAACTCTGGTACTCGTAACAGAAAAGGTCAGCAATGTGCAAGCTAAACCTGATAACGTTCCTAATGTGCTGCCAAACATAACAGAATGCCTTCCTGATAATGAATGATTTTACAGACTACCATGAAGTTGTTGCAAGATAATCAGATCAACAGGGGGCATGCCACTATGCGAAAGACACATTGGAGATTGTAAAATATTCTTTGATAGAAGTATATTCCAAAGTCACCGCTGATGGAAAAATCTACCATTATAAAAGGCCATGTTTTCAGAAATAATCACATAAATAAATTGGGCAGAAAACATAAATGACAGAAGTTTCAACATTTGGTAAGCGCAGAAGCCATTACCTCACGAAAGGCAGTGCACTTTGTGCCTGCAGCCAACAAGCAATATGACACGACCTCCGGGATGTAAAAGACACATTTTCTTTTTCTTTTCTTGTAGTAATCAATGTAAGTAGAGGTTAGAGGGTTTAGTTTTTCTGTTTGTCTTTAATACAGAAATACTCACACAGCACTACGGGCTCTGCGTTCCTCATGCAAAGACCTCCTCCTTACTTGTGCCACTAATCCTACATAAACTAATAGTGAACTTTAAGAAAAATGAAAAGTAATCTAAGGGGTTCTTTTGATAAATGGCATTTCATCAACAGCGCTAAAAAAATATCTCATTACTGAAAGCTGAAAGTAGCACTTATTAAATGTTTTCTGCCAAATACCTAAAGGCAGGTTAAACCTTTAGTGAAAAATGTTTTTGAGAGCTTGTGAACACCAAGGAAACATATATTTGTTATACTTGAATTCATCATGAACAAATAAAATCTATATAGTTCCCATGTCTATTTACAGACTATAATTTGTACTAGACTGTTTCATTTTATTTTGTCATTTTTATTGGAAATTGCATTTTCTTAAAAACCAGAGGGAAAAAATGTACCGTCATGAACTACACTGGAGCTTTCGCCTCTGTATTCACTTAGGTTAAAATTCAAATTACAGAACTCACAATTTTCCAGGAATTATCACATACATATCTGTGACGATAGAACATTATGTTTTGAGACTGCTAGATCCATATTGCAAAGCCATATTAAAGGCAAATGCTAACTTTATATTATAGCTTCTCCTAAACCTGAGTTATATCGATCTGTTTAATAATTAATGTAAAAGCCAGCTATTCTTTTCATGTGACACATATTGTTGCCTAATTAATTAAAGAAATCAAATCAATTGTAGTTTAATGTGAACCTTCCTATTTTTCAATTTTATTAGAAGTAGTAACGTGAATTTAGGACATGACATATTTTTGAGGATTGACGGTAACGATAGGCCAGATGATGATCAGCTAACTTGCATAAGCTGAACTTTCTCTGTAGCAGGCTATAACTTGTGTGAAGAAAAGTATCTGATACCCTGTCTTTGGTGATCTACTAAAAAAAAGAACCAAAAAACCTCAAAAAAAAATATCAAAAAGATATTTCTCTTCATATATCTTTTTGTAACTGGCTTTACCTGAACAGTGTATGCCTGAGGCAAGTATTTATAAAACAGTACTGAGATGCTGCAAAACATTTTTACAGGTGTTTACTTTGCAAAAAGTTCACAACATTAGCGAATATGTTTTGCTTAAACTGTATGAAGAGAGGCATGCCGATAAAAAGAAGTAAACATACTCCCCACAACTAGATGATGGCATCAATAAAAATGCAATTATACTTCCAGTTTTTTCTTGCTACTCTTTTGGTAATGATCACAAACAACTGATTGTATTTTCTTGAAATGCTATATATGCATAACACGCTCCCAAAAACTAACAAGAATGCACTCACCATGTACTATCAGGACATACTCTGTGCTGTTTCGGCCAATAGGGTTTTTTGCTTCACATCGGTATGTGCCATTGTCTGTTTTGTTTAGGAAACTGATGCTTAGGACCCTGCCGTTGACAACCATTCTCTCTGGATCTGGTAGTTCTCCACCATCCTTCGTCCAAAGTACTGGTTCTGGCCTGTTGGATCCAAAGCAATGCCTTTAATCAGATACACGAAGCATGTATATGCAATATATACATCAGAAACAGGAGCATCAGAAGCTTATGAATAGTAACCTGCCATCAAAGAATATTCAATGATCATTTGAGTTACTGTCACTATTACAACCTCACCATCCCTGATGGGAACTACTAAAGACGGTGAAAGAACAAGCAGGGAAAAGAAGAGAAACAAAAAAGGAAACAGAATGGTACTGGAACAGGCCAAGATCTTCCCTAAATTAAAAAATAGTTCTCGCGAGGTTTCTGGGCCCCAGTTCAGCAAGCTGCTTGGCAAGCAAGTGAAAACAGCTTCCCATTTGTGTGATGAGCAATATGGTCCTGTGTGGCTGACAGGCATCAGAAATCATGCAAGCAGGCTGAGGTAGATGTAAGTGGTTTGTAAATGGATTCTAAAATTATTTAGGCTATTCACATTCACAAGTGCACTTGCATGCGCTGAGTGTTTTTCCTGAACCAGGCATATCAGTCTCAAAGCAGCACATCTTACACACAATCTAAATTTGTTTCTGTTGCTGCATTGTGTCACAGCCCATCCCTTTTTCCACCCTTTCTGCATCCTTCCCTCACATAATTGCTTGTTACGCATGTTATCACAAGCAATATAAGATTTGACTTAAAATCCTGGATTTTCTTCTTTTGTGAAACCTTTCCCCTTGTGCATCAAACAGACCAAAGGCAGAGCGCTGACAGCGATAACCCCCGAGGCAAGGTAAGGCACAGCAGAGAAGGGAACTGACCATCCTGCAGACTCCCACCTACCTTCCCCACAGGCAAGTGATACCTAACGCCTTCCCAAAGACTCTCAGGAAGCTCCACAGTTCATGAGATTTGCTTAACAGACAGCAGGATGTATTTATTAATGGTACGTAGGCTTTCCTTACACGTAACAAGATCTACTTTCAAATTTACATGAGGGAAATCACCAAAAAGACGAGTCTGTGACTGGGAATGAAAAGTTGGCTTACTGAATCCTGACTCTCTCTCAGACAGAGCATCTCAGGTCCTTAGATACTAGTCACTACAGCAAGATATATACAGCCTAGGCATTCACTGCTGCATTACTTGTGTCTGGTAGCTTTGTACACTATAACCCAAATACCAATCCCTTTCTTTTGGGTACACTACTTAGGTAATTTCAGTCAGAAGCAGTTCTAGATTTGCACATTTATTTGGTAGGAAAAGATTACATTACATTTTCCTATCAAAGTATGCAGTTGTACGACTAAGTAATAAACCAAAATATAAAACTGTTATAAAATCAGCAGATGCAAAATTAGTCGCTAGTCTTACTCAATAAATATTTTCATTAATTTAAGCAGGTGTTTACAGTCTCTTAAATATAATAAGTGTTAAGAAGAATTAAACCTAAATAACTAAGGAGACATTTTGCCAAAATATGGCCTCATGCACAGAAAAATAGTCCTAACGTCTGTAATGACATGGTTTTCTTTTAAGTCAAGGAAGACATGTAAACAAAGTGAATTTTTCCGAAATGCACTTACTGGTATATAATTTATATTACTTTTAAAAGTAAAAATACTATAACTTATGTTTCTCTTGAACGATAACAGAGATTTATACACATTTTAGTAATATTTGGATGACACTTCGTTAAATCGTTGTTGAACTTGTTACCTAGAGTGGCTATTCACTGGAGTTAGGGTATTTTAGAAAATCATATACTCAGGGAATATAACAAGATTCACGTAATTTTAAACCAAGGATTAAGAACTGTCGGTGTAACGGGCCTTATTTATACCTTACTGTAAATATGTCTTAATAGTCTTCCTAAGTGCACTTTCGGGAACTGGTATCTAAACACACGACACACAATATACACACTTCCTTTCTGCTTAATGTGAGCGGGGAATCTAGATGCCCATGCTGTTGCAGAAACATTGCCCTACAGAGTTCACAACATTAAGGTGCGATTTGCTTTGATATGTTAAGGTGGATTTGTTCAATTTTCTCGCAAACTCCTCATTGTTCCCCATTTACCAGCTTACTGTGAATCTGTAAATCCCAGGAGCGGAAACTCTGAAACACTTCTGCTACAATGTGCACCATTACCTTCATAAATGGCATGTTAAAGCAACTTCTGTGCAGTGGTAATTTATGGAACTTACATTTTAAATTGAAATTAGATGGCATACCCTAGGGGAAAACCCATAGGATAACAAATAGCTATGAAATGGAGCCTTCGATATAAATTATTCAGGGAGCTTTGTCACATTGTAATATACCAACTCTAGTCTTATACAGAGCGGTTAGCTATGGTTGCAAAACGATGGTGGCAGAAAAACTATGGCTTAGAGAGAGGCAGATCTACATACTCTGCATATTGGGGAAGCTGCTAATTAACAGTTAATATTAAGCCACCCTGTGCTGGCTTAGTGGCAGCAGCAGAGCAATTCACGGGCGGCTGGCCCACGGTCAACACATGACGGTGGCGGGGCACAGCTCTCATTCCACCTCACTGCTCTCGGGGAGGATGGTGCCTAACGCAGAAATTCTGTCACAGCCACAGAATTAAATTTTGCCTGCACTGCTGGGAAGCTTTGAGACACTCTGGTCTAAACAATTCATTACCGAGGCAGAAGCGAGCTCAGAACACGAGACGTGCTCACGCACCCAGGCTGGCATGCTGCTGCGGACAGTGACAAGGGGAGCGGCTGTTTAAGGAAAGCCTGCGAGCGTGGCCATTTCTGTGGTCCGTTCCCCCTGTACCCTGCCAGCATCCGCGACCATCCTATCGGGGATGTTGGAGGGCACATCTCTTGTTCTCTTCTGTATCTACTTAGCATTTAGGCCTGTTGCCTATGAATGTCCCTAATCTCTTTTTGAATCTGCTTATACCGTCTGTCAACCCAGCCTCCTGTGGCAATGAATTCTGGAAGTTCCCTACCCGCTGTGCAAAAACATATTTACTTTATCTGTGGTACACTGATCTCCTAGCAGTGGCAATGAATATTGCAGGATATGGTAAGTAATGCTTCTGCATATTATAACCTTGTTATGATAGCCTTGTACTTAGTAGGCCTCTCTCTCTCCCTCTTTCTCTGTTTGCTTGAATTTGATACCTTCTGAGATTACTGGCAGGGGAAAAAAAATTCCCAAGAAAAAAAGAGTAAAGGAACCATAAATTTAGAGCACATAGGCTATTCCTTGATAATTGATTTAGTACCTTCATTGTCGAAAGCACAAATGCAACTGAAGCACCAATGGGGAAGCTTTCCTTCTGTGATGCAAAGGACAGGGAACTGTGAAATCCCCATAGTTTATCCTACTGAAACATGGCCATGGGTACAGATCCAGACAGACGTTCTTTCTCTTACCCAACATTTTGAAAGGGTACTGGCTCAACTGAGGATATTGAGGTTTGACATTCTAAAACACCTGGCAAATACATACACTCCTAATATTGCACATTTTTCTCCGTTGCATACATCTCCCATATTGCAGAATTTCAGCTTTTTTTCACATATTAAAGAGTTGCCATAAGGCTATTACTGTGTAGACTGGAACAAACAGGGTATCCCCGTACATTTGCACTTAGTTCAAGTTGAATCACGTTTAGCAGTTTAATTCCCATTTTTCTCAGACAATCCTGAAAACATCTTTCTTGGAGCACAAGAGCTATAAAGTCAGAATGAGCACTGTGGCCACTAATGCAATTGCATGTTACTACCTTCACATATTTCATGGCACGAACGAGCTCACTGACCTGCTCTGTCCCAACAGGACCATGCAGCCTGCTAGTACCAAGGCAGTCACCCAAGGAACAAGTCTGTCCTCCTTTTTTTTGCCCCCCATCTTCAGTGAGAGGTGTTTTTCTATATCCCTTGTTTAATCCCTCCCATATGGATGTGGTCAAGTGGAAATGAGCTGTTACCACTGAAACCTGTCATGGGGTTGAGGGAGGTAGCAGAGCTGAAGCACCAAGATGCAGCTCTGCTTCTAGCTTACCTATTCTAATTTGATCCCAGTGTGACACCTTTTAAAACAAAAACAAACAAATTAAGCATGCTGTACTGAAGAAGTTCTTTCAAAGACACAGCTCAAATGTGACAGCCCATGCTGTTTCTTTGGCTAGTATGTATTGCTTTTACTGATTTGGCTTTGCATGCAGCCGCCCACAGTGGCACTATCAGGACTGTGTTAAACTGAAAGAGGCCAGATACCAATCACAAACATACTAAAAATCATTAATTATGACCAATGATTTCTCTGCCTGCCCCTCAAAAGAAATTTGAACTCTATACTGTCTCTCTCAAGAACTGCTAACAGGGCTTAGATTTTGGTATAATTTATGTTTAAACCTAGTAGAAATGCTCAGAAGCTTTCAGTAACTGACCTGCAACTGGTTTTTAGTATAAATAAATGATTTTATTAACTGTCTTCATGTTAGCCTCAAAACTTGACATAAAAAGCAGCAGAATTTGGTATTCTCTCCCAAACTCAAATGGGACTGCAATGAGGATATCAAGAAAATGGTATCGTGTTCCAAGATGATTCATGTTTTATAGTGTGGAACAGGAGTTTCCTTGCAAGCAACTTAACAAAGAATTTGTAAATAAAGTGAAATTATTTTCTAATCCTGAGGCTAAGAAACCTTTTCTTCCAAAATAAGTTGGCAAGAAAGCTAAGGGCAAACTCGAATGTGATGGGGGGGAAAAAAAAGTTTTAAAAACCACAGTGAGATCTTATTAGAAAAGAAGATATAGGGACAGACTTACATTTTCAACAAGTGTTTATGTAACATGAAAATCAACAGTTAATATTTAAGTTCACATCAATACTTCTTGTAACCTAGGCTTCTAAAAGTTACACAGTAGTATCTTAAAACAAGTTTGTTAATTTTCCATCCCCTTCTCCCTCCTTAACCAAAGGACTATGATGCTTCAGTGCTTTCCTATAATCCTCCTGTGTAGCAATAGCCTTATATGTAACCATTATATTTATATTAACTAAGCCTTCATTTAAAAATGATACATAGATATATTGTATCACCTCTTTGTGCTGAACAAAGTGAATTTAAGCAATGCAATCCATTCTCACTTGAAAGTTCTTGGCTGTATGCATTTTTGGTGCCCTTTTCTGATTTTTGTGTACAGAAAGGTCATGTACAAAGTGTTCTTCATTGCGACCTTAGTAAACAACACTCAGGATAACTTACTGGCTCATAATACTAGCACAGGATAACCTTTTAATTTCCATAAGATCACACTCAAAAAACCCTAAAAGAACAACAACAAAGAACAGCACCAGGTTTCTACATAGTCAGTCTCATTGAGGATATTATCATCCATCTGGGTATCTAAGCATACTGTCAAAATTTTGTAGCCAATGTGGATACAAATAAGAAAGATGGAAGAAGGATTCGTGGAACACTAGACAAGTGAATTCACTATTTTGAGTGTGGCCCTCTCGAACAATGCCTTTTACTTCTTCAGGCAGAGGCACCAGGCAGAGGCACACTTGTATTCTCTGAAGTCCATAAAAACATAATCTAGTGGAAATGCTCAAATGACTAATGGAAAAGGTATCACCACATTTATCAGAGCATTTTTTGTTGAAATCCTGGTGGAATGTTAAAAGTCATCTAAGGGAATGACTGCTTCATTAATTTGAAACTTATAGAGTTTCTCTGTATTGAGAATCTGGATTTTTAGCTTTGTCAGTTAATCATCCAGCTGAAAGTTTAAATCCTGAGGGAACCTCTTGTTTATATAAAGTCTCAGTCTTATGAGTCATATTGGGATGAGCTGGTTTGGGAGCATTTCATCTATCAAAAACATCAATATCCACAGTCACTAGCCTTTCATAAAAGGCTTGGATAGATAGTTTTTACTTTATAAGATAAGAACTCTGTGATTTTGTAGTTCTGCAAAGCTTGAGTAACCTTCATAGACTGTTGTTCTCCCCAGAAGAATTAGCCAAGAATATCCAAAGTACCTTTTATGAAGTACTCTTTTTTTAAGAAGGAAGCTTTGAATATCTGAATTGACTATTATATTTGTCTACACATTTCTCTTAAGCATCTCAGCAGACATAACATAGCGTAAGGATATTTATGAAGCCCTATACCAATGTTTTTTAAATGGTTAAGAATTAAATTACCAACATATGTTAAAAATGAGGTGGCAAGAAAATATAGATTTCCACTTTTTATATCATAAAAATTTGACAGGAATTCACAGCTATAAAGACAATAGGAACAACAAGAAATGTTGACAACAGTTGCAGTGAATTATGCCTTTGAAAAAGTTATTTAAATGATAAAGAAGTGACAGGAATCTCAAACAGTGTTAGTATTCACCATTTACGGGGGCGGGGAGGGGGAGAGAACACCAAAAAATAGGAAAAAAAAAAAGATAGCAGAAAAGGGAAGAAACAAACCAAACCAAACACCCTCCCCCAACCCCCCAACTCTTCATTCCTCATCTTCTATAATGGATACAGATAAAGCCTTTCTTTTGTCCATCACAAATGCACTTGGGTGACAGGCCTCCCCGCCTGTAGCTGGCTTTGCATAAATCAGGCAGTCCTCTCACTTTCAGACTGGCTCACTGCATTACAGATGCTAACCATGTTGATACGACAGACTAAATTTGCAGCCGGAAGTCCTTACCCCTCAGCAGCTTGTGACAGTAACTGATTATAGTGACTCAAGAAGAGTCTTTTCAAAGCAAAGGTATTTATTCTTTTACCCAAAGATACAAAGTATAGATTGCTAAGAGGTAAAAGAGTAATTTTTTGTATTTCCGCCTATCTACACTCTAATCTTTCCTTGCAACCATTTTTAAGGTTCCTTTCAGGTCAGTTAGTACCTACCTTTGCCTGTAAGAACCTGACTCTTCTCTGTCTGCCATAATTCTCTGTCTGGATAGCTTTTTCCCAGTTGATCACTAACCCGTTGTAATGTTAATTTCTTTGCAACTATTTACCTGTACTTTTTCCCTTTTGTGCATTTCTGTTGGGCTCTACCCACTTGTTTCCTTTATGTTAGTTATTCTCAAGAAGGCAAGGCAATATGGAACAAATATCCTGAAAAGTGCATAATCCACATATATATATGTATGTATATATGAAGTTTCTTACCTAATTCCAGTATTATTCACAATCTTCCCAAAGAAGTATAAAAAACTGCTGTGAATAACATTTTCGAGATTGGCTTTCTCATAGTCATGAGACAGATCAACAAGAGAATTTATGTGAAATCAGAAGATACCTTAGCAGTGAATTGCATCAGAAATATCCTTTGTATGCTACTATTGTAAGCAGTAGGGAGCTAGAGATGAACAAAAGATTGTGTCAAAAAAACCCCCCAACTCTTTGTGAGGGAGATGCCACAGGGATGTAGTCCAGAATTTGATTTAAATAAACTCAAAATCCATTGCCACATGAAGGCAGATGTGGGGGAGTCCCCTAAGCTTGTTCACAAAGTACCATCCTCCCTAAGGTAAGTTTAATGTGGGAGGAAAAAAGGTCACCAAATTGGTGTGCTCACTGCTGTGAGTGATCCACTGTCTTCCCATGATCCATATTAGAAGCGAAAAAAATAGTTCAAAGAATTATAATTCTTTATCAATAGTCACTGTGTGTGTGTTGGAGAAGCAGTGTTTTGTCAGGGTTAGTTTGGCGGTGCTAGCACTGTCAGCCCTTCAGCTTCGAAGGAAATACAAAATCAGAGAGCTCACCAATGTGCAATATCGCTGATGGGTCAATGTCAGAAAAAGCTTTGTTCTGATGTTGTGCAATGCATCAAAACTTAGGTCAAGTCGGCAGATTTTCTCAATAGTGGATTGCATAGAACCCATCACTGTGGTATGTGATAACACAGTTACTTATTTAAGCGATTTCTTATGCCCCCAATACCAGAGCATGCGAATGGCCAACTCAGAATAAATGCATTAAGACATGAAATCAAACTGTGCACAGCTGGTTACTAACACCATTTATTGCCCCAAGAACTTCTAACTATTCAGAGTCAGGAAAACACTTACCTAAAAATGCATCTTCTTAAAAACTGTTCTTGTTAGAAAGATTTCTAAGAAAATACTATAATCATTCAGGTTACACGTTTTATTTTGCAGTGCTGCTCCTAATGCTATTAATTTCTTTTAAGGCTTTTATCTCAACAGCATATCTGCTCTCCTCTTCTCTATCAGAAGGAATCTCCTTTTTGTCTTTGAGTTATTAAACTCACCTTGCAGTGAAATTACCATTGCATGCCATAAAAATAACATGCTAACCTGTTACAAATGTCACCTGTCTTTAAAGAATGCAGAAAAACTGGTTTGCCTTACATTTTGCAAGAAGTCCTGAAGGAGACCTCTGTTAAAAGTTCCTGTATGGGGTCATAATAAACTAGAAAAAATAAAAGTCATTTTAAGCAAGACTGTCTTCTTGATCTAGAAAAGAAATAAGATTTATTTTGTATTTCTCAACTTTACTGATCATTTGCCCTCCGCCTGGCTTCCCTTCCCCTTCTATTAGAAGCTACTCAGTATGAGGTTAGGCTTCACTGCCAAATGAGCAAGAGAGGAGACGGTTCTGGCTGCAGAGCTCCTGCTTCCCTTACAGCCCCCTACTTCTTAGGCCAACTCCATTAGCAGAGGTACCAGCAAATCCTGATCTACCTTTCCGTTGTGACAGACAGCTAAATCTTGTTCTAATAATGGCAGGTTTGCAGAGATGCTCAGAAGTCAGCTTTTTCTAATTGATATTAATAGCTTCAAATCCATATATCAATTTATTTGCTGAATTGTACCCTATAAATTGAAAAGCGCTTTTTTTTCCTGATTAACATGAGAAACCCTATTATCTTTAATTTACATAAGAGCTAGAAACCTTTTTGCAAAGTTCATAGCCTCTACAAATCACATTGATCTCCTGTAGAGTGAACAAATTCAGATTTTATGTCTTATGGAGCTTGATTACTCTTAAATGGAAATTAACTATAAACTCCTGAACTATTGACAAAAGGTCTTAACTGTGTGCCTGTGTGTAAAGATAGATTAGGATTGACAGGCATCTGCTACCGCTTAAGGCTTACAGTTCATGCTGACTATTTAAATTACTCAGCCTGTATTTTTAAGTAATCAGGTGAATTTTCTATTTTCTACTTTTTTCTATCTTTTAGCAATTACCATTTCTGCAAAACGTTTTCCTTCGAATATTCCATGCTGAGAAACTGTTCCAAAAGGTATTGCACTATATAGTATGCTTTATTTCCTGAGTCTAGAACTTCCATGCCACAACAGCTCAGATTATAGATTAAAATATGACAATGTATTAAAATCCTAGCCATCCAAATCTAGTATACATGCTGGAGTGGAGTCCTTCCCGATTCATATGAACAATGATATTTTGTCCATTGATCAGTGAATTACTCTATGTCTGAATCAAGACCTTATCCAGCACTACCATAATGACTTGAGAGTACTGAAATGAGTTTACATGGGACTATATAAAAATCCTTAAAAAAGGAATATTACGTTTTCACTCCATGTATTTTGTGTTAGTACTCAACAACAAACCACACGCAGAATACTTTCTGCTCTTAAAGTATTAAATTCAGAATTATATTTAAACCCACTATGAGGATCAATATCACTAAGAAAAAAAGTCCTGCAGTTTATATGATAGTTGCCTGCTTTGGCTACTATTTTTGTAGTAATACAAAAATGTAATACTTGATATCATTCCAATATACAAAACATAGTTTCTAATAGCAAGTTCTAGAGAAGCAAAAGCTATGAAGTATTCTAAATATCCAACCATTTCAACCTATTGAAGGTTCAGACATCTGTGTTTCAGGATAAGCTGTAGCAAAATATTTTTAACTCTCATGGAAGTGCAAAATGTATTTCAGTTTTTATAGCTGTTTTAAGAATGCTTAATTACTTACTGATTGCTAGTCTTATTTTGGTGCAATGAAATCTCTGAATGATTTCAGACTTCATTTCCAAGTTTGTGCTTTAAAACAAAAAAATAGATTCAAATAATATTCTTCTAAGATACCCTAGGTTTACTACTTGTATTTAAAAAAAAGAATTAAAAAATACTGGTTTTATTTTTTTGATAAACAATACTCTCATTTTTGAGCTTCATTGTAAGACCTCAGGAATCCTTCTTTTCTTCATTCTGGTTCTACTTTTAAACCCATTTATTGTGGTAATGAATATTTCCCCAAGTATACATCCAGTACTCTTCCAAGGCTGATACTTTCTCTATAGGCATACCTTTGGTTTTTTATCCAAAATTATTTTCAAGGGTTTGGGGTTTTTTTGTTGTTTTAATCTGAACTCTTCAGCTCTTCAGATGATTTGTAAAATTTCCTACAGTCTTTAATTGTTTCATTGTTGTTATTATTATTGGTATCCAACCAATTTGATAATTTCTCTAATGGAACTTCTTCATCAGATTAAGTGGTAGATCTTGTGGCTAATTTTGTTCAAGAAATTCAAATCTCATTGTCTTCACTAACGGATTTTTTTTTCTTCCTTTTTTCCCCTTGATATTTAAAACCAACCACAATTTTCCTTACACTTACTTGGCCTTGCCAATATTTTGATATGGGTGTACTTGTGGGCAGAGCTCTTAAACTCAAAATTGCATTCTTTCTCAACAGTCAGACTAATACCATAGAAATGGTTGCACTTTACATGAGATGTGCGTATGATGTAGATACCCAATATGTACACAATTTTTAGGAGACTGCCAGTTTCCATTTTACAGCAGCTTTTATTCACACACTGATGGGACACCACCAGTAGGCTCTTCAGGCCAGTCTTAAAAAGGGGGCTGGGGGGGAAATTAAAAAAAGGTATTGCAGATCTGTGTCTCTCTTGCACTGGAGCTGTGCGCTCCATCTTGCATATACACAAATGTTCACAGTGAAAAAAGAAGAGAAGAATCTGGTGCTTATACCCTTCACCTTCTTGATACAAATTAAGATTAAAAACATTGTATGCTTTCTAAGGGGCTGTGGATTTTCTCCACCTTTTTTCTTGGGCATCCGCCTCTGCTACTTCTTCAGTCAGAAAGTGGGAGCACTGCAGATGTGCTAATTTTAAGCAGCTGTCATAGAGGAGAATAGTAAGTGCCTTCAGCTACCTGGTCTGTACAGTGCCCGTTCTATAACTGCACCTTCAGGTTTTCCATCTTGCCCAAATCTCTCCCACATTTGTCATATAGTGCATCTACTTTCAAACTTTTGGTGTCTCATTTCAACCCCCCTCCAAGTTTTTGATTTCTCTGAATCTGACCAACTTCCCAAACAACAGATTGGACATTTCAACTCCTTTATACCTTCTCAAGTCTTCAGACGTTTCTGCACCCTGCAGGCAATTACTCCCATGAAAGGTAAAATTTGCTAAACTACTTTATTTCTGCCTTCCATCAGTTATTACTGTGAAAACACAAAATGGAGAAGGGAGAAAGAGGTGGCCACATTTCCAAACCTTCAAGGTCAGACTGTCACTTGGGAGCAAACGGGGAACTGAAGAATACATGCACACTGTTGCATACCATAAACAAAAAAGGTAAACCTCTTTTAAATACACCATTAGAAGGTGAGGGAATAGACAGTGATTTCATTGTTTTCAGATTTATTCTGAAAGAGACCTGGATATTTTAATGCATATTTAGTACTTCAAATCAAAATACCTAGTATTTTAAAACATGTTTAGTAGCCAGCTATTAACCACAGTTTTTTATATGTATTTTAAAGTCTGCAGGCTCAAAACATCTTAAGTTCAGAGAAAACACTATAACCTCTACAGCTTACGAACAGCTTTCAGAAAAAGTGCACTTTAAAATCTTCTGTCTGTAGAAAACAATGGTATGTATGGCTATACTGTTCATTTTGTGTTGCCAGTCTATAAGTAATTTATATTTCTTTTAAATTTTTAAAAAAGTCCTCCACAGAAGTGTAACATCACTTTCAAAAAGATTCCTGAGGCTAAAAAGGTAGAAGGAGAGGTGTAAGCCAGTACAGCAGCAGGAAAGAAAAAAAATACATTAAAAAATCTTATGTCATAAATCCTGCTTTACTTTCTGGGGAATGGAGGCCTTGAAGGAGTGACCACCCCCATCAGCTAACTGACACTAGCGCAAGGACAAAGTACTAGGTAATACTTTGCAAGGAATATCCGCAGGTTGCCCTGGACTTGACCACAGATTAGATGAAGTGTTTTCCAATTTCTATAAAGTAGCAAAGATGCTGCTTTTGTATCAGAAGTCTTGTATTGAAGGCCTGATACTGACAGATTGCACAACGAGCTGTTCAAGTGGATACACAATATATTATCTGAGTTGTATAACAGCTCTCACAGGCAACGGATAAGATATCTGTAATGACATATCAATAATTAAGGGCAAGTGACAACCTTGCTTCTAGGAGATTGTGCAAGAAGCTGAAGGGGGAGAGACCTTCTCCATGAGATGCATCTGCCTTGCTGCTGCAGGTAGAGAAGGAAGGCAGACTCAATGAAGCCGCCACCTCATCCAGAGAATGGAAAGTCAGCAGAGCCCGAACTTCAGACTGATGGCCAGGTAATCTCACACAGAGAAAGACGTGAGATCCACTCAAGGCTACAGTGACATTATTCCAGTCAGAGGAATGGGTAAATGATGAAGCAAAGAAACAGTGATGCCTGAAAGCTCCTTTTAAATTCTGGAGCTGGAAGTACTGTGGATCAGTACTGGCGCATGTCGGTAATATATGCCCTTCCCCTGTTCTTCCTGGGATCAGTGCCATATATTGATGTGCAAATTAGAAATACAAATTCCTTTGGTTTCAGCTTCATAGGCTAAGACCTACACTCTCAGGTAAGATGAGGGGGGTAAAGGAGAGGAGAAACTATATACAGGTAAGTGAATATAGAGAATAATTGTCATGTCTTCCTTAAATGTTTTATTGCTGTTCCTAGGGGCTTTTTCTTTTCTGTCAGAGTACAGCTGAGATGATAAATGGCATGGAAGAATTTCATTCACATGAAAAATCGTTGATTAAACATAGAAATCTTAATGGCCTGGTTTCACTATAATTCTAGTTCTATAGGTTTCTAATTATGTAGTCTGTGTTCAAACAGCTAAATCTTTGGGTTTCTTATACTGCTGTTTACACCTTGCTGATTCCTTCTTAACCTTTAAGAGCTATTGAGAAATTAGTAGATTATTCTTTTTCATCAGCTGTAAGTAAAGCATGACTATAAGAACAAAGGACGGTAGAAAGAGCAGTGGATTAAATGGACAATATCTTAAAAAAAATGTATTTCAAAGACATGCAAATGTCAGCAGTATTAAGATAATATGGTGCTCAAGTGGATGCATCAGAATGGCTGCTGAAAATTACTGGGATTAACTAGGAACTATGCTCCTAATGTTAATGAAGTACTGCTGGGGATAGGAAAGCAGCAGCGAAGCATAATGATAGGATGTGCACACCTTAGTTGCTATGCATTTCATAGACCAGAGGAAAATAACATCTTCTCAACCAGCATGTCTTCAGATCTGTTTATAACATTGTTCCTTCATACAAGTTTATAAGCATACTGTATCCCCAGCCAGAGCAACAAGAACTGGGGAAAATACTGATTCATCAGAAATAACAGAAAAAACAGCAGAAAGAGATTCACCACCACTTATTTTAAATGTTTTACATTTTCATATAATAGGATTAAAAAATGTACATTTTCTGAAACTAGCTTGGCTTACCTAGGCTATGCTGAAGTGCCTGCCACATGCAACTCTACAGGTAGAGATAATGGTGGAGACTACAAGAAAGAGGAAACAGGAGGTAACTACTGTCACATCGCATTTTCAGTTCACTTTTCTCTTTTTCCTTGATCGACATTATGTCTGTTGATGATATCCCACTGCTAGTTGAGGCCCAAAGGGTATATCAATGAGCAAAGATTATTATGAGCTTTTTTTTTTTCCTTTGACAAGTCAGGATTTTAGACTGATTAGATACTTTAGGCTGAGACACTGATGGATATCCACATGACTAACTTACACTGTTTTCAGTAAGAGCTGTGTCCCAACACTCGTAAGAAACTCTGTTATTACAATAAGCTGAGAAATCCAATCTAAGAAACACCAGCTGCACTTTTTAAGCTAAGGTCAAATGCTTGCTGGCACAAGAATCAGAGGAAAATGAAGAGTGGCTGATTCACTTCCTCTTTTTCCGTCAAGGAAACAGTTGAAAATCTCATTCACAGTTACTTGCTTGTCCAAATACTACTTGCTTAAAATCATTTGCTGTTGATGTAAGGCACAGTCAAGGAGAAGCCTCATTAAACTTAAATTCCTTCATGCATTTGAGGTGCAGTGACAACACCCAAAGAGCTGATAAAAGTACCAGTGCTGCCACAAGCAAGGTCTATACAGAGTCTTCAGTACCAACCCTCATTAACCAAGGTATGCACTTCTTGACTTTCAATGCATGCAAGAACATCATGAAGTTTGGGAGATGTAGCAGAATATCCTCTTTTCACCAGACAAGGTATTTTCAATAACTAGCCATAACAATGACATTTCTAAGATCTTAAGTTGAATCACGGATTCTTCTCAACAAGTAACCAAATGTTTGTTGATATTTATAACAGTTATAGGAGCACCAAAGGAATGGAGATACACCATAAAATATTTGTACCTCAGTTACATTTTTTCACCAGTGTCAAAAAAGCTGATGTTGAAGTGCACTGTATTAGATCATAATAAATAATAAAATGCTTCATGCTTTCAAGATAATATAATGAAATCTTAATAACAATACGCTGGGAACTTATGATTATTTATATTTCAGAGCTAAGTCGTATACCGTGGTCTGTGTCAACTTCTTTTACATCTAAAAATAACTTACGAAACAGCAATACAATAAAGGAAAAAAAAAAAAGAGACAAACATTATTTACCTACAGGAGTTTGCTTTCCTTCTCCCAAATGTATCATTATCTCCAGACAGAGGGGAGTGCTTTAGTTCACACAAACTTCTCTCACACAGAAAATTATTCATTAGTACCTTCATGGTAATAATTTTAGCACTGTAAGGGAGATATCCTCAAGCTCTCAATGGGATCCAGCTCCATTAGCATCTAGTCCTAGCAAGCCACGAGAGTCTACGTTCAACACTTAACAGCACAGAAACAGCTGTACTGGATCAGACTAAAAGTTCAGCTAGCCCAGTGCCTTATCTCCACTGCCAGGGATAAGCAGATGTCTAGGGAACAGGCCAAGCACAGCTGTTGCCTCCCCAAGCACTCCTCTGACCTACAACTATCTCAGGCACTCCTGACACCAAGCACAGTTTAAAAATATTCTGTAAACCTTAAGGATTTTACTTTCCATGAATTTGTGCAGTTTTCCCTTGAATTACCACAAATTTTTACCATCTGCCATATCTATTGACAACCAATTCCCAAAGTTTACCAGTCATTGTATGAAAAATTACTTCCTTGCTTTGCAACAAAACTGGTTCTTACTAGCTTAATTTACCCTTAAACATTTCTATTTGAAGAGAGAATGAACCAATAATCCCCAACAACTATCTCTTTGCCATTTACAGTTTTGGAAACATCCGTAGTATTTCCCCTGTATATCAAGTAGACCACCACAAGACATTTTCTGTGCCCTTCAAGGAACTCCATTTTGTTTATGAGACAGGATTTTCCCTTCGCAAAAGGGATTTCCCCCCAGAAAGTTTGGTTTTATTCAGATGTCTGCTAATTCTAGGGTTTTTTATAGTTATTACTATTTGTGAAGCCCAGATGTCAGTTCTACAGACTTGGACATTCTGGGATCTCTCCTGAAGCCCTGTTGTCCTGAGTTAGCAAGGTGGTTTTAAGCATGAAGTTTCCTGTCACTGTTCATAATTCATCAGTCTCATCCTTGAACTTCCTTTGAATGCCGGAGTGAAACCAACTGGTCCTGCTGGCTTGCTACTGCTCTTTTTGCCCGTTTGCACCATAACCTCCTCCACAGTCCATTTAAGAACGTCTTGGTGGTGAGCACCTCAGAAAAAAGGGAATCAGTCTGTAACATATCCAGTTTCTTCCACAGTAAATATGGATGTAGCAAATTCATCTGGCTTCCCCTTATACCTTGATCCTCAGTTGATCCTAGAAATGTACTGGTACACTTCCTCATAAATTTCAAGAAAGATTAACTATTACTTTCAATTCCATTTGCTAGTTGCTCCTCAAACATTTTTTTCTTCCTCTTTTGGTGGTTTGGCTTACTACATTTTCATATTTAACCTGCTAAAATCTCTTTCCTTTGGACAACTTCAGCTTTTCAAATTATGGCTTCGCCATTTTTATTACTCTGCTTTCTCTTCTGTTTAGCCTCACCAATTTCTCCTTCTCAAGTATTTCTGCTAGGTGATATGTATTGACATGTGGTTCTAAACTCTTTATTTACTTTTCTAACTTAGTCCTCAGGCTGCCTGGAAAGATTTAATTCTCTTAGCTGCCCCTTTTAGCTTCTTTTTAACAAGATTCTTCGTTTTTATGTAGTTCCCCTTTTTGATGTTGATTACCATATAATTGTCTAGACTTCGTTTTTTGCCTCTAGGTGCAAACTGCAAGTAAATACATTTTAAAGAGCGAGCTGAATGTAGACCTGAGACGGTGTTGAGAGTTCCCTTGGACTGTCACTCCCCGACTCCATTTGGAGCATTCTAGAAATTGTGTGTATAAGGTAAGAAGATAGGCTAGAGATATTTCAGAGCAATAGAAAATAATAATAATTGAAAAATCACAATTAAATAGCAATAGTAAGTAAAAACACTGATCTGTCTCCCACTTACCTCCCTCCTACCATCCCCTGAGGAGCCACACCCCCCCGTATCCTGTCAGCTCGCCCAGCTCTGGGGTGAGCTCTCATGTGGCTGCATCTCCTGCTCCTGCTGTGGGGGGTATCACAGTCCACCCCACCAAGCGCTTCTTAATCCTTGCTAAAATCTTAATAATTTCAGCTTAAAAGTGACCGACATAGTGTTTCTAAGCAGTAATAAAACAAAACAACAACGAAATGTGTATGTATCTATGGAAACCTGCCATGTGTTTTAAAAAGTGAATCCATACCATAAAGTTCATTATAGAAATCTTGTGCATGTGTGTGCCTGCACAGTAGCCCTCTGCAAGGATTTAGCTGCCCGTGCCCAAGCTCACTGAGTATCTGTACCGGCTGTGGGTGCCCAGGGTCCGTCAGGGGCTGCAGGGGCCTCTGTGAGGAGGGGCCGGGGCTGCCCAGTGCTGGGCACAGCCGGTTCCAGCTGGCTCCAACCCACCCACCGCAGGGCATGGCTGGGCCCCACAGCCACCATGGCGGTGCCCCAGGGAAAGCCTGGGTAAGAAAGGGCAAAGCACTGCCTGGCAGCGAGGTGAAAAGTGTGAGAAACAGCCGTGTGAACCCCGAGGAGAGGGAAGGAGGAGGTGGTCCATGCTCTGGAGCAGGGGTTCTCCTGCAGCGCCTGGAGGAGACCACTCTGGAGCAGTGTGAGGAGGAGGGAGCAGCAGAGAGGAGCTGTTACAGACTGAGCGCAGCCCCCATTCCCCATCCCCTGGAGCAGTGAGATAGAGGATATGGGAATGAAGATGCAAAGGTGAACCTGGGAGAAAGGGGTGGGATTGGGGAAGGTGTTTCAGTTTTTGTCTTTGTTTCTCACCATCCAACTCTATTTTAACTGGCAATAAATTAATTTTCCCTGAGCTGAGTCTGTTTTGCCTGTGATGACAGCAATTGGTAAGCGATCTCCCCATCTTCATCTCAACTCACATCCTGTTGAGGAGGAGAAGTGTGAGAGCGGCCAGGCAGGCATCTGGCAGCTGGCCATGGTCAACCCACCACAGATAGGCTGTGGCATCTCCAGGTTAGCATGGAAGGCCATGCACAGGAGAAAGTTACAGGATCCTTTACTAAGTACTAGCCGTTTTTTCTGTTTTCCAGTGTATAACCACTAAATACTCTCATCTTCTTTGTATTATTTTGATAATGAATAACCTGAGCTGTTTTTCCTTTGTACAAGACTGTTCCCTAAAGCCTCTGCTGCATAATGCACAAAACCAGGTATGCATGCAGCTCAGCTCCCACATTTGTGATGAAATTTTCTATTCAGAGCCCCACCAGCCAAAACCCAGTAGACTCACCACTGTCTCCCAGTTAGATCATTCCCTGACTGCATTATCCACCTTTAAGAGCCCTGGTGTGGCTGCTCAGCCCCTCAGCTGCTTATAGCAGGCTCTTAAATCAGGGAGAAACCATGCAAGCAGCTGTAACAGTTTCTTGGCCATTCTCTTCTCCTTGCAGTTCTGCATCCTGTGCAAGACTACAAATCACAGACTCAGTCTTTCCTCAGGTATTATAAGTTTTGGAAACAGGTTACAGTGGTACTTTAAATACTAATCCTCAAATCTGCAAATTTCATTTTAACTACCCAAACTTAGGTCTGAGAAATCTCAGAAATCTCTGAGATTTTCCTTGCAATAGAAAGGCAGACTAAGACTATTGAAACCCAACAATGAATGATTTTTAATTTACACTAATAATAAATGGTGTTAATTTATTCATTCCCATACTTGTTTCCTGCCATGCCTGTCAGAACCACAATCCCACTTAGCTTGTCATCTCCATTTGTTCTCGGGCTATGCTCACACACAAGAGAGTAGTGTTAAGCTTACATTTTCACACCTAAAAAGGTTGTTTGGATATTTTTCTAACCTTTGTTTTCCAGCCCTTAGCAGGTGGCTTAATTGGCTGGGCTAATGCCACAAAGTTCTTTGTGTGGAGAGATATGCACTTCCTTTCATCCATAAAAATACCATATATTTGTAAATATGCCACCCATTTGGCATATTTGTCAAAATATATGTCAGAATAGTACGCCCTCAGAGCAACCGAAAACAACTGTATCGAGTGATTTTTCCCAGCAATAACTCTAGGGAAAGCAGAGCAAAGAGCATCTTCCAAAAACACAATGGAAAAAAGAAAAATGATATATGCACGCAACACTAGGAAATTCAATGGGTTTGTGAACAGGTGTCACTGCATATTCAGTGACAGGGCAAAATGTCTTTGTTGTGCAGTGGAATAATTTCATCACCTTCCAAAACAGTTCTCTTGGGTTATCCTGTAGCAAAAAGAACTGCTGCCAATAGTGACTAGGAGTCTCAGTTTTGTAAGGAAAGGAAAATTTCCAATATAGTTTGAGAGAATGATGTAAGCGAGCACTGAATGGGTGTCTCTGGTGCAAGTGCAGTACGAATACTAGCGCAGTATTAAGTAGCAACAATGCAGGGACAGCCTTCAGTGCTTACTTAAAAACCCCCCACAACTCACTTGTGGCTTTGCCTTTCAAATATGACAGCCATTCCAGAAGTATGCCAACAGACCCGACTGCGTTGTTATCCTCCCATACTCACTCCGTTCATACTCCCTTATAAAATTTGCACACTGACTGAGAATTTATGATTCTGGAGAAGGACGATCATACAGAAGGTTGCATTTGAGTTTGTCAGTTAAACCCTTTCTTCCAGTGTTCATTTTCTGCACCTCATTTGGACATTAATTATGCATAAGCTTCAACTTTGCAATGACTGGTGAACAGTCCAATACCTACACCTCCATAGCAATTCATTGATTTCAGAAAAGGTTACACTCTGACTTTGAGTTCTGCACCCCAAGAGCCTGAAATCGTAGTAAATGTACAGAATTGATGTATAAAAGCCCAAGTCACAGAAACCTGCTTCTCCCTGTTTTGGGTGCTTTAAAAATACGGAAGAAAAAAAAAAAAAAAGAAGATAATTGTAATTTAAGAAAAAATATATCTAACATAGACCCGGAAAGCTAGGGAAGTCATTTTTGTATTGAAAATAATGAACTGAAAAAAGGTAAAGTAACAGTGGAGAAAGGAACAATACAAATTATTCTCAACAGGGAAAAAAGTAGTAATTCTAAAATCAATGTTTGACTTCATAAAGAGAGGTTACGTCTTTGGAAGAGGAGATGCAAGTTTTCCAATGAAAGGACACCAAATACAAAGAAGAAATTAAAAAAAAAAATTAAATCCTAATTTGATTTTGAGGTGCACTCCTTATGCTGTTCTATAAATACACACTTTTTTTCCTTTAGAAGGATAGTGTTTTACCCTGCTAGCTTATGGCATGTACATGTTCTCAGGCTACTATGCTGCTATAAATGTAGGGTAAACATGCAGATATGCAATGAGCTGGTGTTCTCCATGACTCTGGGTGTTCCAGATGACATCTGCTATACAGGGAACAAATTTTGTTTCTGTAATTGTGTAACAGAGCAAGCATTGTGAGCATGATTTGCACTGAAGGGAGTTATACTAATGTGTCATCTTGTGTTCTACTGCTAATGGTTGATTCAACGCTGCTGTAATTTTACCTGTAAGTGTACCTAATCTCTTATCTATGGAAAGTGAAGTATTTAAAAACTGAGGATCATATCCTCTTCCAAAACTTTTTTCTCATGCTTTAACTTCCAGTCCAGTACTCAATTAGAATTACCCATGCTGTATTTTATCTATTATTCTATTTCATGGGCCTTTTTTATTTTAGAATGTGTTCCCACCTGAGAGAAAGGAAAAGAATTATTTCAAAAGGCATACACATGCAAAATGGATTTAATGAGCACTAAAAATGCTGCATTTAGTTGTTTTTCACACTGTACTTTGTGCGCCATTTTATGTGTAAACACTGAAGAAAAGGGACACTTAAAAAGGAAGAAAAGCAATTATTGAATTGAGCCTATTAGGCAATGTGATCATTTTACAGAACACTAAAGGGGAAGTTCTTAAGCACTGCAGGAGACTTTATTGTAAAGTGTAATTTTCAGACAGGCACTAATGCTCCCACCTGTTTCTTTTTGTGTCACACTTTTTATAACACCAATTTCCCTACTCTCTGCAAAATACTGAAAGAAAAAAAAAAAAAAAGCTTAGAAGATCCCAGCTGCGAAAAGAAGATACAACCTCCTAGACAGCCAGGATGTTTAACACAAACTGAAATTTAATCTATTAAATATACATGCTGTATCTCAGCAAAAATGTTACCTGCTTCTTAATATGTTATCTACTACATCACAGCATAATTCCACAGTGGAGGTGTAATGTCAATGAAATACTGGTGTAGAAGGTTACAAGCTGAATATTTACATAATTCTTTAAAATAATTGGCTTTTTCTTGCAAAGACAAACTACCTATCTGGGAAGTTTCACTAGGCAGATTTTTTTCTACAATTCATGTGATAGTCATGATAAAATTTTAGAACATTTTACTGAAAATGAGCACTCATTCAACATAGCATATAAGACATGCCTACTAAATCAAGGCAGGAGATATCATTAGGATGAACTCCTTCAAAATGACAATAATTTGAAAATTGGTCAACTATCCAAAGAAAGCAATTACAGCAGCAATGGCAAAGTACTGGCAAATGTTGCCAAGTTCAGCTTCAACAGAGATCTGGGCTGGCACAAGGGACTATTAATTAGAATTGTTTTAAAAATAAACTGGGCATAGAGTTTGTATACTGAAAAGGTTCACCATTAATAAGTTATGTATATTCCAATCTACAAAACTTCTATCACACGCTATGTGATCAGTCTGTGTTGCACATGATATATTTTTTTTTTCTGTACCTTCCTGACTGAAAGTCTCGAAATGTAGTGTTTAATACTGATAAAGCTTTCTCTATATATACACTGCTGCCTATACAGGTGGAGAAACTAGATGCTTAACTTACAAGTGTGGCTGATGATAAAAATTTCTCTGTGGTTGACAATAACCATGGGATACAGAATGAGTAACATTAGCTGACATGTGTTATATTCCACCAGATCAAGTTAACAGTAGGTTGTTTTTGAGTTAATAATCACCTACTTAAATATAATCAGTTCCTCTTAGAGAAACAGAAGTTCGCACTTCTCCAAACAGAAAAGAATATAGAGAAAGCATAAAAAGGATAAAGATACAAAGATGAAAAAACACTGTTTAAAAAAAAAAAAAAAAAGAAGAAACTTTTCAAGAAACTAGAACAGGGCAGAAGAGACAGACAGGACAGAGATACCTACTGTATTTGTAGGAGACAGGCTCTATCAAATTGCTGAACAAGGCAAGTTCAAAGAAAGACAACTTGGAATGGACAGAGAGTGAGGCAAAAGACAGGAATAGGAGAGCCTGAGTGATCCTGAGAGCTGTTGCCCATGGACAAAGAACACAGGACTGAGAACTGCGAGGAGGGGCTCTTACCTTTGTCTGAGCCCACACCCACAGACACAATACTCTGTCCTATATACATAAGCATTTATTCAAGAATGTATTTACAGAATCTTGCCCAAAGCTGTGCGTGACATGTGCCCCTGGAAACTTAACTGTAAACTCAGAGTGCTCAGAAGGCATAAATCTGGTTAAAAGAGATATTTCAGTTACTGAGATGTATTAGAGGTGAATGCTAGTTCCTGGATCAAGGCGAAGGAGGCCAGTGAGTGTCCCTGTTTGTTACGTGCAGTTACGACAAAATTCAAAATTCAAAACCATCCATCTTTCTGCTTAAGACAAAGACTGTCCAGATCTAAACATAAACCAGTGGAACTCCAGTATCTAACTGTTCTTCTTTCTTTTCACCTACTTGATTTCAGTTGTAGGTGGTCCTTCCTAGAGAAACTTGGAAATAGCATCTTACAATTCAGGATTTCTGACAGACAACTATGTATGAAGCTTAAGGGAGAAATACTTTAATACCACATTCATATTTTGCTAGAATAATATTTCATCCTTAATATGGACAAATTTATCCATTTTTCCAAATCATTAATATTTATTGATATTGCCTAAACATCTAGCTTGGGCTGTGGATTCATTCTGCAAGGTGATTTATGAACACAGAAACATGCATGCTTTTCCAGATTCATTATGACAATTCATACAGGCGGA
Source organism: Grus americana (assembly GCF_028858705.1). Classification (NCBI taxonomy): domain Eukaryota; kingdom Metazoa; phylum Chordata; class Aves; order Gruiformes; family Gruidae; genus Grus; species Grus americana. The sequence continues at coordinate 104,119,729 of NC_072852.1, forward strand.
GTTGACACTAGCATTCCTTTCTAGGCTGCTAGGTATTCATGGCACAATCCCGACAGTGTTCTGCAGTGAATAAAATCTATGCAGAAAATGAGATAATTTCTTACAGAACCTTCATCTCACCTGCTAGAGAAGCTGGGAAGCGTATCATGTCAAAGTAGGAAAGAGAATTGTACATGGACAAAAAGCTGGCCGTTAGACTAATGATTCAGAATCTAAGCCTGCCATTATGATGTAGTTTCAAAGCAATATTGGCAAACTACTTACACCAAAATGTTAACAGCTGAATGTCAAGTGGGTTTCCACTATTTTCTCTGCTAGTTTCTGATTTCAGATTCTTGAGCATAGATTTGCTGATGTGCTAAGAACTCAGTGTTACAATTCAAAGCAATGATGAGCTATCTTCTGAGTGTGATGCTATGTCACGTCAAATACTCGGGAAAATGGGGACTGTGTTCAATGTTAGACATAAAATATACGCGATCTATTTGTCAATTTGGATCTTAGGATTTTTTTCTGCTTCAGTTTCCAGCCATAAATTTGAGGCAACTGAATATCCTAATTGTCCACGGGTGTGATAAAAACAAACATTTAAATATTTGCCACGTTCTCAGGTACTATGGGGAAGAAACATATGAACACCTATGAAGAAATTATTTTAATTCTGTGTTCTGAGGGCATGCATCAAATAAGACCTGAGTCGTACAGATCATTCATAGCTATCATTCATAATTACTATCCCACTGGAGGAGTCAGGAATCCTCTTCAAAGACTATATCCTGCCCATAATGCCAAGTTTTCAGGAAGCAAAGTATTATGATGTTCTCATCATATAATGAAAGTCAGAAAATCCAAGTGTGTCCCTTCTAGCATTTCTCAAAATACCTTCCTTAGGTTCAGAGGTCTTTCCACTTTGAATTAGTTTGAACTAAGGTAACTATTCAGAGGAAGGAAGAGATTTTCTTCTCTTTTCTTTATAATACATTTTATCCTTGAGCCTAGGACAAAACAATTCATGAAATAAATGTTTCTATAATTTTTTTAAATACCAAACATGTGAAAACTGAATAAATGACAGGATATGCAGATGAAGACGACAGTGTATGTTGTTTACCTTGACTTTAGCAAGTCTTCAGTTACTGTCTCCAATGGTATTCTTTGTATCTAGGCTGGGATGTTACCATTGTCCTGGATGTGTGTACTGCTCAATGGGTGAAAAACTGGTTGAGTTGAGGGGACACTGTACCTAGTGGTTGGTTACAAGCAGACTTCTTCAGGAGTCTACCCTGGGTTCTGTCCTGTTGAACTGTTCAATATCAAAGACCTGGCTGAGGCAGTGGAATGTGTTCTCATTGAGTTGGTTGTTTACACCAAACTTTGGCTGTACTGAGTATAGTTGTAGGGAGGGCCACTATTCAGAGGGGCCTCCGCAGGCTGGAGGAATGGGCCAACAGGTCCCTCCCTCATGGGAGGCAGGGAAATTCAGCAAGGACAGAGGAAAAATCCAACATCTAAGCTGAGAAGGACTTGGGGCTGACATTAGACTAAACGAGGTAGTTTGAGTCAGGCTCCACTGCTTTCAAGTGACTGAATCCTGGTTAACTCTCTTAACGAAGTTTTCTCTTTTCACCTAGGTCCTTCAGGTGAAGGTGTCAGGTCCTTCTCAAATAAAACAGCCACTCGCTGGGGTCACTGACAGAATGGTGCTGCATATTTCTCTGTTATTATTAGTATTTGTTTCCATCAGCCTTTGCAAAATGTTTGTCTCACTTGAGTCTTCTTTAGATACTAGAAAAGACAGAACTTTCTGTGGTGATACCATATACATAGTTTACAATAACTTTACAGTGCAAGCTAATTATTTCGTGTGCCCTCATTACATGTGACAAATTTTTCTGATATTAAAATATTTGACTTTACTTTATAATTCTGGGTAAATATAATATTAATGTTTATTACTGATTGTGCTTTTCTCTATAACTTTTTCATTACCTTACAAATAATGCTATTCTAATGAAGGATACATATATGAACGTTCTCTTGAAATAAAAATCTTTCCTATTTATTTCAAAAAAGGCCAAATATTCACTTTACATTAGTCAACCAACTACACTGTGATTCCCCGGAGCTGCATGGAATGGAAAGACATTTCTTGAAAGTGCACAGGAGATGGCCAACTCTGTTTCCTGCGCCCTAATTATTCCATTACATTTTGACATTCTTTCTGCTGAAATGACACTGACTTAAAAAACCCCCCATATTTCATGCATGAAATTGGTGAGAGCACTGACTAAGACTATTAAATACTGAACCTTTCTTTCTTTATGGGGCAGTTTTTGAGTTCACTTTTGGGTCAGTTTTGAGTCACTAGACTATATTGTTAAGACACAACAGTGCGTAGAAGGTACAACTTGCAAGAAGAAAATGTTGGCTTTTAAAATCTTTTCTAAATACATATGACTATAAATGATCATTTTTCTTCTTTGGTTTTTATTTTTTACAGCTTTCTTTTGTTTATTTTAAAATATTCAAAATATTGTCAGGCAGTATGACTTCAGAAAAGTCTAGACATTGCATGTAAGTTCATAAAAAGGATGTCTATGATTTCTGAAGCTTAATTACATTTTCTTCTTTGGAAAATGAACAAAGCCTAGGTAAAACTATATTATGGCAAAAAAGAAATAAATTAAAAAGATCCATGACACCTTACAGACATATTAAGCAAGTTCATTTACTAAAATGGTATAGCCTGACAACTGTCCAGGGATCCAGCCAAAAATATTGGAAAAGACAAAATAGCTCTAAGGATTGAAGAGATGAGAAATTAGCTTCAATTTGGTTTGAAACTATACAATAATATCTCCAAAAGAGGAATGCTATTGAACAGTGATGCCAACTACAGGACATCTTGACCTAAGTTATGCAGAGAAATGGCTAAATACTTTTTTACCTACAGTTAAATAAAACAAACCCTGGACATCACTATTAGTAAAATTGTCAATAGGGTGAACAAACCAACAACTGAGTCTTGCATAAGAAAAGACAAAGCTGACACAAACACACCTCCTAGAATTTTTCCAAAAGAAAACTCTTAAATTTGATCTACCAACTGGGCATCGATCAATCAGACAACAATCTTCACAAATGCTATCTCAAGTTCCCTTAAAATATTACAGATAACAGGTTATGTTTTTATAGTGAGTTTTGTTTATAAGGTCTGTTTAAAAACAGTCTCTCTGGTAAACTGATGAATATATTTCCTTTTTTTTCCTTTCCACTAACAAAATTTTAATTGAAAATGTCATATCTTTATGCATACAATATTCCAAATATCAGCCTTCCACTGTCGTTTATAACTGGTGCCCTAAGTGCTACACAAACTGGACCAGAACATCACCAAATCCAGAGGTCTATATCTATAATTGTAACTTGATTTTTTTTAGAGAGAGTCATGGAATCGTTTTGGTTGGAAAAGACCTTTAAGATCATGAAGTCCAACCATTAACCTAGCACTGCCAAGTCCAACCACTAAACCATGTCCCTAAGCACCACATCTACACGTCATTTAAATACCTGCCGGGATGGTGACTCAACCACTTTCCTGGGCAGCCTATTCCAGTGCTTGATAAACCTTCAGGTGAAGAATTTTTTTCTAATATCCAATCTAAACCTTCCCTGGTGCAACTTGAGGCCATTTCCTCTTGTACTGTTACTCATTACTTGGAAGAAGAGACCAACACCCACTTGGCTACAACCTCCTTTCAGGTAGCTGTAGAGAGCGATAAGGTCTCCCCTCAGCCTCCTTTTCTTCAGACTAAACAACCCCAGTTCCCTCAGCAGCTCCTCATAAGACCAGTTCTCTAGAAGCTTCACCAGCTTCATTGCCCTTCTTTGGCCAAGCTGCAGCACCTCAGTGTCTTTCTTTGATGTTAGATCGCAGAAGCAATAGATTTAGCCATAGCTGTATATGGAAACAAGAGGCAGGTCTTTTGGAAGGCAATATATGAGGAAGCCTCCTCCCCTCACCATCTTACCAACTTCTCTTCTCCCCCTTAGCTCACTCTCAGGACTCCTGTTCCAACATCGCTCTCTCTGCACCAAGACCAGAAATGTTTAGTGACACGAACACATTCATAGCAACTAGCAACCTCAGTCTGGGATAATTCCAGCCCATCTCATGCTTTAAGACAATTGATATTGCACGCATCCAACTGCGTAAGGCCATTTTTTCTCTTGTCCAAAATCACGGTCATCTTATACCCTAAACTATGAAATGTTAGCAGGGCCTTAGTTTTCCAGTTCTAACACCTAGTGAACAGTTGTTCCTCATCCCTCTGCTATATCTTTGGAGGATGCTGTTTCAGCAGGAGATGCAGACAGCAGCTGATTTCCCCAAGGTGTTGGTCTGAGCAAGGCTTCCCTCTCATTCCTTGCTACAAGACAGTAAGGTAGGTAGGGCTTTTCCTTAGGACTGTGTTGTAGATTTGAAACATAGTATCTGAGTAGCCATGATGCACATGGTGTGAGGGACAGAATCCCTGCAAGGAGGGGCTTGGTGATGAGATGTAGGATGGGGTAGGTACGTTCTAGCTTTAGGCTCATTCTGCTTTTCCCTTTTGGGAAAGAATTACTCTGCAACAGCTATCAGAATCATGAATGTCACCACAGCCACAACCTGGCTTCATTCTTTCTCCATTTTCATCTCGAATGTCATTTTGAAATTTGTGAAAATTGCTCTGGGGTACAAGAGAAATATACCTATAAGTAGGGTTTCATTTACTGATATGATTCACTGCTGCCTGCAGGGAACAAAGGAGACTGTTGTAACTGTGGCATAAAGTTGACAGTGTATAGAAATTAACTCATGGTGTGTAAATGGCTATGAAGGACCATGGCTGGCTCTGAGCTCTCCCTGAAGCCCACAGTTCATCACTTATCTTGTGACACTGACATATTTGGGCTCTGTGGACCTCTCCCATTTCTCTCTCTCTACAATCATAACGTAGGTTGGGAGCATGACATTACTGTTTCTCATGCTAAGCAACTGCAAACTGCTCCCAGGAGGATGCCTATTTATTACTGGCTCTGCGCCATGAAAGATTGACCTAATGAAGCAATACAGAGTGGCCGATGTTGGCAGTTCTTGTGGCATGGACAATTAGAGGTGCATTTATTGGCAAAATATTTGTGCCCCAAAGGCTACCACATACAGGTGCCCTGCCTTGATAATTCTATGGTGTGGAGTTTTTATTTGGCTGCCCTTTCAAAACCACATGTAAGGTTTCCATGTGAATCCATTAAGGATGCAACTGAGCTTCATTTAAAAAATAAATAAATCAGTAAACCCCTCAATTGAAGCTCCATATTAATTATTATGTTTTAACTAGTGTCTCTTAATGATAACATATAAAAAATATCTACAATATTTAGTGTACCAAATAGAAAATATTGTGTATGTCAAGCTAAGACATACCACCTTTATAGTTTTTTACTGCCTTCAGAAATTACTAACAAATACAGGGGTCTAAAGGAAAATCTAATATGTGAGACGATTGTCTCTTTTTTTAATAGAGTCTAACATCTTTGCCATGTGAAAAAAATGTTAGCATCTTTTCAGTGAAGATTACGATAATGTGGTTGTAAGCTGTAGACAAAGAGCAAGATGCATCTGACCAAGATTAAACATAGATATAAAATTTGATATAAATGTCTATATTTAGACATCTATATTTGGTATCCCAAAATACAGCAGTAGATATCTGACTGAATTTACTGCCTAAACTCCATGTAGTTACTGGAGAGAAAGTAGCAGACATATGATCTTGTCTGGCTCGCTCTTGTGTAGTTGTCTAATGTAGATCAGACCAGTCATGTCATAATAGTGCCTAAGTCTCTCCACCAAATGCAAAGGGAAGCATTTCCTTTCCCAAGTGAGCAGCTCAGATGCAAATATCTACTGTGCACATGTTTAAAGATAGTTGCAATGATTCCCGTGCACTCAGAAACTGAAAAGCATCATGCCTCCTTCTTGTAATACTCAGAGGCAGGTGGTATCATTGGAGGACTATATACCTGTTCCCCCTTTCCCCCTGACTACTGATTACATCCATCTGTCAAATCATCCAGCTATCTCTCTCACAACACTAAAAACAACAAAAAGAAATCACCCCATAACCTCCAAACTATCTTATTATTTAAAGACTCCAAATGTGAAGGGCCAAACTGCGCTCCTCCTCCAGCAACAAACAACAGGTAATTAAAAATATAAGAATACATAATGACCCACTTACTTCAAAATCTTTATCTCTACAGTGAGTGTTAGATGAATAGTGAAAATCAAGCACCTGGGGCAAGGAAGCCTGAAGTCTATATGCCAAACAGAGGACTTGGCATGTAGCTGTCACCTGTTAAGTCATGAGGAAAACACTGAGATAGGGAAAATCCTAAATGTCACCTAGCTAACAGTGCACTCAGGGCAATCAGGGCTGACCTCTTTCCTAAAATTAAGAACTTGCACATCTTCTGCTGAATTCGAAAATAGTGGGGAAACAGACTGTACCTCCTGATACCGAGGGGAATGCTCAAAGGCTGTTAGGTAAATGGATAATTCCTTCTCCTTCAACTATATTATAAAAGAGATGGTTTGCAATTGATTTTTGTGAGTTACCTACAGAGGTATCTATCTCAGAAACACCTATTACTTCAGAAGTACACAGGTACCCAGAAGACCAACTGCATTGAGCATCACATAAGACTAATTGGACGGACCCCCAGTGTACCGGTCCCAAGCAGGGTAGAAGCATGATCTAGATGCTGACTTGCTCAGCCCAGTCAAGATTTGGATGGAAGTTTCTTTAATATGATACACGAATATAATATAAAAAAGAAAAGTACTTATGGAGTTTAAATGATGCTAGACTAAACTCAAAAGAGCTTTCCAAAATAGAAATTTTGGACTTAAATGCCTGACTTGACCTAAATCTGCCTTCAGGTTCCAACATTAAGCAATTCTATAAAGTCACTAAAGTTACAGCAGGGAGAAATTCAGCCCTAAATGACATGATTTTTTGTATGTCATTTGCACCTTTTCTAGAAACAAAATATTATTGCATGATCATTTTCAAGACCATTCTAAAGCTGTATATCACCACACCATATAACACTATATATTAATCTTTTGAGCAGAAGGTCAATATTTAAGAAACTTGATTCATATTAACTTAATATTATACAATTGGATTATTTATCTATCTTTATGAGTAAATACACAACAGCTCATCTGAGAAGATACTGTGTTAAGGAGTGGAGTCTATTTAAATAGTAGATTCTGTGCAAGAGTTAATCTCTGCAGATCTGCCTTTAAAAAATACTGATGGCAGAGATGTTAATTTCCAAGTAAAACAATTTATATTCTTAAAGTAGGCTACATCTTTTCAAATTCTGGTAGAAACAGGCAGCCAACTTGCACATATCATTAAACTTCAAATTCCCCTGTAAATGACAGCCAAAGCATCCAGAAAGTTCAATATATTTTCTCTGAGGCTAGTTGATGTAGGAAGATTTTTGTGAGACATTTTGTCTTCTATCATCAGTTCAATGATGCAAACAGTGACTGATTAAGCCTGCACTCCTTTCAGGTTGATATACCTGACTGAAAAAAAAATAAAAAATCTCACAGCTGGAATTCTTACTGAAAACTAAAATAGATGACAAAGTAAAAGACCAATCCTCTGTAGACACTTAATGAAGACAGGCTTCAAGGGGTTTTCTATACCAGAGATTACTTTACACCCCAGGATGAGACAGAAACAGCAGATTTCTGCAGCTGAAGATTGCTATCACAGCAGAATAAGGAAAATAACAAAAACATATTACTTTTTAAATCACTTACACTGGTTTTCCTTTGGATTCACAAGTCAAAATTATAGATTGTCCTTCTTCAGGCCATGAATTGGAAGAAATGATTTTAACTAAAGGTGTATCTAGGAAGAAAAAAAATAGACATCTTGTTGATATACACAAAAAAAGATTTATTATCTAAGAGTACATTCTTCTCTATTTACAAAAGACTATACCATAGATTTAATTTGCACTTGGAGATGATTTTATATGGAGCCTTGTGCAATTTTCATTGTCTTCAGGAAGGCAATAAAAATGACCAATGGAACTAAACCAGTAACTTTTTATATCCCGAGGAAACACAGACAGAAAGCACATGTATGCTCAGAGGAAACAACTTTTTCCTTCTGTATGCAATGCAGATACTCCATACGACTATTCCAAAGTCTGATATCTAACAACGAAATAAAAAATATTGAGGATGAATAACAAGTACTCTGTGCAATTGTTTCTTTGTCTATTTATAGGTTGATATGATGGAATGCTGCTATTAGACGAATGAATGCAATAATATACATTTGAATAAGAACACTTTTATTGTTGCAGAAGCTTGAAACTCATAATAAGAAAGCTACAATGGGCTTTCAGATAAAATACCTTGTTGCAGGCATTTTACAGGATATTATTTCTGAAATGCAATAATGCTGCCCCTAAAACAGAACATTCTTTTTTTTTTTAAACAAAATTTACAAAGAGAATGTTTTAAATATCTGCAATAGCACTAAATAAAAGTGTGTAATCTGTCCTAAAAATATTGTTCTTATACATTGGAATTAACTTCATTGTTTTGATTGCAAAAAGATACACAATATAACTACTGTGAATTCATGCAGAATAAAACATTTGCAATAGAACTTTAACTTTTAAAACATTTTGCCAGCTGGCTTGCAAGGATATATTCTCATAATCAAAATATTTTACATGAGTTACAGGGGCACCTCTCATAAGGAAAAAAAAGATCACAAAGAAAGAAACATGTCTATACAAAATGGTTTTTACCTTAGGAAAAGGAAAAAAGAGTTCACAGTCATAATGAGGAAGATTTTCCAACTCAATAGGGAAATAAAAATTCTTGTTTCCTCCACAGTTTCTTAATACAAAACACATGTCTTCAACTATGGCACAAGAAATACTTTAACCTGCAAATCTAGGGTATCTAAGTTTTGTCTTATCCAATTTGCAATTCCTATTTTCATTAGCAGTGAGGTAGTAGTGACACCGTAGATATCCTATTATTGAGCGAATGTGAAAGAGCATGACCACATGACCCTACAACATCAGATGGAAAAAATTGATATGCCGTAACAATTGAATTTCTTTTTGAGATGCTAACAGTCATGCTGAACACTAAATGTTATGTGAACAATTAAAAACGTTAGAAGCATTTTTCTAACTTTGATTTTTATTTTTGGCATAGCATGAGATATCAGCATGGCACAAGACAAGAAGAGGGGAAGGTTTAGTGTAGACTTGTCATAATTCCACTGAAAACATTGTCAGCATCATTTAGCTTTCAGTACAGCTGCATTATCCTTACATGAGCAGCAAATCTGTTCCACAAGTTCATATTTTTAAGGACCCTGCAAACCATTATGCAGGTGACTAATCCTTTGGAGGTCGTGCTGGCATTTGCTTCATTTTTTAGCACATGCTTAAGGCACTGACCTCAAGTGCCTTAATAAATCAGGGCATCAAGTACTTCTGTGATTTCAGTGGTGCTACTGAAGATGAATAAATTACTCTCTTGACTATACATTGAACCAGAGGAACAAATTAGTATCAGATAGGAATACATGAAGAATTTAACTGAGGGAGGGAGACAACTAATGCAATGAGATCAAGAGGTTTCCAGACAAATATGAAAACGAGCTGAACTTTGATGGAAGTAATCATGATAGCCACAGGTGAAGAAAGAAATTAAAGGCCCATCTGGCTAGCATTACTGGCTTACATATTTAAGATATGATCAGCATTTTATGCATTACTGTAAATGACCCACATAGAAGAGGGGACTTCAGACAATTAATCTTTCATTTGTATGGATCAATGCAGTGCTGTTTCCCCCAACCTGAAGTTCCCATTCCTACTTTATCAAATGCCCCAGACAGCTCTCTGTTCTCCATGCACTTCTAAATAGAGCTTACTAACACAGAATAAGAAAGGTCTTATATTTATGTTTCACACTCTAATACACAATAAGGCAGTGTAGGAAATATATTCCCTTGTGGTTTTCCCTACTGATTGACTTGTACAGTAACTACTTGTTTCTTTAAAACAGGAAACACAGGGATTAATTTAATATACAGTTTTTAGGGAAGCTTACAAGTCCCAATTTTTTGTATTTTATTAACAGTCCTTTTTCAAAAATAAGTTGATATTCCATTTTGGATGCTTCTTTCTCATTGTTACTGTTTCCACTTTGTTTTCATGCTGTGCTTGATTTCTCTCCAGAATTAAAGTGTACACTTATAAGGGGAAAACTTTTAAGACAAACTAGTCCTCCACTTTCACATTCATATCAATGTTTAAAATGAGAAGAAACCTTTAGAGTTATTGCATCAAAACTTACCTAACAAAGAAGATAAAACCCTGATGACTGATATTTTTTACAGAACACCAAATGCTGTGACAAAATACTACCTCCTGCTAGGACTGTTAGTTTTAGAACAATTTGACAAGTATAAATGTACTCTATCAATACCGTGAGCTTTAATCTGTCACACCCAGAAGTATTAATCATAACAACTGGAACATCATGTCATCTCCAGAAAACACCACCACCACTAAAAACAAAGTCTAAAGAAAGAAAACCATATCAAGAACAGCAATACAGTAAGAGAAGTTGATTTATTTTCAGATATGCTCATCAGCTTGTTATAAGTAATGTAGCTAGGTCCAAACCCCCTCCACTTACACAATCAAAAGAAACAAAAGGAGTAGTATCAAGGGTTTTATTGTGGTTGAGACCTTCTGTTGCTCTCCTCTAAAATCAGCAGAAGCATACCAACTTGTATCAATTAAACTTACAGGAACTTTAATAATTTGCATCTTTTTTTTAGGATTTGTCCCAGTAACTGCATGGTAAAAAAAGTATTTCAAGCAGAATTCTTATGGACAAGGGACTGGTGACTAAAATTTCTTTACAATACCTACAAACATGCCCTTATCCTGAGCTCTAAGGACATTATGGAGCAGATAAATATTCCAAAAAGAATAAGTATTGGGAAAATCCAATTTAAAAAAAACCCAAAACACCACAGTGGTTCATGTGAGTGTAGGTAATACAGCAAGCCTTGACAGTAAAACACACTGTTTTTAATACCCAGTGACTTATTTATTTACATGCGTCTCCAACAGCGTGAGAGCTGTTTGGCCCTCCAGTCTTAGCTTGAGTAATGAGGTACTTATGAGCTGCAATTGATTGCTAGCACCAGTCTGAACTGAGACTCAAACATGTCTTTAGACACATAGCAAGACATCTTCTACCCGCCACGTGCCAAGAATCTGCCTTTTTGCTGGAAATAACAGCTTAGCAGCGGTTACAGATAAAACCTATGGGATGGGGGGTTTTTCATATATCCTTTCCTGTTTCAGCAGACCAAAGGTATAAGTTCCACTGGGCGATTCTATTATTTCATCCGTCTTTCTAGGATTTGGGTACATCTCATTGCACAAGACCAGGGAAGCTATTTCAGAGCTTTGGGAAGATTTATCTATTTTTGATCAGGCAATATCATCTTTATGCAGCAACATACAAAATCAGTGAATGCATGTGGAAAACTGATTTCAGATTACACCGGTAATGAATGTTATCTGATAGATAAAGAAATTAAGCACTTCAACACATGATTTTTGTTGTACTCTTAGCGATAACTAATGCCAACATTAATACCTTGTGGAACTGCTTTACTGATTGATTTAATCACTTTGAAGCTATTTTAAAATAAAGGTGATTGTTTTCAGTCACCAGACCTTTGCTGTTAATCAGATCTCCAATGCTAAAAGGATTGTTTGGTTTTAAGAAAGAGTTCATTATGTATTCATATTCTTTTATAGCTGAGCCCTTATAAGGTTACATGCAGGTTTAAATTTCTTCATATAAAGTAATCACATGTAAGCCACTGGACAATTCCCATATGATGTTATGTTAAACTATATGTGTAAGCCTTTGACAACCGCAGTGTAAAAGCGAAAACTGAATTTATAAAAATAAATAAATTTACTTAAGATCATAAAGCAGGTCACCAACAGAATCAGAAAATGAATCTCTACTACCTTCTTCTTAGTCCCAAGATAGTAAAAAAGTAATTTGGACACTTTTTCTTATGTAACTTCAGAAGTCCTTGGTCCATTCAGTCATTAGCAAGCTGGATTACCAGAGCTTCTGTGCACACTTTTTCACGGAACTCCCAGCTACTGGTTGAGTAACTAAATGAAAGTATGACCCATAAATAACGCAGGGTATTGATCAGCAAAAGGTGCATGGGAATAACCAGATTTCAGAAGAAAAATCACGTCGTGAGACAAAAGGGTAACATTATGACGATGTTATGATAGCATCTTGTTATTTTATCAAATAATCTCTCCCTAATGTGATCGTCTTCAGTTAATGTAATTACAATTCTAGAAACAGAAAATAAGACCACTTCTTCTCTTGGGCAGATGTTAGGGTGGGTGGAGTATATATATTTTGTTAAGACATTTAATAAATGATTATTGGAAGTAATTGACTATTCTGGAGTAGAAATATCTCTTAGTCATTAGAATTCAAATACTGCTGGAAATACACCTCTTCAAGGATGCATGCATCAGTCTTTTCTCCAGAGAATTGAGATATATATATACGTTTAGCTGTAATGTAAATAGTACTTGCCACTAGAGTTCTCTGCACATTTTGTTAAAAGGTAAATCTCTACGTTGCTCAAATCTTAGCCTTTGTTGGGTTTCCAGTGAAAGGAGGATTAACAGAAAAAGGCTTAGTGGTTCTCCCCTGTAGAAACTTAGAAAGGAATATTGTACCAGATATGGAGATGCAGGTCAGGGCTCCTAATTTTCATTTTCTCTGCTAAATTATAGATACTTGGGGGGGGGGGGGGGCAGGGAAAGCACTAACTTATTATGAAATTTAAACTTGGCACCCCAAATATCTTCCAATGTGGCTAAAGTTTCAGGAAGCAAAACAGAACAAGCATACTGTCTTTTCACTTACAGTGACAGTGTTATTAATACCTGAAGAAGTGTCCTGTAATTCAGCATTCTACATTTTAGAGGCCTGCTATACTCCCAAGTTTTAGGAAGCCATTTCTACACTCCCTCACTTAGAGGTAATTTGATTTTTATGAGGAGTGTTAATCAGTCCACCAAGTTCTTTAGACGAGTTATTAGAGCCCATGCAGCGATTTATGAGAAAAAGAGGTTCCTTATTCCACCGAGTACTCAAGTATTCACACTAAGTAGATCAGATCCAGCAAAATACTTATTTGAGAGTAATTCAGTGATTAAAACATTCAGCCCTTCAGAGCCTGTGGATTAAGGGTTTGGTCTGATTCAAAGAGTGCAAGGACTTGTGTGTTTACCTCCCATGCAATAGCAGAGGTCTACCAGGTATTCTAAGATCTCCTTTCCACTCAGGTATGTAACTAAGATTTCACTTTGAATCTGAAAAAGCTTTTTTCCTACCTATGTCCTAGTTTGGATAAATCAGGATTTTTTGACACACTAAAAAAGAAAAGGCATGAGAAAATTCTTAACCCATTCCACATTATGAATTAGAATTCTACAAGTAACTCGGTACTGTGTAAATTGTCCCTATTTACATTCAGTGCCAACATAACATGGAATATACCATTCATCTTACTTACATTTTAAAAAGGTTTCTAAAGCTGGATTAGGATACTCATAAAAAGAAAAACCAAAAAAAACTTTAATATTCCCTACAAATTTCCTAGGATGCTTAATTGAAAGCAGTCAATGCTTAACATCAAGTCTTTGGTGCATCCATTCTTTGGCTTTACATGTAAAAATTTTACTGAAATGTTTTCAAAGGCTTTTAAGCTGGTGCCCTCAGAGTATCCTTCTTACTTGCCAAAGATGGCAACAATTTTAATGTTTAAACAATTTCAAAAATAAAAAAAATTAAAAATCACTAATTGCAACCACAATGCCACCACAATATTAGATATTTTACTAATACCAGCCCAAATTTAGGAAGACCTTTTCCAAGCTAGTAACAGATATATATTCAGCTAGGGCATTTATGTTTGCACATTACTATTTCATGTGAAATGCAGTGCCCCTTCAAGTCTGGGTTTTTAAATGTGTTTATTGTATGAAGTCTGTAACTCCTACTTCTCAAAGCAAAATGGCATAACAGAAGATGTGGGATGTACAAAATTTCAATGACAATCTCCTGTAGTATTATCCATTCATGGTTTTGCATGCTATACAATGATTTTGCAAAATGTTTAGATCTTCTCTTTGTACCTGGCTATCATGTTTTTGTCATGATCAAAGTAGTTGAATAATAAATATAAAACAAGTTATTTGCTGTTTAAGTAACAGTCAGTACATACAGTACTATTGGTCTCAACTTAGAGTTTTGAGAAGGTTGGTTCACATCATTCTAAGGAAACAGGTAACAGTGTCAAGAAGAAATCACACTTGTCTTGGTTTCCACTGTTGTCCCTTCATCAGAGAATGTATTTTTTCTGGTCTGCAGGATATTAAAAGACCTGGCACAGAAAAAATGTCACATTTCGTGACAGTAATGTATAAGGTTCAATATATATAAGGTGTATAGAGAAAGATTAATCTCTTGAATTATTTTAGTTTATGAGTCTTTGGTGTTCAAAAAGAAAAATCCACTGGTGAGTTTCTTTCCCCTATGCGTGGCACATATAAATGTGATATATGCTGTCAAAACCACTCTTTCTTAAAACATGAGGGATTCTGTGGGTTTTTTTTATTTTTCACAATGTCCCACTTAGTCTTCCAAGTTCAAACTAATACGGAAAGAGCTAGACCTAGTGAAAATGGTAGAAAGGGAGGCACAGCAGTTCAAATAAGTTTGCCTGTTGCGAATAAAAATGTACACCTCTATACAATATAATAACTTCCAAAACAATGACCTCCCATCTGAGTAGTTTCCATGCAACCAAATTATCAGGTGCCTATTTCAAAACCAGGGCAAACATAATCCTTTCTCTCTTCATGTTCTAAATAACTGAAAACAGCCCATTAACATCATTTGACCCTAGGCCTCCACTGGAATACTTTGATTCAGATATGTGTTTTCTTTCAAGGTGATTCTCTCTCTGTAGTTTATTTAATGAACATCTCTCCACCTGCAGTAAGAAGCTGAGCCTGTTGTAATGAAGTCTGTGATCCTTGTTGGACTTAGTGTTTGAGCGCAAATTATGTTAACAGTAATAGGAAAGACATCAATACAAGGAGGGACGAATACCTCACTTGTTGGGTTTTCAGAGGAAGCGAGTGCTCATAATACATCAGGATGTGCTACAAGTGTTATTCAAATCCCTCCTTCGAAAAACATTGATACTGCCTTCTTATTTAATCTTTTAGGATGATGACTAGATGTTTTTAATTACCTTTTGTGACTAGTTGTTTTTTTCTATACACTCTGACTTAAAAAGCCTTAAAAGTACTGCTAGTAAGAAAAGGCTTTGTTTAACAATGTAATTCTGCACTGGATCCAATAACAGTAAATGTGCCATTGGATCCATTCAGGAGGAGAGTTATGCTTGTGTGACAGAGCAACGCTTCCCACTGTGATCAGTGAGCTTCCCATGAATGCCAGGTTTGAACTTCATGGACCTTAAGCAACACAGGGAACATGTCTTATTAACTACCACTACTGTTTGGAAAATGCTCGCTCGAGCTCCAGGCAACCTACAGAACAAAATACATAGGCCCTACCTATGGTATAACACCCATGTCATGGCTGCCAGACCATTTGGCAGAGGCACTGGAAGGAGGCTCACTGCACTCTTCTCTCGCCATAACCCACTGCATTACTTCTAACAAGAGTTCCAAGAGCAATAGATCATAATATTACTACACTCCTCATATGAATAGGTAGGTTTATCTCTGCGAGGGTTATTGTTTCAAGCTGTCTGCGTAGCCAGCAATTGCCATTGCCCAGGAAATCTCACAAATTTTCATTTGTCACCAAAAGGGATAGAAATAGCAGTAGCCCCCCACCTTCCTGCTCTTGCCCACTGACTCTTCGCAGACCACTCTAAGTTCTCACATAACCATCTCCTGCCTGGATCAATAACACTCAGGTTTACTCTGCCATTTTTAATTAATTTATTTATTTACCTCGCACACTAACCACCATTTCCTCTTTGTACCAGAGTCCAAATTAGTATGATTGATTCATTATCACACACTTTTCTTTTTACAGGTCTAGCTAAATTATGAGCTACAAACAGCATGTCTTTACTTCACAGTTTTATTTTATGACCACAAACCTTCTGAATATTGAAAAGCTTCCATAAATTTCTCTGATATTTTATTGTGGCAGTGAACAACAACAGTTCTGGTGCTATCATTTTAAAAAATGTTATAAAAATCTAACAGTCCAATAATAAAAGATTACTGCTACCTGGTAATAAATGACTGCCAGATGATAAGATTTTAAAAGTATTTCCTGAGAGACTAATTCATTTATTTTCTACCTGGTTTTGTCTGTTTTTTCAAAAAGCATGTTTGTGAAATCTATTTATGTCACAGCCTCCTACATTTTTCATCATGCTTTTTCTCTCTTATTTCCTTGGAACATTTCCATCATTTCCAGATGCAAAGATAAAATAAGCAGATACCTCTGAAAATGATGATGTATCTACTTTCCAGATTAATTAGCACTGGAGGAAGCATAAGACAGTTTAAGGTATCTTTTTTTTTTCCCCAGAAACCATGAGAAGATCATAATTTTCATATATGGATAGCAATTACAAAACTCCTTGAAAATTCTGCATTCCTACACAATTTTATTCCTATTTCTATAAAAACCCCTAAGTAATTAAGCTTAGAAAAAAAGATTTTTAAAGTAAATTCCAAGGACAAACCACTCTAGTATGTACAAAAATAAACATCAAATTGGATATCCCGAATGAGATCTGAAAGAAGAGAGAGGAGTACTCTAATGAGCTCTGTGAAAGTGCTCACCATTTTTAATGGCTTGTACACTTACCAGCTGTGTGCATCCTACAGCTGTGAATCAGCATTCCCGAAAATTGGGCTTCTTTTGTAAATGACAAGTAGCATGGCTTCTGCCTGTACCCTATTGCTTTGAATAAGCACTCGTAAAGTCTGCATTGGTAAACTTCATCAAATTACCCCGGGAGGTACAGTAAGTTTGATGCTCTGCTTCAGAATATAACGAATGACTCATTGCTTAAACCGATGAGAGAAAAACTCAGTATTATCTGACAAATTATTTTATTAGTAGTATTTGTGAGACAATCTAGATCAAATGATTGTGTCATGGCAATGGTATTTCATTTCAATAAATGTATTCAATAATACTGTAAAATTAGGCTTTATAATATTTTTTAAATACTTAGCTTTGATAAAAGTGAATACTTGGTGCCATATCCACACGGATATTCCTATATCTTCCTTTTACACTCCTTTAAAAACTACTTTACAGTCAAGCAGGACCAGAAACAGCATATGGTCCCTTTGTTATCTGAGATTCTTTGATGAATATTATGTCATCTTTTATCTTGTCTCTTTTAATTTAGTTAAAAACGATGTTTGTTGAAGAAAAAAGTAATAACAGTTTGTATCAGAAGAGTGTAAAAACAATCTCCTGGATGCAAAACAAGCAGCCAAATACCAATGTGGGGGAAAAGAAAGCTCAATCAGTGAAATATTCCCTCCTGACACTCGAAATTCATGAGTGTGTGAATTCAAGCACCAGCCTGGCAGGAAACCCTTTAAGTTACTAATTCTGTGAACGCTGATTATCTGGTACTTTCTTAACAAAATTCATAGTACCTGTTTCAGCATCTCACCTGTCAGTCATACCATACTCCTTCACCACAATTGCTAAAGAGAAAAAAAGTAATTAAAATGTGATAGTACATCATGTGTGGCTTGGGGTTTTGGAAAGGTGAAAGAGAAGATGGAGGTACACTACCAAAGCTCCACAGTTCCTCTCTGCTCCATTTAAAATGCGTTAAAGCCTTACCCTTCCTTTGTCATGTAATGTGTCCATTGATCATTCTTACCTACTTTGTGCTTGGCCTTAAAACTGGCAGAGATAAATGTGAGCATAGCATTGGATATATTAGTAGACCCTGCTGAATTAAGTGGCAGACAGAGTGGCACTGTCACCACAGCTCTAAATGTGGGCAACATCATGAAGAAAGTTAACACCAGTAGCACTGCCTGTGTAAATACAGCTATCCCCCTTGACATGCTTTTGCAGGATGGGTCACTGGTTTCTTAGTTATCCATTAAGTCCCATACACACATGAATGATATGGTAGAAATAATATTTTCTTCAGCAACTCAGTTCTGTTTTCTTCAGTGAACGCAAGTGATGAAGCTTAGTTTTACAACTTTCATCTTGTTTAATTATTCCTGTCATGCCACTTCTTCAGACTAAACAATCTCCATTTTTCCAGTGTCTGCAGATAGGTAGACCTCTCTGTTCCATTGAACATCTCTGTTGCCTTACACTGTGCTCTCTCCAACTTATTTATATTTTATCTTATTTTTGCCATGTCACCTAAGAGGAGTAAAGAAAAAAGGCAAAAGAAAAAAAACCCTTCTGCCTAAATCATGTATGTTATCAAGAAATGCCTAACTCTTACTCAGCGCATGACCTTTCAATGTAACTTTATCTTCTGCATCCTCCGTTTCTTTTGCTTAAAGCCTTCAGTTTTCTGTTATGTCTGACTTAAATCATCTTGAATATGGCTTGAGAATTGCAGGATATCCAAAACTGCTGAAGGAGTAAATAAGAGCTCTGGATGCTCAGCATAGCCAAATACTCCCTCAAGCCTTTCTCTGACATTCGTATCAGATATCAGGCACTATAAAAGTTTAATCTATATAAAAATATCTAAGCAGTAGTACGAGGACATGAAGATTTGATTTGTTTCTTAAGGATATATACCACACTCTCATGAAAGGCAAACTTCTGTTCCTTGGGAGGTGCTACTGACAATCTCTATATGTGTTTTCCTCCAAACTGTCTCACCTGCTTGCTAGTCTTTAGTTTTGGAAATAAACAGCCCCCCAAACAGTTCTATAGGGAAGGCCTGGAAAGTTTTGTCCTTCTGTCATTAGGTTGACTGGCTGAAGGCGACCAGAGTTGTAACCTGGGGTGTGAGCTATACAGATTCTGTAATTTTCAGTCTCCTTCCAAGGTGATCCCGTTTGAAATAACACCAAGTCTAGGCTAGGAAAAAATGAAAAAGATAATCTGAAGCATATTTTCAAAGGCAGCATGGAGCTTAATGGATCTTAGTCATGTAC
Source organism: Grus americana (assembly GCF_028858705.1). Classification (NCBI taxonomy): domain Eukaryota; kingdom Metazoa; phylum Chordata; class Aves; order Gruiformes; family Gruidae; genus Grus; species Grus americana. The sequence continues at coordinate 104,139,136 of NC_072852.1, forward strand.
CTGAAAAATTCTTGCTCCAATTGGGACCTGATGTGGAACTTCTCAGACACTGGACTGTCGTTCAGCCACTCAATCTTTATTGTCCTGTTAGTGCTACCCGCTATAAATTAGTTATAACAAGTATATTTAAAAACTTGTAAATTCAAGCTTCCACTACATATCTCTAACATAGATCATCTAATATATTCACATTATATCCATGTAGGTATTCGTCTTATCAAATACGATACAGAGAAATTATTTTTTAATCACTTTTACAGTAACTGGTTGTTACTTAGATTAGGAGCTTCAAAACTCAGCCAGCCAGTCTTGGGGATATTGCTGGTGGGCTGTCTGGAATAGATCATTATTTCTGGAACCTGCTTCCTTATGTAGAGAACGGTTTACCATTACAGGAAATCAGCTGCACTGCTTTTTTTATACCATTACACTAGTTTTCTGGTCTTTTCAGAAAGACGAACTAACTTGTTCTCTTTCTTATGTCCACCTAAGAATATCCTCCAGTACCTTGACTAACACACTGTGGGGATTTCTGCTGATGACAATGGCACGTGGCCAGTCATGACCAAATTAACTATGCAATCTCAAAAGCCTACAGTGAGCTCTGTAAGGTTCTGTCCCCAGCCTCCCCTCCAGAGAGGAAACAGATTTTAACCCATCAGCGCTCATTAATTCAGAAATGTCACTGACTGAAGCTAGCATCTCTACCTGGCAAAGCACTGTGCGGTTCAAACACGTATTTGGAACTGGTTCAGGGATGACCTCACTGTTCTCCATTTACCGGTGTAGCCATTCCCTCTGTCTTTTCAGTCCTTTTACCACAGGTTGTATCTTTCCTATACCTAAAGGCTTACTCCTCTGAAATGGAATTATATTTATTTTGCATTTATTTCCTGATCATCCTACTTTTAATATTATTAAAAGTTCCCTCCCAAACTTCTTTTGAAAGCTTCTTGAGCCCTCTCTTAACCATACAACAAGCAAATGAAATAACCTGCACACACCATATTTTAAAGTTTCCATACAGAATAGACAGGCCATTCTGTGGATTTCCCTGCAAAAGATTTTAGAGAGAAATAAATTGTCTTAGATTATATTTCACTTGTAAACCATATTTGAACATAAGCCTCCAGATGGGAAAGGTCAGGATTGTACATTAACCCTTCGAACTAGATATCCCCTTTGAAAGATGAAAGTTTGGCAGTAAATGGACCCACAAGTTTTTGAATTATTTTGCATTTAAATCACGGATTTCTTATTTTCATCCATCATTAACCTAATTGATCTCATTTAAACACGCAAATTGTGGCACTGAACTTTCATGTTCACAGATATCATTCTTTACTGTTTACAGTTACTATCCTTTATGTTTCATTTGTTTCAAGCGTTCACTAATATGAAAAGCTTAAACAAGACAATTTTACTTATTAACAGTGTTTACATAATTATTGAGCTAAATAATTAATTAGAATAACTTCTTATTTACTTTTCATTCAATATGAAGAAGTGCACATGTACTGAAGGCTGTATTTTTTAATTTGCATTATTATTATTACTATTTTTAACTGCATCTTACACTGGTAAATATGGAAATATCCCTCCTTTAAGGAAGACAGTGACCATGGAAAGAATGGTCACTGAAGTATTGAAACAACATTGAGATATATTGGGATAAAAAAACTCTGCTTCTGAAAAATACCAGAAGAGTATCTCAACACGCGTGAGTCTTGGGTGGAAACCTGAATGTGTACAAAGGGTAAACTTGTCTCACAAAGTAACGAGGAGTCAACTGGATGATCTTGAAAATCTCTTGTTCTCAAGGTCACAGCAGTCCAGCAAGAACATCTTCACTGACAGAGAAAAGCAGGAACACCACTCAGATAGCTGACCTTTAAAGAACGGGAGCATCAGTCACAAGAGACGGTACTTCTCTGTCAGACCCAGGTAGCCATTTAAGAAAACATCTAGCTTTTCCTCATGAGCTCCTAAAGGATTTAAATGTTTGGCAGATTTTCACTCCCCGTTTGCTTAGGCTTACAGAGATCATCTATGATCAAAGAGGGAGGTTTTGTGAGAGGCCAAGGACCTGTCTGCATATCACACAGAAAACATAGCCCTCTTGCTTTTTAAGTAGGAATGAAAAGTGGCTTTAATCAATAAGACCATCTAAGTTGTCAGATAAGGTCAGAGAGAGAAACCCACTTGAAAAGCTGAGATCTAGGAACCAGAGGTCCAGGACTCCTATTCTGTATAGATGGAGCACATCCTGAAAACAATATTGCTATAGCCAAGCCCAGGTGATCAAGATGCTGGGTGGTATCTTACACTAACCAGCTACTAGCCTACATTAACTCAGGATGGGAAGTACACTTCATTGCTAAGGATAAAGGACACATGTAAAAACGATACTTGGGACAGACCAGTGCTGGAGCAAAACCCAGCACTCCCTGGTGTCTGAAGCACAGAGATGGTTCTTACAGCACCCTGAGTCCTGACAAATCACTCAAAAAAAAAAAAAAAAAAAGTGTTCCAGGTTTCCCTCTTGTGGCCTATTATTCACACCTGGCCTTGTCAGGGATGCTTAGCAGAAGGACTGATAAGAGATGACACTCTGATAATGACTTAGTGACTTTCAAAAGGTTGGGTCTAGGTAGCTGTACAATGATGACAGCAGCCTGTTTCCTCAAAAAAAGAACACATAGCCTAAATGTGTCTCATTCCCAGAGCTGAGTCTAAGAACTCTGACAAATAAAGCACTAAAGCCAGCTAAAGCATTAGGTGTATATCTGTTTGGAACAAAATAATTCTGTTTCCTCAAAGGGAAATTTTCTTTGCCAGTTGTTATCAGCAGTATACAATAGGATGGGCCATGCCAGAGAATGTGCTGCTGCCATCATGTTACTCTTGAAAGAAGGCTTAAGCTTGAGATATTGGCCACCTTCCACAAGTTCCAGAGGACTCTCAGGTGTCACAGTTCCCAAACAGTCAAATTATTCTAAGACAAAATGGTTATAGCAAGAGAGCAAATCGTGCTAATTTGGAATAGAGAACTGCAAAGCCCTGGATGTGCAAATCTCAAGAGAGTTCTTTCTTTTATGGCCCTAGAGAATTATGTTCTTGGAAAATCCAGGTCTTTTCACTGTATCAGAAGTTATAGGAGAATTGTGTGCTTAAGCTTATTGACTAAAAATATAGTTAGATAAACATTTTCTGTCATGGCAAAGCCAAAACAAGTTTCAGTTCTTACAAACACTGCAGCTATTTTCACTCCTGACTCAACGTACAGTCTATCCGTATTTATTTGAGCTGGCTCAATATTTTGGGGCCCTGTTAAAAAATAAATGAAAAATTGGAAGGCTGTGACACCTCATTATCATAGTTAGTAAACCATTTCTTGACTCTGGGGATGTATCTCTCGCCAGACTGTCCATACAAAGATTGAGGCAGTGTGTAATCGTGCCAAATATTTCCAGATTTTACTTTTAGCCAGTGTGTCTTTGAGGGTGTCATGCAGCATAATGGAGACATGGTCATAAGCAAATGAGAACGACCAATAATGCTGCTGGCTGATCAGAAACCAAAAAAGACCAGCAGCAGTGAAGGAAATTTCTTCCAACTCTCATATTTTCTTGACTTTGGTAAAACATGTTCTCTGCCTAGACAGTACAAGCTACTTCTGAAAAAGGGCAATGTGCCTTTGTTCCTAAAGCATGGGTACCGCTTAACTCCTGGGGAGTTCTGGGAGACATACCTATAGTAAAAACTAACTAACTAATCCTGAGGCCAAGGAAGAAAGGAGATAACTCATTGCAAAGTTCAAGAGCAAAAAAGTTTCTTAAGCACAAAGCTGGGGAAAATAACTAAAATAAGTAAAAAGCAAGCAACACGCTAAAAGAAAATGAAAATCTTATGTCTTAGTTGAACAGCTTCAATAAGACAAATGGTCTGCCTCAGCCACACACTTGAAAGAAAATGGTGTGACACATATTTTATCCATTTACAGTACAAAAGGACCATATGTAGGCAACAGGGAAAACTGTCCACCCCCCCTCATACTTCATCATAGCTAAGAGGTGTCCAATTCTGTATGTTTTTTTCCGTGGGCACACATCTGCCCCTTCTGAGCTACAAAAACACAGCAAGTCCATGGTTGAGACAGTCACCCTGAACAGCCACCTAAGATATTTAAAATGTAACTAATGCATTAGAATTAAACATTAAGATTTAAAGAAGATTTTTTTTTTTTTCTCCAAATAGTGTTCTGATGTGCAACTGTAAATGTTTTAGGCAGTCTCCATGGACAAAGAGTCTAACAGTCAACTATGGATGACCCTTTTCTTGCCTTTTTTATATAATGCCTTATTGCACATAGTACTGTATGAATATATATTATATATTATTTTTCATATCTTATATTTTCATATATTCACACCCACATATATATTATATTTCATATATTTTCACTTATTTGTGTTCAGAATGTATAATTGTAGAAACTGTGTTCCAACAAAAACTTGAAACCAGCCAAGTAAAAATATTGGGCTAAACTGTCTTAGTGAGCATCAGGTAATGTAGCTCTTTGATAAAATTACTCTGCTTTACACCAGCAGAATTTCTAACCCCATCCTGTTGTCAGAGAAACCTCCATTTGTTAATACATCAGAAATCACAGTAGCACACTGTTGTTAGACACACACACACACACGCACACAATTTTCTACATGGCTGCACCAGTGCATTGCTGATTTGCTTATCTGTAGTCTGCTGCATTCAAGGCGTTTTGTTTACTTAATTCAAAATCAATAAGTTTATTTCCCGGACAATAGCCAACATTCTCCTGGAATAGCAGCCTAATTTTAAAGTCAAGTTCAGACGTTCATTGCAAAAGAATCTAATAACAATCCACAAATGAAGAAACAGCCTATTACACAAACAGTGTTGGAATAGCCTGTAGAAGCAAGTTAGCTGATGGCTATAGACTTGTCAGACTGACAATTCACTGCACATCTGTGTCTGCCAATATAGAATTTACTCCAAATTGCCTCTCTAGACACTTCTTTACATAACACATATTTAGCTTATTAGTGCTGTCATTTGGGAGTGTGGTCAGCTTTTGAGCAAAATCTCACTGAGTCCGTTAGCACGGATCACATCACAGCTGCCATTTTAGAATCACAATGATTAGGTTTGAAGTTCAAATGATTTGATTTCACTTTAAAGCTTCAAAAGCAGCCTCTGGGGCAGATGTACACAATTAATTCTGCTGGGTAATTTACTGTAGTCAGAGAATCTTCACTAAGGTAAGGTAATTACCACTGGGTAATTTTATGGCACTCTGTTCAGTATGAAGCAATGTGTTGGCTGGCTTCTGCTCAAATAAGACCTGGAGGAAAGCAGAAGATGCTGCTTCTGGGAAAAAACACGTCTGAGACATTGAGGAGGGATGAGCAGAATTCACTCACTTCCCAGACATGGACAAGAAGTTGTACTTGCCATCAAAATGTCTTTTCAGGAGTGTGCATGAGGACTTACAGTATACAATCTCGTAAAAGTTGTACTGAGAAGCTTTCGAAATTGAAGTACTGAACCTGTGATTCTTTAATACAGGAACAAAGAATGCATTCTTAGTTTAGTTTGAACACAGAAGTAAACAATGAAACAAAATAGCCCTTTGAGATTTGTATTTATCACTTACAAGAAGCACTTCCTAATAATCAGTGGCAGCTAGGCTGACAAGCAAACTTCAGAGTAAAGCCACGGGGGATACAAGTCTATTTTAGGTTTACTGTTGACAGTAAGGGTCAGAGGAAAAATAGACTCAGCAAGCAGTGTCATGCTACCACAAACCTCTGATGGCCAAGCAGAAACTAAATTACGGCCAAACCTTTCAACACGACAGAAAGACTTGGGCAATTGGGCTGCCCTGCAGTGCACAGAGCGTGACATACAGATGAACAGGATTAAGCACAAGTGAGACACAACATAAATTAGTGATAAATAAAGCTCAAAAGACTGGAGGAGCTAATTATCTCACAGTCTGGAGTGGGGTACAGTATGCTTACCCCAACAGCATCACTATTAATATTTGAAGTTTGAAGTCTGCAAAATCAATCTGGAAAACCCTGAGAAAACAAAGTCTGGCTGTGGTCTCCTTCAAGATATCCTTCTTTTGGTCAAACTATAAATAATATAGGCAATCTCTACTTCTGGACCTAACTACTAAAAAAAAAAAAAAAAAGCAGCAGCAGGACTCAGATGTTATTTCTATTACATACACATATATACGTATTAAAAGAAAATAAAAACTTTTTTATCTTAGAAGTTTAGTCCTCAGCTTCATTTCATGTACTGTAATACTACTGGGGAAAGCTGATTTGATTGTTCTATCACACTAATAAAAGCTAAGATTTGTGTAAGGGGAAGAAGAGGGAATAAAGTATATTCCACACTGATATTGCTGCTGATGGCATTACTGGCTTTTGTTTTGTTAAGTTTCCTTCCTGTTAAAGCTGATGATAAAAGCAGCTGTGCGGACTCATAAGCACCTCTATCTACATCTCTCCATGGAGTCATTACAAATATTGTTTCATATAGTCTCATCGTCTAGGACAGATTTAATTTTATTCTATCTTTCACTAGGCATAAATAAAAACCTGTCATTCCAACCATTGCGTTACTTTCCTTTTTCTCTACCTATCATCCACTGGATGCAAACACAATGCTGTAATTCCTACTGTTCTGTTGTTTTCTTTGCTTTTTGTTGTTGTTGTTGTTTTTTTGTTTTGATGAAGCCATAAATGTTTTGTCCATTGTCAGGGCCTAGTTTCTTGAAACAAAGCAGACTTTTTTTTTTTTACTTTCAGGCACAATTATACAGGACAGAAATGGCTAGACAATTTATTATTGCCCTTTTTTTTCTAACCTGTGACGATACACTGATAATTCGTAAGGAACATCCATGTACCACAGAAAAAATTCTTTGGATTTTAGGAAGATGTTTAAAAACCAAGTGCAGTTGTAGTGGGTGATGCCCAGTAATTGTGCATCTGTTCTCTCCCAAACTAATGCTCATTTATGCTGTTCTGTTTGACCGTTTTAAGGTACTTGCTTACCATTCTCCCATAGCTCTCTGCCCATCTGAAATACCCCTGGGACGTTCAGAACAAGTGGAGCAATGCCACATTACTTGGTTGTGATTTCGGAGCCTACAGGACGTCAGATTAACGAATTCTCCTGACTTTTCTCATGGGGTCCCATAATTCATCTGTTTTGTCAGCACTATTTTTGCACTGCTGTCAGGTGGCATTGAGGATATATTGGGTCAGCTCACATTGGGTCCTGTGAGCATGCCTCTCATTAATACAAATAGGATGTCTCTTATATGTTTGAAATCTTATGGATTGATGGAAAAAAGCCAGCAGCTTCCAGTGACTGCAGTAATACCCATGACAATGGTGAGCAATACCAGGAGAATAAAATCAAGGGGCCCAGTTACAGTGCTTTGTACTCCATTCAGAGTCTTTAGGATTGCTTTGGTAAATCATCCTTCTCTTTTTTTTCCTTCAAGGCTCTCTGCTGAACCACATCAGTAGTTCCCTGAATCTCCATCTCTTTTTATAATGTTTCCGTTAGAAACTTGCCCAGTGTAAGGCTTCTGAGTATGTTGACCATGGAGCTGTAGGTGGTAAGGAAAAGGACAACAATAGCCTTTTCTCAGTCTCCTTGTCACCAGTAACAAAATACTGCTTTCTCCATGGTTTTAAATGGTATTTCCACCCTCTCTTCTAAACCTGAGCTTCTTTTGGCACATTTCTCACTTATCTTTCCATGTATAATGACTCTATATTCATGCTGGCGAATATTAAATTGATTGGTGGAAAATTAATGGAGCAAGCAGGAACGACAGAGCATAATTACTTGTGCATGTGGCTTTTGATAAGTTGGCAGTCAAGGAGGGGGGGTGGGGGGAGCAGCAACGTAAAGCACATTAGTAATTGTAAATGCCCTGTGAGGTTTCTCCTTGTTAGAGAACTTCAGTGAACCCACAGAAGAGAGAGAAGGGTCTTGTTCGAAACACGAAGCAACAGGCATAGAGGAAGATGCACTCTACTGCTATTTAGCAAGGTAGTGTCTGGCTACCAAGGGTGCAAATGGGAAGAAAACAAATATTCCAGAGGCTTTATATGTGAGAAGCCACAGAAAGGCATCTTTGCTTTATGATCTTACGACGCTCATGCAAACCAGAAACCTGCCTTTACCCTGAATCGCATTACATCGCAGCCACTGTGACTCAGTTTAAACCTTGTATAGCTGTCCTGTTTCTGTATGTACTACTGTTCCGCTGAATTTGGTTCATCTGCTGTAGTGCCAACATCTTCAGCAGGGCTCTGGAGGAAGGGCGAGCAATCTGGAAGTGAAGTCATGGGCCAGCTCAGTGGATGATGGTTGTGGGATTTAGAATTCAAGGAAATAAATCTGTTAAGGATTCATGTCTCTTAGTACAGATGCTATTTGAACATGTTAAGGGAGGCAGGTGTTTAATAGACATTTGGTGAGGAAAGGCTTTGATCTACCTCAGTAAAATGATGGGTAGAATGTTTAAGAAAACAGTTATTTTCAGTACATATTACTTGTGGATGCTAATTCACATCCTCCTAATTTTCAGACTTCTTTTCAGATGGCATTTTTAGCAATGCTGTCAGCTTCCATGCATGGAGTGCTTTTGCCATTACTGCATCTTATATGTGCTACAAGTATTAGATGCTTATAGAAATATCCCTTTTTAGAAACAAGTTACATATGCCAGCAGTCCTTGACGTGGTATCTCCACAACTAGTTGCAGTTACTGGAAGCTTGTGTGTGTTATGGACAAGCTTGTCTGCTTTATCGTAGGACCTAGGGTAGGTCCTTTGATTACACCTACCCTAGAAACAGATCCATGATAGGTCTCTTCCCTTCACTTGGTCTGACAATATTTTGCAGATGCCTGGTTTTGCTAGCTGGCAATCAAAAGTACAGGTGTTCTGCAGAATTCCAAATAGCTCTACCCTGAAGAATGGTAGGTATAATGCAAGTGAATCTGAAAATGTCATCTTATGGTGAAAAGGTGTTCTCCTGAGTGTCTCACAGTTTGTAACTTATGGTGAAAAGGTGTTCTCCTGAGTGTCTCACAGTTTGTAACTGAAAAAAACCAACTCAAAGGACAACATGACTTCAGAGTAGGGCACACAGATACATAGGCATGTTCATTCAACTTTGAAACAGTGCACTGAGGAAAAGATCAAGTTTCTAGAAATCCTATTTGAAAAAATAAGTCAATATACTGAGATACAAAACAACTGAAGTTTGGAGTATCTAGAGTAACATCCTGTATAGACAAGGCCTAAAAATAAATTCTACAGGGTTTTTCCTGCTGGACTTGTGTTATCAACAGCATGACACAGAGTTTCATTAGCATGATTCAAAGTTATTGAGGCAGTCTGCTGCAAACTTTGCTTCTTCATACCCTTGTTTCAAGTTTCTAGATACTTTCAAGGAAAATTGGGAACCACTATGATCTTGATTTTCAAGAACTCTTTCATGCTGCTACAATGATAAACAAAAGACAAATGCATTTCCTCTCTACCATTTCTCAAAGCAAACCAGGAACTCAGTCCCATAGTGTTTTCACTGGTAAAGCTCTCATTAAACTTTGTAGGGTTACTCCTGTAAAAAAAAAAAAAAAAAAACCCTCATCCAAAACCCACCCACCCAACCAAATACAAACCAGACAAGTTGGCTAAAAGAAAGATGTTACCTATCTGCACAATACCAGAGATTTTTATAATTTTCCCACAATAGAAACTCCGAAACAAAACAAAACGATAAAGGAAGCATATATAACATGTATTACTTACAGTGTATTTCTAGAACCTGCATTGCTATCTGAGGTGTAGAGTTTAGGGACTCATGATCTACTCTGCAACTTACAACTGCACCATCATCATTGCGATCTGCTAGGAAATCCAGTGTGCTGCTGACTGTGAATGTTTTACGATTTGCATCTTCTTCTTTTAAATATTTAACATCTGAAAGAAAAAATAAACAATTTTCTCTCCAATATTTTAAGGAAAAGTCATTGAGCATTAGGCAGCTAAATTATCTATCACACTTGTTGAAAAAACACGTCTTTCATATCCGTATTGATCTCTTTAAAATAAAAGTAATTACACTGTAGTTATTCCTCAGTTTGCTCTGATTGTCAAAACAGGAGATATATATTATATATATACATAACAAGAAAATGCAAAATTGGCTACATGATGCTGCACTCAAACAGAAATTCCTTTCATTGCTATCTCTTACATGTTTAGGTCAAAATTTGATCTAAACTTTCTCTGTAGTTCATTAGAAAAAAGTGGTCTCCTCCCAGCCTCGCTTCCCTTAAGTAGTCACAGTGTCACTACATACTAAATTTCCTAAGTCCGTGCTTATAATCTTTCATAGTAATGCAATACATGGATATTACTGAAGCCATGTGAACTAAGGGTTGTATGCATGTAGTCTCATTAGTCCTGGGCTTAATTTATTCATTGCTTACTCTATTGTTTGGCTAGAATTACGCTAATTTTAGAATTAAAGTAAACCAAAGTATAGATATCAATGGTGATGAACAACTGTAAATAGAGGATGTCATAGTATTTACTGTAACATACAGACAAGTCCCAAGAAGACTGGAAATAAAATTACTTCAAAGAGACCTTCCTCTCACTGCTTTATATTGTGCTAAATTGGCCTACTGCTTTTGTGCAGATTCAGTTAAAAATCTAACAGTTTTCAGCCCAGATACTAGAGTGGGGGGAGCCTACAGCTAAGCTTAAGAATTACTCAACTCAGCTCAAGGTTAAGGTTCAAATTCAGAAAGTTTTGTTGTAGGACATACATGTTAGATCAGAACTGAAGATCCAAAAGATAGAGCTTTTCTTTTAAAAAGTTTTAATGTATTAACTGCAACATGAAATCTTCTTACACATACTTTAGAATTGTCTTACTTGGTTCCCAACTACTTATAATACTTATTGATTTTAAGTTATTTCAGCAAAAGAGTAAGCTTGTTATATTTACTTGTTACAAGGAAAGCTTTAAAAGACATATATAAATACATAAACTTATATATTAAATTAGACCGAGATTGCGTATGTCTTCTGTGTCCTGAAGAAAGAAAAAGTGAGAGGTGTCCGTTTTACAAATTATACTAAATCCCATTAGAGAAGAAGATGACCTAAATAAAATTTCCATGAAATATCAATTTTAGAAAGCAAATCTTAAATGGCTTAAGCTACATCTTTTTAGATTAAAAATACTTCTGAAATCAGAAAGGTGGCCTTTTTCGTTGTCTCCAGATAGATGAAGTCACCATGTAATTATAGGATTTCCATTTTTCCCTAAGAAATAATTATTTCTTGCATACAAGCATTTTTCTGCCTGTTGGTTGCTAAGCTTTAAGAGATTTCAATTTCTGCCATGATGACTATTAATATTTAGGGATCAGTAGGCGAGAGAAATATTGACCAGGGCTAAAGCAAAGTTATTATAATCAAACAACAAATATCTTCACTAATATTTAAAGCAAATACGTGAGATTTTGTTCCCAGAGTTAGGTTTCCAAATTTAATAATAAGCACCTATAAAGATAGCCTTCTGCTTATAAGTAATGTACACATCCCTTTGCTTACTGACTTCAGGTGGGGGACAGACAGCTCCTGAAAATATCAACAACTTTAATTTCAGTGAGAGGTTGTGGATGCTTAATCCTTTAGAAAAACAAAAGCAGTTAATTTCCTAAACAGATGTTTAGAAGCCTTTCTCTAGACATCTATTGTTTGGAAGAATTCAACTCTTAATTACCTCTGTAAAAAGGATGGTGATACTACTCTATAAACTGTTGACATCCTCATCAACAGAAATATTTAGCTTGTCCACTTTATTAGCTGCATCTTCTTAGATGTTTCTTCATAGAAAAATGAAGATGTGACTGTGATATATGCTAACTGAATGTAAACCCACCTAGATGTAAAGAGCAGTGGAGATAAGGTACTGGATATGTTACCATATGCTAGCATTCAGAATATTTACCCAGGGTTTTTATAGAATTTTTAAGTATGTCTACTGTAGTCTATTTTCTTGCTACTCCTCTCTCTCCTAAATACCCCCTTGAAAAAATGTTGAAAGCCTCAGAGATCCATTACAGGGGCAATCTCTCTGGAAATCACTAGAATGAAACAGGTTGGAGGATGACTGCATAGGAAGTAGCTTTATAGAGGAGGAACTGGGGGTCATGAGAACAGGTTGAACATTAGTCAACAGTGTGCCTTTACAGGGTTAAAAGGTAAATAACAACTGCCCTCCACTAATAATAACATAGCCAGCAAGTCACGGGAAGTGACTTCTCTATTCAGCACTTCTGTGACAGCATCTAGAGTACCAGCCCCAGTTTTGGGCTTTCCAGTACAAAAAGATGTCAGCAAACCTGAGTGGGTTCAGCTGAAAGCCACAGAGATGGTCAGTGGCTGGAGCATACAATGTACAAGGAGACCATAAAACAGTTGGGTTTATTCAACCTGAGGAAAAGAAAACTAAAACCAGATCAAGCTGCTGTCTCCAAGTACCTAAGGCATGGTCATAGAGAACAAAAAGTCAGAGTCCTCTCAGACATGTACAGCAAAAATTGAGGGGCAATGAATACAAGTTAGACCAAGGCAAATTCTGATTATGTATCATGAAATATCTACATATAATGAAAATTCTCCACAATAAGGGCTTTCAAATACTGAAACATCTACCCAGACAGACTATGGAATCTGTCCTTGGAGATTTTACAACATGTAATTGGAGACCTTTAGCAACCTGATCTAACCTTTGAACAAAGGTTGGGCCATATGGTCTCTAAGGGCCAACTCTGGGCCCACTTCTGTGACTCTATCGTGCACATATAGATATGCTCATGTTAACTATATACTAGTTTATATCTCAAGTATAGATGTTTGATAGTGAAAATATTAAATAGAAATGATAGAATATCTATCATTCATTGCTCATTGTCAACTCTTTATAAAAGCACATACATATAACACCCATATAGAAACACTCATCTTTTTAAAAGACAATTTTGCTGTTTTTACAAGGCAAATATAATTTTTGTTTACATTTAAAATCAAGTCCTGCCATGAAATGGCCTTGTTATCTAAAAACATTTCATCTTCTTTTTAGAGGTTTATCAAGACAAAACGTGCACTGCCTCTCCGACTGCTTTGCATATACTAAACATATATAAACTAATTCAGAAGTTCTTAATCTGTTTCAACAAAATGAACTGATATTATCTGATTTGTTTCTGAAGCCCAGTTTTGCTAGGAATAAAAAAAAAAGAAAATCTATTAAAAATATTCCTGAAACCTAATTTTTTACATAATATTGTTGAGATAGCATGTAACAAATTTTGTTGAAAAGTAATTTTTTTTTCTAAAAAATGTATGTAGTTTCTCCCATATTTTTGCTTTTAACAATCTTCTAGAAATGTCACCAGAATGCTAAACTGCAGATTGCTTTGTTAATTTGGTGCATATATAAGAGACAGAACAGTAAAGTAAAAGGTATGGTAGGCAGTGCTTCACATTGAGTCTCTCTCATTACTAACACTCTATCAAACAGTATTCCTTTACCAGATGATGATTCCTTTTTTGAGTAATAGCAATGGAGCTACAATTTTAGAATGGCTTTTTCCCCTTTGGTGCAACTCTGAACTCAATGCATCATTTATATTCTTTTGCACCATGTATAATACACTGTAACACAATTGGATTTACTGGTGCTAGACAGACGAACTCCTAACCTTTAATGTCAGCTGCATTAGCATATAATTTCATATCTATTTTCTCAGATTTATCATTTCACCTTTTACAGTGCACAAAGCTAATGTAACTTCTGCTGATGCCACTGCAAACTGGTTAGGTTATTTTATTTCTAACCTTTCTGAAATGGCAATGTGCTCTTCAGAAGACCTAGAAAACTAAACTGAAATGAATGTGCTCAGTACTTTCCTCTTATTTCTGGGTTTTTTTGGTGTGTGTGTGTGGGGGGGGTGGGTTCCCATTTACTGTTCTTTTTCACACATCTTCTTTGTTCCTTCCCTACCCCCTTTTTTAAAAAAGCATCCCTTTAGGAACTGTTGAGAAGAGCACATTAGTTAAAGAGTCAAATCACCAGGTTGCTTGATTGGCTTCAATTGCATGTCAGCTGAAAGAAAGACAAAGTTATTACACCAGATTTTAAAGTATAATTTTTTAAACCAATATATCTTCAGATGTGTTGCCTTGTTATTACGTCAACTGTACCAGTAGTTCTCTTAAAGTATTGACATTGCTTATGGTGATTTTCAGTTTTTACCTCTCTTGAAAATATATATATATACACACACTCATCCTGTAGTCTTTTCTGGATGAGAAAACCTATGCTGTGCCATGTATGTTAGCTGTGCTGTTAAATTCTTTTTAATTACATTTGATGAAGTGCTACTTTTCTTTCAGCAATCTCCTCAGACTTCCCAGTGGCTGGAAAGAATGGCATTCTGTTTCCTCATTCTCTGTCCTTGTTACAAGTGTTCAAACACATTAAAAATATTGCAGCCTAAAATTCCAGTCTCCTTCCACACTATTCTGGTTTTCATCAGAAATCTAAAGATGCTTCTAGAATGGACTGGGTTTCTTGGACGATCAACTGCAATCTCCTTATTTACCAATTTTATATCCCAGCTCTAGTTGTGTACATTGAACTGTGGTAGGGAATAGTAAAGGAAGATTAATGGATTCTGTAATTAATGCTGTAACTTTGCTTGAGGCAGTTTATTGAGCTAACAAAATCCACAATGTCAGACAAATATGAGACAAAGCAGATGAAAGTTGAGTTTGTTTTTTTAAAAAAGCTACACAGAAAAGGTGGATTTTGAATCATTTATTGATCTGGGCGTATAGCAGAATGAAGAGGTGACATGAATAAATACCAATACCTTATCCTTTTTATTCATATAGTCTGTAATGGGCACCTCAGTTGACTGTGGTAGATGTGACTAAGCCTTCTGTTATAGTTCTCTCCATATGTTCTCTCCACCCATTCACCAAAAAAGATTTTAAACTATCCCAGCATTTAGGAGAATATGGACTAGAAAACTAAGTTTTAAGTAAAGAACATACAAAGTGAAAGAGAAGACAGAAAAGAAATAAATAGCTTTTATATGCAACTCCTTCCTATCTCGCTGCATCCTCAAAGGCAAATCCTTGCTTTCAGCTTCGGTTTTAGTCACCCAATGACTTTTCAGTCACAGCAGATTTTGTCCACCTCCCTGCATTCCCCGTGAAGCTCTCCTCATCCCCTTTGAAGCCTGTCTTCTCCCTGCTCCTCAGCACACACTCTCAGCATCCTTGCCTCGGCTGCAGGTTCCCAGTTTCCCAACTGAGACTCCTTCAATTGCTACCTCGCGACTCTTCCTCACCAGAGCAGGCTCCATAGCTGCCCTACGTGAAGTGCAATCTCCGGTCTCCTCCAGACGGTTCTGCCTCACCCAGTCACTGCACTTAGAGGAGTGTAACATAAAACTGGCAATTGACCAAATCAGACATACGTCATATTAGAAAGGCAAAAAGAAATGAAAAGGTAACATATCTGGGGAGAGTGGTATGGCTGTGATAACAATAATCCATAAAATGTTTCTCTACGAAGCATCACAGTTGAGTTTATTATGCTGAACAGAGTTCAGGGCAATTAAAAACATCAGTTTTTACCATTTGAAGAAAAAATAAAAAGATGGTTATATGACCACTCTGGTAATTTACAATCAATTCCTTATCTACATACTATCACTGATTCTTTTAATGATTAAATATGAGAAACTTTACAAACATGAATTAAGAAATATAATTCTAAATAATGTATAGTTATGACAATTGGACCAAATTACATCAAAGTCCTTTTAAATACCTTTAACTTCTTTGTCGTTCTTGAACCATCTGATGTCAGCTGCTGGTTTACTACCAGATGTCTTGCAAGTTAGCTGCATCCTCTCTCCCTCCATAACTGGTGAGGTAAATCCAGTAATTTGCGGCTTCTCAGGAACACCTAACAAGCAAACAAGCAAAATGTCTCTGATAGCGTCAGCTGCTGGCACAGATATATGACCAACTTAAAGTTCACTTCTTCATATGCTCTATATTCTGGAAACAGAATAATTAGTTCCTTGCCTTCCATCAAAACTGAATGTCAGTGAATCTTATTTCCTATAGCAAATGAACTGTCAATCTAAACTGTAGTTGATTCTAAAGAATTAAAGAAAATAGCAATTATCTAGTTTTCTAAGGGAAACAGATTGTATTTTAAAAACTATCTATCTACGTATTGTTCTACATGCAGGTCTAGTGTGACCTGCTATTCTCAGGTTTGAACTGGTCTGCGCAGCAAGCAGGATGACAAAGTATATTAGAAGCACAGCTGTGAAAATAAAGTGTAACTGGCAACAAAAAGCTGAACTTCTCTAAGTTTAGAACAGATGTTTAAGCATGAATTATGAATATTTTAATACAAAATACAGGGGAAAGGGAGGATGAAAATAAATACCGGAGTTACTTTATTGTCAGAGACCACATAACCAGAAAAACAACAGGTATAATCACAATTCCATTGGCAATGGAGAATTCTTCAGCTGAATCCAAGTTCTTTGGAGGAAGTCGTATGATCATAACATACTATACACATAATATTAAATTTGGAAATAGTTGGTTTTCAATGTACCATAGAAGATTTAAAAAAATATTACGAAGACAATTGGGAACATGTATAAATCCACTTGACTTCTGAAAACACAAGAATAACTTATTTTAAAGTGATACTGATGACTGTAATTTTAAAATGTCATTGTTATAACTTGCATCTGCAGCGCTTTGACACATTCATATTTGTGGCTAGATAAAAGGATCAGTCACAGTAATAGATCCTGTGTCCTGTATTTCACAATTTGGTTTGTTTACATCTCTTTTCCAAAATGACAGATTATGTACATAAAAACCAAGCAGCAGTACCTATTGCATAGTACATTTCTGTAATAAATCTACTCCTCTCTTTCAGGACAGAAAGTGGTGTCTACTATAATACCTTGACACTTAAATCTTCTAATCCATAACAGAGCAGTCGATAAAGAGATTATTAGTACATAAAAGGATAGTTTATCTGATTAAAAGATGTAATACTTTTCAATGGAAAATATCCTCATCTCAGATAGAAAGTGTTCCAAGAGTTGAAAATGTTACTTTGAAATAGAAAATTACAAATATAAAATGAAAAAAAGGCATCTTAAACCTTGCAGCTTTCTTTCTTGGAAGGTAAGTAGCTCATGTTGGGAAAATTGACAATAAACCCTCTCCCCAGATGAAGTTAAAACTAAAAGGACTGTGAAAGATCAAGTTACTTTGGTTAATAAATATTGGCTAGATTTTTTTTTTTTTTTTTGGTCTTTGTAGCACCTTTCAGTGTCTTTCTGCCATTTAAAAGGTTGAACTGGTCTACTCGTCTATTGTTTAGATCATGAGATGCCTCTCTACAGAAAAGAAGATTAGCCGTAGGCAGTTGTTATTCCAGAATATTCTGCTTTGAGTGGGTATTTTTTGTCCTTAATGGCAAACTTGTGAAGATTTTTGTAAAATATTCTCACAGGGACTGAAGGGGAGACGTATTTCATATCCTATGCACAAAACCAATTCCCTGGCTGGATTAATGTGAATATTACTGGTGCAGAGAACATCTTACATTAGTCCTATTAAATTCAACTGTCTGCCTGTCTACATATAAAAATAAAACAAAAAGAAAGAAAGAGTCAAGTTCAGGGACAGGAAGGGGAGAAAAGAATAAAAATCAATCTCCAAAATCATATAACCTCTTAGGTACGCAGGTGTGTTTCAATGAACTATAGCAATTTCGGCTGATTGGGCTACTGACATTCATAGAATCATATAAAGCTTTGAGCAGAAACTTTATTTCCTGGGCATCTCTTGAAATCTATTGCTTTTCTATGTGTATCTATAACCTTTGGGGAAAACAGCAGAGCATTTAGAGGATAAAGCATAAAAGAAGCAGCAAACCCAGTGAAAATATGCACTTTATAGACAGAAAAAGAAAGCAGAATGAGCCAAGAAAATGCACAGCTAAGGAAAAACGATAAAGCTCTAAAGCCCGTTTTGATTTCATGCTTTCTGATTTTCTCCCCTTTGCCCTATACAATACACTGCTAGGAGATGAACACATGCACCTTCTTCACACTTCTGGTGCTTGGGATGTGGAGGTTATGTCCATTTTATGGAGCGCTCATACCGTGGTATTTGTGTGCTCCCTAATTCATTATCCTGCCACAGCACAAATAGTAAGAGGCATGTTATTTTTCAGCACAGCAATATGAAACAATAAACTTCAGGGAAACAAGATCAGACATTTACATGTATCTTCTGCCAAGCTTTAGAAAAGTTCATTCTTATCATAATTTGCCAAAGCCTGAGAAGTTTAACACTTGCTTCTTTATGCTCAGCTATTTATACTTACCAAGAACGGTAAGAAAAGCCTTGGAAGTTTTGACAGGCATAGTAAATAAAGAGCAGGTGTACTGCCCTTCATCCGACAGAGACACATCACTGACACTGATACTCAGTTCATGCCAGGAAGCTCGGACCAGCTCAATTCTGTTGTCCCTCAGAGCTGAAAAACAAAAATTCATGTTATGAGGTAGGAAACAGCACATTAACAAAGCGTGGCATGTTATACAAGAGGCTCTATGAAGTAGCCTAGTGAAATCACGCCCTAGAATACAGGGATATGGACACGGCTGACTTTATGCATAGGAGTTTGGTTTCTCTGTGGAATAAAGTACAAGAGTTCAGCAAGTTTCCAGGTAGTGTACTGAATGACTCGTAATGTATATAAACCTAGAAACTGAGGGACTTTAGTTACCTTTGACCTTCCTCTGAAAAAAACAACATTGACTCTGATTTCTGCCCCCTGAACGCTTTGTTCAGCGCTCAAAATAACTCCTTCCTAAAAATGTTTTCTTTTCCATGTATTTACAAATGTGGATGAATATCGGGAATCCTGTTTCATCCACTAACAAACTATATTTTTAACTAAGAAGTCTAGCATTGCACTGCTTGCCTACAGATTTTTCTCATGTCCATTACTACTCATACTGAACTGAACTATCAGATTTCTTGAATGTTGTAAGGGTATTTCTTACTATGAATATATTGAAAGTTCCACTTCTACATGTATATAGAGTACATTTAAAGCTTTGAGGTAATTGAGTATAGTGGCTTTACTTTTTGGATTATAACTAAAAATCTGATATTCTATCAGAAAATCCTTCCTAACAAAATTTTATTTTCATGAAATCACTGGGGGAAGAGGAGCAGGGAGATTTACTTAATTTCAAAATGTCACATTAGCTAATACTTTAAAATTTTAAATATTTTAAAGCCTATATTTAGATAAACCCACATTTTCCGCTGAAAAACAGTCAAAACATTCCCAAACATTCAATTTCTCTGCAGTAAAGCTGTTTTGGGAATCTGCATATATTGATCAAGTCTTTCCACAGCATAGAAATACTAGCAGCATAAGTAAGTAAACACCGTAATTCTCCTAAATGAGCAATAAAAAAGCCCCTGTAACTCAGAAAGTTTTGCTGTATACCTCTTTGACCTGACAGTATTTGAATCTTCACTGAGTCTATTTTTATAGTAAGCCTCTGCTAGTCAAAAGTAAAATGGGACTATTAGAATTACCGGGAGAGCTGTGCTTTGATTTGTGAGAAGTACCAAGCTGTTCAAGTCCCTAATGTTATCCTCACTCACTTCTTTCTAAAGCCCCCAAAGGCTCTTAGATTAGTTTCTCCTAACATTTATATCTTCCCATGATAAAAACAAAGCTTTACTGTGGTTCTTTTGCTACTAAATCGAGATGTTTCTGCCCCATTGCAAGGCTCTCCAAGTGCTGTGAATATAGGAAGATTTACACCAAAATAAGCAGCTACAATGAAGACTCGTCAAAAATGTCACTTGAATTTGTTGTCTTCTAAGGCTACCATTCAGGTTTCTTTACAGCAATCTCAAGCTGAATTTACTGGTTATTTCAGGGTAGGCCAGCTAAAGCTTGACTTAGTCTCTGCAGGGTCTGATGACTGAAAGGTGACAGCTTAAGCAGACCTAACATACAAGCATGCCATGAACTGCTCCAAGGCACATCAAAGTGACTGAGACTGTGTGTAATGGACACATGCCAAACATAACTGAGACATCTTCTGGCCAGCCAAAGCAAGAAATAAATAATTATGTAGTATACAATATAAAATGCATATAATGATGGAAAATAGGTGCAACATTAAAGCAAACAAGCAAGCAAAAGAAAAGCCACAAAATGAAATATATATATATATGTATATACCAATATGAAAAACAAGCTCAAGAAAACAAAAAGTACATAGAAGCAAGCTTCTACCAACCCAGAACAGCAGGCAAAGCTGATGACTGTGGCTTTACTAGCCAAAAGTCCTCACAACAGTGAAGCTGTTGCTATCTTTGAGGAAGTAGATGGAGACTCAGAATTCATTTCTCAGCTTTTCAATTCTAGTCAGATGCAAACTGAGCAGACATAAGAATGGTAGTTTATTTCACATTACTGACCTTTCAAAAAAAAATTATTTTCAAAATGACCCAGTGCTTCCAAACGGTTTGATTACCACCACACCCATATATATAATTTGGAGAACAGCATAGGAAATACAAAAAAGCCCAACAAAAACCCCCTCAGCACCCCATAATTTGGAAGTGGTGATTTTTGCTTCCCCTTAATCAGAAATTATTTAAAAAATGCAGTATATCATATCGTATTTTATTTTGTTATAATTTTCAGTTGCTAGTGCCTCGTGATAAAGATATACGTAGCTCTTGAAATATTTTCCTATAGATGGGCAACGTGCAGAATTTCATGCACTAAAAAGAACTGTAATGAATTCCACCAGAGCACAAATGGTCTACAGATGATGCCAATAGCACACCATTTCAATCTTACTGGTAGAGAAAAAAACAATTGAAATACAAACCACCTGCATCAACTACATTCTTACAGCTCCCCTCCCTCATTTCCTCCCCTCCACACCTTTTTTAACCTTTGTACAACACAGAAATCTCAGCTCAGTCAATTTTGTGGAAAACTGGTAAAAACAACCACTGATCAAGAGCTGAGATCAGATGTTCCATGTTTCAGCCTGGAGTGATTTTTTACTGAAAGAACAAAGAGTTTTGTAATGGAAATACCAACACAGAGCCTTTGCAAAAAATGCTGCAAATAGCACCGACGTACTACTCCTTTGCAGGAAAGCTGTTTGTCAGAAGTATTTTTATAAGTGCTAAGTCTAAATGCAGTTAATTATCTGTGCCATCAATTTCAGACCTAAACATCTGTAAGCTTTGCTGTCTATGCGGATTTGAGAGCAAACCAATGAGAAAACTCTACTGCTATTGCTTAGACAAGGCTAGCATTTACATTGAATCTTTTTAGAATTGTATTTTCAAACTTTATTCCTACATCTGTGTCTATATCTTTACCTGTCTCTGCTTGGAAAGACACCAATTCCTCCTATGAAATTGGTAGCTGTGCTGGATACCAGAACTGGTTTGTTTCCATTTTCTGTGTTAGGTATATTTTGCTAAAAGGGTGAAGTTGGATCAGAGGAAAAAAGTGGCTGCCTAACTGTCTAGTCCTGGCTCCCTTTCCCCGGGGGCAGGGGGAACCCTCTGGGAGTGGATGACTGCTCCCTCGGACAGCAATTGAACAGCCGGCGGCACTGGAGAAGCCAGGAGTACTTCTAGCCAGCCAGCAGGGAGGCTGAGTGGAGCAGGGCTCTTGCCAAGCCTCGCTGATGGAGCAAAGAAGCCCGTGGAGCCTCAACAGAAGGCAGCTGCTGAAAGGTATCAAGTGGCAAGCAAAGGCTCGAAGGAGAAGACATACTCCTCAAGGAGCTGGTGGAAAGGAAGGAGATTTATTTACAGTACTCCGTATTTTATCCGTTTCAACAGATCTGAGTTCTACTTGCTTAAAGAGTGATCTCATCTGGTTTATTAGTCTCTGTTTTAAGGACACGGGCTTCAAAAGCTTTCTGATTGCTCTTTCTTTGAAGTGAGAGCTGCCCCAAACCGGGCAATTTTACCACAAGGTTTAAGCCAACTCCAGGCTCTACCATAGCAGTTTAAATAAAGTAACATAAAATATAATACAAAATGTTCTCTCTTATTTGATTAAGAGTTGAAAACAAAAAGTAGAACATGTATGGGGACATTCTGCATGCATCTGGAGTTTGGTACGCACTAATAAACAGGCTTCCTATATACTGAAGTGCCCAATGTCCATGCGTTGTTCAATACATACGGCAGTACATATTTCTAGCTGCCCACAAAAGTTAACGGGAAACACCAGGCTTCTCCTTAAAGTGTCTCATACTGTAATACAGGTGCTGTATTGCACTCAGGTGACAGTATTTATTCCTCCACTTTTTAAGAAAGTTATACTAACAGCTCCATTCGTATTCCACAGATAGTTTCTGAATACTGCTTATCAGTTTTATTGTGGTAGTGACAAGACGGCCCAGGTGAGCACAGAAAAGACAGCTTTGTCCTTGAAGATTCTACAAGCTCCGTCCTGACTTGACTTGCATGGGTGCCCAGACTTGCTCCTACCTCTGCCTGCTCTTTCAGAACCTCCTCTGGAAGCTCTTCCTTTTTCCCATTTCACTTTGCTGGAAGCCCAGCAGACCTTTTTGGCCTCTTCCTGGGGATTTTCACCTACTTTGCCGAATCGTTACCTTACCAATAGTTTGCATACCTACATTTTTACATGATACAGAGATGCTAGAAAAAGGTTAAATAAGCAGAATATGTATTTGACTTCTGGGAAATCCACCTATGCCAAAACAGTAACAAAGAATACCACCACTGACATCTCCTTCCTGTATTCTTATGTTGGAAGCACTTATAAAAAATAAAACGCAACAAGAAATAGAATTGCATAGTAAATTCCAATATGCCCTGAGTACATTTTTTTCAGTTTTCTGTAATTCCCAAGCACATATGATGTAGTTAATTTGCAAGGTATGAAATAATTATGCATAAAATACTTGTTCCTAAGCAGACATACTTCATTTATTTTACCTGTCATTCTCTTTCAGAATGTTTTCTGACACAGAAACAGTCAGCCTTGACAATTTGCATAGTTTAGATTATTATGAGTAAAAGTTGCAGTCATGTATTTCAGCTGCATTAATTAGCAATTGTTGAGACTGACGACCATTGCAATAAACTGGTCTCCTTGTTCACAATCACATAAAGCTGTACTTTACTTTTTGCACAAAATAATACAATGATCATATGCAGTCACGTAGTGAAATCTTGCAATAGGAATTGTATTAGAGAGAAAATAAACTTAGGAATTCACACTGTTGTTGAAAAAAATCTTCACGTTTCATACTGGGGGGAAAAGGCAGTTGGACCTGTTAGATGTAATAGCCAGAGAGCAGCATGTCTAATCTTATTTCTCTAAAATGACTACATCTTACTAGCATTTGGTGTCATATATTTGAAGAATGGGTAAAAAACAAACAAAAAGCCACCCCGAATCCTCCAGAGTAATTTGCAGATGTTTTGACAATACTAACTTGACATATGCTGCTATCCTGGGATTCACTCAACAAAATTTTCTTCCTTATGTTAGAGTTATTCCCTCTGTCATGGGAATAATGTAACCATTAGTTGGAACCAGAAAGATTCCTGAAACTCCACAGGTCATGCTAAACTCTCAGAAAACTTGATACCTATGAAACTGAAACAATCCCTCTGATTTTCAGATTCTAACTTGCTGAATGCAGTACCATCATCGAATCTAAAATAGATTTCAAAGGGTTTATATTTTGTTTCTGGATATACTTAGATATACTTTAGGTGGCCTTTTGCTTTGTTCCTAAGGAATTCAATATACCAAGATGCCTATAGGGATGATCTACAGCACTTGCCAATAGTTGTGCATCAATATCTGTCAGGCCGCAGACCACCACCACCACAAGGGAAAGAAAAAAGACAGGAGGAAAGTAAATGGAAAAAAAAATTATTATTGTTATTCTGTGTCTAGTTTTCTCAGCCTTCATACTCCTTGTCAAAATATTTCAATTTCCTTTAAAAAAATAATGTACTCATTCATCTGTTGCTATATTAACAGTTTGCCCATTTCCAACTGATACACAGTTATTCTAGTGATGCCGTACCTATCTAGTAGGTACTTGCATGTTATCTGAACTCCTAATATTTTAAAACTTCTCAATTATTTGTATGTGGAAGGAAAATCCTTTTTTCTTCCTCTTTCATTTCCAGTCATGCAATTTAATCACTTTCATACAAGGAGGGATACAAGGCCAGAGTGGCAGAGTGGATATTTAGTAATCACGTGTTTTCTATTTCTATTTCTGCATGTGGTGAGGCCATTTTTACCTCTCGCTGGAAATGAACTCCGTAGCATTGTGTCTGTGAAACTACCACTTTTGCTCTTATTACTAGCTGGTCATGATTCCAACAGAGTCCAAAGGTCAGAAAGATAGATGATCTCCTAATTAGTCTGGAGTCATGACAGATTTCAGTACTGGGACAGAAAAGTTGAAATTGAGTCTATTTTCACAGGTAATGCTAATGTAGAAGGAAAAGCACTCGGTAATACGTTAGAAGTTTCTATGCAACCTGTTAGATTGGTTGATGTATTGCTTGGAGTCCTTTAAAGGTGACATCATTTCTAAGTAAGATGAGCAGCAATAACAAAAACTGAAGGTCACAATACTGTGGACAGATCTTTGGCTAATTGGCTGTGGAACAGTATTCTGGCTAATTTGCAGATATATGATTTTTTTTTCCCATTAGGAAAGTGATTAGTAACACAGATGAATTGAAAAAGACATTCCAAACAGCATCTTTCACAGTTTTGTGTCACTTAGATGCTGTGGATACTTCAGCTTCACTGAACTTTCCAGCCCCTTCATGTATTTACTGAATAAATTCAGGGTATCACTGCATTTCAGAGAAGGTGCTAAGGTTTTTGAAATGGAAGAGCATTACAATCCTTGGAGATTAGTTTAACTTTCATTCCACTGCATTGCTGTTTCTCTTTGAATCCTTCTAAAGAACTTGGTAATCAAAAAGAAGAAACAATGGGGCCAATAGGAATATCCTTCTACCTCTGATCATCTGGTCATCTTCTACTTTATGCTCTGGCTTGCAATCTAATAAGAAAAGACTAGATTGTTTTCAGCTGAGAAATACTGCTGAAATATTTGATTAGCTTACTTAGAGAACAATGTTCAACAGCAAGCTGCTTTCTCCTTTTTATATTTTTCAGATTTTTTGCACTTTGGATAATGCATATATCAAGGAGTACAGCAAACTCCCTTCATTAGAAGAGGTGCTGACATCTCACTAACAGAGACATCTTCTCTGTGCTTGCTTACTGCCTTGAAAAGGCCAAAGAACTGGGGGGCCAGACCCTATCCGTACACTTTCTGTTATTTGTCAGGATGGGCTGTATTTAAAGAACAGCCTTAGATGCTCATGAGGAAAATGCAAACAGCAAGATAATTTCTTCAGTGAAACAAAAACAAGTCTCAGTTTATCCTGCAATCTGGATAAACCGAAAACAGTTTAAGGTGACTCACAGCGACTTGCAACCTTGAACACATCTGCTAAGTGAGGTTTCTCCAACTGTTGCCAACTGACAAAAGAAGGCCAGGATGATTATATGCCCTTCATGAATGGAATAAATATGGTGAAACTTTCCTGCATGCCAGATTTTCTGCAGTGAGCTACATTTTCTCTCACAATCATTTTCTGTATTCTCTTCAGTTTCTCTCTTTTTCAGAGCATTCAGGAAACATGGCAATATGCAAAAAAGAGAAGAACTTGCCTTCTAGGGTGTTGAAAATGCTTGTTTCTGGTATTAAAGAGACACTGCACTTATGTTCTGCTTGTCTGCTGAGAATCATAAGGAGGACATTTATTGCCTTGTAAGGTCCGAGGGCTGCCTCACTTTCAAATAACAAATTTAAGTTTCGAATCCTTCCAAAACATACAGGTTTTGAACTATGAAGATGCTTTATTGTTTTATTGTATTGGAACAATGTTTAACTGTACCTCCAAAAAATAAAACAAAAATCACATTAGTCAGGATGAAACGTCTTACAAGGTCTGCTCATCTAGTTCCTTCTGCAATGGGGAATTACAAGATTTCCTATTATACTAATGCAACTGGACATGTGCCACATCACGGTAGCCTAGAAAATCTTTTAAAATCATACTTCTCAAATATGCAGCTGCAAAAATTAAAATTGCAAAATGATCTGGCAAGGTTAGAGATGGACAGAATTAAAATAAATGAGATTCAATAGACAAAAGTAATTGGTAAAAATGATAATCTTATATACCAAGTTGGAGACTGATATTTTGAAAGCAGTAATGCAGGAAAGAAGCCCTGAGGATTACAGAGGAAATTATTTAACTATATGTTCAAATGCAACACCACTCTAAAAAGATGAATCCTATTCTGGGTTGTACTGATACTGGCAATTACAGTAAAAGGAAAAAATAATGCTACAATATTCCAAAACTGCATACATCATACTGTGTCATATCTTGTAAATCACAGATAGAAACAGGCTCTCATTTGGAAAGGTAATTTCTGAAGGTCTACCCATGGAATACTTCTGCATAAGTAATACTACGAAAATGAAAATAATACAATGGAGAGCTGTAATAACAACCCACACCTACCTAAGAAAATACTAATAGAAGTCAGAAAGATAATTTCTTTTTCTAGAATTTTGAGGGTAGTACTGAAAACACAAAACAGTATGTTTCAGGCTAAATGAGAATTCATTGTAAGTGAGAAATATTAGATAATGACATTATTGAAATAGAAGGAGTGAATAAATACTAATCCTGTTGCAAACTAAACCAAAGGTACACAGATTTCTGCTTTGTTTTCTGTGAAGACCAGACCAGGCAATTTCTCCTCATGCTACTGACGTTAGTATTAATAATTGTGTTACCAGTACTTAAATGATTGCTGACCAAGGCAGAGTTAAGCTTGTTTAGGTATTAAAAACTGTCTAGCCAAACAGCACAGAGCTCTAACAAGTTTTAAAGAGCATCAGTTACAGTATACCCACTTTTTTCTTTTCAAGAGACTGCTCTTTCCAGTCACGGCTGGTGACCCTCATGCATTGGCTTTAGTCAACTTTGGATGCAAGGAATCCTAAAGGGCCAGGAACAGCACAACTCGGCCAAATTTTACACTCTTAGCACTGCTGGAAATCCAGGTTCTCCTCACATATACCCATGTGCAACATGTTTTTCATATGTGTCTGCAGCTGACCATGTCTTAAGGAAGCTGCAGAACTAATTATACCTGTATTTCTCTAGCTTGTAGATGGTGACATTGCAGTTCTGCTCATTCACCAGCTAAATGTATTGATCCCATCATACTGCAAATGTTTTTTCGTGGCATGAATGAGTAATACTCATGGTAGAATCAGGTTTATAGTATTTCTTCATATTTCTTGGAAAGTCACAGTCTTCTTATTTCTGAAGAGTGCAGTCCTGTTCAAGCATATTATCTCAGGTGAATTTGGAGACACTTTCTCACTTATGAATGATCTAGGAGAGATCTCTCTCTAAGAGAGAACAGCTATAAGATACCCCTGTTCTTTCTGCACTTCTTGATCATCCATGTAGATACATAAATTAACATCATTCTTCCTATAGCAGATGGTACATTGGCTAGACATGCAGTAGGAATACTCATTTGTCCTAACTTCATTAAGAGGTCAGACTCCCTAAACTCCTGCTGCAGTCAGTGGAGCAACATAGGTTCCTCCAGAGGCTAGTTAAGAACAGGTCACTGCCTTGAAAATATTATAGAACCTGAACAAAACAGCAAAGAAATCAACGATTGATAAGTGTACCTGCAGTCAATCTAGCAATTGATTCCAGTACCAATGTAGAGTCAAATTCTAATGTATATGTCAATACTGAAGATATTAGTGGTGTTAGTGATGACTTGCAGATCTCACTATTGAGGGAATTGAAATATGGTACAACGTATCAGGAGAGATCTGAGATGCATCTAGTGCAATTCCAGAGAGGATTCTCAGAAAGATCTTTGGTGGTTTTAACATCTTTTATGATAAAGCCTTTTAAAGTTTTATAATGTGTCTCATACAGCCTAGCAGCAGACAATCTGCCTCTGAACCACAAGTACACAGATGCTTCCTCTTTTGCAGGATTTGTCTTAGTTTTCCAGTTGCAGGGTGCTGTGAAGGAAACCACTAGTAAGAAATGGAGATGGAGACAGATAATTAAGGGATTGGAACATCTCTCATACAAGGAGAGGCTGAAAGACTTGGGATTGTTTAGCATGAAGTAGAAGCAAATAATGAACTTAATCCAAATTCAAAAGAAAAATTTGGCAGCGGAATTTCTAGACCTCTAATTTTCTAAGGAACTTTCTCTAAGTGGACATAGTTGGATAAGAAAGTTGGACTAGGTGACTTCGAAAGGTTCTTTCCAACATGAAAGATTCTGTGCTCTTGTGATTCTAGATTTTTTTGGTGTAAAGAATCTGCATATCACAAAATTCAGGAATGTGACCAATCCTGAAACACCAACAAAAAAAAACCTTTGGTGGATATTGACAAAGATTAATCTTTAGCTTTTCCTAAGCGATTCTCTCCCTCATGGAGGCTTCTGATTTGAATCCCTCAGAAGATGCTGCCCATCTCTCCACTTTATAGTCAAAAAAAAAAAAAAAAGAGAAAGAGAAAGAGAATAAATAGTTTTTCTAGGCTACACCTAGTTTGTGCAAATACACTTCTTGTGAAGCTATAGTCCAAGAACGTGGTGACCTCACAAATGCAGCAATACAATATTTGAGTCCAGAGTGGTGGCCAGACATAGTCTTCAAGTACTACAGAATATCATTGGAAAAATAAAACAAATATTTGACATACAACAAGATACTAAGTACTGGTAGCTGCACTGAATAAAAACTCTACTATGAATAAATGCATTATTTAACAAACAGTAGATACTGACAGTAATAGATGCATGGAATCATGCTACCATTAGTAGCATTTATCCCCAATATCCAACATTTTCGGGGCCATTCACGTACACCAGATATATATTTGAGTATATCAGAAGAAAATTGTCCATGCTTAACACATATGTCTAGATAAAAAACAGCTGAATGCATCCTGGCTTTTTCATTTAAACATTTATTGCAGGCATTTTCTCTTCTTTAAGAGTTGGTGAAAAATATTCTTCTGATTGTTTCTTTCTGCAGTTCAAATTGTAGCAGTAGGTAAAGGACTGAATACATTAATTTGAAAAGCAAATATATAGAGTAACTACCTTTTACAGCTTCATAGCTAGAGAATGCTATTTACCCTTCAAACTTCTTACAAATGATTAATAGTATTGGTTCTTATACTGCACTTTTCTTAACCAGTATAGTCTGAAGACTCACTAAGTAACCACCAAAACTAACCTGTCTTCAATTTATTACTCTTGAAGGATAGATTTGTATACCATGATTGTCACATGAAAGGAATCATTGACTATTTACAAATTGCAAGGAGTTGCTGCAATGTTGACTGCTTTTTGTGGCTATTTTTAATGGACTGTGAATCACTTAAGTGCTGGAGATACATTCTAAGAAGAATTTCTGAATTTACTGTGTACTATTGAATTGTATGTAATGGATCAAGAGTGACTTCCAATTCTGCTTCACAAGCTGGCTGAGACATGCCACAAGCAGAGGTATTCGGCCTTCAGGGCAGTGAATGTTTCTGTGCTCTTTCTTGGGCTTGTCGACAAAGTGCCCGTCAAAGGACATTAATTGCACATTTGGATGATAATATGTTCACAGCATCAGATGTAGTAAAGAATGCTGCAGGAAGAATCTGCAGCACTGGATAAATGAATGTTTTTGGTATCTCAGTTATAATATCCTATTTTTAATTATATTATGTCCTTGATTCCTCCTTCTCTCTCTTCTCTCTTCACTTCAGAGCTGATTCACTTAACTACTTTTTACCTAGCATTCAACTACTTTTTCCTCTTCTCAAGGCACAAAATTTAAGACCTCTATTTTAAAAAGTATTTAGAAAAATAAACCTGTTGTCTATAGACCTGAATCTCCTTTCCCATCTTACTCAACTCCCGGTAGACTCAACAGTTCTGGAAAAGTTTCAGGCATCAAATCCACTTCCTCTGGTACATAATGATATTTTAATACTACTACTTTTAATAAAAGCAGGGTTTTTTCTTCTGTTTTCTGTTTTGCTTGCTAACTCTGTTTTCCAAGTTTGATGCCTTCCTCAGATCCTCTTGCCCTTCTTTAATCAAGGTGTTTCCAAATTTGTCAACCAAAACTTACTAAATAATTAAATTTTATATTTAATTTATTTCCTCTATAACAACCTTTAGTATATTCAATATACGTTTATCTTCCAACAGACAGTTTTTGTCCTGCCTCACTGATCCCATCCTTTCCTCATTCTTTACTTTTACTTTTACTTTACATTTCTTTTTTTTTTTTTTTACTTTACATTTCTTTACTTTTACTTTTACTTTACATTTCTTTCTTGACTGCACACATATGTGAATGTCACCAGTCCTTGGAATAAGCTGTCTTTGCTTCCACTTTTTCCTCCATCTAGTCTCTTCCTTTTCTCCCCATCAATCTTTAATTGACAAAAAACCTGCTGGCATCCCTCTGAGTAACACTTTTCCCATTTTCTGTAGTAAATAATTTTGTTTCCTCTGTGTGATAGTTAATTTCTCTATGAGAATGAGGCTGCTGAAAGAAATTAGAAAATAAGAATGGGCTAAACCAATTGCACATGAAATATACATCAGGAACACTGATTAGTAACTCTTTAAAAGGGAAGTGTACGCAAAATTAATTTATTTCTTTATATTTCCAAATATAAACTCCACAGTATGCTTTATCTTTTCTGTAACAGAAGTGCAAAAATGTAACTACTGCAAATTTAAATTACTTTACTCTTATCAGCATCCTGAGCTGTATTAGGAAGAACGTTGCCAGCAGGTGGAGGGAGGTGATCCTTCCCCTCTGCTCAGCGCTGGTGAGGCCACAGCTGCAGTGCTGGGTCCAGTTCTGGGCTCCCCAGTACGAGAGAGACAGGGACATACTGGAGAGAGCACAACAAAGGGCCACAGAGGTGATTAAGGGACTGGAACATCTGTCATGTAAGGAGAGTCTGAGTGCTGGGACTGTTCACCCTGGAGAAGGGTCAGGGGGATCTCATCAATGTTTGTAAATATCTCATGAGGGGAGCAGAGAAGATGGAGCCAGGCACTTCTCAGTAGTGCATGCTGACAGGCCAAGAGGCAACGGGCACAAATTGAAATGCAGAAAATCAACTTAAGCATAGAAAAACCTGTTTTACAGTGAGGGTGGTCAGACACCTGCACCGGTTGCCCAGAGAGACTGTAGAAACTCCATCCTTGGAGATACTCAAAACCTGACTGGACATGGTCTGGGGAAACCTGCTCTGGCTGGCCTGGCTTGAGCAAGGCAGTTGGACTACATCATCTTCAGATGACCCTTCCAACCTTAGCTATTCTATGATTCTCTGATTCATATAGCTTTTACCTGTACCGTAATACTACAGAAAAAGAAAACCAAACAAATTTTCAAGCATTCCTCTGCTCCTTTTTGGCTTTTAAATTGTTTTCTTATAATTAACAACTCTGCTGAACTGTACTGAAGACAACTGTTTGAGGACTATCCATCCATAGAGATAAGTCTTGTCTGGTATTGTTAAAATGTTGACAGATTAATGTGATCTCCTCTGGAAATCAGTGCTGTGCTAGTACGCCCTCCCATGAACATGTCTGTTAGAACACCAAAGAATTTAAAAACCTTTGATTACATCAGTGAAAACGTTTCCAGTTGGAACAACAGAAAGGGAGGAACTTGAGAGAAAGAAGCCTGCCAGATGTTCATGGTGAGTCTGTATGGATGAGCTCTCCACGCTCCAGGATCTTGTTCTAAGTGGTTGTGATCTGTTCTCAGCTGCTTTTGCTACTTGTAGGATATGACAAGCTTCAGCCCCCCAAGAAAACTTTTGCATCAACACCGAATTGCAGCATCGTGGTCAGAAATAACAACAACAATAACAACAGAGTTTTGGAAGCTCTAGCAACTTATATCTTCAGGGTTATTGAAAAGCCCAACAAATTACCTCTGTACCACGGGTTAATTTCCTCATTAAGAAAGGATGTTACCGCTAGCTAGATAATTAAAATGTTTCCTTCTCAGACCAGGAATCCCATGGTGTTATCAGGATTCAGCTGGAGCCAAAAAAATCTATTTAAAAAAATCCCTAGTAGATAAAAAAATGAGTTCTATAATTCAGTTATTAAAGGTGCAGTAATGAAGTACCTGCGAATACTGACTTACTGAATATGCTTTTGAACCCTCTATGCTTGATAGACAAGAATCATACTGCATTACTTGATTTCAACGAGGTCCATTCTAAGAGTAGGAAAGAAAAAAAAATAAAATCATACAGCACTTAGTAATGCTCAATTAAAAATCTGAATTAAAAAAGGACCAATCATTATGCAGAAAAATGCTGATACTTTATCTAGTGTTTCCTAAATTTGAAACTTTCTTTGCAGATTTAACTTTCTCTAGTTGAATCATGGAAAGTATCACCAAACATTGATAGATTACACCAAAATAAAACAATCTCCCACCACCACAACCAAAAGAAAAAAAAAGAAAAAAACCCTGAAGATCAACCAGTTCTAGCACAGAAAACTACAATCTTATCAATTTAAGAATACTGGCAGATTTGATGTTACAGCCAGGCAGAGGAGGGTAATCAGAGCTATATGGATTAATACTAAATCAAAGGTACTGTAAAGTTCTGTAAGAGACCATAGGGAAGCTCCTACTGTAAAATCTATATCATGAGCTTTACACCAATAATTAGCAGAGTCTGCAACCAGGCTGACGAAGACAAAACGAAATCCTCATATGCAAATCTGTCTTCCTAATTCTACCAACAGACATAAAACATTAAATGGATTAAAGCCAAAAAGGGGCAAAAAAGTGCCTTTCTCTCCCTCAATAGCACTTTACAGGATAATGTTCCTTGGAGACTGCTTAAATTCCAAGAAAGGGGAAGGGGGAGAAAAGACTGTGGAACTACTTGAGGATCTGGCCCCAGCATGTCTATCTAGATCCAAGACGGACAGCTACAGATGAGCCTACATGAAACATTACTGACTGCGACAGACAAAGTAGGATGGGAATGATGATTACACCGCTCCGCAATGTGAATTGCTGTAGCCGAAGTGATGTCCTGAATTATTCTATGAATGTACTTGCTGATCATCCATTTTAAAATTAAAGATATATTGTTCCCTGTGAAAATGAAATCAAAGACTCGACTCTGATCTCCCCCATTATGGAACAAATCAGATAATGTAAATCAAGTGTCATCTTGTAAGGTGATCTCTACTGGAATAAATTTGGCAGCTGAGACAGACGTGTCAAAAAGCCACTACAACAACGCCCGGGAAGCTTACTGGCACTCTGCACCATTATTCAGTGTCTGATATTTCTGTCAATTTATTAAGGAATAGTACCTAGCTCTAGTGGCAGGTCAACTTACCACAGAAAACTATAGCAAACATCAGAAACGTGAATCCTTGTGCCTAAGGAAAACCTTTGGGCACCACTGAACTCCTTCAATTATGCAATGACAGGGACCCAGCTGAGTTGCTAAGCTCAAGTCTCTCAGGATGTACAAATACCTAAGGGCAATTGCCTCAGTTCTGGGTCACTTAACTGCATGAGGGGTGGGGGGTAGGTCCTGTGTCTTCATCAGGGCAATTCACAATCAAGGTGCTCCTCCACTTATTTTACCCATGAGCTCACCCAGTGGACATCCTCAGAGTTACTTGCTAGAACTCCTCTTGTACAAGAGGTGCAGGCAAACTGTGATTCTCCAAAAGCTGCCTACTCACTGTCAGCCCCAAGCTTGTGGTTAAAGTGCCCTGCTCAGAAGGGGCAGACCCCAGAACTTCCAACTCACTTGACCATCTGCATGCCATTGCCACTGGACTTTTGGGCATTTGCTATTAAAAGCCTCCTCTGAAACTGTCCTACTTTGTATGAATACACACTATACACATATAAAAATAAATACAAATACATATTAATTGAAGCAAAGACTTGAACATAATTTTCCTGTTTCCTACCTGCTAGCTTGTCTGTCTTCTGCTTCCTACTGTGCATATTTGCAGAGGAATAGCTTCAGTAAGTGAAGGCATGAGCAAAGCCCATTAAGAAAGTACAATAGCCAGATGGTTGGGACATGCTCTGAGAAGGTTGGTAGACCAAAGGTCCCTTATTACTGGTTTGTATTAGAGACTGTAGCAGTTAAAAACCATGTTCCCTCCTTACCCATCCCACTAGGAGTGACTGCTCTACCTACTTGGCTACTGGCTAGACCAAGCAGCCTCTTCTCTGTTCTTCCATTTGTGTCTCTGTTTCAGTGTGAGGAAGATCTGACCTAGTTTAAATGCCATCTTTTAGAGAGAAGTGAAGAATCCCAAGAAGCACTAAATAATTCCCTTTAGCCTGAAGTTGCTTGTCCAGGCTCTATTCCCCCTCATTAGGATTTCCTAATGGTTAGCATATGTATCTTCTCCTTCAGCTTGCTGTTTGTGGAGAACCTCGCTCTTAATTTGTCTTACTCTTTCCAGACATTTCTCAAGAAGCTTGAACACGTAATTTGAGGCAGACGTTTCCTGTAGGTACACGTGCCTTTTTGTGGAACCAGTCTATTGCTTTCCTAGTGAGGAAAACCTGTAGTTTTCATTAAATGACCATGTGTTATGAAGTCACTAACAAAAGCCCAGTGTTGAGTCTTCAACCTCCCACCACACCTACTTGACTGTTTTCAAAAGCCAAACACCAGGTAAGATTCTCTCTTATTTCATCATATAATAAATGATATAATTAAAGCTAGGTACTGGGCACTAGTTATCAATGGACAGTGCCAAAGTCTATACAGGTTCCAAAAGAGAGGTATACATATGAACTTACCTAAATGAAGCTTTTTTTTAAACATCTCAAAGTTCTCGTTGCATGTACTAATAATGCAATTGATGT
Organism: Grus americana; assembly: GCF_028858705.1. Classification (NCBI taxonomy): domain Eukaryota; kingdom Metazoa; phylum Chordata; class Aves; order Gruiformes; family Gruidae; genus Grus; species Grus americana. The sequence goes on from NC_072852.1 coordinate 104,174,497, forward strand.
TTGAATGTATGAGGGGTGAAAAGCTCTGTATAGACCAGAACTGATCAAGTGAGGAAGATGCTTATTTTTCTAATTTTTATTTTGATGTACAGGGAAAAACAGTGACATTTCCATGGCTGAAGTTAAAGACACATCTCGTCTGAAAAATGGATTCTGGTAACATCAACAATATACAATCTATACAGGGTATGTGTATCAACTTAGAGGAAAAAATGAGGAAAACAATCATTAAGACAAACAGCAGACTAAACTAAACCTGACAGGCTTGAGTGATGACATAATACCCTCTTACTCTGTGATGGTGACACAAAAATGCCAAAGGACACAAAGCTGTCAGTCTTGTTGTTTATCTTCTATCTAAGACTAATAAAAGGAGGTTGGTGATTGACAGAACAGACATGGGCACAGTCCTAGGCATACAGTTTGTACTCTGTTTGAAAAATGTATTGATGGTTTTAGGGGTGGCTTATTTGTTATTGCCTTTTTCTGCACTACCTTTGTGATCTTTCACAAACTTTTGATGTAACTTTTTTAAAGCCATCATTGCTTTTTTAAATTCATGATAAGTAGTTATAATTGCTGATATTGTAGTGCCCTAGTAATTTATTAACTGGACAAGTGTCCAACTTAGTTGAAAACAAAACTAAGTTTTGCATAACCCCTTAGGTCCTATCATGGTGAATAAAGGAATATTATCAAACATTTCTATTTTTAGCTGCCTCAGAAAACAAAGCCTAAATGCATCCTGCTACATCAGCTCCTAACTACTAAAAATGGAAAATGACACAGGTCTCTATAGAGCACAACACTGAAGCAGCACCATTTAATTTTAGCACATAAATCTTGTAAGGCAGGTAAAACTACAAAGAGAGAGAACAAGGAACAGTTTACATAGTGAAGCGTTGCTGAAAGCAAGTGACTTATTTGGTTATTGCCCCAATTACTCTGTAGGAAACAGCTGGTAGAAAATACTCTGAAATGAAGCAAGTATCTTTCAGAGTTCTGCAGAATAGTGCAATGGGGAAGTCTGTGTTACTAAACACACAGGAGATAGCATTTTCAAAATCTTCCTCTACATAAATGTGTGTGTGCACGTGAGGATGCAATGCCAGTAAAGCTCAAACTATTCTTTTATTACTCAAGAACCTTATAGAACTGAAGAAAGTGCCCTGTAGAGCCACACTGTCTTGCAATTCATCCCTTTCACTGGAGGGGTTGCACAGGCCTGTGCTAGCAAGGCACATCTTTAAGACTTCCAAGAGATACCTTCTCTTCTAAAAGCAAATACACACGATAATATGAAGGGCTTTTCATTCCTGATTCACTCTTCCTCTCCTACAGAAACTAACACTGAGAGGCACAGTACTGAGAGCGAGACGCATGTTTCCCCCGCGGCTGGCCCGCTCCCCTGCAAAGCGCTGGACATACTCCTGGGAAGCACACGGTCTGCTCCTCATTTGGATCCTGGTTTGTTGTTTGACCTTGTCTGCTGTCACTTTAGCTCTCTGAGCCTATGATTTCTAACCCCACTGGTGAAAGTGTCTTTTCCTACTGTCTAACACTTGCTGTAAAGTGTTATTAGAGGAAAGACAAGGTACCTGAGAAAGGTGGAAAGATTCAGTTCTCACTCCACGGTGGACTGGAAAACATTCCCTTATTGACACAGAAATACAAATTAGCTGAGTTTTAACAGCTCTCTTCATCTCCCAGTTGCTGAGCATTGGGGCAGCAGCAACAAGGATGGGAAGAAAGTCTTGGCTGCAACAGCTGAACTGAACAGGCATTTCACTAGGCTTTTCAGTCGCACCTCTGTATGTCCACGTGTTTGCTACCATGGTGTTTGAGCCAGAAGTTTCATTTCTGATCTCCACTGACTACAAACCAGTGCAACCTCCTGTCCCTTATCTCAGAGATTTGGACTGATGATGAATACATTTTTCAGGTTTCAACAAATCATTTCGCTTTAAGGTTGTGCTTTGGCAGTCTATTTAACACTGGCCAATATAGGCACAACAATTCCTAACGTGAAGGATAATCAGAAAACTCCCCTCTCCTTCTGTATTACAACTGCATTACAGTGCAGTTATATATATTATAATCAGACATGTGTCAGTGTGCACCACTGTGCTACAGGCACATTATTCCAGCTGTTGGAAGTTATTTCTCTTTGGCATCACATCTCAGTACCTGAATCCCCCCAAAGCTCAGAAATGCATACCCTATCGTGTCTTATTACTTCAGTGATACAGAAAACCTGTCTAGCCAGTGAACTTAAGCAGCAGTTCCTCCATTCTCTTGCCCTGCACTCCACTCACCTGTTTCCAGTGATAACAGAGTATTTTATTTTTATTTCAGGTGCAGGAATCTGCCAATGATTCAGCCATCTTGTCTTCCTTGGGGCAGGATAAGAGTAAAATATGTGAATGAAATACATAAGTGGAATAGAGGGGGGGTTTATTTGCTGAAGCGTGTAGTAGCTGAACTGCTTCTCCCTATTGCAGTATAACTGTTAGCCTGCTTGAAGAGATCAGTACCTTTTATGAGCACATCCCTAGAAATTTTATATAGAAATCATTACATTTTAATATGAAAATCTGCCCTTATTTTGTCTGCATTTTTTTCCCAGAAAATAAGGGCTGCTTGCTATTGTTAATAGTATAATAAAAATCATTTGATAACATTGTATCATTTCAGCATGATATATTTAAGGCGGAAACATGATACATTTACTGTCATTTAAATATACAGCCACAATACCATGCCGTTACTCCTCTCTCCGTGCCACACTCCGAAGTGAAACTCAGCAACAATTAAATGGAGGCATTTAAACAAATTTATGGTTTCAAGGGCAGCCTAAAATATTACAGGACAGCCTGAAAGCACTATGTTCTTAACACCCTGATGTCAGCCTCCTGTCAAAGTAGCTTTATTCTGACTACAAAAGAATGTGTTCTTGACCGAAATAACAATGAAGGGAAGCACTCAGTCAGAACTGCTCCGATGTAATTCCTGCTCTAACACATTCCTCGTTGTAAACAGATTCTCAGATGACACTGGATCAGTTAAGTTTCTACCTCAAAATTTTAAGTGTTTTGCTAAAGTAACATCCTTACATCTTTACAATAGTAAAAATGGAAATTATACTCACACAGCCACAGGAAGACCGTGAAAGAAACAGTAGTACTGGGAAAAGAATAGCTCTTTGCTGGACTAAAAATCTTTGAGAAAAATGAGACATGAGCAAAATGCCTAGGAGGCAGGAATTGTAGATGCTTATCTCAGAACTTATACCAGTCTCTTTTTAGTCTTTGATAAACCAGGTAAACATTTTACCTTCTACTCCTGTTTCAGAAATGTAGATGACAGTTACTAGCAGCACAGAGATACCGAGTTCAATAATACATAAGGCATTCAGGGGAAAAAGCTAAAGAACATAATTTCTCATTACATTCAGGAAAATAAGTGACATTCCTAATTCAATTCTTAAAACTACAGTATCATTAATAACATCATACATTTTAAATTAAATAAATTAGCAATACCAGACTCTAAGGAGAAAAAAAATAATTATAGCATCACAACCATCTCGGAACTCTACATCGTATTTTCTCACAGGTCAAAATACAAAGACGGAAGACAAAATACAATTTAACCTATTTTAAGGATTAGCAGATCTATACTGTTTCTAATAAAAGTTGGGAAGTTTCCACAGCTTGGAGCTCCTTGGGGAAAATCTAGACACCCGTATTCCATTTTCCAGTGGTCCTTGCCTGAATATAGGTATATACTGCAACTGCCAGAGATTTGCATGGTGGCATCGAACCTGAGCTACCCAGCTGTGCTCTGTGGAACAGCCATTCTCTGCTCCCCAGCCACAGCAGCAGCACCTTGTATACGCACAGTCCCAGACAAGAGCTTGCTTCTTAATTTGAGCATACTTGGCTTGTTAAGTCCCCAATATGAAAAGAGGGTGGTGACTCTGAAGTCACATCACCTGAGAAACAGTTTATCACTGTAGATTTTCTTTTTTGTCTGGCCAAAGCATGTACCTTCACATGATCCCCTATGGATAGGCATGGAGAACACCCACTGCAAATGTGGAATGTCATTAAACGTAGCTGAATGCCATTGTATGAGGCTGGACTAAAAAGAAAGCTAGGCTAAGCTGTATCCAGAAGTTAAGTGGAAACAGGATATAATATGCATTGAACATGTGCTTCTATGCGCAAATGTACTTATTGGTAGTCACTGCTTGAATTAATGACCTTTTGAATAGTCTCAAAGTAAAAGTGCTGCAAAGCATGCATTATAATAAGGAATAGGGGAGGAGTCACCACAAAAGGTGATTCTGCAGCAGACAATGCAGTACCACAACAGGAATATCAGACCTAGCGAGCATCTAATGGCACAGTGCAGAGGTATCCGAAACCAGTCCAGCTGCATTAGCTGGGCTCAGCAGCAGTAACATAAGCACAGTGATGTGGCTATACCACTCCAGGGTCCTGTGCTGGTATTTCTGCACAGTACTTTGCTTGGCTGCGTGTCTCAGTCAGTATCTCTGCCTACTGACAGAGACAGAAATACTTTTCAAGACTTCTAGCAAGGTTTTTGTTTCCCCAACACAGCAATGCTGAAATCAACTGTGGGAAATTTCCAAGTTTTTCCTATCTACTGAGTTCAACCTGATTTTACTGGCATATTGATTGTTGAAAAAAAATCCCCACAAAACAGAGAATTGTTTTATTCTTGTAATTAACAAGGTTTAACCTTTATGTTAAGGTAACCTTTTACCCTTCAGATACATCACAAAGTGGATAATAATAATTTGTCCGGCAGGACTAGCAAGAGTGCATCAGAATTCACAGTAACGATTTACAGGATCATTGACTGCCTAAATATTTGATCAGTCTGTATCATTCACCTATTGCAATATTTATTCTAGATTTAAGTAGTTTTCCTGTGCTCATTATCTCTGCAAATCATATTGGGAGTTGTAGTTCTTCAAATAAGTTTTTATAGCATAGAATAAAAAGTGGCTGAAGTCAATAAGCAGAAAGATAAAACAGAAATTATTTTCTATTTTTCACTGCGAAGTGATGTTTTCACTAATCAGACTACCAGGATCAATGCACCATAAAAGATTGTTTGGCACAGAGAATATACATCACAGATAAACTTAATTACTTTTCAAAGGGGAAAGAAACCTGTTCTGTGAAATAGCAGACAGGTCTTATATTGACCTGACATGAGCAGACAGAGCTGATATTGCTGCTCTACTGTAGCTCAGACACGGTTGTGTTCTACAAAACTTCTGCCAGGCATAGGCAAGTTACCTACTGCAACAATTCTAGAATTAGTGTTGTTTTCACAGATGTCTTTTTACTCCACGCTATGGTGGTAGGGAAAGATCAGTGCGAGCCCTCTAAAACTGACACCAGAGATTTACAGTGAAACACTTTTTCAGTCAAGACATCATCTGTCACTATTATTCACACTGAGAAGCATCTTAATCAGCGGGAAGCCCTGCTGCAATCAATTACGAGGCAGTTCCTGCCTATGGTAGCCTTTGGTGCAAGCAAGGCACAGTTTGTCTCGGAGGGATGCTTTCGCTCACCTCCTGCTCCAAAAAGGGGAACATGGTATTTCAGCAAACAGATTCTCAAGGACTCATAGCGGATCCCTGGTGATACCAGCAGCTTTGTGCATGATTTTGCCTCTCCTATCCTAAGTAGCTTAGCTCACAGAGAAGCAGAGATGGGCCATGTAGCCGTTGACTTAGAAATGATAGTTACGGGAGCCTACTTAGCTCTTCATTTAACCGCCAAGATTGTGTTCTCCTTTCTTGAGCCAAAAGGAAGTGAAAAACATACTGATAAGACTGCATCATTTTTACTGAGGTTAGGATAAGGGCACCATATTAAAGAGTTGTAATTAGATTAACCGATGGACAAAGAGAATTTGCAAGATCTAGCTAGTTTGTATCTCAGATGGAGACCTGTGTGATGCAAATGTGCAGGGCTACTGAGGCACACAGTGCATGCTTAGGAGAGAGAACTGATAGTAAACATGACATTATCTTCCAAACTGTACAGCATAGTAGACATACAATCTCTCAGATGGGTATATAAATACATAAAAACTCTCAAGTACTTGTAGGTGTACTCAAAACAACTTGTTTTCCTGAAGTTAATATCATGACTTCCATAATTCACATTAAGTACAGGTAGCACTGATTTTGCAAAAAAATATTCTTCAAAACACATCTCAGAGGTATACTAGACTATATTACTTTCATTGAATAGGAAGTTAGCGACATAAAATCCTTCATCAATAATCTTAGTGTATTCCTGTTCTATTCCAGTCCAATTTATGCTGCTCAAAAGCTTTCGAGCTACTTTCTCCTTGAATAATGTTGCTGTTTCTTTTACTTTACTCTTTGTAGCTTGCGCACCATTTCAGATTTGATAAATCAAGCCTTAAAAATTTTATGATTCTTTCTGTTGTTTCAAGATTCCTTTCCACATACTATTTTCCTGTCTTATGTCTTCATTCTCTTTTCCTTTCTTACGTCACTGTACTTCAAAAATGCACTTTGTTTTACAGAGTTTTACAAGTCTGGTTTTTATGCTGTCTCTTTATTATATTCTACTTCTTTTATTTCTTTTGTTTTTGCTTTATCTTCTTTCATGTCTCTGTATTGTTATGGTGTGCTGAAATACAGAGTAGGAGTGAAGCTACCATGCATTCTAAGGAGGATGTCTGAATTTAGAGGGGGAAGGAATCAGCCCTAATCTGTGTTCAATTCCTTTTTTTTTTTTTTCTCTAGTAACAAGGCAATTACTCAGTTGTGCTCCCAGTATCTAATTATATTGAGTATTATTTCATTAGCCTTTTATTTTTACTAATCATTACAAGGTTTGTAAACTCTTTCGTACAGTTGTACCCAACACATTGATGGCCATGGCTTACACACTCTCCTAAATAAATTGTAAACTGCTATTTGAACACACTAGAGTGACAGGCACATTAAGAGATAAGATAACATGAAGGGAACTAAATAGCAAATTTCTCCATATGCTTTCTGAGACACTTGCATTAAATATTAAACACATTTGAAGAACACATAACCTGTCATATCTCAGCTCCCCTGTCTCTTTCTCCTCATACTTTCATGTGCTCTTCTTCCCTTTATTTCAATACTTATATTGAAAATACAAATTAATAGAAATACTCTTTAACAACCAACCAGCTGGAATTTAAAGAGCATGCTTTCAGATGCTAATCAAATTTCTTCTTGCATGATATAGGCAGGTTATGGAGCAATGGATTCAGAGCCACGCTGCCTACACGAGGCGAGGACATAACGATGGCACAGTAAGGGAGGATGGCCAGTATCCTGCTTCATGTAAGAACGTGTAACTGGTAGGCCTCTACTAATGCTGAATTTCCTCTTTCAGGAGCTTTAGATACTATTACTTAAAAAAATTGTGTCTTAAAACCACTTCATGTTCAGAATTTGCAAAAGCAAACAGTTACCTATCTGGCAACTAGAACAGGAGTAAATCATGGCATGGCAGGTATTTTAATGAACCTTTTCTTGCTCCTGTTTTTCTCCTGCATTTCCTTCCCCTTCCAAATATATTTATGCTCTAAGCTGTCCATTTTGTACAGATACAAAATTTGTGTACATGGAATTGACCTCATGCAGACATGAAAAGAAGATTGAGTGGCAAATAATAAAGTTATGTCTGGCTGTGATTTCATATTTATATATAAAGTAGCATGGGTTTTGTTCTGGTTTTTTTTCATAACACCATCTCAGAGGTACAATCATAGAATCGTAGAATCATTTAGGTTGGAAAAGACCTTTAAGATCATCGAGTCCAACTGTTAACCTAGCACTGCCAAGCCCGCTACTAAACCCTGTCCCTAAATGCCACATCTACACATCTTTTAAATACTTCCAAGGATGGTGACTCAACCACTTCCCTGGGGAGCCTGTTCCAGTGCTTGATAACCCTTTTGGTGAAGAAATTTTTCCTAATATCCAATCTAATCCTCCCCTGGCACATCTTGAAGCCACTTCCTCTTGTCCTATTGCTTGTTACCTGGGAAAAGAGACTAACACCCATCTCACTACCACCTCACAGAATCACAGAATAGTAGGGGTTGGAAGGGACCCCTCGAGATCATCTAGTCCAACCCTCCTGCTAAAGCAGGATCACCTAGAGCAGGTTGCACAGGATCACATCCAGGCAGGTTTTGAATATCTCCAGAGAAGGAGACTCCACAACCTCTCTGGGCAGCCTGTTCCAGTGCTCGGTCACCCTCACAGTGAAGAAGTTTTTTCTCATGTTCAGACGGAACTTCTTGTGTTCCAGTTTGTGCCCACTGCCCCTGGTCCTGTCACTGGGCACCACTGAGAAGAGTCTGGCCCCGTCCTATTGACACCTGCCCTTTAGATATTTGGAAGCATTAATAAGATCCTCTCTCTGTCTTCTCTTCTCCAGGCTAAACAGACCCAGCTCTCTCAGCCTTTCCTCATAAGAGAGATGCCCCAGTCCCCTCATCATCCTTGTAGCCCTCTGCTGGACTCTCTCCAGTAGTTCCCTGTCTGTCTTGAACTGGGGAGCCCAGAACTGCACACAGTACTCTAGATGTGAGTAGAGGGGGAGGATAACTTCCCTCAACCTATGGGCCACAGTCTTCTTAATGAACCCCACGATACCATTGGCCTTCTTGGCCACAAGGGCACACTGCTGGCTCATGGTTAACTTGTCCACCAGGACTCCCAGGTTCTACACAGAGCTGCTTACCAGCTGGTCAACCCCTAACCTGTACTGGTGCTTGGTGTTATTCCTCCCTAGGTGCAGGACTCTACCTTGCCTTTGTTGAACTTCAAGAGGTTCCTCTCCACCCAACTGTCTAGTCTGTCGAGGTCTCACTGAATGGCAGCGCAGCCTTCTGGTGCGTCAGCCACTCCTCCCAATTTTGAATCATCAGCAAACTTGCTGAGGGTACACTCTGTCCCTTCATCCAGGTCACTGATGAACAAGACTGGACCCGGTACTGACCCCTGGGGCACACCACTAGCTACAGGCCTCCAACTAGACTCTGCACTGCTTATCAGAACCCTCTGGACCCTGCCATTCAGCCAGTTCTCAATCCACCTCACTGTCCACTCATGTAACCCACACTTCCTAAGCTTACCTCTGAGGATGTTATGGGAAACAGTGTCAAAAGCCTTGCTGAAGTCGAGGTAGACAACATCCACTGCTCTCCCTTCATCTACCCAGCCAGTCATGCCATCATAGAAGGCTATCAGACCACTACTCCTTTCAGGTAGTTGTAGAGAGCGATAAGGTCTCCCCTCAGCCTCCTTTCTCCAGCCTAAACAACCTCAGTTCTCTCAGCTGCTCCTCATAAGACTGCTGCTCTAGACCCTTCACCACCTTTGTTGCCCTTCTTTGGACACATTCCAGCACTTCAATGTCTTTTGTGTAGTGAGGGGCCCAAAAGTGAACACAGTATTCAAGGTGCAGCCTCACCAGTGCCGCATACAGGGGGACAATCAGTTCCCTAGTCCTGCTGGCCACACTATTTCTGATACAAGCCAGGGTGCTGTTGGCCTTCTTGGCCACCTGAGCACACTGCTGGCTGATATTCAGCTGGCTGTTGATCAACACCTCCAGGTCCTTTTCCACTGGGCAGCTTTCCAGCCACTCTTCCCCAAGCCTGTAGCATTGCCTGGGGTTTTTGTGACCCAAGTGCAGGACCTGGCACTGAGCCTTGATGAAGCTCACACAGTTGGCATCGGCCCAATGATCCAGCATGTCCAGATTCCTCTGTAGAGCCTTCCTACCCTCAAGCAAATCAACACTTCTGCACAACTTGGTGTTGTCTGCAAACTGACTGAGGGTGCACTTGATCTACTCTTCCAGATCATTGATAAGGATATTAAAGAGAACTGGCACCAGTACTGAGCCCTGGGGAACACCACTTGTGACCGGCCACCAACAGGATTTAACTCCATTCACCACTACGCTTTGGGCCTGGCCATCCAGCCCGTTTTTTGCCCAGCAAAGCATATGCCCGTCCAAGCCATGAGCAGCCAGTTTCTCCAGGAGAATGCTGTGGGAAACGGTGTCAAAGCCTTTACTAAAGTGTAGGTAGACAACATCCACAGCATCTCCCTCACCCACTAAATGGGTCACCTTGTCATAGAAAGAGATCAGGTTAGTCCAGCAGGACCTGCCTTTCATGAATCCATGCTTACTGGGCCTGATCACCTGGTTGTCCTGTACGTGTCACGTACTCAAGATAAGATTTGCTCCATAACCTTCCCTGGCACCAAGGTCAGACTGACAAGCCTGTAGTTCCCTGGATCCTCCTTCCAGCCCTTCTTCCGGACGGGTGTCACACTGGCTAACCTCCAGTCAACTGGGACCTCCCCAGTTAGCCAGTCCCCCACGAGCACAATGGCTAACAATTGTGAGTCTTTTCTCAGTTGCTTATAGAATATTTCATCTACCTCTTCATCCTGGTTGGGTGGTCTATAACAGCATCCCACCATGATATCTGCCTTGTTGGCCTTTCCCCTGATTCTTACTCATAAACACTCAACCCTATTGTCGCCATTGTCAAGCTCTAGACCATCAAAACACTCCCTACCATACAGGGCTACCCCATCGTCTCTCCTTCCTCATCTATCCCTCCTGAAGAGTTTATACCCATCCATTGCAGCACTCCAGTTGTGCAAGTCATCCCACCATGTTTCTGTGATACCAACTACATCACAGTTTTCCAGCTGCACAATGGCTTCCAGCTCCTCCTGTTTGTTGCCCACGCTGCGTACATCGGTGTAGACGCACTACAGTTGGGCTAATGATCCTGCCACCTTTTTTGGGGGCAAAGGCCTAATTCCTACAATTCTACAATCCATATTTAATCTAGTAAATAATAATAATAATAGTAGTAATAGTAATTGGTTTATTATTCAGTTTACAGAACCATTTGGTTTTATTTTTTTACTACAGTTTCTCAACTATTATCTGTTTTTTCTAATGATAATTATTTTGTTAATGCTATGAATCAATAGTTCCATTAGAGTGCAAAATAACTGTGGGAGGTAAAATCCCAGTTCTCTCCTATATTTAGCATTTTTTTCAGTCTTTTTTAAGTTACTCTCAAAATGTTATGAGAATTGACAAGTTTCCTATTTCTGATGATACTTATTCTAGTAATCTAATTAGTTCTTCCTGTTCTGTGATTGCTATGCAATTATATTATGTCATGGAAACAGCGTGTTCTGTCAAATTGTTCTTTTGTTTCTTCATGAAGTTTTAGTACATTAAAATCAAGACAAAAAGCATTCTCTGTAACAAAGCCATAAATAACCCCCAGCATCTTTTTTTATATTTATAAAACTCTTATTAACAAATGAGACCTTCAATTTACTGGAACATATTGGGTATATGAAAATAAAATCTTGCATCATAACACACTATCTTTGAAATGTTCTGCACCAATCGTATCATAATGTTCTCATTGACTCAATCAGGCATAATTTAATCAGAAATAAATTAGACTTCCTCTATTAGAGTAAAAATAAACACTTGATTCATATTCATTCCCTTAAAATATTTGCTTGTATCCACAATCGTATAAGGATTAAGGGGCTCAGCAGGCCCTCTGGCAAAGTGATGCATTTTCAGCTGATCCTTTGGTCTGTTTTCCTAAGTCCACAACATAAAAGATATTATGTGTGATAATGGATGTCTTTTTGGTTGATGACACTGATTGTATGAAATGACCAGCTGATAATATCTCACTCACTGTAACTATATGCCAGTTCTTTGTTTTAGCTAACCAGAGCTAAAACGAGGACCATTTCCCTGGACAAACTACATCTTTAGCCTAAGTACGAATAGAAGTTTTCCTGAAAAAAAACCCAAAAATGTGAGTTTGACAACAGAATAGTCTCTATACAAAAATGGCAGATGCTGCTTTGTAGCTGACGTTCAACATTAAGCTGAATAAAATACTAGGAAACTATATTCAAAAAAGGAACAATCTTGAACCAGAAAGGAGGTAACCTTCAGTGAAGAAAGAGACTCGTTATCTTTTATCTGAATATCAAAATGTTAAATTTGTGTAGGCAAAGTCTTCAGTCTGTCTGATAATTGCATACGTTTTTGTCTTTTTCTAGCCTCGGCTTATAGAATCATAGAATCGATTAGGTTGGAAAACACCTTTAAAATCATCAAGTCCAATTGTTAACCTAGCACTGCCAAGTCCACCACTAAACCATGTCACAGTTTGCCTAAGAACATCAAAGAAAATTATTCAATATACTACATCTTTTCCTTGTGCCTAGGGCTCTTACAGTAAGACATGACCAGACTAACGGTATAATCCATGAGAATAAGGTAGGGTTGAGAATCAATGCTTAGTCATTCTCTCAGATGAAACACATAGCTGCCTCAGGTCATAGAGAATATGGTCACAGCAATCTGCATTAGACTCCAGGATGGGCTATTACAAGCATCTAATAAACAAATGGAGGAATGAGGGGCAGCCTCAGCTATGATTAAAGAAAACACTGGAATTGCAGAACACTGAATGAACTGCTGTCCTCTAAAATCCTTTTGTGAAGAAACAGCCTTGATTCATTCTGTGTCAGCAAAAACTGTCAAATGAATGACACACTTGGGCATCGAGCATTCATGCTTCACATTGCCAAATGAAAGAAGAAGATGAAAAAGTCCATCTCAATACATTCAACTCTTTCCCTAATGGTTTATATAATGATAAGTATTATATATCAAGCAGATGGGAGAACTGAAATAGAGGTGACATTTGATGCATATGTTAGCATCTCCTCATTCTCTTGTATGAAGTGCTCCACAAGGTGGGAAGAGAAAGAATGAATTCTTTTCGTGTTCCCTAAATGTAATTTCTGTGTGAGAAATCCCGTTTTGTACAAGTACTCTAAATGAACAGCTTATTTGCTGGGGAAGACCGTGATGGTTGGGATGAAGAAGCTCACAGTCACTTTCGTAGCTTCCCTTTAGCAAGTAATTTGGATGTCTGGTCCTTATCTCAAAACCTTTTCCTAGGTATGGGGAGCTCAAGATGCAAGGACGCACAACACACCACTGATGCAAAATCTTTGGAAGACTTGCTACTCGTCTCCCACAGTTGTATAACAACACTGTTTTACTGCCCTGAGAATTACAAAATATGGACATGTGACTTTTATGTATTTATAAATAACTTGGCTCCTATTTTTGCTATTAACTACTGTGACAAGGAAAAAAATTGAGTATATGTGCTCATTATCTTCTCCTTAGCCTTTATAAAAATTAGAATAACTACTGCAGATAGGCTTCTAAAATAAATAAAAGGCATGTGCTCTTTCGTACTGTTTTTTTTTTTTTGCACAGATTAGGAGAGCTCACCAGCTAAGCTGTTCATCAATTACACTTTCAGTTGGGTACCATTTGGTGGCTTATTTCTTTGAGGCAATGAGAAGGCAATTTTACACAAATACTTTCTACCTCAGCTGCTCTCTCATTCAGAGCCCTGTTCTCATTCAAACTACCTATCAATCAATATATTTCCCTATGGAAGGTGAGTGAGAAGTGAGACCAGTAGCATTTTGCATGCACGGCATTCAGTAAATCCTTAATATCTTGCTTAGTTTAACTACTGCTGTGAAGTGCCTTACCTGTTCTTTGGAACAGGGCCTGAACTCTGTACAGCTCCTGTCTCTGTAGCTCCGGGCAGGCAGAACCGCTGTACCCTCCGAGGAGCACCTGGATAATGTCAGAAAGATGGCGCCTGCTCATTGAATGGAGGGGGCTAGCAGCCTTTTATTCTTGAAGATGACAGTCAAAGAGATTGTCTTTATATAAAGGGATGGGTTTTTTACATATTCTTGTGCAGCACAGAGTTTGCCAAATTTTCTTACTGATGCCAGCTATTCTAAAAGTATGCTTCAAAGAGTCGAGACATATGTTTTAAAAGTGGTTTAAAAAGGCACTGGTATCATGCTGATTTAGAATAAATTTGCACTTGGCTTACTCGGAAAATCCTAATCCAGATAACTACTACACATACTATGCTGCGTCATACCCCAAGGGAAGAATATATTGCCAAAAACTGCACATAACTGTTCGGGGATGTCCTTGGCTGTTTGCTAATCTCCAGACAGGCGATAAGATGTAGTTTTGAGCCACACAGCTCTAAGTTGCCTGGGACGCAGACAGCTGATACAGTGTACTTCTTCCACGCGAGGTTGGGATAAGCAGAAATGCTTGAACTGGAAACTGCTCAATGCAGAACAGACCAAAATGAGGGGAAAATGCTTCCATGCCTGGCTTTTAATTCTGCAGTTGTCCTTGCCTTTGACCAAAACTGCTGACTCTCAGAGCGCACTGCAGCAGCCCTTGTTTGCACAGGCCGTGGTGCCGTGTGAGCCGGTGCCTTCATTTTGGCAATGCTCATTTGCTTGTTGTTTTTTGCTCTCCTGTTAATCAGCATTGTGGGGACTTTTTAAAAAGTAGACAAAAGAGTTAAGATATTTGCAGAGCTATCTTTGAAAAGGAGGGAGGGGAGCTTTTTTTGCCTTTAAAATTAAGAAGGTAGAATACCTGAATCTATGTGTAGTCCAACTGGAATTTTTGTTCTGTTACACCGTAAGTGTATCTAAGTTTTGGATACCCAGACGTTAAAGGCACACTTGATTTCTATACAGAGGATAAATGAGGGTGCAGAGTACTAAAATAAGAGGAGAGACAAATATAAAATATTCGCATTTTATCTGTATTTAGAAACAAAAATCTCCATTAATACAGTGGCTGCTACTTTTTAAAGTCATACTGAGTGACACAGGTTTTACTGACACCTAACGTAAAATTTTTTAAAGTCCTTACAAAAATTAAAGTCATTGTTCCTGAGTGCTTCAGGGACCAGTATTTTCAACTGAGGTACATTAGTGCCATTCATACAATGGAAAGAATGAAGCTTTGGAAAAGCCTATGGAATAGTCTTCATTCTTAATGTCAGTCAGCTGGGAAGCAGATGTTTTGACAGCTATTTAATAGCAGAGGATAAGGTCCAAGCCAGCTGTGTCAGTCTTTCTAGGCACATCATGCAAACATTTACTCATACGGATGATATCTTTTTATTACTGTAAGAACATGAAAATGGGCACATAAACTTGTAATATTAAAGTTCTAGGAAAAAACTCTACCCAAAGATGATAACTGAGTCACAAAATTCTTCATAGCCCCAGGGCAATAGTCTTACGACACTGTAACGTAGATTTGCCTACTTTTAGTGCATATCAATCTTGAAAGTCACAACAGTCACCACGTTTACGACAAAATAACTTAGTAAAAGTGGAACAAACTATAAGCAACATTCAGTAAAGCTAACCAATATTACCACAAATTCAAATTCAAACCTCTCAAATATCCTTTGTGAGTTATATTACTTTCTTGTATCTACTTTAGTAAGCTTTAGTACCAAATCTTAAGGAAACGCATATTGTAAGAAAAGAAAATGGGCCATTAATTATGAAGCTTTTATTCAGTTAAAATATTAATGAATGTAAAAATATTATTCTGTTTATATGACTTATTGGAAAATTACAACAGTGACTCATTCACTAGACAAGAAAAGCCTTATTATCCCTAAATGTTGGTACAAAATATGAATGAGTGTTCTGTAAGGAGAAACGGATAAGAGGCAAAGATGAAGTCTCTTTTGATACTTTTTCTAAAAAAAAAAAAAAAATTGCTTGATGGAAAAGTGCATAAATTTAACTATATTCTATCCTTATTTGAGCTGATGATAGAGGGAAATTCAGAATTCAAGAACTGTAATTGAAAATGGGTGAGGATTTTATAAACTAAATTCTCAGGACTAGGGTACAAATATGTAATCCTACTGAGTTTGGTGGATACAGCTTCCCTTGCAACTACCTGAAGAGACTGTCCAAAGAATTATTTTAAAATTAAGATTTAACCATACATTTTTGAAGTACATACAGGATCATTTGAGGGTCTTCCTTTTCTATAAACATCAACTCTTGATTTTGTAAAGTGCATTAACAATATTGACATTATTTAAGTTATTAAAATGACTACACCACACAATAAATGAATAAATAGTATATATTTTTAAAATAAAAAGATGTAAAGATAGTATCTGATATGACCGGTATGCTTCATCTAATAACTTGTCTTACCAATCACAAGGACTTTAAAATGGCAATGAAACATAAGGCAATAAAGGTTTTCACAGTCACATAACTAGTTTGAAAAACTTTGTGAGCTCAGGAAAAGATTGGAACCGAGTCCTTCAGTGTGGTGCAAAACTTAAGCAATAGTCTGAATTCTCAATTCCAATCAACTTCCAAATTTGACTCAGTTCGCCATCTACCAGTTTTGGACAGGTGAAAAAACAAACTATTGTGTGATACCCTTTCATTTTTACCAAGCATTGATAGAATGAAAAATCGCAGTGAGAACATCAGTAAAGAAAATGAATTCTGAACACTGCTACTGTGCATCCGACTAGACTGCAAATATGACAATAATCTGGATATTTAAAATGTAGCCAAAGGCATAAACCTACACAAAGTTTTCATTATCACATATTTAAAGTTAATGAAATGTTACTGTCAATCAGTTTAAAAATATTGTAAAGTTGAGTTATAAAGACAGGTAAACCTCTCTAAACCACTTAGGAATGAAACCCTTCCCGTGATGAACACTTCTAGAGACAGAAACCCTTGTTACTTGCAGCTTTTACTTGTGGAGTTTAACAAGGTCACGATCTACTTGCAGCAGCAGCTGGCAGGACATTTCTCCTTTTAACAGTTTCTGTTTTAATTATCGCTGTTATCAGAGATGGTACTTTTCATTGTGGCAGCACATAAAATAACATACAATGAAAAAACAAAAAAACCCAAATACTGAAAAGGACCCACAAATAAGAATGAAGTGGGTAAGTTTATCAGAAGTTTAATAAACTTTTTTTTGTAGTAGAAAATGTTGGGGATTATTTTATGTATACTGCATTCTAGCACCTCAAACCAGCCCAAGTTACTCTTCAGGCCAAAACCAAGACCACAATCTCCTTTAAAGATGATTCATTTGAAATAACACTAGTAGAAGCAATTCCTCTAGGTCCTTCTGACACTTAGTAGGAGGACCAAATATTGAAACTGTTGAAGAAGAGAACTTCTAAAAAAAGCCTGCTCTTCTTTGTTACTTTTTCAATGGGAATTGGCATACTTGTCAATGACAGATATTGCTATTGTCATCCACGCTGATGCAGCAAACTTAACTAAGCATGAATGCTGCCCCTTCCTGCTCCTGGCTGCCCTATATATCCAAATCTTCTCATTTCCTCTATCTTATTCAAAGTTCTCTTAAAATTCAAATCTGCAAAATTTCTTACCAGATGAAAAAGGGAATTTGTCAACATAAGAAGGAAACACACAAGACATGTTTGCGTTTACTGAACTGTCATCTCCTACGGACTAATTTTCTAGAGATCCCATGAATGAATACCATAAACAGCAGCTGAAAATATCACGTGTTTGTGTCAGTACAGAATCCTGACATCTTGGAAGTCACTTGAGGTTTAATCAGTCCCTGACCAGGGACATAGCTACGTTATAACACAGCAAACTCATCCATGAAACACCATAGAGTATGAGCATTTACCCATTTAATTTACACTCTGCATCCTTGAGCACATAGCTAACAGCTAACATGTACTAGTTCAGAGGAAGGATACCACCAGAGCTCTTTTAATTTTTCTTTTTCTTTTTTTTTTTTTTTTTCTTTTAACAAGGAGCAGCACTGCAGCGTTGATGTTTGGTGAAAGTTTAAGAACTGCAAGTAATCACAGGTTGCAGGCCTGAAAATTTCAACTGCCAGAACTGGCCTGAGGCTGGCAATTGCAGCTACTGCAGTTTTGGCTGAATGAGCTATCACTTGACCCTAAAGCACCTGTCCAGCCAAAACATATCAAAGAATTGATGACAACAGCTATTTCAGCAGTATTTGTAGAGACAAGAACACATCAAGAGTCAATAGTGAAAGTAATAAAAAAGGCTAAACTTTCCATTACAAATAAAACCCAAGAAAATGTTTCTGATCCTGTTTGTACAAGAAATGCGTGTGATGCCAAGGCTTAGAAGTGGAGGGGGGAAAATAAACTCCACACATTATGACTGGTCAAAGTAAAAAAGGATGCCAGTATAACCCCCAGAAAAAGCCTTCAGGAAAATAAGTACATCTCTTTTTTTGTAAATACTTTTGCCACTGTATTTACAGTTTCTTTGAGTATTTCTTATTTCAAGTTATTACCCATCTCAAAAGCATGCTGGGGAAAAAAAAAAGGAAAACTAACTACTAAAGAGCTCTTTCAAAAGCACGTTTGAAATTATATAATAAGCATTACTCACTCTCCTCCTGCCTTTTATCATTAGTTAATGATGAGTTGTTGGAATTGAGCGCTCAGTACAAGCTTCATACAAAAACCTTTAAACTCAGTGCTGTTCAGACAATATGAAAATTTTAGAATTAAAAGTACCATAAAGCTAGGGGTTTAAGTTATGGTTTTGTATTTCAGGGATCGCAATTTTAAGTGTTTGTGAAGAATGTTATTTTGTTTTATCTGTTTTCATTGTACTGGATATTGAGGAAACAAAAATAAGTCTCCACATTATGATTTAAAGCAATGCTTAGATTGCTATATATTTTAGTGTATCACTCATTCCAGTTCTGCATTACTTGTCAGACAAAATAGCAGTTAGATTCCTTCTAGATCTAATATGTTGCTCGATTGTACAATGTTAATCAATTACCAAGAGTGGGATGAAAGACATGTCAAACAGGGCTAACTATGTCCAAGCTTACCCGCCTACTGCTGCCGCCACAGGAAGAAGAACCACAGTTGCATGGATGCTGAAGAGAACGGTCCTCTGACATCAATTGTCATGCTATGCTTCAGGTGCTACCTACCTTCTTTTTTTATAATTGTACTCATTGCAATTATTAACAACTACGACGTATACCTGTACCGCAATATGAAGGCAGGCCTGAGCTTGTACTGTAATCCAGATTTATTTAACCTTAAACATAAGTGGCCCCAAACACAAAGCTTTGGATGAATCCTAGAGAAGGAAGGAAGCAGCAGCTTGCTGTCACGCTGTCCCTTAGCACAGGGACTTCTTGTTCCATACAGGCATATGGCTGTAAGAGGGTAGGCAGGTGGGCTTTGGGCTTGCCTTAGGTCTTAACTAGTGGAGGACACTGACTGAGGACTGAGTGCACCACAATCTAGACATACCTTAGTGCTGGCTACCGAACATGTGGAACACAGTAGATTTCATTTGCTATCTTGTCTGTACTGCACCGGGCTGCTTTGACATAAGTTGAAGGTCAAGACAATTGTACTCTTGAACCAACTATTCCTAAAACCCTAAATATATTTGCCCAAAGTAAAACACTAGATCAAAGAATTTTGTATCTGCATGTACAACTTTCAAGCAATACAAACAAGAAAACTCCCTAGCCCACTGCCTTTCCACTTGTTACCCTGTTTGGTTTTGGGGGAAAACACCACAAATAATAATATCCAATTATAAAATATACACCTTGAGCATGCAACTACTGCTTGATGGTTTCCATCAAGCCTTTTGCCTTGGGAAAGTATTTTCTTATAGTCAAATCTACAGTGCCTTTCAAAAATGGAACATTGGTCCAATATGTACACAAGAAAAATCTCGGATATGCAAACAGCTGTGACCTTTAACATACATTGCAGACTCACAGGAAGCATTGCAATTAATAACTTTATCAGACCGTTGCATTAGAACTGCTACAAATTATTTACTCAATTTCATTAACAAAAGAGAATTTGTGCAACACACAGCCAAAATACCCTCTAAGAAAAAAAATAGCATGTTGTGTCTGGTCACGGGGCCGGGGGAAAAAAAGTAGAAAGTAAATAAAAAGTGCTGTGACTGAGCCTGGAAATCTTAGAGACGGAAAGTGATCACATTTCAAAAAGGCTGCGACAGAGAAACCATCATTAAGCAACGCCTATGTGGCATCAGGACACATTAGGAGCTAGCAACCTGGAATTAGAATTCTGAGAAGGAACTTTAAACACAGAGTACATCATGCTCTTTATTTTTTTTTATTTTTTTTACTCTGTTATTTACAGATTTCTTGTCATTTTTCTCCTACAGCTAGTTGTCAGCTAACTCTGGAATAACCTACACTGCTATCAAGCACCGTGGAGGTCACTCCCACACACCTGATTACCTCCGCACTTGATTCATAGGAGTGTTGCTAGACATATACTGAAAGTTACCATGAACAATCTGTTCATTTCTAAGACAAATGTCTGTTACGAAATGCTCTTGGACTCTGGAAGCTACAAGAAGCTAACTAAATTTTATGGTAATAGTATGACTTCCAGAAGAGCGGTTCTACACTTTAAATATTGGGTCTTAGGAAAAGGTAAGTATTGCTCAGAATAAGTCAGCAATCTGAAACATTGGCAATAATTTTATACATGCTGTTGCTAAGGGAAAGACTATGATGGAAACTCATAAATTCACAAGAAAAAAAATGTTACTTGTAAAGTCTCATATGTGGAATAAAGAACGTATCTTTTCTGATTCCAGCTACAGAAACTCTGAGAGAACCTTGATAGGGAAGCAAACCAATATTATTAAATTTTTTACAGGTTATCCATATACTACATGTTTTGCACTTGCATAAAGCAAAGCAGCCTCAAAGCCTGCTGCTAAGAAAAGATCAATTACTACTTGCTCTAGTTGTTATACAAATACCTAAACCCACATCTTTAATTTAGGATCACTGTATGCTAACAAAGAGGAAGAGACCTTGCCCTCCAAGGTGTAATAAGTATGTAAGGCAAAGCAGAGACAGGAGAAGGGAAAACTTAGATCCTTCAAGCCACAGGCAGCATACAGAAGCTGAGAAAGATTGATGGTCATATTCCTAAAAGTACTTATTTGCCAAAATGGAAGACTGTCTCCCTAAACATCCAGAGTGGTAAAGGTTCCTAAACGGCTATCTAATCCCCACCCCCATGCTGAAAACACATAAAAGCTTATGAAAAACCCTGAACATTCATTCTCTCTGGACCACAGTTTTATGAGGGACAGATGCAAGAGCACTTGTTATCGAAAACAGACAACATACTTTTTCTTAAATGAGTGATCAAAGCCCTCACAAGCTTTTACCTGATGGTCAAGGATCTTATCCAAGAAATCAAAAATGTACATTTGGAGTCTTTTAGACTGAATATGGCATTGAACATTGTCATTGAGGTACGATTTTTTTTTTTTAATGCTGATTTAATGTTTGAACAAGGGAAATGTTACAGAAATACAGCTAAGCACTACCATTGCCTCCATTTAAACAAAAAATGGGTGAGACATGAATAGGTCTTGCAAGGATCTTGTCATTTACAAGAGAGAGAGACAGAGAGAGAGGTTACTCAGAAAACTTAAACCTGGCTTTGGGTACTGGTAGGGCTTAGCTGCTCTATCTGAGATAGCTCAAGACATGAACAGAAGTAGAAATCAACCCTTCTTGTGAGCTTTCCAGTAAAAAAGGTGTGCCCCTATACATTTCTAGACATCTGCAATTCACTAAATGTTATTTGATGGTCTTTCTTAAGTCTTTCTTAAACGTTTAACCTGCCTAGGTGTCTTTCCTCTCTCAGTACCCAGGTATTTTTGAAAATGATACTCCATCTTATTTACCAAAGATTACATAAGAAGCCTTTGACTGAAAGAGAAATTAAAACCACATTTCAAGAATCCTAACCCAGTGCCTTAAACACAAAATTCTTTTTCTGTAATTACCGTTTCCCTCGAGCCAGTTTCTACCCCCACGGTATCTTACTGAGAAGTCGTTCTGCTACTGACACCTAATGTACTTGAAAGTGAATTAAGACAATCGCTTTTCCTGTCCTGTAGTGTTCTTTTAGATGCTCTTCTGAACTCCTTTGAAGCCATCTATGTTCCTTCTTCATTCCTCAGTTCTCTTCCCAGAATGGCTTCTGTCTCCTTTGTCTCTTTGCAATCCCCACCTTCTTCTACAGAGAGAAGGAGTGTACTGAAATCTCACCTCTTGATGTTATTTGAGGACCTTTCTGACACTCATTACTCAAAATCTTGAGCACTACAGAAATCTTCAGTGAAACCATGCAAAAGTGAAGAGAGTCACAAGGAGAATAGAGACTTCCAGATAATGCCAGAAGTGAGATTAAAATGACAGCTTTCCACCATACAATGGGTTAAATGGAGTTTGGAAAGAACCAAACTTTAGCTATAAAGCAGTGAGTCAGAAAAGCTGGAGAACGCCAAGGGTCTAATTCCAAGTCTATGCATTTGAACTTAAGTTACTTAGGACTAGACTGTTAGGGTGGGAATTCGTGGTTCTCATGAAGTGTCCTATCACTCTCCCCAAAAAATGTGGCTTTCCCAAAAGCACCTGATTATACTTAAAGAACAATGGTGTGGGCCTATCACTTTCACAAGCTAGCGAAGCAGCTCACTTGCATATTACCCTGCCAAGGAAACAGACTTTCATTTTGTTGACATTGCTTTTGTTCTGATATGCTTAGAAGAAATGTTGCATTTAAAATTTGCAGCATGTCTTTCTTTAGATGAGAACTGAAGAATTCTGCTCCCGATGTACTGTAAAAATGCACTGTAAATGGCACCATTATGCAAAGCCCACTGGTGACCTTCCTCTCATGCACCGCATTCACTAATGTACCCTGGTGAGACAGGAACACTCTCACAGTTCTGGAGAGAGACAGGTTCAATGATCAGACGTTCTATAATCTCCCTGAATTTAATCATCAACATCAGAATCGGTGACTCAGAGGTATATTCAGAGGAAGAAGCTGTGGGGGAGTTCCTTTAAAAAGAGCAAGCAAAATAGAGTAAGCAAAGCACAAAACTAATTAAACTTGATGCAACAAAAAAGCTAAAGCATTTTTGATGCAATTTATTAAGGAGAAAAAGCTGTGAAATTAACAGCAATCAAAAACTAATTAAAGTTGATGCAATAGGAGCAGCCAAAGAATGCCTGATAACATTTATTGAACCAAAGAAACATGGCTGTCAAGTTAAAAGAAATCCACCAAACTCTGTTTTTGAATAGTAACGCAAAGATAATTATTCTCCGTGTGACACTTACAGAATAAGATTCAAGTCATTACCTCAAAAGACAAAAGGACTGACATGCTGTGTTTAACTGCCTGTGAAAAAAGGGTCTTAATACAGAAACTTTATAAGTAATTCCTAGGTCTTGCATATAAACAAATATGACTCATCAATCAAAAACAATGCACTATTATTGTTATATCAGTTACTTCTATAAACCAATATTTGACATTTAGGAGAATACCTTGTCTAACAGGGTACTTACAAGCCAGAGACTCCTGGTGTTTTCATCCTAGCTTTGAAACTCATTGCCTCAGCGCCTTGGGCAAGTAATTAACATCTAGGAGTCCATTTGTTTTAGGATTAGGATGCAAAACTCAATTCCTGATGTCAAGCACCATTTAAAGCACGGCCAGCTGCCAGAAATTCTTTCCTTATAGAAAGTCTTGGTGGTAAATAGTGAAGTGGGTCTGTCTGTAGTGAGCGTAAGGCACTTGTATTTCCCCCATGTAGCTGTGCATCTTTTAGATCATAGTCTCAGCTTTACAAAAATAATTCAGACAAAAATAGATGTTCATAAGGGATATAGTGAAAATGAACATATAAGTACCTTTGCCAAAAGATTCTAAAGTACGTTAAAAGATTACTGTTTAACTAAAAAAATCCAGCTTGTAACTCCTGAAGGAAGGGTCACAGTCAAGGCCCCAATTAGGTAAATCTCATCCGAAACACTTAACTTTCAGCAGCTTCATCCTGGAATCATGGTTTAAAAGCAATTCGGGGAATTCTTCCCAGTCAATCTCCAACATTTTCACCATCCTACTGAATCACCATCACAACGTTTCCATTCACACACCAAACAAGTAAAAGTCTACCTTATAAAACATGATACTATAGCCAAATGTAGCACAGATCCCAAGCAAACTATCAGATTTATTTTACTTTAATCTCATAAAGACAATCTCCTCAGCTGGGAAGCAAAGTTTTTCATAATTCATTTTAATGCTTTTAAGTTCCACTTCCTGTTCTAATAAAAAACCTACCTGTCTCTGGTGTACAGTACGTCAAAAAGTGACTGCTGAGTCCCATTATTCAATTCCAAAGAGCCGCAATTTGGTATTACTGACATGCCTAAGGAAGATTTCCATGTCACATTATTCCACTTTTTTGTAAACCTGGCATTGTTTTTAAGCATAAAATAGTAAGCTAGCCTGTTTTAACGGTGTTGATTTTCTTCTTTACTGCATTTTTACCCCCAAGGAACTTTTAGCAGTGGGAGAGATCCTCATTACTCGCACAATCTTTCAGCTCCACTTCTTTTTTTATAAAAATGCTCATCCTTACATGGTCAAATACCCATTTTACTTGCAGAGACAGTTTACATCATTAACATGGATATTTAATGGATCATTTTTTCCTAGTCTGTTCAGAAATTTTAAGCCATTTCTGAACAGAAGTCATCTTCATTTTATCTTCTTTATAGTGAGTTAAAATTTTAAATTCCCTTTTACCTTGGGAATAAACATTGGCTTGCAGTGAGCACTTGCAAGTGTTCACTTCAACAGCAGATCAACAAAGTTCCAGTCAAGCTCCAGTAAAGACAGCATTTTCATCTTTGTGTATTATAGACTTCTATAGACTTCATCACACCTAGAATCGCAGGGACAAATTCACTCCTCACATAAGCAAGTTAATATTAGTGGACACCAGGTCATGATTTGGCCTGTAACAGACAAAATCTGTCTATTAGGCAACTGTTGGTATGTATTTATCCTTAGGACCAAGCCTGGAGTTCAACCTGTTATAATTTTATTTCTTGAACACACAGAGTCAGTTGTTCAGCAAAGAGCTACTGAAACCTGAACTCCCAAGAAGTTATACCCAACCTGTTTATACCACAGTAATTAATTTACTGCTTTTACAAAAATTCTCAGCTTCCTTCTCCATCCTTCTCTGCTGGGTAAGAAACAAATGGGACTTACCCTCCCAGCCTGGAGCTTTGCATGAGTTGACTAGTTGCCTCATTCTCCTGTCTCAGCTGTCTGGTCAGTCTCTGCCTCTTTGAGTGGAGAAGAACAAAATTCTACCTGCCTTTCTTGCAGTAGCAGAATAAATTTAGATCACTTTTTTTCTCCTCTTAACACCCACGAATTTATACATATTTGATACTTACACTTTCTGTCAAATAGGTTGGAACTGGACAACAGATTCAAATATTAATATATTATGAGGGAGCACTTAGAAGAAAAGAACGTGAGTTAACCGATGGTGCAATCATATGTGCTACCATTCACTAGGAATACCGTCCAAAAACGATTTTTCTTCCAACAGTTCAGATTAAATACACACAAGTCACAAAATACCAGAACAAGTCCAAAAAAAAACCCACACTGACAGCACGTACCTTGCAGGAACAGGACTTGAAAAATAATTGTACATTCCGAACCACTGCAGAAGGGAAAACCTTTGAAGATTCTCAGATCATATTGTTGCCAGTACCACATAAATTACACCAATTCAATTTCTATTACCCTCTATTCCAGGCCTATTAAATCTTTACTAATAGGTCTCCTTCGTGTCATGCCCATATAGTGAGATGCAAGGCCCTTTTTATCATAAGTTAAACGGTGCTAATGGGGGGGATGCTTGGATGACATACTGCTCTCAGACAAGGAGAGTAATTTCCACATTTTAAAATAAGAAATTAATCGTTATCGCCTCTATTACATCTTGAAGGACAATTCTGCTCTACTGTGCCTTGATCAGTTTGACATTAAAAAATATCTGTTTATTGTTGGCACTTAAAAGATAGAGGAAGAAATAGGAACTCACCACTAAATATGACTGCCTGAATATTTTTCTTCAAAAGCACTAGAAAGCACATAAAACGAATAAGGACATTTCCATATCACTGCCATTTGTTTTTTTCCTTTGCTACCCTCTCCCATGTTTGAGAACACAAACATAGATGTAGGGGCTATTTGACTGTCTTAGGAAAAAGGAGAAGATTTTGTCACAATCTGAAAGAGATAAGCTATATTAATAGAGGTATGATTTTTTCAGCAAAATGGGTTTATTACTGACCAGTGCGAAAACCATCCTCTTGAGAAGCTGCAATACACTGATAGATTGTATACGGACCCCTTAACTTACTTCATTACAAATTGACAACATCATTGCCAGCACATTTTGTTAAACACAGATGAACTGCACCTCTTAAATTCTTCAGCAGCAAGGCTGACATTTTTTGGACAGTAAATCCTCTCATTTTTGAAGAAGAAATGATATACACTTTAGGACACATCGATCTGGAGGATGAGTCCAAGCTCATCCAGGCTTAAAAATCTGGGAAATAGCACAAGCTGACCTGAGTTGCATTAGCTTTTCTAAATTCCTCTATAGGCTCTCAAAAGAAGTGGTTCAAACATAACATGATAGGAAAGTGTTTATGACTGTCATTGGGTGCCTCAGCATTGTGTGTTGATGTGGCACTGCATCATCTTGTGGTGATGAACTCCAGCTCAAGTAGCAGAGACAGAACAGAAAGAAATATGTTTGGAATGAACTCTTCTTACATCACCTCAACTGGAATACAGTTAGACAGAGAATAATGTGAGTAATGAAGCAAGGACGTGGTTTGCAAGACTGGGTAAAATATGTCTTTCTGCTTAGCACACTTTCATCTATAAATGCGTGAAAGTGTGCACCTCCTTGGTAACTTCAATCCTCAAACCAATCTGGATTTTGAAAGTCTAACATTGCAAAAGTGAGCTATTTTACACAAAGCCACAACATGTGGTGTTTTATATCATAGTTTTAATTTCCTCAGAGGTTAGAAGAGTTCAGCAAAAGAGCACAGCATCTAAACAAATTTTTCTTCCCTCCTATTTTAGAGCACTGATGTGACCAAGGTCCTAATTTTTAATGAGCAAGGAAAGAAATATTTAAAGGTATTTGTAAACTGTACCTTTCTTTGTCCCTATTGGTGCTGCTTTCTTTCTGAAAATAAGCAGAAACAATCTTACAATGCCCCAGTGAAGAAGCAGCAGCCATCTTTTCTGTTTCTGTTTCTACTAGGAATGAATCCCACCAGAAAATGACACAAATGAATCTGGCTGATGATCTGAATCATTGCGATCTGGCTGAATCTGAAATGATCTGGCTCTACTACTGTCAGACCTTTTCACAACACAAAATAATGCTGTTTAGCAACACATTACCTTGTAACGCTATCCCTTCACTATCTATGGACAGGCATTCACAGGTGTGCCCTAGCCCTCGAGGGATCTGTGACGGAGCAGGGAACTGAGCAAAACCTATATTAAATTTTGGTTTTAATGTGAAGCCAGTGAATAGAGCTGAAAAAATGAATGATACTTTATCAGCAATCTGTGCAGATGGGTTGATATGTTCTAAACAAAACTAGTAAAAAAACACATTGACAAAAATATATTATTCTCTGAAAAATAAACTAATTGATTGATGTAGTAATGCCTAATTTTCCACTATCTTACAAGAAAAATTAATTGTAGGGATAGGATGGAAATGGAGCATTTTCATTTTAGAACAAGTTTCCATTTCGTATGTAAAAAGCTGAACTGAAATAA
Source organism: Grus americana (assembly GCF_028858705.1). NCBI lineage: Eukaryota > Metazoa > Chordata > Aves > Gruiformes > Gruidae > Grus > Grus americana. The sequence continues at coordinate 104,202,346 of NC_072852.1, forward strand.
ACGTTTTATTTAAAAGGGAAAAAAAAAAAGGTTTTTGCTTATGCCAGGCAATTTTTCCCCAAAATTATGAAAAAACATTTAAAAAAATCAAGTGTGATACTTGATGTTGCATTTTGAATAGAAGAGTATTAAACTGGTGATATTTCCTTCAAAATAGCAAGTCCAGATCCCATTTCAGTTAAGTTCTGAAGTAGGATAGCTTTAAAAAAGAAATTAAGATTTCCTTATTAATGCTCAAGGGCTTCAGTAAAGATGCTTGCAGATCATGAATACACAGCTATGCTTGAAAGACAAACAAAGGCAAGCCGTCTTGATGACTAAGGATTCCTGTTATAGAAGGTGAGGGTAGTCTGGTACTTTTTTTCCAATACTTTCTGTTCTTCACTGTGAAAGATGTTACCTTTTCACAGCCTTTTACAAATGTTAATTCAGATACTTTTCCTCCCCTGGGTGAAAGATCAGGCATACATCCTTCACCTGAAGCCTTGATATTTTGTTCATAATGTAATTTGTACTACGATTGGTGAGCAACAAATTTACCAGCAAAACATGTAGGGAGGCTCCTTGGCATCTACAAGGAACCGGAACCAATTTTTTAATGTTAATAAGGGGAAGCTAAAGCCGTCAGCAGGTCTGAAAAAATACCCACTCACAATCCTGGCTTATCTGCACAGGGCGAAAATTCCCTATGTGCGAGTCAGTTGCTAAGAAAGCTCTGCCTAATGCAGATACAAGTCTGACTTTTTAAGTTGACATTTCTACTTTTCCAGCGGATCAGAACCGTCAGGAGAGTTCCCCAGGCAGACCAGAGGATTGCAGAGGACAGTTATTCTGTAGCAGTCTAAGAGCTGTGGCATAAGTGCTTTGACGGAATTAGCAACGGTGGTTTAAGAAACAGCCTTGGACTCTATTCCCAGCACTAGCAATTACCACTCCCATAAAAGACTCAGAACAAAGGAACAGAATCAGAAGGAAACCAGCTGCAAATTTTCCTATACGGGCAAAGAGCAAATTCCCTTCTGCTGCTGCTTTCACAGTGCCTTTAACTAGCATCTGGCAGTGGGGCAGGACAGACGACTGGAGACAGGAGCATTTAAAGTGCTGCTGTTAGACTTGCCAAGAGCTCAGCTGTCAGAGTCCTTACACTGTCTTCATGCCTCTTCTGGTTTTCTCACAAGATGTGACTATGATAAACATTTCTTCTTCAAAAATTAAGAATGATCAAAAATGTCTTTAATCAAGTCCATCACCAGAACACGCTGTACATCTGCAGAGTACCAAAGTAGGGACTAAATAAAATTTTGCTAGGTAGTTGGAGAAAAAAGTCTTTAAAGATAGCGTTTGGCATGGGTTAATCGCCTCTTTCATTAAAGAAAGGCATACACACTGAGAACATCTTTCTGCCATCTGATTAAGCAATGAGCCAATACAATTGTAAATCTTCCAGAAATTCCCCATGGTTCAACTCAACAGAGGCAATTCTTTACTTCGCAGACCCTATCCCTCTTTTTCAGATAACATTGCATTAGTCGTGTACAAAAACTTTCTATCATGCTGTTAAAAGAAATGGAATGTGACTGTTCTGCGATTCTCCTTAGCAGCCTTTGACAATTAAGAGATTGAATTATTCATATATATTTTTAATATCATAACAATTTTTAAGTTTGCTCACCACTCAATTGCTCGAACAGCAAGCAAAACCAAAACTGTTTGATTCTAGGACAAACAGTGCAACTGTTCATTTTCTACTGTTTTAGTGGCTGATACGACTTATTCTATCTGTAACTGAGGTACAAAGGATTTAAGGGTACTAGTCTACCCCCACAATCACATGCTATGAATTGCCTTGCAAGTCATTGGAATCTTTTCTTCCTTCGAATAAGGCAGATTTTAAGTCTTGTCTGCACTTATTTGTATTATTTACAAGTATTATAAGCGTAGTTCTCTGTAATCTTACCCATATTACATATGGTTTCATGCAAGTCCGATCAAGTTTGGCATATTCATTCAGCACGGTTCAATTCAGACAGGTTTTTTCGCTGTGTTAGTAAGCAGCAAAACCATGATATTAAAATAGAAATGATGGGATTTGCACTGAGACACATGATAATTTCATTCAAGATGGGAAAAATACAGATGACACTCGCTTTATTTTTAGGCTGCAAAATTGACTTAAAAATCTGAAGAATATCAGAAGGGAAGAAAAATAAATACATGTGTGCCAACATTGTACATTGTGATACATATTTTATAAACCAAGCTTTTGTTCACTGGCGTAAACCGAACCACGACCAGATAATCTGTAACGGAAGAACGATCTAGTAAGATGGCATTATATTTTTTCCTCTAAATGTTACCTCAGATCATGAGAAAGTTGGGTTTGCTTCCATTTAACATACATTTGAGCTGTCAGGGTAGCTGCATGGTATTATTCTCTTAGGCTGCTACTGGACAATAAAACTACACGTAGAAATAAAATAATAACAGCTTCTGACAGGTTACATTTAAAATGTTTGACCAGACTGATCAATGGGCCTTTGCTTCAAAGGCTAAGTTGAGGTTCAAGAAAGGAAAAGATAATGGTTGTTCCAACAGTTTGTCCATATCTCACCGAACTGGAAGGCGTTTGCGATGCAGCCTCAGTCTTAATACAGCTGCCACATACAAAAAAATGCTTTTTTGCTTCTCAGACTCCATGATGGAAATTCACATCTTTTTCTTTCAAAAATTACTTCTGTTAGAGTCTATACACTTAACTTACATCTTAGTTTTATTTTAAATTTCAGAAGCGTTATTTTTCTTCCCAGTCTTCTAGTTATTTTATATTCTTTAAGAAGCAGTCTGAAAATTTATTAATATTTGACAATTAATACATAGATAACAATAATTATCAGTCAGTTACTGTAGATTAGCTGCTACAAGCATGCTTTTTGGGTTTTTTTTAACATCTGTTAACATGCCTTGAACTCTCTGCATGCTACTGGTTTGTTGGGGTTTTTTTTTCTTCTCCATTTACACAATTGCCTTTTGGTTTTTTGTGTTTCCTCAAGCTCCTTTTACCCAGAGTACATAACTCTGAAAGTAATCTCATTCAGGTTGATTCAGTTCTCGTTTCTGTTCAATTTAAAGTTATTTCCTTTGGCTCACAGCAGAACATCACACAGTCTCTCACTGAGTTATTGAGGATTTTCACCCCATATCAGCAGCTCATCAGCAATTACTTTTCTGCACACAGATCCTTAAAGATCCAGGACATGATGATTCGTTACACTTTCTGTGCTGAAACAATCATGAAGGGAAGCTCCTTAAACAAGTTTCTACCAGAAAGGGAGTGAAGAGATGAGCACTTCTAATAGTGGTAGATCCTTCACTTCCACCCCCGAAACTGAAAATAGTAACTTTTTTTTTTTTAGGTCCAGGCACTATGAAAGTGTACATTTACTGCCTTTATTTAAATCTTTGGATATATAAAAATCCTCAGCTTGCCTGACCTTAATACTGTGATCCTCCTATAAACTAATCATTTAGCTTTTGGATTGGCTCCATAACATCTGATGTTAGATCTGGTAAAATTTGTCTTTAATTTGTTTCCCACTGCCAATGGAAATTTAAATAAGGTATTCTATTTTTGTTGATATAGTGGGATTTATATTCAGATGATAAGGTCTGACTGTAATATACAGGAGGTTTAAAAATTTCAGTTAGATTTAGTACGCATCTTTTACAAATTTGTTTCAGTAGATATACTATACATATTTTTAATTATTTTATTATTAGTATTATTATTATTTTTTACAAGCAGCTCTTCATCCTAAACAGAATTAGGATTTTTCATTTCATTCCTTTATATCACATGGTGTCAGTCAACAAGGGATTATTTTTTTAGGGGGACTATTTAACAGAAAAATGGTATTCTGCTTTACTAGAGTCTTTAAACTTTTTAGGTTAGAGAAAAGCAAATCCATGCTGCCAGTGAAAAAAGACCCGAGCTGTCTTCACCCTTGCTAAGTGTGAAAATAGAAGTGAAGGCAAGCATGCTGCAGAGACATTCACACTCACTGTACGCCAGTTAGCCCTCACTCAGAGAGAATTTATCTCCCCAACCAATAAATTCGTAAGCCCTGCTAATAGAACATTGTGGGGACTTGCCATCTTGGATGACAGGTAGCTTTGGGAATTCTCTACCATATTTGACCATATGTGGAAATGCTCACCCAATCTGGCAAGCCTCCATCTTCTCAGAGCAGCTGTAATTTCAGAAGGCAGAGGGCTGAAGTCCACAAGTACAACTATGTTATCAAACCAGCTTCTGGGGTGGGTTTGGAATCCAGTTGTCTCAGGTCTAGTTAATCCAGACTCGGAATTCCGTATCATGCTGATAGAAAAGGCTTTTCCTATTCCTTTATTGTATTCCTACATAGTAGTCACTGTCCTTCAGTCATATCCTTTGGAGTTGTTTTCCATCCAGTTAGGCAATTCTCTAAAAATATGTCGTTGAATCACTCTTCTGGACTACATTTCTCCTTAACCTGCTGTGTTTTCATTCCTCCAGCATTTACTGACTGATAGTTAATCTCCACATTAACCCTTCTAAAAGCAGCTGGAATGGCAGTGACTGTACACCCTGCTGTTAGTCTAGGGCTGCTGTGATCATATTGCATTCAATCTCACTTTCTGTTTCAAAGTCAGCTTTTGGTTGATTGTTTCCAGTGTCACTGTCCAGTGTGTTGTGGAACCTTAGATTTTAAATGTGTTAAGCTACATTCGTGTTTATAAGCCACACTAGAAAGGTTCTTCTTTTCGGCTGACCTAATTTGCTTGGAGAAACCTTGTGAAGCCGGACAGACCTGCCAGCAACATCTTAGCTTGCTTTAGCGCTAGTTCAGATGTCTCTTCATGGCACTGCACCGTGCCATGAAGATACTGTCATGATTTCAGGGGGTTCTGGTTTGTCCTTGTAAGTCTTGTCATCCAGATGTGGTGCCATGAATGTACTTGTGGTTTGGAATTTTTCTTATTTGTATATGCAATTTATCACATCTTTATGTCCTCTGAATGTTCCGTGATTGTCTTTCCCTTTTAATTATAAATATTTTTATGCTTTTATCCTAAAGCATTGTCTACTTCTTTATAATCTGATATGCCATTTCTAAATATTTGCACTTCAACTTTTTCCACTGCTGCTGTTTACCTTTTAAAAGCATAATTTTCCCCAGCCCTGCAAATATCAGCTATTCTTTGCAAAGTCAAGTTTTCTTGGATCTAACAAGCACTTGTATGACAAAACATTCAGGTTCTAGTCCATCTGGTAATTCTCTTATCCCCATGACTCTACTGTACTGAGTACGTTGTGATATAAGAATCAGGACTCTTGCCTGTCACCTAGTTTCTTCAAAAAGATAACCTTCGCTTTCCCTAAGAAACGCTGTTTACTGTGTTCCTGATTAAAACCAAAATGTCTTATTCTGTCTACATTCATGTTCCTTATGATGTACAATGTTGAGCTCTACTGCTCCTGGATCTACCGCCTATCATCATGAGTGTATTCTCCCACTTGCCCTTCTCTGTACTCAAATTGTTCCTCGCTATCATTTGCTCTAAGAGTTGTCTGAAAGAGAACAACAGGTTCAGAATTTAATGTAATAGGTCCTTTTTCTTCTGAAACCCCAGGAAGTTTTGCTCATCCACGCAAACAACTAGTGCACAGAGGTCAGGTATAAGAAATTTCTCTTTCCACCTTTTTTTTCTGAACCTCGCTTCCAACCTCCTCCAAAGATTTCTCACTCCTCAGAAGATTCTTTGCCATTTAAAATAAAAATAGCCATGAGCCTGAGTATCATGAAACTTCATAACAGAGTAATCTTAGCAGTGTCATCACAACTACTGTCTCACTTCATCATATTCCAATGTATCAGCTTCATTCTCTATTTAGCTTGAGTGCTGGCAAACTTGATTTCTGCACGTACCCACACTTCAGCACAATATAATGCAAACTCCTACACTTTCTAACCATCTCTACAATATGCTCATTTACTCCCTTAATACTGCTAAGAAATGAAAAAATAAATGCTGTAAGTGGGAGTAGTTCTACTAATTTATTGCAATGAGATAATATTCTAATGCATTGTAATACATTTTTAAAATGTAATTTTCATATTCATACAGACAATAACTGTCAAGATATTTTAACAGACTCCTGCTCTCTTCTATCACGTTATCTTTTTTTAAGATACATGAAGACAGGCATTCCGGCTTTCAAAAGTAACCTGTTTTTGAAACCTTTGTTTTTAAGGATCAAGTGAGACACTCCTTGATCTCAAAAGCTCTAAGATAACTTCTTTTTTTCCTCCAAGCACTAAGGAACTACTATCCAAAATCATTTAAGCTCATTTCCTACCCATGGCTCAGAGGTAAGGTGTACTGGATGTGGTTGGGATGGAATTAATTTTCCTCATAGCAGCCCGTATGGTGCTGTATTTTGGGTTCATGACCGAACTAGTGTTGATAACACAGCAGTGCATAGGCTTCTGCTGAGCAGTGTTTCCACAGTGTCAAGGCCTTCTCTGTTTCTCACTCCAGCACCCCCAGCGAGTGGGCTGGGTGTGGGCAAGAGGTTGGGAGGGGACATATTTGGGACAGCTGACCACAACTGACCAAAGGTATATTCCATATCATATGGCGTTGTGCTCAGTGATAAAACTTGGGGAATGTTTTCCCAAAGTAGGGATTGCTCATGGACCTCCTAGGTCTGCTGGTGGGAAGTGGTGAGTGATTGTTTTTCTTTCTTTCTCTCCTTCTTTCCTTCTTTTCCTTCCTCTTTCCTTCACTTATTAAACTGTCTTAACCTCAATCCATGAGTTTTTCTCAGTTTTGCCCTTGTGATTCTCTCCCCAACTCCACTACAGGGGAGTGAGTGAGCGTAAGAACCCATTAGTAAGAAACAAAATTGCGGCTGAAAGACTTAACCCAGTTTATCTATCCCTATATGTGATACCATGGGCCTCAGGGAAAGAAAAGAGCTGGCCAGACAGCTACTGATAGTCGTGTAGCATAATTGTGAAATCAACAGATCTGACCAACATAAAAAACTAAACTACAGATCTTGGAAGAACTATTCTAAAAGATCTTCATGGAAAGCTCTCTGTGAAAACCAGATTTCTCTCTCCTACATTTTTTTTCTTTAAATGCTAGAAACACCTCAAATGTTATAAGCCATTTACAAGCTATCACTATTCAGCTCGGGGTGGGGGGAGAAAAGAACATCCTGTCCCTCTGTATACCTTCCCCCCCAACTTTTCCAGCTGTAAAGTCATACTTCAATATTTGTCCATACAGTTTTCTTGCATTTTTCCCATTGCTTTTCATGCTGCACCGTAGGTTTATTACAACGTATTATCTTACTGAAAGGGTCTATTAAACTCTAAGTAACGGTGAATCGAATCTCTAATTTATATGTGTACCCTAGGATGGAGTTAAGCTTGGTCATCATCTACTGTCTGATACCATCTCCACTCAATTATGTAACAGGAAACAGAGCGTGTGAAGGTGGAGACATAAGTCCATTCATCACTGCTACTCAATTTCACATTACTTAAATGCTAACGCTCTCAGTCCTCCAACAATACAGCCTGCCTCCCTGTCTGCATAATTAATCTAAAGCATATATTTCCTAATTTCCTTTCTATTGCAAAAAGAAACAGTATTTTCTTTGCTTCTTTGACTTTTGTTTCGTACAAGCCTGTTCCTGCTGTCTGAGGACTGTTCATCTACATGTACACCTACATCTTAAATTCAACTGCTTACTAGAATCATTAAATGTCCTACAGGAAGGAAGTTCACCATTTCCCCCCTATCAGAAATATTCTCAAATGATTTTTGTAACTCACAAGTGCCTCTGTTTATGTAGGTTAGAATCTGAGGCTGAATCACCACAGAGTGGTGTAAATCAGGTTTATACTTGAATTCAATATCCAGAGTCTGACTTCCACAAAAAAAGTCAAAGGGTAAATACAGCTAACTAGGAAGGAGTTGTGTGTCTACAACATCAGAGAGACAAGATATTCATGCCTGTAAGTGCATGGCACTTTGTATGGCAATTCTACCACCATTTAGTTTTGACAGTGTTACAGCAAGAATTAAAGTTCTCTGCACTAATGACTCCTCCTACACTGACATACGTGACACTGTAATTAAAATTTCATACCTCGTGCTCTGTGAATTTGAGAATCTCCTTCTAAATGTCTTCATATCGAGAAAGAAAAAGGTTAGGAGCTGTTCTCACGGAGTTGATAGTACAGCTAGGGATGCCAACAGGCACGACATTTTGATTAGAGACACGTCCTGTCTCTAAACTTTCCCTTAAGTTCTAACGTTATAGTGCCAGCCCTGAGAGGGAGCAAATGCAGAACCTTACGGGCAGCTGCTATACCCAAACGTGTTTATACAAGCTCACCTGAGGCATCGTGCCTATCAGGGAAGCTCTCGGGAGCTTTGCAAGTACAGTGCCCTCTCATAACCCTTGCCTAGTGCACCAGTATCTTTGAAAGCTTTCAAGATGATAGGGAGTTACATAAATGCCAAGTACTCTTACATGTAAAAAATCAAAGGTCATATAAAGAAACATATTCTGCTGCCAAGGGATGAATAATCCTGAGGTTAGAATATGCCTTCTAATGTTTCAGTAAGACATGAAAATGCTACTACTTGAAGAAAGCACAAGGGACATGTACCCATCTATGATTAGCATCAGGCATATGTCTCGTCAAAATCTGGCGTGTCAGTTTGTGGCAAACTTACCATGATCAATGTCAACACAGCACTTGTTTTACTATCAACAGACCTGCAAACTTCCCTGTTAAGGTGAAGAGCAGGTATTTTATACTTTCACTTGCCTGACTGAGCAAAACCGTTAGGTATACACCAGGTACCATTTCTCTTCCTTTTTATAGTCCGATTGCACATTTTTATATTGATGAGATTAAACACCTTTGACATCAACAGCCATCATTCAGGTGTACACACCTCCTTTATAACTCAGTATCCCGCTCCGTATGTATCTATATTCCCTACCAAAAGGAAATATGAGAAGGCAGCTGCTGTAGCAAGCTGAATGAACGTTCTTTTCAGTCTTCTCTTTATCAACTATCTCTGCGTTTCCATGCTACACCCTTTTTGTTATACATCTGCATTCATATTTATGTCTCTCTGTGTTTATTGCCCACTCAAAATCCTTAAGAAGTACCACCAGTGAAGAAATAAAATCACCTATATTAATTTAAAATCATATCTTCCAGTTCTACATTGTTGCACATTGTGCTTCTTCCAAAGGCAGCTATATCATTACAGGTACTTGGGTGCATAAAGTGATACAGAGGTTTCTATGGCAATTATTCATTTTAATTGAAAATTGTGTAGGGAAAAACTCATTTCATGTGCAGCATGCAATTTGCATTTGTTTCTGAAGAATCTGAACTTACTCAGGGTGAGTTGTGAATTGCTATTTTTCAGGAGGATGCAATCTTTAAAATTCTGTCTGGGGGTGGGAAACCGAGGGGGGTTTTGGTAAGATTGTTAAGCCTATTAAAATTTAAGACCATTTATCCATTTATGCAACTAGACTATCTATTTTTTTACTGTTGGGTAAAGATTTTATGCTTCAAATGAAAGAGGAAGAGTTAAAAATCAAATTGATACAGAACGTCCTTGAAGCTACAAGGTAGAGGAACAACAACAAAAAAAAGTAACACCAGAAAGGACAACAGAAAGACAGCATGCTGATGGAGGCAGGTCATCAGTGAGACCAAATCCACAAGATCAAACATTTGTATTTTCACATATTTTAGCTACTGTGTGTTAAAAAAAATAATGAAGACAAAGTTAGTTCCAGCTTTAATATAGTTTAAAGTGTCAAAATAAGAGTTGGAAGGAAACAATTGTTTTACCTTGCTTAGCTAACAAAATAAAGCTATAACTTATTTTCCTATAGGAAAATAGGATTTCTTTCCTCCCCCAATTCCCATCACCACAATGAGTCAAGCACATTTTAAGCCTTAATTTACAAGAAAAATCAAATCAACTACTTCAAGTGATGAGGACCTGGAAACGATCTCTGAACTGCGGTTTCATATTCACTAAATTTATAGCATTGCCTTTTCTGAAACAAAACTCTCCTTATTTTCTATCTATATCATCATAAGACTGTATAGGCTAGGTGCCAAAAATGTCTCAAGTTGAAAATAGTCCTTGTCTCCTTCATAAATATTAAATAAATATTAAATTGCTGGGAGGGTAGGGGAAGAAGTCGTCTTTACCAGCCACAAAATCCTCCTAACTGAGCAAAATCTGCATTTAAAAACATTTGGCCATGGCAGTATCTGAGGAGAACCAGAGGAATAATTTTAACAATATACTTTTGGTATTAGTGTATTTGGTTCATTGCATTTCCATACTTATTTAGAATATCTAAAATGGAAAAAGGAAGAATATGACTCCTAACTTCAATGTCAATGATTGCATCACAGTTCAGAAGAATGCAAAATGGCACGAACATGCTTTTCATAGTACATGACATCCATTTTGAATAAAATAAACCCCCTGAAGAAAGGCACAGGACTGGGAAGCAGACATTCCTTCCATCTGACCAAACCACTCTTTTCCTGGCCCACAACAAGTTCTATTTTGGTCAGAAAATATTTTTGCAAGACAGGAGAACCAACTTGCTTTAGAAAGAAGCGTGAACATGAAAGGGGCCTCAGCAAGGACAATCTAGCAGCAGAAGGCTTTTCACTGCATGGACAATTTGGTCTATTTTTGGCACCTGCTCTACCATATGCTGACAGCTATCATCTACCTCATCTTCTGCTACAGTTAGGACCCTCTTTTGATACTAACCTGACTTCCTTCTTTTTACTACCTGACTTTCTCATAATTACTAAAATATAGAGCAATCAATAGAAAAGTTTCCTGATGTTTTTTCATGCTTTCTGACATAAAAGAAATATACTCTCATTCCTATGTCTGTCATTCTTACAAGTATATATATAGAAAACAACTTATTGAAAGGAAGTAAAGCTAAGGGCATGGAAATTTGATTTGAACATGGTAATATCCATAGTTACTCAGTTCTGATGGATATAAAGGCTGCTACTGGTGGTGCTCCTCTTCTAAGGGTCTGTTTCCTACACAGAACTTAACCCTACACCATTGTGTACCCTACACCTAACTCAACAGCTTCCATGAATTTTCAGGGTTTGAGAAATATAGTTATTAAACAGCAATTTTCATGGTACTGAAGGGAGAAGTAAGATCTGAAGGTTGGTTTTGGCCAACATTAAGAGACAGGTTTGAAAAGACTGTGGCTGAGGCACTGCTCTCAATATATTAAATGTAATGACTGGATCTAGTAGAAAGCTGCTTTTTATAGCCAAATTGTATGCCTAGCTAGGGGAAGTAGGAAAGGAAGAAAAAAAAAAAGAGCAAGCCTTTACAGTTGTGCTTGCCATCACTTACTAAGAAAACCACCAAGATATCAGAGCCATAAATACCTCTTTCCATTTTGGCTCAGTAACGCAAGCATCAAAAGCATGTAAAGGAAATCTCTTTCATACTTATAAGAACACATACATATACACACAGAAAAAAATTGCCAATGAAAGCTGTAACTTCATTTTCAGAACTGTTAGAATGTTTTCCATGTAGGACTTGGATGCACTGCTCACTCCCCTCCGTATACTCAAGTCTGGAAATGTCACACAGAATGCAAAGTTTTCCCAGAGTATGAAAGACTAAATATCCCTGACTGAATGACCTAAAGTTTTTCTTGACCACATCAAGACATTTTCCTGTCTAATAGATGCACAGTAATCCCTCCATAAAATTAATCATCAACTATTCATCGAAGTCTTGGGACAAGCTAAAAGTTCAATAAAGAGTGTGGTCCTTTAAATTTACACACTTCAGCTCCTCACATTTCCTGTGGGGAATATAAATTGCTTCTAAGTACTTACTATGCTGCATGCCATTCAAATTCTGTTGCTTCAATTCATTATCTTAAAAAGTAATACAGACTTCAATTATTCGTTGTAAAAGTACAGATTTAGCTAAAGTACACAGAAAATTCAATTCACACCAAAATGGCTACAAAGTTCAAATTACTCTATCTGCAGTCCTCCCACGTCCTTCTCAGCATCCTTTAAAATGTCACTTATTTTATAAAAGATATAGATTTTGTGAGTATTGATGTGCTCTATCAACAGACAAGTTCTCTCTGCTTTTAGTTTTGCAGACATTATTTACCCATCCAAATCAGTAACGATTACAGCTAAAATAAAGGGGTCCATGTGAGGAAAGGTTACAGGACTAGACTTACGGCTCAAAAGTTTGCACCTTATAAACCTCTCATGTTCAATCCTGAATTCAAAAGGTACTTATGATTTCAAAGAAATTGCAAATCAAATGATTACACGCTACAGGAAATTAGATAAAAGAGAAAGGAACCACTTCAACACCATAAAGAGATTATATTCAGCTATTATATTAATAGCAAAAAAACATATTTTGATTGCAGCTTCTGCAGGTATAAAATGACAGGTTTTAGACTCCACTTTTATTGAAGTGCATAGATCCACAAAGCATTTTCAGTCCTGCAAGGTGTTTTAAAGTCTTGTAATCATTCAGCGAAGCATTTGGACAGCACTTCTTTAATTTTAAGCAGAGGAATAACTGCACTTGTTAAAATGCGTTCTAGAGTATGTAGCACCTTTCAGAATAAATTCAAGCAGTAGAATTAAGTATAAAATACTGTTGAACTTCTGCACCACAGAAATCAACACCATAGGTTTTGCATTTTTAAAGCTGATGAATTTATTCCTCATAACTTTAGTTTTAATTTCTTTACAGAATCTAATGTAATCCTTATGTTAACATTCTATTATGTAAAATGCAATGCTTTTTCGTTTCAGATTAAGATAAACATCTTAGAAATATATCCTACTGCAGTGATAATGCCCTTCTTTTTGTAAGGAATGGACATTTTCCTGTCTTTTTTCCCCTCTAATTTAACTAAAATTAAAAAATCTCTGCATGGTATAATTGGAAAAATCAAGGCACTACACTCGAGCATTTTTATTAGCTGTAACAGTAAGAACACCTACTACATCAACTGCATATTGCACTAACAACCAAATTGCAGTACACTTGAAACAAATAGTGGGATTATATACATATCTATATAAAATATATATAGATATGTATACACACAAACACTAATAAAAGCAAGTGACAAGGTTTATGGACTACTTCTTCCCTTGTCACCCTCTCACCACCCATAAATGCTTTTCTAAGATACTTTGCAATAATGTTTTCTAAATTAGCTTGCAATAAGAATTTCAAATATTCTTCTTTTCCTTTAATACTAACATAAAATTTTATATGCAAGACAGTACTTCAGTGAACCCCTCCTCCAAAAAAGATTATAGAATAATTATAGCTGAAAACATATATTCCTAGCAAATATTTTCAGATTAAAATATTAAAAGAAAAAGATTTTAAACATTTCTGTCTCAGAAAAAAATGATGCAGAACCATGAGTTCAGGAAACGATTTACCTTTCTTGTCATCAAAGTACAGTGTCTGTTGAGCTGGATTTGACCACTGGAGGGAGGTGTTATCATTTTGATCGACCCTGCAGGTCAAATTTGCTGTTCCCCCTTCCACAACCGTAACGTTCTGTGTAAGTGGAAACTGCCCTTGGCTGCCTGAGGAGGGAGAGGAGGGGAGAGGTGGAGAAGGGAAGGGAGAAAGAGAAAAAGAGAAAGGATTTAAGTTCTAGAACTGAATTTATTGCAGCAGCTTCCCACAGATGACAGAGCCTGAATTCAGTGTGATCTATTCTGAACAAGGAAATGTAGTAAAATAAATTGAAAAAAAAATATATTCACAATATATTCTCTGTATCTGAGAAACAGATAGATTAACTAAGAAATTGGGATTTTTTTTTTTTCCTTTCTGTCCCCTGTAAGCCATACTAATTAGTTCCAAAGAAATACTCTCCAATTTTATCTCTTCAGACACACGTATACATCCAGGATATGCCCCCACATAGGGCTCACATGCTATGCACCTACACAGATGTCTCAGTACAGACAATATAGTTAGATGGCTGTTCAAAACACCACTGAAAGTGTAATATAAAAATCTGCACAGGATTTTTAAAATAGAGGGACAGAGCAGCCTTGACTCCCTGTTTATGCTTTTTAAAGAACTCTCAGGACGATGTTTTTCCTGCCAGGTTTGGAAAGTTGTTGGAGAGCAAATGTAGTGTGAACCTAATACTCAATGCATCCTCTGTTGAGGGAATACAAGCTGATCTCATAAGAAAATGGAAGTGATGATGTAGTAGCTCTCTTTCACATCTGTGATTCTGTCCCAAAGCATTATGAATCACATTAAGTGCAAGTGCTTGCTGAAAAGTCACTGGGAAGATTTCCAAATACCTCTACACAATGCAGGAACAGTATCATCTAGGTTCTTGAATCACAAGCATTTTCAATGGCATATTTAAACTAAAGCGTTTATGTATTGTGAGAATAGCACACACCTCGTCAAACAGCACATTCTGACAGAGTATCACAACGAGGGAGCAAAGGAAAAACATGGAAGTCATTTTTAACAAGGGTGGGGGAAGAAAAGTTCTTCAATAATAAGCAAGACACATCATTTTCTGGGAGATATAATAATTTACTCAAGGATACAATGCAAAAGAAAGACAATCCAATAGTCTTAAAACAAATGTATCCTTCTTTCTTCCCCTCCTTTTATACCGGTTCTATTAATACAAGAAGCACTCAAGGGCAGGTAGAGCTGCTAGCATAAGTAGCATAATGCCAGGATTGACACTCAAGTTGGATGTGTCAAAAGTGAAAAATCTCTCTACAGTCTACAGGACTGTTCACTCTACAGGAGTGAACAAGCTCATAGATATGTCCTAAGTACCTCAAGGAAATTATATATACAATATCCACTAATCATACCAATATAAAATCAGAAATCTGGCATAAAACCTTCACAGAAAAATCCCATTTTAGTTGCTCTCATCACAGCTGTTCTCAGCGAAATGAAACTGAAGCATGCCTTCCACGTTGAAGGCACAATAATATGGAAGTCTGCCATCTAGTATACAGATTTTTCAGATGAAGGAATTACTAAATAAGTGATTAATAACTGAACTTCTATTTGACCTGATACAACAAAAATGTAATTCCAACCAGGTTTTGATAGCTGTTGACATCCCTATGTAAAATGGTTTTGATGGCCTTAGGCCTGGTACATAAGCATCTATGGCACTGAAACCATTAGTGTTTAGGTAGTCTAACACTCTCAACAAATACTCTACAATAAAATTTTTCTACTGCCTAAGTGTTTATATCCTGAACAAATTAATAAATTATCAGCAGTATTAAGGAAAGGTCATCTCAATAAATGAAGTTACAGTAAATCTTTTATTTAAACAAAAACACTTCCTTGTCTTGATTTTAAACAAATAAATATACAAACAAATAATCAAATAAATAAATAAATAGTTTTCTATCAAAATGCCAAATCTGAGTAACTTGTATAATTTGTATAAGTATCAGATTTGTGTAGATATCTAAAGATCAAAATTTACTATGTATTGATATTTACTATAAGAGGGTATTTACTATTAACAGGATAACAGATACAGCAAATAAAATATAACAAATATTGAAAACACCATGGCTAATTTAAATGCTGCAAACAATAAATGCCAAAATTCTCGTGACATCCTCTGTATCTGACACTTCATTAATCAAACCCTGCTTCTTGAAAACCACACGTTGAGAAATACTTGATGAGTGAAAAATCATAAACAAGGATAGAAAAAAAAAAGAAAACAGAAAAGATTTGTCATTTCCTTCCATTTCTCCTCTTTCAATTCCAATGTGTCAAGGAACCTCAAGATATTGCATAAATTGATTATCGCTTAAATTAGAATTTTAAAAATCCTGAAAAATGCACACAGCCTGTTATTACTTCCACTAAATTACAGGCATCTTACCAAAGAAATAACCTTCCAAAGTATGAATGGTGGATAAGAGGTTATGGGGGCTAAAATATTTTTTGCATACAAGAAGCATTAAACAGAACCTAGCGCCAGAGATTAGCACAGTGAGATCTGTCATTTACATTAACGAATGGAAGATAATTTAATAAAAAAAATGCTGTAATGATTTAGGACCCTATTAACATGATATGGGAGATCTCCCTGGGATTACCCTATATTCTGTTTCTGATATTACAGTTCTTACTATGAAGGTTATGCAGTCTATCATTTGCTAATGACTGTCAAGTAATCGACTTGTTTGACCAGAACAATGGTTAGTAGGTAAACTGTTCTGATCAACCATTTAAATGGAAACTAGATGCCATGATCTGAAAGAGGTCAGAAGAACTTTCTTTTCTCTGGCCACTCTACTGCGTGCTGATGTTTTGGAAGCAAGAATTAATCTAGCATATAAAAGTGAAACCAAAGCATTCATCCCATCCCTTACCAATACAGAAGCTGTGTGGATCTGGAGAAGACGCACACAGCTTCATAGGAAGCTTGGAGTGGAGAAAGAGGTACCGAGAAAAAGAGCCATTTAATCTGGAAACCAGCACAAGTGGAAAGAAGTGAGCTTTTGTGGAACAAAAAAAAAATGACAAAGCAAGATCAAAAGGGGGATACTGCACACCTCTTCATAAAGACCAAAATTATGAGCAAGTGACGGGAAAACTAAGAGAAATATTTATGAGATTTACTTTATTGTTTGTATCAGCATCTAACGAGGGTTATTGAAATAGGAACTTGGGAGCTGGAAGGACTGGAGAAGGTTGTAAAAGCCAATAGCAGATAGATGAACTTCATAGAAAGTACCAACATCATGCCATTTAACACAGCATTGTAAGTATCAAAGAAGTGGTTTTATGCCACTAAGGATTAGATCTGGTCCTGGGGGGACTGACAGTATTTTGTGGGAGAGGCCTCATTTCTGTTAAATAGGTAGGTAACACGTGCCCAGCAAAGCTGCCAGCCCATGCAAGCGCTCTGTGGGATGAGGAACCCCGGCCATCGGGGATGCAGACAAGGCGTTCTCAGTCACTTCTAGGTACCACCACTGAGCTGTGGGGACAGCAGGCTCCTGCTGCAGCACAGCAGCCCACGGCTAAAGGCCACATCATTCCCCAAGGGACTTTCTTTGGAAAAACCTTTGTGCCTGGGATAACTTATTACCACTGCAAAAAAACCATTCATACTCCCAGCATTGAGTATGCTGGTTTTGATCCATATGAATAGTCCGATTAAATCAAGAATACTTGGTGATGAGCCATCAATAAGAAGGCAAGCCTCAAGACCCTGCCAGATTGAGGCCAGCATGTTAAAAGAAACACAGTTTTCATCATCATTTCAACAACTGGATGCTACCACTGTGGTTCTCTAGTATGAATGGTTCTTAATATAGTTATTAAACTCCCATTTCTTAATTTCTTCCTTAACTCTGGGAGCAGAGATTGAACAAGACAATGTCCTCTAACAAAAGCATTCTGCCTTGGCCTAAAAATTCTAGTAATGGAAAACAGTAACTTCAGTAACTTCTGTCAGAGAGCAATGGTCATCATTGTTTAAACAAGAAAACAGGATTTTATTCCTAGTCTGAATTTGCCTCACTGTAGCACCTAGCATCCACTGGCTCTTGTTATGTCTTTTTCCCTGCTCTGAAGAGCCCTCTATTATCAAATTTCTCTTTCTTTTGTAGGCACTTAGAGACTGTGATCATATCACCCATTAACCTTCTCTTTGATAATCTAAATAAATTGAGCTCCTAAGTCTTTCTGTAGAAATCATATTTTTCCAATCCTTTAATTAGTCTCTGGCTCTTCTCCGTGCCCTCTTCAATTTGCCATCTTTTTTCTGAAGTGTGGAGCCCAGACCTGGAAACCCCACTGTAACAGTCACGGAAGGAAAAAACACAAAGGTGACACCACTGCTCTCCCAGCGCTTCATATTCTTGTTTGCACGCCTAAATGAGTCCCCTTTGGCCACAGGATCAGATGGGGACCCAAGTTTGACTGATGGTCTACCACGACGCTGTTGTTTTCTCTCAGACACCGCTCCAAAGACAACCCCCCATTCCAGTTCTCCTGCTGTAGCTCTGAGATGTATGGCCCTGTGTTTCACCGCACTGAAACACATGTTTCTCTGAGCCCAGCGACCTGTGCTCTTCATTATTTCGTATATCCACAGCCTTTGTGGCATCCGCAAACACTGCTGGCAACAATTGTGTTTCCCAGCATGTTTCTAAAAACCAGCTCTGAAAACCATTTAAATAGTACATACCAACTGCTTTTTCCTATCCAGACAAATGCATAGAAACACGACTGTTCAGTCGTGAGTTCTTATTTATCATTACACTTTCATCCTATTTTTTCAAACAGTTCTAATCTGCTTAATGCTTGTAAGGTTGGTTTTGACTAAGTTTTGGTTACTACTCAAGATGGCATGCTATTTCAAGTCAAAGGCCTTACAGCAATCAAAAGATTTTAAAGATTACAGTTACCTTTCTCTAGAAATAACTGTAATTTAAGAAGTCATAAAAATATTAAATTGGTCAAACATTCATTTATAAATATATTCAAAAAACATACTGAAAATAAATTCATTCTTAATGAAGATTTGTTTTAAAACAGAGCATAATAAAAGTTTCTATTAAAGCAGAAAATTTAAGTACAAACTAATGTTCATATTTCCTTTAATGGTGGTGATGTCAGTAAGACATAACCCCATGAAACTAACTGAAATCTCAGCTTTCAAAATATGAGATTTTGAAAGGATTTGAAAAGTATTCCTAACTCTACTAGTGATTTCTCACATGACCTCAGGCAATCCATTCAATCTATGCTTTGCTAACCAATCTACACAAAAGAAATAATGATGCTTATTCAACTTGTAAAAAGATTTGGCTGAAAAAAGGATTCAAAATATTTTTTTTTTATTTTTTATATATGTATTTCCACTTCCTCTCATCTGATTTCAGCCCACACTTCTGCTGATACGAGACAGAGAATTGTACTTATGGGGAACAGGGGCTTGAAACAGTGATAAAATAAAGTTTATAATGCTACCGTTTGAGTTTATGGATGAAAAATTATATTACTTTGTTGCATACACTGTTCAAATCACATGAATATTCTGGTTTGTGCATATATACTGTTAAACATTTCTATACTCATTCTACAAATGATTTGAGATAATTTCTACTCTTCCCATAGAAACATAGCTTCCTTTTTTGGTATAAGTCCTTGTAATAAACAAGTTAACTTTAAAAAATGAATGTCTATTTGTGGATTTTTTTTATATTTGATGCACAAATTTTGGATACCATCAAGAAGTAAAATAGAAAAGACAGTGGATTTCCAAGAATTTTTAGATGACTTCCAGATTTTAGTAATGAATCCAAGTCTGCCTAAATCTCTTTAATTTCTGAATTGGACTCAATAATGTCACAAATACAAAACCTCTTACATCATACTTAATTTATCTTGTTGAAAAACAAAAGTGATGATAGAAACTGCACTCAGACCAATACCGAACTAAATTCTTCTTTAGTCCAGCAAAACTCCTACGTGGTCAGTATGCATGAGCAGTAAGGAATAAAGAACATAGCATATGACTTAATAATAATTACTTATATGTTAATTTTCAACATCCAGTGGAAAACCTCTCAGCACTTCCCACACTGCTCATCAGTGCATTAAGCACTTCCCAGATACATCATCTTTTAGTCTGCATTGTGCTAGCTGAACAAACCAAGACGTTTTATTTGCCTCTCACCGGATGGCCCCTCCATTCCCGGAACAACTTGGCAGCCCTTCTCTTCCTTGAACACGAGCAGCCAGGATTCTACACTCCGCTCCAGAAACCTTAGTGGTATGTTGTACAATGGCATCAGTAATTCCTTATTTCAGGTTGCAGGTATGGACATGACACCCAAATTTGGTTCTTTCGGTAAGGGCAGATACTGAGACTTGCTTTAGGAGATGCACCAGGGGAAAAACACCTACCATGTGGGATTACATGGTGATGATAGGGCACTGGGACTGCAAAGGCCAGGACTCTCTTGAAAGTACGTACCCCCCATGCTATCCAGGCTTTTGCTGCCTGTCAGCTTTTAGAGAATGCAGAAAAAAAGCATGATGCTGATCAGTGCCAGGAATATGGGAATTATCCCCGTTTAGGTGAAGAAACAGAAGGTGGGAGTGTAAGATGGGGGGTGTGGTGGGTAAGAAAGTAAGATGGGGCAGAGGAGGGGCTGAAAGTTGTATCCTTCACATCACTTTTAATTTGCATCAAAGAGAATCCCCCCTCAAATGCTACTTAGTAAGTATCAAAGGGACATTTTATTTTTATAAACATCTAGAAAATGCAGAACATGTAAATAATACATACTCTTCTGAACACAGTTCAGTGCAATTTACTTCCTACTTTACTATTAACTGAGGTGATTGAGATAATGAATCTGACTCAGATGATCACCATTCTACAGACAGGGCTACCCATCCAGCTTGCTTGCTTTCTTCAGAAGAAATGGTTGGCAATGACACGTCTACCCTCCACCAGCAGGTCAGGTCAATCAGACACATCTGTATCCACTACAGTAAATACACTTACATTCTGTTCCATGATCAAACCTTGAGGCAAGTCAAACAATTTTACCCTCTGTCTGTCTGGAGTATACTAATAAAGAAGGAATGAAAAAACCACTCAACAACTGATGGCCCACATTACAATCCCCTGGTATCTGAAGAGGGAGCAAGAAGTTTCATTGGAAAACACTACAAGGTTATACAGAGATAAATTACAATAAGCAGTAAAGCTATTGCAAAAAGAAGGTGGCATCCAGATATCACTGTCACCATGCTGTATCCTGGTCCCTCTGCTCATTTCAGGGAGCTTTTTTAGCAAAATTATTTCAGCTATTTTGGCTAGATGGAGCTATAGTTAAGTATATTCTATCACAGGTTGTTTTTGAGATGCTTTGTGGAGGACCAATACTACTTTCCAGTAGAATTGACAGGCTCATATCTCATTAGCCACATGCTGTTTTCAGTCAAGAAAGGCTTTTTTTTTTTTCACCCAGAAATCATGGCTCAACTGCTTTTACAGATTTTCAAACTGATTTTTAGCTCAGTATGAGACAAGACTATGCAGAATAATTATCTTTATTTGGTCCAGTTTGGAAACATTCATTTTGTGAGTTCATCTCATGTTTATTTGTTTCTGTTTGTGGCAGTTTTTTTGTACTTTTTGCAATTAAAATGAAAGCTCTTTAATGAGTTCAACACTTCCATTTGATGCTTAGGTTATATATTCTAATCAATTTACTGGGCTAATCATAAATGTGACTTGATGCCTGTAAGCACTGAGAAAACATAATCCTGTCTTTACTTTTGTTTCCGCAGAGGTCTGCTTTTGTAGGAAACACTTATAAATTACGAGAGTTTCACAGTGTCAGTGCAGGAAGCTTTGCCTACTCATGTCACTGTATATCAGAAAGCCATAAAAAGAAATGGGTGTGGAAAGAGAGGAGGGACCGGACAGGCGGCGACAGGACAAGAGTGAGCAATCTTTCGGCACATTGGCTCTACCAGCTCCTGCGAGCCTGGCTGCCCAGCATCCCTATGAGGTAAATGAAGTTTATCAGCCTATGCGAGGGAAAGAACAGAGCCTATAGTTCTGTTCATTCTCACACAGAAAGCCTATAGCAGAGATTTATCCTTTTCGGTCTTGTGTAGAACCACAAGACAATGGGCTTTTTATTTGACATCTTTAGTGCATGATGTCAGACAAAACCAGAGCCCATAAAAAATGCCAAACTGTATGAGAGGAAATAAAGAAAATAAATCTTGAGCAAATTATTTTTGAAATCAGTCAGACTTTTTAATATTGACTTCAATAGGACCAAGCCCTGAAAGAAAAAAAAAACAAAAACAAAACCCACAACAGAGTAAATATTTGGGTAAGGAGACAAGAAACTTATTACTTCAAATAGCAGCTTGCATCTGCAGGGAGAATACATTAATTTTGGCCTTCTTTCTTAGCAAAGGAACTAAAAGATTAGAAACAAAACCCAGTATGATGAAACATCTAAATATACTAAATCAGTTTCCTGGCTTTCTCTCTTAATTTATATATGAAATAATGCAAACATCTCTCCAAGGAGATGAAGTGTTATTAGCTCATCTTTATCTAATTTAAAGAAAAATGATACTGTGAACTGCATTTCAGCAGGCATAAACTGAGGTCTGCATTACTAAGCAACTATTGTTTCTTCTAACTTTTCCACAGGAATGAATCCCTCTGTCTATCTTTTCAGCACAGATAGCATATAGAAGGTTAGTGTCTAGTATAAGTATTTTGAAGGAAACTGCGAAAGTAGTGTTATTTTATTTCATTTCTAAGAACAGTCTTAAGAGCATGGTAAAATATTGACTACAGATTAAAGAAGACAGTTTAACTCTTTATATGTAATCATCTGCTTTGCTGTATTCTGAGAGACAAGACAATGTAGCCTGTGTGCTAAACTGTATTCATATAGGATTTTTAAAGAAAGATAAATTTGCCTGAGCATAATTTGATACATAGAAAGTCTGTGACTGGGTCGATTGGCCTTTCCTAACTCGCTGTCTTAAATGGCAATAATTTAGTCTCATATCTGGATAGCATATACTTTTTAAAGCTGATCCCCAGAGAGAATGTCCTGTAAATTGTTTGCTCACTTAAGAAACATTGTTTAAAAAAGAAACAAAACAATAAAAAAAAATAAAATTGTGTGCTCTGCTAACTATCAAATGCTCCAGTAACAAAACCGCTTGCAGAGAAAATCAGAGTTAACGAGAACACTGCAGAAACTTACTACAGAATGACAGAGTTTTTGGAGAGAGAGGAGAAATAACTCAGAAAATAACTGTGAGCCCCAAACTGTGCATTCAAGGTCACTGGGCTTTTTTAAATGTTTAAGCAATTACTAAAATAATCCAAAGGACAAGAGCATGCTGATACAGCTGCTGATTTCAGACTATAGAATTTATATTAGCCAGCAAAAATAGAGGAGGAAGCCTTTGTTACTCCCTTCACTCCCTGTGTTTCAGGTGTACATTTCTACAGCAGCAGCTAACTCAAGATACAATTGATTCAGACTATATTTGAGTGAAGGAGATTGCAGGTGTAAAATTGAGAAAATTACATATCGAAGTACAATTATTTCATAAACAGGAAAAAATGAAAGAGAAACAATGGAATAAAAAGTAGGCACAAACAGTGCTATTTCCTAGGAACCTCGCATAAATGATGATTTTTCACTCTTTTCAGACTATCACCATGGTATTATTTGCTTGTGAATGGAGAAGAGTATCCAGTGATTCTATTTATATATTTATTTATTTTGAAAGGGGAAAAAGGCATTCCCCTCCACCACTCTAAATTCCCAATGGAAGTTACAAACCCAAAAATAATTAAAGTGAACTTCATCTTCCCACAACTGTGATAAGAGACTGCTGAATTTTCTCTTTCTCATAAGTGCAAATATGGTTTAGAGCTTTGTGCCACTTTTTGCTTTAAAGTGCTATGCTCAATTCTTTGTGCCTCAACAAACTGTAAAGCCCTTTTTCTCTAAAAGCAGGAAGGCACCCAATTCTAACATGAACAATAAGGAATTGGGCACTTTCATTTCTTTGAGGATCTGGGCCTCATTGTCATCACATTTCCAGTCCTAATCTGTAAAATAGGAAAAAAAGCATTTTTTTTACTTCACATCAGTGCTCCAAGAAGAAAATGCACAAAAAAATTACACAGAAGCCAGATAATAGGGTAATGGAAGAAATACATAAAGCTACAGTGGAGACAAATATACATACACATACAACCATATCAAATCTACCTCTTGCTTCAAAGTTAGAACATACCACGTGCTTTCTTCTCCCCCAAATGCAAGCGTTTCATCAAACTAACTGGTACTTCTTGCAGCTAACACAACCAAAAAAAAGTAAGGCAAATCACCTGTCATAAAACTCAGTCTAGAACCTCCACTGGTTTAAGATGGCATCAGGCACTATCAGGTTCACATCAGTCATGTACTTGGCCATCCATGCTACTGAAAGTACTTTCTGTAACAATTATTACTTCACTGTTCAAATCTTCTCTGAGTAACAAATGAAATGAAGTCCTGGACATGATATTTAAAGAGAAAATTAGAGCTGTAAACACATGACTTATCAGACTTTTAAGGACTGACCAACAACCACACTACACAGGCTTCTTGGAGGTGCACAAGCAGGCAGTATAGCTCAGGGCTATACTGAATGTGTTCTACTGCTTAAAGGCAGGTTTAGGACAAAGGCGACTTAGTGACAGAACCAAGGTTTTCAGAAATTGAAGAATATTTAGGGGGTTTTGGGACAAAGTGAAATTCATCTTTAGAAACATAAAGCATGTCAACATAAACAAGGTAAGATCATAAGCTAATGATGATGTTTCTACAGTGAGCAATGACACTAACATTGATAAGAAATTTAACTTACAAAATCTATTTCCAATAGCAATATACATGACATTCAAGCAATATTAGCCCACCTCAAAAAAGTGACTTTTGCAGAGAATGGAGGAAAGCTCCTAACTTGCCCAATGTAGGCCATGCCCCAAAAACCATCATACAGATAAAACAGTAGCCAGTCAGCCTATACTGCTTGTATTTGCTATGTCAGAGTTTTGTATTTTACTTCAGCATCAAGAATAGTTAAATAAACAAGTTCTCCAGACTTGGTGGTCAAAAATTGACAACTGCACTGTAACAAACAATCTGGAGGCAGCACTCTGCCTGAATACTGCTTTCTGTCTTCTGATTAATTGCTTACCTACAATAAATAATCAGTTAAAAGTATAAAATTCTCTGCTTTGGATACTTCTTTCTTTCACTGTGGAAAGTCTCTATAGAATAAGAGCCAGGCAAAAGGAATAATCAGCAACTTCAAGCAAAAGATCCGACTCTAGTTACGTGCACACGAATCTGAACAGTTTACCCAAACGGCTACAAAAGGACAAGAACAACTTAACATTGCTGATTTTTCTAAGACGACTGTAACAGAACCAGGGTTGTCCACACCCAGCATCTCATCAGTGAGACAGCAATTCTGTAGTATGTGTGCCAAAAAAGTTTTGACACCAATATCATTATGATGTGCAACAGGACAATAGGAAAAGAGTATCTGAGGCTAAACATCATGGGAAGACTACACTTATATTGTCAATTCAAAAGGAAAGCATGCAGCTACACATGCTATCTGACTTACACTGTGAGTTCTTTATATATCACATCAAACAACTCTCATGCAAATGTTTAGCAATGATAAAGTATAATTTAAAATATACCGTCAGTGTAATTTGAATACAGTGTGTTAATACAAATGATCCCTTAGCAAGTACTTATAACGGCTCTAAAACTGACTGCAATGAAATGCGATCTAAAGCACATACTTTTCACACATTTTCTGTCCTGTCTCCATGTGATAACTCGTTGCAAGCCACAGATGTTTGGCACTGTGATGGCATGACCCAGTCATTTACTCTGTTGAAGTCCACCACACTTCAACAAGTGCAAAAAACCCCAACCAACCAACCAACAACAACCAAAAAAAGAAATCAAAGAACACCACAAGCGTCCTGAGGCCATCCGGCCTGGCACAGCACAGTTCTGCTTTGGAGAAATGGTCACAAGAGCTGAATAAATATTTTGTGTGAGAGATTGTCTTTCTAGTTCTGTACACTCAAAATATCCAGAAAATCCTGATAAGCATCCAAAGGCTTACATGTTTATCTGAAAGTAATGCAAACCGTGCCAACTCTTTCAAGTGCACGTGAATAACAGAAGTTCTGTTTACTTAAACACAAAACCAAGAATTAAAATGATATCAAAGTGGTTCTGTAGATATATATTTTAATACTCTTAACAACAAATATTTTCAGTATCTAGAAAGTAAATACTGGGAAAAGTGCCCTGAAGCAATGCCCAAAGTTTACAGCAATAAATCTTCTTTCAAGCATGCTCCATTCAGAAGCAGTTTGAGAGGTAAATAAGGGGGGTAGGGAAGAATATGAAATTATCATCACAGTTCTGCAACAATCATAAGTGGGGGAATCTCATCTTTCTCAAATAAGGAATTACTAGAAGCAGGACACAGATATGTAACTTCAGGAATGTCCTGAAAGTTAATTATTACAGGCTCACAAAAGCACTTTATCTTTCTAGCTAAGGGACAACACAACATCCTTGTCTCTAAATTGGAGACACAAGGATTTTACAGATGGACCACTTGGTGGATAAGTAATTGGCTAGATGGCCACACTCAAAGAGTTGCGGTCAACAGCTCAACGTCCAAGTGGAGACCAGTGTTGAATACCGTTCCTCAGGGGTGTCCTAGTTTCAGCTGAGATAGAGTTAATTTTCTTTCTAGTAGCTGGTATAGTGCTGTGTTTTGGATTTAGGATGAGAATAATGTTGATAACACACTGATGTTTTCAGTTGTTGCTAAGTAGTTGTAGTGCTTATACTAAGTCAAGGACTTTTCAGATTCTCACACCCTACCAGGTGCACCAGAAGCTGGGAGAGCACAGCCAGGACAACTGACCCAGGCTGGCCAAGGTGGGATCACTGCTGGGAAACAGATTGGGCATCAGGTTGTTTTCTTCTGCATGTGGTGAGCAATTGCATTTGTGCATCACTATTATTATTAGTAGTGGTGGTGGTATTGTTATTCTCTTCCTTTGGTATCCTATTAAACTGTCTTTATCTCAACTCATGAGTTTTCCATTCTCCTCCCCATCCCCTTGCGGGGAGAGGGGTGAGCAAGCAGCTGCGTTGTGCTTAGGTACTGGCTGGGGTTAAACCACAACAGGGGTTGGTACTGGAACTGGCGCTGTTCAACATCTTTGTTGGTGACATGGACAGTGGGATCGAGTGCACCCTCAGCAAGTTTGCCAACACCACCAAGCTGTGTGGTGCGGTTGGCACGCTGGATGGAAGGGATGCCATCCAGAGGGACCTTGACAGGCTTGAGAAGTGGGCCCATGCGAACCACATGAAGTTCAACAAGGCCAAGTGCAAGGTCCTGCACGTGGGTCGGCGCAATCCCAAGCACGACTATAGGCTGGGTGAGGAATGGATTGAGAGCAGCCCCGAGGAGAAGGACTTGGGGGTATTGATTGATGGGAAGCTCAACATGAGCCAGCAGTGTGCGCTTGCAGCCCAGAAAGCCAACCATGTCCTGGGCTGCATCAAAAGAGGTGTGACCAGCAGGTCGAGGGAGGTGATCCTGCCCCTCTACTCTGCTCTTGTGAGACCCCACCTGGAGCACTGCGTCCAGCTCTGGGGGCCCCAGCACAGGAGAGACATGGAGCTGTTGGAGTGAGTCCAGAGGAGGGCCACGAAGCTGATCAGAGGGCTGAAGCCCCTCTCCTGTGAGGACAGGCTGAGAGAGTTGGGGTTGTTCAGCCTGGAGAAGAGAAGGCTCCAGGGAGATCTAATTGCGGCCTTCCAGTACCTGAAGGGGCCTGCAGGAAAGCTGGAAAGGGACTGTTTATCAGGGAGTGCAGTGACAGGACAAGGGGTAGTGGGTTCAAGCTGAAGGAGGGTCGATTTAGATTAGATGTTAGGAAGAAATTCTTTACTGCGAGGGTGGTGAGGCACTGGAACAGGTTGCCCAGAGAGGTTGCAGAGGGCCTCTCCCTGGAAGTACTGAAGGCCAGGTGGGATGGGGCTTTGGGCAACCTGGTCTAGTGGAGGGTGTCCCAGCCCATGGCAGGGGGGTAGGAACTAGATGATCTTTGAGGTCTCTTCCAACCCAAACCATTCTATGATGAGAATACCATTTGAAAGGTTGTTAATCAAGACAAGCAGATGTCTCTCTCCCCTAGCAACAAGAACAGCTGAAATGCAAATAGTTAAAAAATGAGAAAATTACAGTCATATTGAGAGATGTTCACAAGAAGACAAAGTAACTTGCCAGTCCTAGGTTGAGGTATCAGCCTAGAGCAAGTGTTCTGAAAAATGCTGCACGGGTCCATAGACTCTTTAGGATTAGTGTGAAGATTCAGCCCATCTAGGATAATACAGGCTTTGGGATTGTTTTTTTCGTTTGTTTGAGGGGAGGTTTGGTTTTGGTTTGTTGAGAGGTTTTTTTGGGTTTGATTGGTCTGTTGGTTTTTTAACAGGAAGAGGAGACAGCTAGGTTGCCATATATTTTTGTATAAGTTGTTCCAGAATGTACTAGTATGGATCCACTGAGAACTACAAATATTCATATACAGAGCTTCAATATGGAGCATGTGACAAACAACAGCTAATGTACCAAAGCGGTAGATTAATCCTTTCCATAGACTTCCTAAATCAGATCCACAGTTTTTCACTGTAATCCTACATGCTTCATATTTTCTGTGAATTGAGAATTTTTGTAAGGTATTAAGTGTTAACAGCTGTCACTGCCTGGTCAAACTGTGCACCGGACATTTGCAACCGTTGGTGGATTCTACATGCTAAACTCGTGTTACTTATGTTTCCTTACAATTTAGTAGTGCCTAGCATTGTCTCAGGTGAGTGTCTCTCCACAGGCTGCACGTATTACCCCTTCATTCAAGTCAGATACTGAGCTGGTTTGCTTGCAGAACCTGTGCTGATCTCACAGATATTTTAGTAGCCTAATCATAGCCTTTCCCACTCTACCCTATTTAAATCTTGGCTTGAAATACTCTGGGGATATATGCAAGCATATAATCTTAATATTGGGTGAAGATATTTTGAAAAATAATATTTTTTTTTAAAAAAAGTAATGTTTAAGAAAGACTGAAATTACTAGAAATTCAGAAATAATTGAGAAAATTATTTTGGTCAGGAGAGGAAAAAGATGGGCTGAAAACATTAGAAACATTATTTTTTCCCTATGTGTTAAAAGCAAACAGTTTTTGTTCAGAAGAATCAATATACTTTGGTTTTCATTTTTCTAAATTAAACATTCCACCGAAAAAGAATTACACAACCAAGAAAAAAATGCAATTAAATCAGTAGATTCAATTCATTTTTTTTTCTCTTCATTTTGCCACAACCCCTTTCATCACTTCCTTGCTCCCATCTCTGGCACATTTCAAATCTATTGGAACAAATGCTCTCTCAGGCTGTCCAGCTTTTGAGTCATTATAAAAGAAAATGCTCTTGCATCTCTCCACAAATGCAGTTTTCCTTCTTCCTTCATCCTTAAAATAGATAACGGAGTTTGAAGTCCAACATGCAGGTAACCCATCTGGCAAGGACATTATTTTTTGTCTGTCTGTTTACTTATATTCTCTGTTCAATCACTCTTTCCATCTCAGCAGAACACAATCATGGTTTAAAATCCTTCAACTTTTAGCTTTGTCTTGCCACTTGCTGAAATTTCATCTGAGAGAGATGTTAAAAGACAGCAGGAGATGCAGCTATACAAGTCAGCTCCAAGTAGTGCTGTTCTTTGCATATTTGTAATGTCGAATGATATTCAGGAATCCCCAAACGGTGCCATCGCTGAACTGTTTAGCCTTATTTACAAACACTCCTGGCAAAAGTTCGCCCACTACTTTAAAACTTCCGTGTTTAAACAGAAGCTAGAATTTTTCGCTGTAGCAAACAGCTGAGCAAAAGTGAAAAGGAAAACTGTTGGAGGTTTGCCTTAGTATGTGCCCACACAATAGCTTTTACTCTTGTTAAAATACAGAAGTAAACGTGTATCTTGTACATGTTTACGCATATACACGCAAACAGGAGGAGGGATGAAGAACAACAGTGAAACAGCCGTCAATAAACCACCACTTTTTCCTTTGAATTTAACTTCTTTCTGCTTCAGACTATATATTTTAATTAGAATAGAACAGTATATCTGAACACTGATCTTACTGCTTCAGTTTGGAAACAAATCTGGACAAGTATCACCTGTCATCGTACTGGTACATTAAATAAATCCTTGATACCTGGACTTCAACACTTTCACTAATCTGTTTAGTTTGCTTCAGATCATATGTAATCCTCATAAGTAAATGAAGAAAAAGCAAAGATAGAAAAATCAGATTTTGATCAGAGACACTCTCCGTGGTGTTAAAATATCTGTTCTGATTACCAGATTGCCAGTGTTTTTCAGTGAAATACTCTGCAATTGTAAATAGTGCTAATTAAAATATCCTAGTGATAAATGGAGATCAATATCAAGAAGTTCTCTCAGTGTAACACAATATGGACATATTAAACACACTTTCAAATAAAATCCCTTTGATAACAAATATATTTACCATAAAAATTATTGTGAGGGGGTGTGTGTGTTTAAAGGCAGTACTGTCTTAAAGGTGGGAAATACTGTGCCTGCAGATGGTTTTGATCTGAAAAGGCAGTCCCTTAATGGATTTGTGTTGATCAATACATAGACACATCCCAGCCAACTGGGAACATTCCCTGAAGAAAGCAGTTCTGATTCTCACAGAGCAAAAGCCTGAATGATTAATAAAGGGTTTTCCACTTGTGATCATCTGTATATTCACAAAGTTTTCGTTACTGGTGATTTCACCCACCATGTCAATATTTACCGTCTTTGATGTTTGACTCCCTTTGTAGTACAGAGGAGATCTCTGAAACACAGCTCTGCTTAAGCAAATGAAAGTTCCAATATGAAACAACAGTTTCAAAACTGACAGTATTTGATTTTTTCCCTCTTTCAGTTTACACAATAAAATAACACCAGGAATTCCAACCAGAGAATGATCGCTGTGTACAGTTCTAGTAGCCCTTTTGAGCCTAAGTGGCACTGAACTATAAACAACAAAATTACTTAGGCCAGACTACACTTTCAGGCGCCTGAACCCAGGCTTGAACTAAAGAGATGAAAAGCAGTTTCCACCAAATGAGGATGTACATTCTCTTCTGTCCTGTACCCTTGTTACTTCAACATTTGCGCTTTTTCTCTGTTGTGCATCCTGACACAGAGCGGCCAATACCCTTCCGACAACCATTTACAGACTATTTGTATTTCAGAAAGACAGAGGAGGCTTCTTCTGGTCCAACCTTCTGAATAAAGGGACTATTTTCTCAGGTGACTGCTTTTTGTCAAATTTCTTCTGGGAGCCTAGGTGACCTGCTCCTGCTAGGATTGCATCCTGCTATTCTTTCATGTACGTGTTCCCTAATGAGTCTTGTACGCTGTTGTAGATGTGGCTCTAATTTTGTGAAATTTAGATACCACTTTATATAAAACTACGCAAGACTTTGGTGTACTTTGAAATAAAATCACTTACTCTACTGACTTTTTTCTTCCCTGAAGTCTATGAAATATCTATTGATATGGCAGTGCTGATCTGCAGCAGTTCTCCCTGCTGACTTAGACCAGCAAGCTGCTCATGAATCTAGCAGATGTTTCAGTTGTCTAGGCCAATGGAAACCTTATGGACCCTTTTTTCTTCATCTCCTCCCAGGAGCAAATGTTAGTACAGCAGATATCTGGATGTGTGCC
Source organism: Grus americana (assembly GCF_028858705.1). Taxonomy (NCBI): domain Eukaryota; kingdom Metazoa; phylum Chordata; class Aves; order Gruiformes; family Gruidae; genus Grus; species Grus americana. The sequence goes on from NC_072852.1 coordinate 104,233,972, forward strand.
ATGTAGCAACAGCGACAGGAAAAAGCTGCTGTGGCTTTGCTAAGCATGGTACTGTATACTGATGGTATTTTTTTCCAGTCCTCTCTTAGAGGGTTATTTACAAATGCCACACTCCTCATATATAGCCAAATATTAAATCACTTGTTTTTAAGATATGCCTGGACTTCCCCTGTTGCGCTATTGAGCCTTGGATTATTAAACAGATGTGAATCAGAAAAATACATTCATGTATTATACTATTTTTTCCCCTGCCAATACAAATTTAGAAGTGCCTAATGCAGTGCAAATTCCATTTAACATTGTGTCCCTAATAGATTGTAGAGACTGTCTCAAGGAAACTGTTAAGGAGATTTATGTATGCGAACAATTTCTAGTTTTTAAATTTAATTTTAAATAGATTAATTAAAAGGAAACTATATGCCTGAATTCTCTAGCTGCCCTCAAAAAGAGCTATATGGAAAATAATTTTTTTTATTATCACTTGACCTCACTTTCACAGTAGATGGAAGGAACAGTCTCTTATTCAAAATCTCTTAAATCAGTTTCTTTTTTTATTGTGACCTTTGGATCCCTTTTATTTGTGAGAATTTAACATGGGGTCTGTCATTTCCAGTGGTCTATGAATAAAAAGCTTCAAACCAAATACCATATTTTCCTGAAATTCTTGTCCTCACTGTTCTTAAAGGTAATGAGTTGGTATAACGAAAGGAAGCAGCAGAAAAACATTTTCCAAATTTCTTCACTTTATGCATTCCTGTATTTTTAGAAACAGGAATTCGTTAATCTTCTCTCATGAGCCAGTTAAATTCTGACTCCTCAGAAAACAGGCAAAGGGACAGGATGGGTGTACCTGTGTGAAGCCAATGGTAGAACTAGAAACTCAGTTAGAACTGACTTCTGCATTTCTGCAAGAGGCAGAAAAATGTTATTATTAGCTTCAATGACACCTGGACTGAAATCTTTGTCTCTTTTTAACTAAAAAAGCCTATTATATGTCCATAGGCCAGCAAAATAACTTTATTCATCAATTATTTTCAAATAGAAAAATTGCATATTTCTTAGGAAGTAATTCCAACTCCTCAACAAGGAGTCAACATTGAGGGATGACAACCCACAACAGGGGTGTCAATGCAACAATGCAAATTTTCTGTCTCTCTTAAAAACATATTTTGATAATATTGCATAATATTCCTTTATGGATCTGGAATGAAATTCACAGTTTAATTTTATTTTTTTCCTTTTGATTGCAGTTATTTTATCAGCTCCATATAAACACTCTGATATTTTTACAGCTAAGTTCTACTTTAAAATTTATTAATTTTTATTAAAAAAGGTAAACCTAAGGAGCTACAATAGCTGTATTATTGCTTTGGTATAGAAAAGTTTTAGTGAATTTTATAACATGTGAAACACAAGGGGTCTCTGCAATAACATTTTTTTTTTTTAAATCCACTGAAATGTAAGAAATCAGCAAGTATATTGATATGTGCATTAAAGTAATTTTCTAGATCAGTGAATCCATGTCAGTAATGGTTGACTAGATTTCTTACTTGGCTGTAAGAATATTTTAGTTGAAGTCTTTTATTTTATAATTTAATGAATTATTCTAAAGGTTATTTGGTACCCAACAAAATGTTGACTTGAATAAGCTTCTAGAAAAGAGAGAACAACACTCATTCTGCACATTGTTTGCTTCTGTCAAATCTACAGGATAGCCAAAAATTCTGGTATTGGTCACATTAACATCACCTTACTTCTTGCATTTTACATAATAAATTATGATACATAAATATGTTTTTTTACAGGTTTAAATCACAACATCATTTTCTCATGACCAAAAGGCAGGAGCGCTAACATACGTATCTTTAAAACCTAGCAAGGAAAGTGGCCGTGGAGTGACCATATATCAGGAAAAAAAGTTCAGTGCAGTTGGAGGTTTGCTTGCTCAATGCCAAGCATCTTTGGAACAAGCTTTAACCTTGCTAGCTTGGGCGAAAGTAGCTCAGATAACATAGCCACACATGGTTATTAACTGAATCAGCACCATACCCAAATGCCCATACAAAAATGAAACACTGAGTCCACTAAGGGGTGTTGCAGTGAGAGTCTGGAAGAAGAAAAATAGTCAGCAAGTGAGGATAAACAGCTTGTGAAGTAAGAAGCAGCAATATTCATTAAAGGAACATATGGGGCAACCACAGGTGAGCTGTTTCCTTAATCACCCTAAAGAAAGAACCATTTGAAAAACTAACAGAAATACTATTACGCAATTGGGAAATGCAAAGAAAAGAAGAATTTCTCAATTGCATCTATTATTGTATAGCTGTCAGGTTAGCAGCCCGGCAATTTGTGAGCTGCACAATGGCATGCAACATTTATGTGGTGGTTCTTGCAGTCAGTTCTACTGAGTGTTTACATTAGTATTGGGTGTTGATGGGGTTTAGTCATAAGAAGAAAAGGCAAACAGAGCAAGTGTGAGTTAAAATGCCTTGAAATATACTACAGATTCATTTTTCAAAATGTAGGGGCTAGCTCACTCTCTGCAAAAAGAAAAAAATCCCACTTAGTAAGGAGTTCATTACAGAGGAGAATATCTGATACAATTCGCAAAACTGATTTATCAGCTTAATTATACAGTTTTTTATTTTTTTTTTTTTTTTTAATCTCAGCAGTTACCACAACTAGTCTAAACAGGGAAATATATTTCCCCATTAGGGAAATATAAATGCCAAAGACCATATTTGCATTTCAGGGGAGGGGAGGAGGAGACACAATGACTAACATCTGTTGCACAGATTGAGACAAGTAGACTTTTTCCGGACAGCAGAGTGCGTTTCTCAGGTGAAGAAAAGAAAGAGCAATACATTGAATTAATGTGTTTCAAGGTGGAGCAAGGTAAGTTAAACATGAGGTTTTGCACTTTTGATTTTTAAAGTAAGTTTTTAAAATACATTGCAAACAACTGACACTTGGATTTTGGTCTTCAGAATGACTGTAATCATTTTAGCGACTTTCAATCACAATATGTAAAATAAGTCAATTTTTTCTAGTATTTTTTCTCTTTTTTTTTTTTAAACTGAAAGAGTAAAAAATGCAACATGAATATTTCTAAATCTTGTTGTCTGCTTAAATTCAACTGATTTTTTTTCTTTCTTTTGCACAAAGCACCTCTTTCTTGGCATTCATCCACTCAGCAATCAGAATCCCTGCCTAAATGTCTATATATGAGAAGAAGGTAAGAGGAGAACTGATCTCCCTCACCAAGTGTCTTTCTTTTGAGTATCTCAGGATACGGTATTCTCAAGACCAGGCACGCAGGTATGTACACTGACAAAGCGAACAAGCAAGACCATAGAACACTATGTGTTTTATTAACATTGTTACTGTAAATTTTATACCGCACATGTCTACACATTTGCTGCACAACCTCCTTTGACTGCGGTCCCTATAGAGTAGCGGGTTTTTTTCTGAAGTAGTTAGCTAAGAACATAAAGATTTGAAAATTGTTTCATTTGGGAAGGGAAGCTGATGATGTAGTGGGGATTTTCTGTGATGAAGTCATACCATCTTAAAAAGAGAGGACTAAGTTCTATGTCTCTGAGCACAGAGCACATGAAACAACAGAAAAGGTGACTTTGCCCATGATTCAAATCTTTTCTCAGTCAATACTCTGCCTCAAGGCATCTGTCACACTTAGATTTTTTTTTTTTGATTTTTTTTTCCCCCAGTTTGTAGTTCTGTGCTCAGTGCTTTCTCTACAGAACAGACTGCGGGAAGTAGCTAACTGCTACAGTATCAAGTCCTACAAGGCCTCATTTATGCTCCTTCTCTATTTCTGACCTAGAGCAAGCACAGCTATCTCCACACTATATCCCAATTTGCAGTGTAATTGTCAGTTTTACTGATCTTCCTGAGCTTCTTTCACAGAACTAGAAACACAAAATCCTATTAACTAAACGATTTGGGTAAACTAAATTCTATCACCAGTGTGTATCTTCCATGTCTGCCCTTTGGGCCAGGCAGTTGTGGGGTAGAGATCACTGTCCTTTTCAACATTGTTGTATTCCCTTTTTTAAACTATATTAAGTCCAATAGCTATCTATCCCCATTTTAAGAAGATATAGAAAAATCCATAACAATATCTTTCTAAACCCTTAGCAAAAAACTAGCTCTTCTATAGGCTTGTACCTCTTGATATTACAAGTGCTGTTTTACTCACTTTTGCATGTTGCTCCTTCTGCTCAACTCTAAGAATCGAAGGAACAGTAAGAATGACAGTAATGAAGACATCTTTTAGCATCATGCCTGAGTGAGTTCTCCTGGGCACCACAGAATTACGGTCTATTACATGTACTTATAAACCTTTCTTATAGCATTTGTTGGACTTTCCATTCATCAGCTCTCCCAGAATAATATCTACTGATGAAAACAGATTTATCAACACAGTCATGCCAACATGAGTCAAAAGTCAGGAGAAATGTAGCCTGTAATATAATCCACTTCTACAAAAATCAGAGGCATAAAAGAGAATTTCATCTTTTCAATTAATTTGATCCAGAATTTGATGTCTAATTTAGATATTCTTCCATTTACAATTTATACTTTCTGCCATCAAAAGCAGTTGCATTGAAGCCTTTTTGTCAAGCATGCTTCTCATGTACAACAGACTTGGATCAGTAAGTCTACCTTACTCTTTCACTGGGAGCAGACTCTAGAAGATCCCCGCTGTTTTTCTCTAGATGCTTATTTCCCTTGCCAAGTTCCGCTTACTTCGCCCCGTGTGCTGCTGTACCCCTTCAACTGTCAGACTGGCCAGACCTAGAACTGAATCTGTGAAATGCTTCGGTTTCAACAGTTCCAGGCTGGCCAGCAAACAGCTGAATCAGTGCAACCGAGGTCATGAGGACTGGGAAGAACTTCTCTGATATCAACTCCTAAGAGAGAATACCGGTATCAAATCACATTCCTGTGATTTCCTTTGTGCAAGACAAACTTACATGCAAAGAGATACGCACAGCAAGTATGTGCTGAGTAACAATGCAATATGATTATAAAAGGTGACTCAAAACCCAGCTGGAGATTTCTCTTAACATTACACTAAACTCACTTACAGAAACAACTTACAATGACATTTCACATAGGAAGTTTATATCTTTAAGAATAATTAGTTGGCTTTTACTAAAACATAATTCTGCCCTGTGTTTTGAGCAGAACAAAACAAGGCGACTGTTACAGTCTCCAAACAAGCCGCTGTTACAGTGTCTGTTCCACTGAAAGACTCTAATGTTATTTACACTGCTTCTAGGCAATTATTTTGAAATAATGAATTCACTGTAGCTAGCGCATCTCATTCCCCATGCATGGAAACTTTAGTTTCTAGGAGTATACAGGTCCTCAGAAGATGCCCTCTGAAAAAAACAGCTTTTAATGGCTTTGCTTTGGGGCAGGAGGGGAAAAAAACCAAACCAAAATCAGACCCTGTTTATGTTTTCAGCAAGAACCGCATATGTACAGCTATTGTAGACCTGCACTGGCCCATAAAGAGAACTTTGTTTTTATTTGTCTAATCTTTAAAACAGGCAGAACAGCTCCATCCAAATATACCATCAAGAAAAAAATGTTTAAAATACATTAACCTGCTCCAAGAGAGGATGAAAATAAGAAGAGAAAACAAGCAATTGAAATTATGATTTGGGATTTGCATAAATAGTTTCAATTTTTAATGCAGTGCCATATGGAAAAAATTATATAATCCAGCAATTCCAAGAGCTGGAGCTTCAGTAAAAAAGAAAACAAACACAACACCAAACAACATGAGACTTGTCACAGGACAGCAGGAGATAACAACTCTCTTCTTCATATACAAATGAAAATGTCAAAGAAACAATTGCGTGTTGCACCGCTGCTGCACTCTGATTCTTTTGTTCTAAAAGCCACACCAAATCCATTAAGCTGCTGCTATGAGAGCAGGAAAAACATGAAAGCTCTACGCCGGTCTATATTTGAGAACTGGTACAGCGATACAGAAAACTCACTTGCTGTTGACTGCTCTAACTACTGCTGTTACAGATACCATTGCTTCAGGCTTCATGGAAGGAAAGGAAGGAGAGGAAGGAGAGGAAAAAAATCAACAAACCCAGCAACTCCCCTTGCCCCTCAAAGCAATATCACATTTTTTTGTATATGGGAAGTTCTGTTCCAAAAGACTGGAACAAAACGTAGAGCAAACCCAGCGCTTGCAGAAAGCCCTCCGAGCCCGTGCAGCATAATCACTCTGTTCACATACAGCCGATGCAAGACTTCTGGAAAATGCTTCATGTGCCGCCTGTGAACCACCGGCCTGGCACACGCTACTGTGCGTGAGCGGCAGGTCTGTTTGGGCCTCCTCCTGGCTCTCAAGTGAGATGTGTGGCCTGGCCTTCAGGAAACGTGGAGCTGCGCTGTCCGAAGTGAAGCTTAAGTGGGGGTATGTGGGGGTACAGTGATTCTTTTTTGCTGCCTAGAACATAGTAGGAAAAATCGTCCAATACAAATAAATGCCAATACACTTATTATTGCAAAAGATAGATTAAATAATTTTTTTTGCTCCCAAATTACAGAAACCATAGGCATCTACTGAAAGATATCACAAGATCTTAAGAGCTATAGTTAAACAGCTACAATGAGAAGCTAAGACTCTTCCCTTCCCCTCACTACTGCAAGCAACATTTACTAGCTCTGGCAGCCAAGAAAGCCAGGAAAGTAAACTTTTTATTTGTTCTCCCTCATATGCTTACAGATGACTCAAGAGTACCAAAAGTATTAAAATACCAAATGGAGGTAGAAAGTAGAAGGTAATTTTTCTAGCACTCCTACAGTTGCCGAGTGTGGTTGTGCTATTAAAAATGAGATAGAAAAGCTGTATCTATCCTCTAAGCGAGCACACTGCTAATAAGCCAGAAAAAGCTTTGCTAGTGTGTGATCATCCATAGATTAATGACTACAGAAGAGAAGTCAAAGAGATGGCGAAAGAGCTAGTTATACCCCATTCTCTACCTTGCATTTATGGTTTATGTGTAGGCTTCAGTAATCATTAAAAACTATCCAGGACACCACATTACATAAAAATCCCCAACATTTACAACATTAAAGCATAACAGCAGAAATGGAGGGACTAAAATGATACACGTCTTGCAGGCGACACTACAGAAATTGAATCTGATGCAGCGAGAGTCAGAAGGCTGGTTTAGTGGGCAGAAAAAAGGAAAAACTGAATTGGAGTGCAGACAGAGAGAATATTTAAATCATTGCTTTGGGCAGACTACCTGCAGATGACTGAAACACAGGGAAGCCAGAGAGAAAAAGGTTATGACAAGGTGTCTGAACAGCAATGAGTGATTTTTAATCAGTCTTTAATATTGACACGTATAAAAGAGGCTTGGTTTCCAAAGGGCAGATCTTAGAATTTGCTGAAAAACTGAAAAACACTAGTCAGTTCTAAAATTTATTGCTGAAATATCTGGGGTGTGAACAAGGCTTTTAAAAACAAGGAATGATAATAGGTTGAAGCATAGTGATAACTTGAAATGAAAAAAAAAAAGTAAACAGTACAGAGAGAATTGGATCAACAGGGAGAAAGGTGAAAAAAACAAACTCCATCAGAAAGTGCTGGTACGGCAGCACTGAAACATTTCACAGAAATGCATCAATTCTGACGACATGCTGTTTAGAAAAGAAAAATAACTTTACAGGCTTTGAAACACCAGAGAGGAACATTGCAAATTTTCATTTAGAAATGCATTCTAGATTATTTTGTTTTAAAATATTACTGTTTAATTTTGATGCTATTTAGAGGCACATATTGTATAAAGGATGCTAAACAAAGACAAGGTATAGAAGAAAACATTTAAGTTTTAGCAAACTGAAACATTTTAAACTGACTTTTTTTTCTTTACTCTGATACCTTACTGAATATGAGAGATGGAATGTATTTTTGTCTAATACAGATTATTTTCATGTGGAACTTTCCCACAAAACAAACCTGCACATTTCAATGAGTTCCAACACGTTCATTTACATTTATACATGGTCTCTAGCTGCATCACAGCATTAAAAGAGGGATTCACAGAACACAAAGTCTATCTACATTTTCCTTCTACAGGTCACAAGAAATAACAATAAATTCTTTAAGTAGAAATATAGAATAGACTATGCTAAGGTTTCTAAACCAATTTTCATTCTACTTCAAGTTGGGTGTGGAGGGAATTGGCTAATAAAAAGTCTTACACACAAAATCCATTATAGGAAGGCTCATTTCCCCAAAAGTGGGTCAGAATCAATTTCAACCTTGTTAACGGGATGTGAAAATGAAGACTGTTGAAACAAGCAATGCAGGAAACAGATTTTGAAGTCTTTGTTTTGTATCCAACCTCTAAGTTTAACAAACAAATTTTAAGGAATGAAAGCTAGCCTATTATGAAGCATAAAACTACCTCTGCTGAAAACCATAAATTATGTATGGAGCAGGCATATTTACTAGTGCTGCTAGTAATGCAGAACATCTCTGAATGAGCACTGACTGCTGAATGCCTCATGTTCTTTTATGATGATTTATGCAGAAAGCTCCAACACCACAACTATGCTAAGGTGCTAGAGTTCATGTACACGAGTGTTTGTGAGTCATTCAATAAGCAGGAGACAAAAATATTACCTTTTTCCTTTTGCTCGGGTCCAACGTTTTATGAAGAGTAATTGCCACTAACACAAAAATGGATATATTGAAAAATGCCAGACAAAATTATTGTCTTCTCCACCTCCCTTCCCTTTCTTTTCTTTTTTTCTTTTCTTCTCTTCTCTCCCCCCTCCATCCCCATGTCTCCTTTCTTCAAGTGATGCAGCTGCAGAAAACTTTGAAGTATTGATTGGAGTGATGCACCAAATTCCATGAACAGAAATGGCATTTCAGAATATAACAACCGGCATAGCAATTTGAGTATTTCCTCCATCATGAACAGTTAATTTTCAAAGAAGCTTTTGCTTCTTCCAAAACAAGGACGATTCCAGAACAGGTTCATTTATATTCAAGACTCAGAAGAATTTAAAGTACTAGTGAAGTGTGGGGAATGTCTATATGGCCCAATGAGGCACAACACATCACCTCTTCCCCGCTCCGAGGTAGTGACATCCAGCAGCCATCTGTTACACTTCCATCAATATGCCTAGATTGCTTTGATGCACAGCTACGCCCTAGCTGTACTATTTCTGATGTGAGACCTAAGTCAGTATTTCTTTCTGGTAGCCTCACTGAACTCCACGAGTTGGTGTGTGTGCAGGGATTTAGTAGACAGAATCAAAACCAAAGCAGAAAAGTAAGTGCATGTTTTCCCATCCAAATCTGGAGCACACAAGAGACAGCAGTCTGCTGTGGAGAACTATGTGAAGGACAAAGAAGTAGTCATCGGGCTTGTTCCAGAAGTCTGGGAACAAAAGATTAGCTTAAAACCCCTACCCATACAGTCATTATGAACCTGCTTGGTTACCGGATACATGTGTGGATAGGCAACACATGGCTGTGAGCAGTTTACCATTTCCTAAAACAGAATGATAAAAATCTGTAGGCAAGCTATCAGATTCAACTAAAAATCTAGCAAAATATACTTCACATGCGACTTGTCTTAATAGTAGAGCAGGGACATACAAAGTGCTACTAACAAATGCAGTCTCCCCCCTGCCCCCAATACTTAAAGTGGTACTGATTCCAACTAAAATATGTAAGTATTTTTTAGTCCTTGTGCTATCTACAGAGTCCAAAGTAATTTTTATTTCTTTAGACCAATACAGAAGTAAAAATATATAATTTTCTTCCTCTCTCTTTTCATATTGAAGACAGTGGTTTAGCACTGCATTTTTTTCAAATTTCTCATTTAAAGCAGGTGGTTTAATTTTCACATCTTCAGGGGAAAATATCCATCTTGGGCTGGAAACTTTATCTGCCTCATTTCAGCAGAGAGGATTCATTTTTTTTTTCCTCTTTAAGAAAGTTATAAACCTCATCTTGAAGTCTTTGAAGATGAAATGTATTTTCCCTATGCTCCTAACTTCAGCAATGGCCTAGAGATTTAACAGGAAACTAGGTCATTAGAGTCCCTGATACTTTCTTTGACATAGCTAAATGACATCTCTTCTGGAATCCAAATGTCATTTTTGCCCTTTATTCTTAGGAAAAATAGATGTCAATCCCCACTAGAAAACACTGCGATCATTACCTTTTGATAGAAAATTTAAATAAATGGGAAATAAAATAAGTTTGAAGTGCTGCTTCTCTACAGCTTCCGTTTCAGATCAATTTTCTAGGCTTCCTGAGCTGCCCAAGCCTCTCTCAGCTGGGCAGTCTCCTCTTCTGATCAAGAATGAATCTAGAGTATACAAGGCAGCGTCTGTGCATTTTGGAAGCCAGCTCATGGTGTTCAGGATCGGAAAAATTCCGCTTCATTTCACATCGGTTTAGAGAAAAAGCAAACCTAGCATTTTAGTGAACTTTCATGCTACAATCTGACTTCACATTGTAATGCATTCAACAGCAATAGAAAAGCATAATGAATATATTACCATACTGTAGATAAGTGAATAGCAATGGGTGAAATACAAAGTTCAATGGGTTTTAAGATTAAATGGCTTATTCCAATCATAAGTGACACTAGTTGAGAAAGCCTTGTCTCTGCTTTCATTGGCATCCTCCTGACACCAGCCCAGATCTCTCACTCCTCCAGCACAGCATTCCTCTTCTAAGAATCCCCACCTCTCTCCCACGCGTTAAGCATGGCTTTAAATTTTACAGATTGACTGGCATTTTCTCTATTATGCTCCCCCATGATACACAATTTATGTCTAATAGAAGCTCACATCATACACTCAAGGGAACAAAGCAGACAGAAACAGGGAAACAATGTGTTTTAAGATAATTTGCCATGAACAGCCCAGAAAGTACCATTACAGAGACCTCCATAGCTGCAAGGCCTTACTACTTGAATGACAGAAGTGACAGAACAATGAAAATGGAAAAAAACCCCAAACCTAGGGCCTGGTGGGAGGCCAAGGGATGGCCTAACAGGAAAAAGTCTGAAATTCAAGTCAGTACGGAAGCTGGAAGATCTAAGCACTAGAAATATGGCTTAGTTTAATGGGTATGTAAAATCTGTGTAAGCATTTAATTCAAAATCCTCTCCCACCTATTTCAGGGGTATCTTGAGTTCCTTCCCCCGATCACTCTTCACACAGGCCCCGAGTATATCAAACTTGTGTTGTTTTGCCTTGTTTGCTATAACAACTTTTGACCCCCAATCCCAGTGCAGAGAAGTGAAACACTGGCACAGAGGCTCAGACCACATCCAAGGAAGGGTCTTGGACAACGTCCTCTTGACTTCCAGCAGCAGAGAAGAGAGTATTTGCAACAAGTGAACAAGATCAACGCAGTCACATGCACTTATCTTCTGTATACCTAGATCCCGCTAATGAAAATGCAAGGAAGTCCTTAAAATGCCTCCACTTAAGTTCTCTCTTAATGTTGATCTATTCTATATTCCACTGCTGAGCTACTAACCCCCTAGACACCGACACCTTCACATCAACCCATGAGGCTAAAGGAATGAAGCCAGTAGCCTCTCAAAGAAACATGCTTTGACATTATCCCAGCAGATGCAAAGACCACACTGGAATTTCAATTACCCATGTCAAGCATGGTACTGCAGAAGCGTTCAAGTGCTCTGCTTTGCTAAAACCAAAATTTCTTCCCAGCTTTGACTGCAGCAAGTCCAGCTCTTATCTCACCTTTCAAGGAGACTGTGAAATAAGATTCAAGAGAAAAGCACTCCAAAGCAGCGTGAAGCTCTTTGGTCAAGGAGATGTGGGGCTTCAGTACGGCCTTGGCCAAGCAGTTCAAGGGTTTCAGCTCGCTCAACTTGTGAGCAGCCTCCCATTATCGCATCTGTGGGGTTTCAAACACTGGAACTTTAATGGGGTAGAATGGCTTTGGGAAATCTGTGTATTTAGAGCTTTTATTTTTCACTCTGGACTTTACACACTGAGCTATCTCCCCAAAATAATAAGTTCATTCTATCAATGCATAGGATATCTTTTGATGCTTTGTCCCTGACTGAAATTTATTAATACAGGGTAAAATGTGGTATCAAGATTAATGCAGGGCCTCACTTTGCTTGGCCAACTTAGTTTTGTTGCAAATGTCTTCTGCAATACAAACCCCGTATTTCTTTCTGCATTTTACCTTCAACTCTGATTGCAATATAGTGGTGATCAGCTGGAAAGGAGAAAGGTATTCGGAGTCTTGACTCTGGCACCCATAAGACCTAGCCACCTATGTGCCCAATTCCATCGTGCATACCATATTATTTTTTCTCCAGGATCTTCTTAAATATTTTTAAATAAAAATGTAAATACTTGTAAAATAATCTTTCTTCAGATCTAGTGACTGACTGTTTACTTTCCCATGCTAAGTTAAAAACAAAAGATAAAACTGCATGTCCACAGGCACCTGTATCATTTTTTTCCATGACACATCATCTGATTCATGCTCACCTTTCTCTTTAATACCTTTCACATTACATTAATGCCCACACGTATTAAGAGAAAGAAACTAGTTGCACACTTTAAACAAATAGAAATAAAAATCCTCTCAGCTCAGGTGACAGGCTGAAATCTGAAGGATTTCCCCCACCCCCCTCTTTTTTGTTTTATGTTCTTCTCAGATACCTGCACATTCCTGAAATTTCACTTGTGGCCTCTTCCATCTGGAACTGCGGACTCCCAGCGAAAACATTCTTCAAGACAATCTGGTAGCATCTACCTTTATACTTATACTGGTGGGTTTTTTTAATCAATTGCATTTTCCTATTTTTTTTCCTCCTGTCATCTATTCTTTTTGAATACAGAACAAAAAAGAGAAATAAGATTCAAGCACACAGAAATATCTCAACAGAGAATAAATATTTTAAAATGTTTAATGATACACATTTTTTTAAGCATGAGACAAATCTGATTCTTCTCAAGATAGCAAGGAGATAAAAAAAAAAAAAAAGAGAAATTATACCAAAATTTTATATGTCCCATGGAAAACAGGAAGATACAGAATCTGTTTTCCTAGGAAGAAACGTGAGAAATTAGAAAAGAAACATCAAGCCAGAGAAATTCTTAGGCATTAAAAAAAAAATTTGTTAAATGGTTAGCTATTAAATTGGACAAAAAGCCTCCAACTGTGACAAAAAATAGAGGAACAAAACCAGGAAAAGACTTGAGAGATATTTCCATAAATTCATTTAGCATAAGAGAGACCAACAAAGGAAAGAAAGTGACAAAAAAAGAGTACAGTTTAGAGGCATGTTTTGAGTGCTTAATTCAAGTGCAGATTTCTCAGAAAGAGCATACTGTGCTTATCTTACAACCAGGACATAAAGCTGCCTACTAGGTGACAGGGATTGCAATAGTCACTAACAATGCCAATTTTGACAAGAAATGGCAATAATACATAATTTTATGAGGCATAAGTGTTTGTTGCAATAAATACATGCCACAACCTTGAGCTAACAAGGGAAAATGTTTGAGAGCCATTGGAGGGAGAACAAGACTTTGAGAACTTCTGCTACTGCTGTCTGCTCAAGTACCGAGATATACCCAGATGTATGAGCTGATTTTCTTTGGTGAGGAAAGAAAAAAACAACAAAAGCCCAAACCAAAACAAAACCCCACCTTAAACTAACTTTGCAATAAACTCTTTCATTGCATGTTTATTTGGAAAGCACATCTTCTGACGATAAGGCTTCTTTATACCAAATACCAAGTAAATTCAGATAATCTTGTGCGAATTCTGACACTATTTCAAAGGCACTCGAACTACCTTCTGAGCCTTTGTTAGTAATCCAACACTAAGTCACTAAGCTAATTATTATGAGGCATTTCAAAATCATTCTGTATTGTCCCCAGATTGGCCTGGTTTTATTTAAAAAAAAAAAAAAACAAAAAAACAATTAATCCCCACTCAGGATTCCCATCCCTTCACCTTTTTTTTTTAATGCAGATAAATTCATCAGCATTTTCCGAAACACTGGAAGCGATGTGCAAGAAAACCTATGACCCAAAGACACTGACAGATGTACCAGTATATAAGGTGGCTCAGAACCAAGGAAGCCATTTATTGCTTAGAGATGTGGTAAAACTACTAAGATAGTTCAGATATTTACATTGACTTTACCCCCAACTTTAAATACACAAGTGGACTCACTGACTTCAGGAGAATTACAGGTTTAACTTTTAGCACATAAGTAAATGTTTACAGGATCAAGTTCCAAATATATAATCCATATGAGCCTGATGTTTCACTTCTCTACATAAGAAAGCTGTAAAACCTTCTTCGAAGGAAACTCTCTGCATAGTATAGACAACTGCAGTGCATTACAAAAGGAATTAGAGATTTGCTCTAGCTGAAGAGGTTTGAAGCTAAGAACAGGAAAGTATACATACCTTTGCCATAAACACTGACAAACTCATATTAAATGCAATCTGTCATAGTTAAAATCGAACTCCTCTCTTTTCACATGGAACTTGGTTAATGTTGCTGTAATGTAATAATACTTCTACCAGAGATGAACAAGTTTTTCAATTTATAACACTTTCTACTGAGTAATAACAAAGTATTTGAAAAGTTATTCCATTTCTCTCCTGACAGTATTAAATAATGAGGAAAAAAGATATAGGTCTCCTAATTTTACTAAATATATTTTAACATATAATAGTTAACATTCCACACTACAAAAATTATTTTTCAAACCTTTAACTTGGCTAACAACCATACCTCCCTGTACCCCTCCCCATGAAACCTCATCTCCCAAAAGGCCCAAATCCTAAACCTTTCTGTGCCTCCTTTGTCAGTTCCCTAAGAAATCTCTTACAGTACTGCTGCCTTCATCTCCACCATCCTACCCCAATCAGCCAAGTCACCCCTCAAGCTTCCATGCCTTATCCTGACCCATACCTACTTTTTAAGTCTGCCCTATTCCTGCATTGCTGTCGTGCAACCAGCACCTGGCTCTGTAGTCGAGATCTTCCTTGGAATCCACCATCTTCACACCCAGAACCTGTTGTGCGTCTATATGCCTTGCCTCCTGGCTCGTGTAGCCTCCTGTAAAGGCTTAGAGCAAGGACCTTGGTTGGGACTTTGCTGTCCATGCAGTGTATCAGGCATGATCTGCTGGCTGGATATGCCCGGTATCAGGACCTTGAGACAGAAGAAAGGCTACTATGCTGTGCTGGACATAGGACTTGAAAAGATCTGCCTAGAAGGTATTTGCCCGTCACCACTATGGGCCACTTCCTTCCCACTGTGTCACTTAATACTCTGCTCCCTGCTTCAGTTATGTGACTTTGCCTCTTGTTAGTATTGGATAAAATGAGAGAAGGCACAAGGGTACAGACATTACTGAATGTCATCCAGGGTGCTAGGAAGCTCTAACTGGTGTTTGGACAACCATTCATCCACAAAACTATTTTCCATTTAGGAATCTACATAAATCAAGCACCTGGGAGGGGGGGGGAAAATCATGCCCTTACTATTATTAACATGACTAATATATCCAAAGATTTGGAGAGCTTACAGACAGTGAAGACTGGCAATAGTATGATCATTTTTTGGACAGATTCATCTTCTGTTTAATTGCTATTTCACTTGAGAGATTAAATCCTGTTCATTTCCTGGGGAAAGGAAAGCGCTGACAATTCATAAATGCATGCACTTACAGAGAACCAATTAAGAATGCTGACCTATACATTTTTGATCAATAAAATAGCTTATAAAATCTGGAGAATAGTATCAAAAGTGCATGAAATCTATGCTCTTGTTTCTAACAGGACAGTATTCTTGCATTACTTCAGAAAGAACCAGTGGCATGTCCCTATATAATAAGAAAACAGTCTGGGTTTTGTTTTTTTTCTTTTTTCCTATGCTTACTCTTTGAGCACTTTTATATTTACATTCTGTTGGTAGAAATTAACACATTGTTAAATGTAACAAACAAACAGGATGAAAGAGAAAAGGGAAAAAAACTCCCAACAAAACCCAAAACAACCCCAAAAAGACATGCAAAGATTAAGAAATCGAGGTCATAATTCTTCCTGTTCTTTGTAAAGGAAATACAGGAGAGAAGCAAGGAATATAACAAAGACAACCAACAGCGGTAAATGCCTCCAGGACTAGACAAATTAAAATAAAATTTTGAATGCTTTCACTGGAAACACAACTCTTTCTCAAAGGACAGACTGCCTCAAAACAGTGTTCCATTACTTAGGCTGAACTGCTCAACAGGAAGCATTTCAGACTAAGAAATGAAGAGAGATGATTGGGAGACTTTGTGTAATCTTCAAATGTTGGTTTAGTACATAGAAGAAGGGCAGTAAGGACACCACAGTAAATTCAGATTTATCACTGTAGCAGTCTATACAGAAGAGAAAAACAGTCCTAAAGCTGGATATGAAGAGCATTCATAGGCATGAGATGCTGGTGAGAAGATGTGCCTAATTCAATTAGTGAACAGGTAAGAAACAAGCAAAATATTTGCATGTTAATGCAAAGAATTTGGACAGAAAAATGCAGGAACTGTAGACAAGTGCTGAGAAAAGTAAGACAGAACAGCAATCATGGTTAGAATACCATGGGACCACAAGTTTTTCATGACAGATAAAAATAAATGTAAAGTTAGCCAGGTCCTAAGAACAACTGCATGAAAACAAAGAGATGGCAGAAAAGATTTTTGGTTAGGCCTAATTCATTTTTAAGAAGCTGGTAAATGGGATTTTATTGGGAATTATTCTAGTTCCTTAGAACTAGATTTGGTTGCATAGTAGATAGACCTTTTTGACAATGCTAAAGAAATCAATCTGGCTACAAATTTTGCTGCAATGAGATAATTCTCAGAAAGCACATGGTGCTAACAATGGCAAGACCTCTTAGTAACAGGATGCTCCGGAGACCCCTTAAAAGCAACAGTGGTGTTAAGATGTTCCTAAAGCAAGGCTCTCTATTCCCAGTTTCACCCTGCAGGTATTGTATTTAACACAAAAATAAAGGAAAAGAAGCACTAATGAATCTAGCCAGAAACTGCATTTAATATCTCTCCTGATGTGATATATAAGGTTTCATAACTTTTTTAAATGAAGGCTGATGATATTATTGTAAATCAACAGACTTTCAGAGGTGGGAAGAAGGATATTCCCAGTACCCTCAGCACTGCTAAATACTGTTCCAGTAGCAAATCTAAGGAAATAACTTTTATCAGAAGGAAATAAAGACGACTTCGGCATTCTATCTTGGAACCATCCAGAGGATGTGCCAATAGCTTTTGTTCCTGGCCTCTCTTCTGCCCCAAGCATCGGGAAGGCATCTTAAAGACAGTCTAAGCGGGAAAAACTGTACATCAAGATTATAACAAATTCCTGTATCACCTATGAGAAAGACAGAGAAGCTAGCTAAAGCAGCTGGGGTGTGTGTATCCCTCTATTATATATAATGTATCTCAATACTATATTATGTTTTGTCCTTTCACAATTTTGTTCCATAAATTCAAAAATCTATGGTTTTACGTGAATATACCCTTTAACCCACAATCTTGCATTCTGATTAAGTAAAAGATCTGACAAACAAGGCATTAAACTCTTCTGGTCACTGGAGCACTGGAACAGTTGTTGAGCTCCCTAGGACACTACACCAAGTTATTGACAGGGTAACAAGTTGTGCCTCTACAGGAGCAGCAAGCCTGGTTGTGAGTGATGCTGCACATATTCAAAGAGGAAAGAAAACGCTCCCTGGCTGCCATGGGTCACTGTGAAAACTCTGCAACAGGGAGCATACCTGAGTCCCACGAATTCCCAAGGGAAAGTTTTATAACATGAAATAACGCTATGAATGCCTGAAAAAAAAGGAAAAATATATGACCATTTATAAGGCCATCACTGACGCACTGATGAACGAGAGAGTGTGGCTAACAAGCATACAGATAACAAATTATGGAACAGTATTTATGATGTATGTAGCAGGTTGGAAGACTACGGAAGAAACACATAAGGCATAGATGCAAAGAGGTGCAAAGAAAATGTTCAAGAAAGTCCTTTAAGGATACATAGCTCGTCCTGGATAGATAGCACAAGAATTACTATATGTACTAGTATACAAATAAAGCAAGAAGCCAGCTACAAAGTGAATGAAAAATGGCCAGCAGAAAATTATTACAATAAGGATGCATAAAACCCCCATCAAGAAATTATTATATTTGAAATATAGCTGTGATTTATATTAGATTAGAAATAATTTATATTTTTGAATCCCACTGTTTGCTGTTTTATCACCACTAAACAGCATTACATTTGCTAAATATCAGTTGTCTTGACTAAAAAACCCTAGCTAATAAATCCACCATCAAGCCATCTTGTGTAGATCAGCAAGGATAAGTGAATTTGTTCTCTGGAAATGACCAAGAAGAAGTGAAAGAAGGGATCAGAAGCTCTGGCAGAGTCAACTGAGACCAGCAAATTAATATGAAGTTAACAAACATAGATAATTTGAGTCTAATCTGATTGCTGGCAGACAATAGAAATTTAGTAGTTTAACCTTTACGTAAATGTGTTAGAATGATATCCCATAAACACAGCACATAAAAATTAGGCAGAAGCCACCAGCATAGAAAATGTGGGAAACACGAAGAACTTATTTATGGTAGATGGTGTCAGGCTGGAGCTGAAAGGAAGAAGAGACTTGACAGAAGTCATTAATGCTTGGGCTTTTTTCAAGGACTCTTCACTCTTTATATTAATAATAATTTTATTAACTAACAGCAAGATCAAGTTAATGACAAAATCTTTAAAGGTATCATACAAACAGAAAAGGACTGGTATATCTCATAGAAAGCACTGGACTATCTTTAGGACTGCAGTAACAGAAATGAGAAAAAAGTCCTGTACTTGGGGATTAATAATTGAAACTTCGGGTATACACTAGAATCTCATCAGCTGAGAACAACTGAGCAGGAAGAAGACACATTTTCTAATTTATCACTGGATGACTATGAACGACCAATACGAAGCAGTTTGAAAGAAAGCAGTCATAAGACAAGCCAGTTGAAGTATTTCTGGTAGATGTAGGAAGGCTTGACAGAAAAGACAGGGTGAAACCCAGGTAAAACACTGCAGACCATTCTGCTCATTTCATTCAGCAGCAGCCAGTTCACACTGTAACACATTGGAAAAATATAAGGTAGCCCAGACCAGCCTGGAAAGAGAAGAGATTGAAAAAATATCTGTCCGCTTACCAAAATAAAGACAGAGAGAAGACATAATAGTTATCTGTGTACTAGTGACAAAGGTAAAAAACGAGGAGGAAGATGATGATCAGTTTACAATTAAAGACAATCTTGACATAAGAAAAAGTTATGTGAATACTGCTTCTAGAAGTTAGAAGAGTGTGCCTGACAATTGCAAGGGAAGGGTTCACAGTTTCCCTAATCAGAAAACTAGCTGAGGAGGAAAACAAGCCAAATCCAAACCAAACCAAACCAAAACCAAACAAACAAATAACCAAAACACCCAGCTTGTCAGAATGCATATATGGAGGAGGTAATATATGATGCCTATAAAAAGTGACTGGACTTGATGATCAAGAATATCTCTTACAGCTGACAACGTTCCTGAATACCATGCACAATTTGCTTTAAAAAAGCAGCCAAAGGGCTAGAATACTGTACCTCAAAAAGTCAAGCAAATTCATGTCCTTTGGAAAACATGTAACATTCTGCCGGTAAGACTGACAAGTTTCCAGCCAAAATCTCTGATATGACATTACTTTAAGGAATTGTCATGGGAAATAATGCTTTGCTCTTCACAGAAGCACTAAAGAACATAAAAATTATTTTTAAAAAGGTAAAGTTATTAAAATAGTTGTCACTAACCTACACAAAAAATTTAAATGTATTTTGAAAGATATTTAAATCAAATCAAGATGGTAACTGAACACAGAGGAAGGAATAATAAAAGATTATGAAACTTTCTCCTCTGTTACGGGGAAAAAGAAGAGAAAAAAAAAAAAAAAAAAGGCAAAGCAAAGCAGGAGGGAAGGACCAGGAAAACATGCTGTATTGGTTGGCAGGTGAGGTGGATACAACTGTACAGTACATTACCTTGCAAACATTGACATTGGCAGGGGTGGAAGCTGTTTGAAAGTAAATGGAAGGGAAACGTTGGCAAAGCACATTTTGAGTGTGTTTCCCCGATGTTGGAACTTACTTCCTAGCTGGTGTCCCAGAAACCAGAAATCTGTAACCTCTGAACAGTGCTACAAGGCCCACTTTTTCTCCTGAGCTTCTGGAGAGAGAAAAAGCCAAAGATCAGAGGAACTTTATTATGTCTGCTCTGGAGAAGCATTTATTTTACTAGTTTGCCTCCTGGGGCACATTTATTGTTGGAGTGGGATGGGCTGTCCATTATGATAATCGTTATGAAAATGAAATTCTGCAAGAGAAGCCCAACCATGGGAGGAAAGCCTATTCATCCCATTCATTTCCGTACATAACATTATCTGAAAAGAATGTTGAATTATTAGCTCATTAGTTTTATACACTTGTAAATTCCTAAAATGTAAATGGACATCAATGCAGGGATTGATATTCTGCGTTCATTTCTGAGATGCTACTTGGGAAGCATTAGCTGACACACTTTTTACATTTCCAGAAATCAGTGACAATAAATACAATAAATACTATTCTCCAGAACAAATGAAAACAAATACTTCTGAAGGAAAACTAAGGAAAGAAACAAAGGCATCCCTGATGACAGACATCTTGAGTCTATTAAGTATGGCATGAAAAGCAAAAATTTCTACCTTGAGAAAGTTATGGTTATGTACAGTTGTTTCCAAATCCAACTACAATAAATCCTTTAAGTACTACTCCCAATACACCACACACAACATGTATTATGTATGTATATAGAAATAACAATAATTATATTAGAAAAAACCCACATGAACAGAAAAGTCACCCCTCACAAATGAAAAAGTGTTGCAGCACTCTCAGCAACAGCTAACAAATGAAAAGCGAGCCGGTGGAGGCCAGCTGGATGTATTGTACTGTGCACAGGTACTGATATAAATCAGGAGTCTACAGTCTTATCTTTGCTTACACAATCTAAACCAGCACGGTTAGGAGGAAAGCCAGAATTTGGCAAACTGATAGTGACTTCTAATAGCAGCTGTAAGACCCACGGGGACCTACAAAGTCTAAGTAGAACTTAGAACAAAGTCTACTGCCGGCTGCTGCAAAGGCCCACTGCACTTGTAGCCATCACGCACAATTCTTTTCCGTTGCCCTCTTTCCAGTGTTTACCTCTCTTCTTAATTTTATTTTGAACTCCTTAATTCTCTTGCTCATTTCCCTCTGAAGGACTTTTGTCAAGTTACAGCATTTTAAAGATTTTTATTGTATTTTATAAACCATATAATAAACATAGAATGTTGTTAGGTTAGAATCATGACTTTTAGTTTGTCGTTAGCTCTTCAGGGAGCCCATGAACAGAATGCTGATATAACAAATGAAAGATCCAATATTTACAGGTTTTTTTTTCCTTATTACTAAATCTTTGATCAGTTTCAGAGATATTGTCATTATAAGTGTTCACCACAAACAAAAAAAAAATCATTTATTTATTATAATTACAGCATTTAGCTTCTGGACCTGACTTCATAGAATCAGGGTCCTAAAAAGGAAATCCTAAGATTTTCTCTTTCTTGAGGTACTGCTACTGACATACTTTCAGTTACAGTGGTCTGTGAAGAAGAGGAACACACTTGTTCATCCGTTTAGCGCTCTGAGAGTCAGCAATAGTTCCAAAACATAAATGACTTCAGTTCCTACTGAAATTTGCAGTTATTGGCAATAGGCCAAATAGAGTTCTGGTTCTTTAACTTGAGCTAAGAAGCTGCATAAAGGTAATATGATGTTGCTAGCTACTTTTTTTAAGAGAAGAAATTCACTTTATCAGCTTAAAGGAAAAGGAGATGGGTATTCTGCAATCAGGTGAGCAGTGAGTGAAGATGTTAATTCAGAATCAACAACCCAAGGTGCATGGTATGCGAACACTGCATGTTTCTTTCCTCCATCTCCAATGATCTACAGGATCTTGTGGCCAATAGATCCACATAAGTAATCCCATGGTTGTTTCTAACCAGACCAGATTTTTGAGATAGTTCTGTTTGAACACCACATAAACAAACATCCCTGCGTAGTACTCTGTTCAAGTATTTTCCCCTACCTTCCCCTTACATGCAGCCTGTAGTCTTACACAAATGTGGGGAAGACCTTGAAGTTATTAGTACTTGAAAGAATCCCAGAGTAATGCATAGCTTAATGCTTATAAAGAAGTTCTAGAGATCCTCTAAATAAAACAATCATAGCACACACAGAGAAAAGTCTTTCTTTCCTTCCTTCTGTTCCTATGCCTGAACAAAGAAACAAAGCTAATATTAATATAAAGCACCAAACATTAGCAGCAATAGTGAATCCTCAGCCATTTAAACATCCTGTCTTTCACTGACCGCTGCCCACTAAAGTAAAGAAAACTCTCTGAAGAGCTGATCTCACACAGAGATTTAAGAAGTTGATCTTGAGAACTCAGCTAATGTGGAGAATCAGTGTAAGTCCTATGTTTTTCAAAAGAGCATTTGAGGAAAAAAAAAACAAAAACCTTTCCTTTTATTTAAAAGCAGTCCTTCCACTTCCTTTCGGTTAAAAAAGCATACTGCAACAAAGCCAAACCTGAAAGAAAAGCTTATGCTTTAAAAAGCAACTATGAACAGAGAAGTAAAAATCAGTGATCATGGGTTTGCTGTAACCCGTACACCAACTGTAGCATTTCTCCAGTCTCTAAGTATTATTATCAAATTCCTTTTCTCTATCAGAAATTTTATCTCAATAGAAGTGGAGGAATTTAGATATTTGGGACAAAGAGAAGTCCACAGCCCGCTTCAGAGCAACAGCTCAATCCAACTATCACATATCAGAAAATCATGCACACCAATTCCACAGCATGTATAAAATATGGTGAACACGTCTTGGGTATTCACTATATCCTTTTTATTGTGCCTAAATGAAAAGTCTAGACTCTGAAGCAAAGTGTTTTGTCTGGCTGGAATCTGAAAACTAATTTCAATGGGACAGCATAGGGCAATATGTGTCTGTGTGTCATGTATTCACAATACTTTCGTATCTGAAATGCAATGCCTACAAAAATTCCTTGCTGATAGCCATAAGGGCTCAATGCTCCATACCACGACTAGATTTAAAACGGTACATCCATTCAGATAGCAAATAAAGCAACTAAATTTCCAGCAGAATTCTATTCAAGTACGGCAAGCTCTCCTAATACGCTGCTTTTGACAATCTGGTCCCAAATACTTAACAACCAAACGAGGGCAGACAAATTGAAAAAAAGCAATCAGAATTTGTATTAACCACTGGGAGGGAAGAGTCGCCTATCTGAAAGTTGGGGAATAAGAACTGACAAAATGCTTTAGTTGATGATAACCGGGTCCACCGCGAAAGGGAACATCCTCTCTAGAGTCACTCTCCCATAACTGTTTTACGCTTCACAAGAATGAAAACAAACATTATCTTACTCCATCTCCATCTCTTCTACAATGGTTATTAAACTATTTAGTCAGTAAATGACTGACATGTTGGCTCAGCGTAGATGTCTCTCAAATGAAAAGGGCATGTCAACAGCAATAGCCTGCCCCTACCGATCTCTTTTCAGTGAGGCTTTGTACTTTCCTTTGCTATTTCTGTGTTTATAGAGCTGCTTTATTCCATAGTGACTTACAACTTTAATGAGCATGTTACATTGCAAAACTATTAATAGTTGCTTTGTTTACATCTACTCTGGAAAAGATACCAAAATAAAATGCATTAAAAGCAGTAAAGAGGACCTACAGGCTTGTATAAGTGCTGTTTCCAGTGCTGTTAACATAGTCCCTTGATCTAAGAAAGGAAAAGTTGATTCATGTTTTGGCAGTCTCCTTCGTATGTAGTGGAACCTGGGACCTTGAATAGCAGAAGGATTCTGGCTGGAACTACAATGGTGAGCATTTGGACTGTGCACACACAACATTATGTGGAAATCTCAGCTGTCTCGATATTGGAAAGATCTTACAGATGCCAGGGCCAAGTATTTCCCAAATGTAACTGCAAAGGGTAAAGAGCAGTCAGTAACTTTGTTAAGAACTATTATCATCATTATGATTCCAGTTTTCTCCTTCCAAGGATCAGCTAGAGTCTGTAAGGAAAAAAAACCAAACCCACAACATATTTTGTAACTCTCCTAAAAAGACCCTCAGAACTCATGCATCTGCTTTATCTTCCAAATCTCTTTTGACAAATGGCATATATATTATACTGAAGTAGGTATTTATGATTTTTGAGAGTCTAATGTAATTATAATTTTTTATGTTGTAGTTATAATGTTTATGGTTGCACTCAATGATCTTAAAGGTCTTTTCCAACCTAAATGATTCTATGTTACCTGATGGAAAACTGAAATTGTGAAACAATCCATTATCTTGATCTAATGTCAACTTTTACATTTAGAGGATTTAAAAAAAAACAACACAAACCCCCAAACTCAAGACATTTTTATACTTAGAGACTAATCATTAAATTGAAAATTCCATATTCTTTTCACTAAAACAGAACAAGAAGTGGAGAAACACAGTAACAATTGCCTACCTAAATTAATTTCTCAAATACCTGCTACTGTATATACATCGACAGCAAAAGTGTGCGAGGACGAGCAATATGTTTCAAATATGTCTTCACAGCCCTTCTGCACTCTTAATACGGTAATTTTCAACCTCCCCTTTTTTTTTTTCTTTTTCTGCACACTCTCTTCACAGACAAGCATCAAATTTTGTTCTTCATCACCACTTTCCTCCCCATCAGAACTGCTGAATATGAAAAAAAACTCTGGCCTCGAGTGCCATGAGAAATCACAGAGAAAAACTGTGGCAGATCTAGGAATGAAATCCAGACCTTTCAAACTCACAGGTTTAACCATTGGACATGATTTAATCAGCAGAGAAAAGCACTGGACCTCAGAGGTTATAGTACTGGAAATAGTGACTAAACTACAGAGGAGGGAATACCAAAGAGACAGTGAAAGAATGGAAGGAATGGTTATTAAGGCTTCATTAGCTTCGTTGTTCTCCCTCCAACAGTACAATCATTTACAAGTACCAAAGGTGCTTTTACTACCTTAAAGTGCCATATGAAAATTCTACCTTTAGAAGGTGAAACTATATTTTGAATAAAAATATCAGAAGAAGATTTAACAAAGAAGAGCTCCTTTATTTCAATAGCACTAGAATATCTGAAAAAAATCAATCAGGCTTCAGATCATGCTATGCTACTACAGCAGCCTTAGCAAGTTTTTTGTAATGACCTTGTATTAAAGGTGGAATCTGACAGGTTTTCATTTCTACATGTCTCAGTGGTGAAAGCTTGTAACAATAAATAAATGCTCTTTCGAACTACTATGAGTTATGGAGTTTCCCTAGGCTCTATATTGGATTCACACTTTCAACATCTATACACTTCCACTAGTTTGTATTTTTTGCCATAATGTTGCACTGTGTCATTTTTATGCAGATGATACCCTGATTTATCTATCACTCAATGAAGAAAACTCTGCAACAGCAGAGCTAATGCCTGACTGATGTTAATAACTGAATAGCTCAGAACTTTGTGAAGATAATGCAAATAAGACAAATAGTAATGTTTGGATCTCCTTTGTGTACATGTATTTCATCCTGTTCCTACCATGGACAGCTGCTGTGTTGCTTGCTTCATTTCAGGATAATTTTACCTTGAATGAGAAATATGCTTGGCTAATTACATGTACTGAAGAAAGGATCTAAACTGTAGGTCTTCCATACAGGGAATTCTGGTCAGCACAATTTATCCTGCTTTGTCTGATTTTCAGCCAAAACAATGGGATGAATTAAACCTATTACTTATGAAGATGACAAATACTTATGTAGAGGAACGAAATAAACTTTATCATACCCATCTCTGGAAGTGTTCAAGGCCAGGTTGGATGGGGCTTTGGGCAACCTGGTCTGGTGGAGGGTGTCCCTGCCCATGGCAGGGGGGTTGGAACTGGATGATCTTTAAGGTCCCTTCCAACCCAAACCATTCTATCAGTCTATGATATGCTGTAAGAAAATCAAAGACATGGTTGGGTATAACATGACCATTGATGAAGATCTGATAAAGTCTTGAGAAAAAACCTGATTCCTAACTAACAGATAGTATGAGTCACTGTGCAACTGCCAGCCAATAACAGTATATTTGTACAACATTCTTCACATGATCCTTCCTGACTTAAACTTCAAATAAGCTGATACCTTTTTCATTGACATAATAAGAACAAGCAAAATAAATCAAGTGAATAAAGTCCAGAGTGATCTTTGCCTCTTGGATAAGATGCATTTAGACAGTGTATCAACTGCTATGATGATTTATATTAGAGAGAGAGGTATGCTTTAAGTAGCATCATTTTTAAAGCTAAATTTAATCTTATGTTTCTGAAGGAAAATCAGTCTCCTTTTAAAAGCAAAGCAGAAACAATATACCTCTGCATTTGTAGAAAAGGTGACAGAAAGAAAGAAAGAGAAAGAAAGAGAAAGAAAGAAAGAAAGAAAGAAAGAAAGAAAGAAAGAAAGAAAGAAAGAAAGAAAGAAAGAAGTGCTTTTCAATGGAACTCAAAAATAAGGACAATTTCTTTGGGACACAGATGTAAGTCAAGAAAAAGACTCATCTCAGAAATCTCCTGGATATCCAACAAGCTACAGAAAATAGTGCTGTTAATATCAAACTTGTGAGGAAAGTGAAATAGAGTTAAAGGCATTTACAGTACTTAAAAGTGTAGTATTAAGTCAGAAAAGAGTTTGAAGGTATCTCCCATCAACAGGACACCCCCAAGTATCCACAAAAGTTCAGCTTTTACAACAGTTTTGTAGAGAGAATATAGCATTGTGTATATGTAGACTGAGTGGGTAGTACATTAGTACTTCATTATGAGAAGCAGTGGGACTATGATGTGAATGTTATTTCTCCCTGAGAAATTTAAAAATAGAACTTCATACATAGCTAAAATGGGGGAAAGGAGCATGACAGAAATAGCTACCAATCCACCACATTTTTATATAGATTGGGTAGTATGAATTGTGCAATGTTAAGGCAGTTACATCTTCCCCTCTGCAAAAAGTCTCTTCTTGGGACTTAGGACTCTTCCTGGGAATTTCACCATTTCTAGTCTGTGGGCCTCAAGAGTCTTAAGAACAGGAAGGAATGTTGTACTTCTCAACAGGCAGACAGTAAGAGATCTTTCTGTAGGACTTGCTTTCTTCTCCTGCAACAGCAGTTGGCCTTCATAATCTCTTTTTTTTTTTTTTTTTTTTTTACAGGAAGTTGTCATATTCATCCACACCATTCCCAATACCAAAAAAACCCCACCTATCAGAAATTTTGAAGGGTTATAAAGTCAAGTGTCTAACTGCATAAGGTTAGCAGGGCAGCTCTGGAAATTACTTTTTAATAGCAGCTGACATGGAGCATATCAGAGAAGTGAAAATGTGGAACACAGAACTCCTCAAGTAATTACATTTGAATGAAGACACAGGGTCTCTCTCTTTCACCTGCTGACTGAAAATTGATACATTAGCAGCTCTGGTAAGACCACTGAGCCTGGAAACTATTGTTAACTGCTGCCAGAAGATATCTGCAACAATATTATCACCAAAAAGTCACAACAGCCCTTCTTAAGAGGTCTTCAAACTGGTGCTTTGATAGAGGAAATGCTTACGTATGGAGCTCAAGTTGAACAAATCTCATCTGGTGCATTAAGGAACAGTACTTAAAATATTCATGCACTGAAACAACTCTATTCAGATAGTCTGAGGTTTTCAGGTGGCATCTTTGGTTTCTGCTTCATCAAATTCAGTGCTATGAATGACCACTGTGATGTTTAATTTTACCCCTTACTCTTTCAAATCCTTCTGAACTAGACTTGGAAATGTCACAAGTATTCTGTCCAGAAACTGAGCGTCATGAGGCAGCATCTGCCCAAGGTAGTCCAAACCAAGACCCTTCCTTCTATGCAAAATCCAAGTATTTACCTTTTCTGGAGACCACCAAAATTTTTCATGCAGTTTCTTCTAGATAACAGAAAGTATAAAAAAGAAATAAAGAAAAACATGGTAAAATAAAGTAATGATAGCACAAATCTAAGATGGAGCTGTGGAATCTCTGACCCTTGAGATACTTCAATCTGACTGGAAGGCTCTGAGCAACCAGATGTAAGCGGGTCTTACTTGTGCGGTGGCTAGGTCCAGATGACCTGCAGACCAAATGACCTTCCAACCTAAATTGATTCTAAAAGTGCTACAAAGTAAGGGTAAACTAGAGAGTTCAACAGTTGCTGTACACCACTTAATACAAACAGCCTTCAACGAAGTCTGAGAAAATACTTGGGAAAGAGCACTGAATACAATGTTTGAGAACAAGGGCTCTAACATTCTGCTTGTAGGCAATCCCACAAGGAGCTGGAGGGAAGTTGGAGACCAGCAGGGCTTTTCTCATGCTAACAAAGCACAAACAAAATTTCAGGACAGGTGGAATAGGATATCACCTACTAACGTGCTCTGGAGCCCTCAGATCTCAGGGCAGACATGAGCATCAACTTCACTTTGCTGAAAATGGCAGCACAAATTCCAAACTTTCAGAAAGGAAAGATGAAGATCCAGAAATAAGAGCATAGACACTAAGAGTGCTGGATTTCAGGGAGATAAATACCAAAAAAGAAATTCCTCCTGCAGCAAAGCATTCCCTCAGTTATGAGTTGTCATTTCCAATGCCGTATTAGACAACTGCTTGCCAGTTAAGTGTTATACTTCAAAAAGAGAAACAGATCCTTCTTTACTGCTTGGACAGAGCAATGTGAAAAGCAGTAAGACGTCAGCTCCTTTGTCTTCCACCACAGAAGATTACAAGATGGGTCCTACGCTTTTGGTAAAAGATAGAAGTATTGCATGACTGAATTCCTTGTGGATATTGGGTCCCTTCAGCACAGGGCTGTTCAGCAATAAAGGAAAAGCTGATGACTTCTTGAAGACACTGTGCAACTGAGCAAGAGAACTCCAAAGATAATGCATAGCTACAGATTATAAGATTTTCTCTTATCACAATGTCAAACCAAATTTACTATATATAGTTTCAGCTGTTTATTCAATATGCATGTGCACTTCTGAAATAAGGGTGTGTTAATGTTCACAGATGAGTGGGGCTCATGAGTACTTCTGACTCATTTTAGAATTCCCGTGCCTCCAGGGCAGTTTCTGTTTGAATGGCAATATATGGGTACATGAAGTAATTGCTGAATACTGATGAGATTATGCTTATTTGTGCTATAAGTTTGCTTCCATGGACATGTTTTGGTTTTGTTTGTTTGTTTTTGTTGATTACAAAGGTCTTAAACTCTTGACAACTGTTACACAGCATCACAGCCAAGTACATGACATGAAAAGAGTAAAAGAAATTTCATAGCATGCATAGACAAACATGTGAATTTGACTTTATCCACTCCCCTCACTCATGACATCCAATGCATGCAAAAAAGATTTTACAAAAAGCCATGCAGGGGTTTAAAAAAACCTGAGCTGTAATTTTAATTATTATTTTAATTAATACATAAACATCATCAGTTGGCTGTGTTTGCTTTGATTATTATTATTATTGTTCTACATCTTCAAGCTAGACAATGTATATAATTGAACTTGAACACTGTGAATATGAGAGTTCTTAACTTCCGAACTACATGTAAACAAGCATAACTATTTACCTTAAAATCTGATGTTTACTTATCAACTTACTCAACTTTATCTACCAGAAATGATGGATAAATTTTAGGAAAATACATCTTTGCAGGATTTTCTATGAAAATGTATGTTCATATACATACACACACATGTATGTGTATGCATATACACGTATATGTGTACATACGTATGTGTTTGCACACATTCACATGTTTGCATACATTTATACGTATATTTGCGTAAAAATATACCCTTTGGGTTACATTTGCTCCATCACTGCTTCGTTGAAATTCAGGAAATGGTTTAAGGCACAACTGACCTTACGTGATTAGTTCTGAAAGGTTTTACTTCTTTGTCACACTGATTTGTGACAATCACCTTGCTTCTCTGAAATCATAAATCTCTGAAGAGATTATAGTACACCTCTATATATACTGGTATGCTATCAGAAACACTGATGATCATTTTATACCAGTGTGAAAAGATAGGGGATGCTTAGGAGACACTTATGTTCATTGTTCTCTGTTCAGATATTTATGACTATGTCTAGAGATATAAAATATAAATTACATTTACATACTTATGAGCATTTTTATGTAATATCTTCATTTTGATTAAAATGCCATCAATATCCCTACCTTACTATAATGCAAGTAAGAAATCTAACTATAATGCACTTGGTTTTATCTTTTTCCTAAAGACTTTCTAAATTAAAACAATTAATAAAATACAGTATGAGTAGTGATGACTGATAAACAATGAAAATAGTCTGCACTTAGGGGCAATTACAAAATTATAAAAAATTAATCTATTATACCATAAGATCTAAAAATATCTTTCTTGGTTTTGAGAAGCAGAAAAAACCTCATGAGAAAATACGTGGGCTGCAGAACCATGCAATGCAAATTGAAGAGTGCAGGCAGAAACTCACCTCTAGCTTTGTTCTTTGTAGCAGCCACTGGAAGCAAGGAAAAGATTGCACAAGAAGAAGAGAACAAAGATAGATTAGACAGAAGTTTGAGCAAGTAAGAATACAGAGAAACTTTATCACTATCGATCCAAAGCTAACAAACACCGCTTCTAGGATTATTTGACCTATTTATTTGAGACACTACAGTTCTATGAGATAGTTCAGATCTATGATTCTGTCAGAAGACCTGCATTGAGAATTTAGAAAATATATCACAAAACACATTCAAAAAGCATGGCAAGGAGTGCAGAAGAATCATGGACCATTAATCACGAGTAGGTAAGCACATACGTACACACATTTGTGAATCCTAAAACTTACAGCACAATTTGCCTTGCCAAAAGTAC
This sequence comes from Grus americana, assembly GCF_028858705.1. NCBI lineage: Eukaryota > Metazoa > Chordata > Aves > Gruiformes > Gruidae > Grus > Grus americana. The sequence continues at coordinate 104,265,236 of NC_072852.1, forward strand.
ATTCTGAAGCACCTAAATCTTACATCATTCCCTTGCTCCTATTTCTTGAAACGTCATTCTCCTGTGAAGCTGATGCCAACAAACATCAGTAAAACTACAGGTACTCCAATTATTTATAATCTATGTTATATGATCACTGTTTTTCTTCATTGAAGCCTATATCTTCAGATTATTCTTCACCCTAACGGAGCATGCAAAGCAAAAGGAGCAGACAATATTTTAACAGTGTTCACCTGTAAAACAGACAGTAAATCTTACATGAACTACAAACTGTTCGTGTAGTAAACAAAATTAATGGTGCCATTCTAATTTTATAGTAAGCGATCAGTTTCTCCTTCATGCAAATATGAGTTGATAATGAATGCATTGAGTTCATCAACCTGTTCATTTTCTTATGCTTCCCCTTCTTTTTCAGTCCTGAGAATTACATTTACATGAACACATTATCACATTGAGCCAGAATAATCATTTAAACTTAACAAAGGTCTGGAGGAAACACCCCCCACTTCCAGTAATTTAAAAGCCACAGAAGACTTTATACTCACATTAATAATTCATACTAAAAAGAGATATATATTTGTATATATTTAAAATATGTATAAGAAAATTATAAACATACTTTAATTGGTCACAGTAAAAATATACACACATATATGCATACGTAAATTATATATAAACTATGTATATGGGTATGTATATACATGTATATTAAGGAATCCAACCATTCTATGATTAGACAGCTTTATTTTGAAGCATGAACACTAGACAGAGAATTATTACCTATCATGTATCAGTAAATAAAAAAAAGATATAAATGAGGTTGTACATTATAATTGGAAGTAGGACAGGTTACTAAGCTTGTTAGACCAATTATAACTCTCTGCAAATCCACTAATAGAGGACTAGATGACAGTAACCTTCTTAAAAATGTCATGTTCAATACTTGTAAGTTTTTCCATTGACAGCATGGTCCAATTACAAGTCAATTCGTAAAGTTCAAACTGCACAACAGCCAAATTAGCTGAAAATGGTCTTTCAAAATATAATTCTGCCTACTGAAGGGAACTAGCTGGAGCTATTTCCATCAGCAACCCATCTTTTTGATACCTAGCATGAGGGAAAATTCCCTTTCATTGTTATAATTGAAGTTGGTATTTCTTGTATTTCTTTTTCCAAAGGTGAAATAATTTTTCTCTCTTCCTTCTTTACTTGAGAAGACAATTTTCAACCTATATCCAAATATGTTTGAAAATTTTTATCCATCTTTTCTTATTATTACTACATGAAAAGTCATAGGAGGAGACAAGCATAGATGTTTCAGACGAGCATCGTCAAGACTGAAATTTAGCAGAGAAAGGCTGATCTCGTGGTTAGAGCATTGGATATGGGATAACGCAACTTTTTATGCCACTGAAGTTAGTGAAAACACACCTGTGGGTTTCAGCAAACAACATTACAGTCAAAGGATCTACACTTGCTTTATGTCTTCAGCAAATCAGTCGATTTCTCTGTGTTTCACATCACACATTCTCTTTCTCCCTACCTTGACTTCCTTGCTTGCTGACTAAAGACACAAGCTCTTCAAGGCAGTGAGTCTCCCACTTCTCAAAATAGTATACTTGTAGGACACTGATTTGAAAATTGTGTAATACAACTAAGGTGGATTAGGATTGTCCAGTAAAAAATTATGGGTACAATGTAACCTGAAAATGGGAATTTACTGTATTTGGCTAGCACTTACTTTATTTGGCTAAATTAACAAGCCAAGCAGGAAATGGATAAAAAGGAAAGGCAATGACTCCTGGTATTTCCTCATGTTAAGGGGAACACATTTACAAGGGCATTTTTCTTCAGTTACTCTGCCTTGTCTTTCTTAGGAAATTGATTTTGGATAGGGGAGGCATACTACAGAAAAGTGTGAACAGTGACCTTTGTTGGAATTTAAGGAAGATTTTAAAGATCAGAGAAGACAGCCAAAGAGGTAAGAAAGACCACATTCTCAAAAGTCAAGCTGAAAGGTACAAGAGAGCTACTAAATTTCTAGGTAAGACTGAGGTTAAAAAAAAAAAAAAAATCTCTTCTATTAATCCTTAGTGCTATCAAGATTAAACAATATTTTCTTTTCTGAAGGCTCTTCTGGTCACAGCATATGCAAAACAAAAGGGCTGGCTACTAGGGAAAGGTCCAGGAGCGAGGGGATCACAGAGCAGCAAGAAGTCAAGGTCAGAGATCTCAGGTGAGTCCACTCTGAGGGATCAGGAAAGGGGAGAAAAATTTTGCAAAGTCCTGAATCATGGCAGTTAATTTTCACAGAACTAAGGCTTTTTTAAATTTTTAAAAAATTTTTAAATCAGAAAAGCATTTCTGCTGTAGCTCTCCTGCTGAAACAATGCTTTTAAAAATCATTGCCTGAATGTAAAAAGCTGGATTCAAATTTCAAAAACTCTAATATACCCTTGCTCTCAAATATCAATAATATATTGTGCTTTATTTTTCTGTGATATATCTTTCTGACTTCTTGCTTTTTGTATGCCAGCAATTGTTAAATTACATTCTTTGACAAATGGTGGCTACAAGTTGTTCAATATTTTCTCCACACTCAGCTGTCTCCATGCTGTTCAATTTTGTGGACATTTTTAGACAGATTTGATATAGCATTTATTTTATTTTTCTCTTATATGTGATTTATTATTCAATTTGGGGTTTTGTCTTTTGTCTTTGGAAAAAAAACCACATCCTTCCAATCACTTCAATAGCTCAATAAAAGTAAAAAAGGGAAAAGGTATTTCCCCCAGATGTCCAGCTTACCTAACCTTTTGTTTCAGAAAATAAGGAGAAAGGAAAAAAAAAAAAAAGTGAAAGGTTTGAGGTCAGTGTCTTGTTCTCATGTCACCTATTACTTGTAGTAAGAATACAGCTAGAGGAAAACTCAGTACAATATCTAAATGTTATAATGACTAAATAGCTCTTTTCAAGAAAAGAAACAAGATGAAAGTCACACTCATAAAGCACACTGCATTGATTTTCTCCTGAACACAGTAACCTACCGTTCCAGCAAATCTAGAGGTCTTCTCATCTTTAATAAAAAATTAAGACATCAACAGTCTATAGGATGGACATATTTATTCATCTGTATTTTTACTCCAGTCTTAAAGCCTTTTGCAATCATGGAATACTAAAAATTATAAGAGAAGCAGCATACATTAAAAATAAAATAAAATAAAACCAACTCCCCCCCCCAAACACTCCCAACATATACTGCAGATTTCTAATTTTCAAAAGAAAAGTAGTTATTTTTACACTCTACTTAAATTTAGAATTTTCTTTTTAATTTGATGATGATGATGACAACAACAACTGCCTTTTATTCATTTGGATAAACTGATGAATTATCACTGGTCATTTAGGTCACCTAAATGCCAGCTCTGATTCTCTGACTGAAAAGCTCCTCTGTGTGACAGAAGGCTTAGCAGGATCATTTTCTCCAGAGAATAATGCAAATTATTAGGCTCTCACAGACTAAGAGACCCATTCAAAGCAAGTATACCAGTAGGTGCTGTAACACAGCATGCTTCACCGCCTCCTTTTCAACAACAGTGTTTTCAAAAAGCCACTGAAGGAGAAAGAATTTCATCACCTGAAATTCTTCATGGGATTTTGAGTCTCCTGCATTGCAGCCCAATCTCAAAGAGTGGCCAACAGATGACAGAGAAACATGGGACCTTAGGAGTTCTTTAGGATACAGTTTAAAAAACCTAGATACATCCTCATGGCTAAATTTGTTTACTTCTGATTTTCTGACCTCTCATTTGATTGCCTTCATTGAAATGCCTTTGCATTTTAGAGTGAATATTCTTTTTTGTATGTAAGTTCTGCACACTCTTCTCACGGATTTCTAAAATATCAGTTAGTGGCATTTGCAGATATAATCAGAATGCATATATATTCCTAGATAAGTCTTCATATCTTTATTTGTATAACCATTAAAGATCTATGCGGTCATGCATATGTAATTATATAGTCTTCAAACATGCAACCTTCTATTATTTATTCTATCTTTGCATCACTCTATCCACAACACAAGTTCCTAAGATGACATCAGGTAATTTCCCTCAGAGAGTGATATATTTCGCTTACTAAACTCATTGATTAATCTTCAAAAAAACAAGAACCTTTTTGGTTCTGACAATTTAATACATTTTTTCCCTCACGGTTTAAGAGAAAAACTACAAATGAACTGGTATGCAAAATAAAGCATGTGATTTTGCAATGGAAAAAAGTAATTCTTTTATTGCAACTATAACATTAAATACGTATAAAATAATACATACTGTATATATGCTATGTAATAGAGACTATACATCTATATAGTGATTTGCAATCATTTTTCCTCTTAGAACATAAAATACTTTCTTGACAATACAATTGAAAGGGGGACTAAAATGCAAATTTGGAAGGGTCATGAAGAGGTCAACTGCTGCATCCTCTGGGTTGAAGCAGTATGAATTATGTCTGGACTTCTAACAGATTGCCTAACATATTGTCAAAACCTTTGGTGACAGAGACTCCAACAGCTCTCCAGGTAATCTCTTTTAGTGCACAGTTGTCCTCTCAATGGCAAATTGTTTTCCTGACATATGACCTAACCATCACATGTAGGAGACTAGCCCAATTACTTAACTGTTCTCATACCTTCCATGAGTATAAATAACAACAGAACACATACTTCTTCAATGTAACCCTTTGCATATTTGAAGACCTGTTATTCCTCTTCTGCACCTAAACAATCACATTCTTCCACTGTCTTAATAAAATATGCCAACTTCCTCTTTATTGTCTTTCCTTTTTTTTCCCCTAGATTTTCAACAATTTATCTACACTGATCTAAAATCAGGCAAGATATCCAGCTGAGGTGGCACTAGTGCAAAGTGGAATAATAACTTACAATGCCTTCCACCTCGCTCTTTGGCTGTGCACTCCAAAATAGCACTTGGCTCTAATAGAACAGCGTCACATTGTGTTCAAGCCCACAATGATCCCTTAGTCCTCCTCTCCATATTGTTGTACACCTACCTATTGACCATTTTGGTTTCACATATTTATTTTATCCTTTCTGTATACCTGTATACTTCACCCTTATCTTTAGAAGATTCTGTTGCTTTAAAGTTACTTCCTCCATTTATTGAGGTCATCTTGAAAACTAATACACCCCTCCAATTCCATGAATAACTACTAACATGACTGTTAATCTATAAAATACAAACCTATCTCAAAGCTACATACTGTACCACATTATTTTTGTATATCTGCTACTCTATTGAAGAATATAATAATTCTTGACAGCAGTAGCAGGCATTCAAATCCAAGACTAACAAGGTCATAAAGGACTTCAGTTGTGTTCAGCGTGTCTACATTCAGCCCATAATTAGCAAAAAAACTCAAAAAACATAAATAAGCAACTTGTTTTTAAACCAAACTAATCCCTATTACGTAATGTCCCTCTTACACACAATATAAAAACTGTAGGCAAGCCAGACGTAAACTGCATAAACTAATGCACAGACCCAAATGATAAAACACTACTATATACTACTGCATCTAGCAAAACTACGAACTGCCCATACATCTTGGGCAATAACAGTCGACTGTTCTGTTACTAAATGACAAACAGAAAATCAAAACAGCAGCTTCTGCATGCTTACTGTGCTCTGTGAGAAAAAGTAGTGTTTAGAGAAGCTGCTTTTAAAGCAGACTTTTCTTTATAGGATGCAGCAACTCTAGAAACTCTATTAAATTATATTAAATTAAGTTTTACTTGGTGAAGCTTTGAAAGGCAATGTGACAAAGGAGCATAGGTTCCAGCATTTTGGTTTTCCCCCTACCGTACCACTCTAGAATTCAATGCCAGGTAATGACAGAATATTTTCTAATGTTCAGAATCTTTCCAACCCAATAGAATATAGATTTGTAAAACAGTAATTACTGAACCCAGATAAAGAGAAGTAATTCATATACTGGAATGGAAAAACTAAAATGACTGTAAGCATCTTTCAAACTTTCTAATACGCTGCTAAACACATTAACTATTTTAAAACTGCAACTAGATTAGCACATGCAGTGACTTTTATTATATGAAACTAATCACAAAATATTGAAGAACTTGCAGCTCCATTTTCTTTCTGAAAAGTAGCCTATAAATATAATAATTTTGTTCTCGATAGTCATTAAAACTGGGCTGATGGAGATCAGCAGAAGGACCTTATATTCTAAACATCACTAGAGTTCAGGATTCCAGCTGTAGCTGATTCACACTAGCAGCTAGAAACACATAACACAGTACATTACTGTATAGTGAAACTAGAAGATGAGTATAATCATGCCCTAAAGGCTCCTCTTAAAGGCATCCAGATAACATGATTTGCCTGTCCCAAAATGCCCACTTTATGCATGTTATAATATAGCTGGACACGTAACTTCTACAAGCAATGCAAGCTGCAAGAAAGCAATTTCATCATAAACCTGGTTTCCATAAAGCATCACACACATTTCACTTGCAAATAAATAATACGGTTTGTGAACAAGAGTAAATATATTTTTTATATTTCATTTTATCAGGGTAACAGAATGTTAAGAAGTGTGTATAAAACCAACTCTGAAGTAGTAGAGTGAAGAACTCCACAAGGCTGTAAGTGTATGCCAGGCAGAGATACAAATACTCATCATTCTGTTCTTAGATCTCTTTTACAGTTACTTCAAAACTTAAACTAAATATTTGAAAAGCTTTGATATTCATTCAGCACCTCAGACAAACTATCAAAACTGCTTATCATGCAAAACGTGTGTACTCACATACTAGCCAAACTTCTGTGCTTATGTCAGGTCTCCGGAAAGAGTAGAAAGGAAAAGATCCTGCTGCGATACACTTAGCAAACTACTTAGGCGCAAACTGGCTGTCACCATGTTACTGCGATTGGGTGCAAGCAGCTGTGAACAGTGAGCTTATGTTTCTTCTCACATGTGCACCTCAAACTACGCCTTGTCCATTTTGCTCGACCCAAGAGCAACTTGTGACATTCATGTCTCATGTTAGTTTGCAGTTGGTTTTTGGTTTTTTGCTGGTTTTGGTTTGGTTTTTTTTTTTTTTATATATATGTATGCCATCCTACATTATTACAAATAGACATTTTCCTAGTCTGCTATGCTTGCTTACATTATTTTCCACTCAGAGTCCACAGCTCTGACAACCCGAAAAGCTTTAGGAGTTCTTGTATTTGAAAATAAGCCCTTATACAATCAGCATGAAATCAGAAACATTATAATCAAGAGCAAGGAGCTAGGTAGGCAGACAAACAGCTAGGGTTCTCCTTAAGTTACCTCTACATACAACTAAATCACATCCACTTTAAACCCTCAGAAGGCTTTGAGAAGGCAATTGGCTTTTATTGCATGGTTACTTTCCCTATTTTATTTTTTTTTAATATCACAGCCCATGGGAGCTCAATATAAAAAGTGTTACATCACATCCATAATAGATTATCTGTATGAAATGCTTTCTTAATAAGGTTAACGTATGTATTAGGGGCCACTGGGACAGCAATTGAAGCATGTGGATACAAGCACATATCTCAAAGGACAGAGAATTAAAACCTTAAAAAGAAAAATAAGATTTTTTTTTTAATTCCCTAAATATTATCAATTTAGGTTTTTCCAGACATTAGAAGACAAACTTGAGTAACCAACAAAACTGATGAAAAAAATACTATAATAAAGCACAGAGCTCAATCGATAGGATTTTCATGTTTAAATGGATGGCAGTAAATATGTTCTAATTCTAAGCTCTTCTTCAGTTGGAGACTGGAAATTTCAGATGTGACTTTTCAGTGATGATTTTCTTCAGCCATTAAAAATTCTACACAATTTGCTTCATCGCCACTTGCAATCACTGCAGTTGTCATATCAAGAAATACACTGGAAAACTTTATTCCTTGTCTTGACCTGATGCATTATAGCCATTCCTCTTGAGATCTAGAGAGTGGGTTTCAATATTATGTAACATAATGAGTCCTTCGGAACTAGTGAGGCTTACAGGATAATTTAGAGACATTAAAATACCTTCCCAATTGAGGGATTATATATAACACTGCTGCAAATAGCTATTTGTATGTGATGATAATTATTTGGTGAAATTTATTTTAACTAAAAATGGATCATATTGCTATACATATTAAAATATGTATTAATTTCTGAAGAGGGATGAAACATTTTTTCTCAACAATTTTTAATTTATCAAAGCAAATTAAAAATCTTTAAACTTATCTATACTGTAATCAAAATATAAAAAATATGCTTTATCTCTTTATGATAAAAGTGGTGAAGGTGTAATAGCAAATCAATCACGGACCTCTAAAGAGCAAAATAAAACTTATGCCGAAGTAGTACTAACTACACTCAAACGACTCAGTTTCAAATACATACTTAGTCATTTAGTCTCAGAAACAAGGTAGGATGATACGTTGCTTTCCATATAAATTATTTACTGCATCTGCACCCAGTTTGGATGATGGGGAACTTAAAGTAAATCTTTCAACTTGATGATATTGCTATTAGTGAAGTAATAATCAAAAAGAACTCCTGTATTTTTTTCATGTGGTTTACTGCAATTTTTTCTATGTTCTTCTGACAGTTCAAGAAACTGGGGTAAACTAAGAAAAAAGAAATAACTAAAACTGCATACTCTCTCTAAAGTTCAAATATTTGACTGTAATTTATCATCTGCTATTCATAGTCATACTAAAAATAAGGCTAACTACTATCTTTTTCTTTATATCTGGCTTTACAAAAAAGGACTTCAGTGTTGGAAATAGAAAAGATTCAGTGCCACTCTATTTTGCAGCCAATATCCAATTTGATGCGTACTAGAGCTGTTAAGGTGAAAAGTTGCCTTGGCAAGACTTATTGAGCAAGACTTATTTTTGTAGCTTGGTTGAGACATGTAAATGAGATATTATTTTTATAAGGATGCACTGTCCAGAGATAACTTTAATCCTTACTATAGATCTTTTTTGACCTTACACCATCTTTCATTGCATGTTTGAAATTTTACCTCGCTATATGCATTAAATTCACAATCGACTAGTCATATTAAAACCCATTTCATTTCCTGTATATAGTTCTAATCTCCTGCTATAGTTTTAAATATATATATGTGTTGAATATACAAACTAATGCAGTAAAAGTGTTCAGCTATTCTATAACTTTCCCATTGTTATAAGAACTACTGCTGAAAATTCACAAATTCAAAAAATTCACAATTCCAGACTTAAGATTTTACACCCACCCCACTCTCCCATCTTCTTGCATAAAGAAATACAAAGCAATAGTGCTTTATCAAAAAGAGACTGAGGGAATGAATATGCAGAATCTACAAGCATATGCCTGAATATTCAGAATTTGAAAACTCATAAAAGAGCCATTAGATTTTTCAGGCAGAAAAGAAAGTAATATTAAATCCAGAATTTAAAACTTTGTTAAAGAAGCTTAAAAAAAATAAAAATCGTTTCAATTAATCTATAATTGTTCCAAATATAATACTCTGAATATTGATCTGAGCCCAAATTTTCTTTGATCTGAGCATTACAAGTATTTCTATTACTCCTTTAATTATATTGCCACTCTACTGAAATTGTTTATAGTTAAGATTCGTTTAAGAGTTGATCTGTAAGAGTAGCTCTTACAGCAGCTACTAGTAGTTCTGGCTCTCCATATCACTCTCAGGTTACTACATGCAATAATATGCCTATAGTGTTGGTATATAAGAAGCTGGAAGCAGTGTCTGTGAGGGAATATGTAATCTGGAAGATTTTTGCAGCAAGGGCAAAAAAAAAAAAAAAGTGATTTTTAACACCGGGAACTAAGCTGATGCACTGAAAAGCTCTGCTTAGGTGGTCAGCAATTAACATCAGAAAATTACACTGATATTTAAAGTCTCTTCAGCTTACATTTCATCCGAGTTAGTTTCAGAAGGGGCAGCTCACAGCTTCCAGTCTAACAAGAATATCCACAGATCGCTGACATGAGCTGTTGATGTGTCTGTCACAGCTTTGTTCTGTACTGGGGCCTTTCATCACTCCTGGTCTTTAGATGTACATGTTGGCCATACCTCCAAAACAGACCAGATGCATTTCATGAACTGCTCTGTCTATGAGTCATCAAAATAAGGACTTATTAGAGAACATCTTTACCAGGGTATGTGTACACAGTCAAAGTACAGTCAGTATATGCACCTGGCAAGCAAACACACTAATGATGGTACACGGTCCACTGTAGAGACAGCGCCAAATGAGAGCTTCTGAATGACTGCTAGAAATAACTGAGAAAAAAATCATTCTGCAAGTTCTGCCGCATTGGTGGAATGAAGAGACTGAAGCATCGTAGCTTGTAGATAGCACAGGATCTTTAAAAACGGAGTCTAGGAGATGTAGCAAGTTAATATATTAAGATGAATTTAAAAATAGATGACAAAAGAAAATGTTCTTCAAAGTCAACACCTAAAAACCAGGGAGGTAAAAAAGATGGAACCAGAGAGAAGAGGGGAAAAAAAAGCCAAGATTAAGTGAAAAGAAGGGGAGAAGATTAAATTCAAAGATCCAGATCAGAAAGCTCAGAGAACCAAATGCGTATGAGATGTACTATTACAGAAGTCTCAAAATTTTGAACTCCAGTCATCTGTATTTTCAGCATTCAAATATTGAGAAAGTATTTCTAAAGTGATAAGAGGCACAGTATATAAGGAGATAGACTAAGACTCTACAGTAACTGTAAATGAATACTTAACATAATAACACAAGAAAGTTTGCGTATCTTATTAATAATTACTTCCTTCCTATCACTACAATAGTCTCTGCCTGTTCTCCTTCCTTCTAACACTGCCACGTGGTTATTACGTTAATCACCTTAAAAAACAAACAAAAAACCTTTCTTATGTATAGCAAACAAGCACATATTTCTTGCATTTCTCATATTTCATTTTCCTTTCACATCAGTGAAAATACTCCCAGAATTTAAAATATGAATGTATACCTATTGATATATTAGATATTTCATATTATATATACTAGCTATTGTGTATATATTATTTTAATATATTCTTTTATATAAGTTAATCATATTCTATGTTATATAAACTTATTTATTCATTATCCATAGCTTTATATAAAACATCCATTATTATATTCTATAAAAGAACTTACAAAGCAATATGGGGTTACAGCGTTGGTGGATGAGGGAAGGGCAACTGATGTCATCTACCTGGACTTGTGCAAGGCATTTGACACTGTCCCGCACGACATCCTTGTCTCTAAATTGGAGAGACACGGATTCGATGGATGGACCACTCGGTGGGTAAGGAATTGGCTGGATGGTCGCACTCAGAGAGTTGTGGTCAATGGCTCAATGTCCAAGTGGAGAACAGTGACGAGTGGTGTTCCTCAGGAGTCGGTACTGGGACCGGCACTGTTCAACATCTTTGTTGGTGACATGGACAGTGGGATCAAGTGCACCCTCAGCAAGTTTGCTGACAACACCAAGCTGTGTGGTGTGGTCGACACGCTGGAGGGAAGGGATGCCATCCAGAGGGACCTTGACAGGCTGGAGAGGTGGGCCCGTGCAAACTGCATGAAGTTCAACAAGGCCACGTGCAAGGTCCTGAACGTGGGTCGGCGCAATCCCAAGCACCACTATAGGCTGGGCGAGGAATGGATTGAAAGCAGCCCCGAGGAGAAGGACTTGGGGGTATTGATTGATGAGAAGCTCAACATGAGCCGGCAGTGTGCGCTTGCAGCCCAGAAAGCCAACCGTGTCCTGGGCTGCATCAAAAGAGGTGTGACCAGCAGGTCGAGGGAGGTGATCCTGCCCCTCTGCTCTGGTCTTGTGAGACCCCACCTGGAGAGCTGCCTCCAGCTCTGGGGGCCCCAGTACAGGAGAGACATGGGGCTGTTGGAGCGAGTCCAGAGGAGGCCCATGAAGCTGATCAGAGGGCTGGAGCCCCTCTCCTGTGAGGACAGGCTGAGAGAGTTGGGGTTGTTCAGCCTGGAGAAGAGAAGGCTCCAGGGAGATCTAATTGCAGCCTTCCAGTACCTGAAGGGGCCTGCAGGAAAGCTGGAGAGGGACTGTTTATCAGGGAGTGTAGTGACAGGACAAGGGGTAATGGGTTTCAGCTGAAGGAGGGTTGATTTAGATTAGATGTTAGAAAGAAATTCTTTACTGCGAGAGTGGTGAGGTACTGGAACAGGTTGCCCAGAGAGGTTGTGGAGGCCCCATCCCTGGAAGTGTTCAAGGCCAGGTGGGATGGGGCTTTGGGCAACCTGGTCTAGTGGAGGGTGTCCCTGCCCATGGCAGGGGGGTTGGAACCAGATGGTCTTTGAGGTCCCTTCCAACCCAAACCATTCTATGATTTTATGATTCTATATGTGCGAGAGTTATATATGAATAATACACTATATAACATAAAAAAGTGTGTAGGTATACACATCCGTTACTTCCTGTAAAGTAGAATGCATTTTGGTACAGTTGAACAACAATGAGTGAAATCAAGTTAATGTGTACAGTCAATTGAAAAATGAAAGTTGGGAATACTTTTATGGAATAGTTTTGAGAAACTTTTGAATAATATTATTTTAGGAAATTAAAGAATCTAAGTACAGTCTAAGTACAGTCAAAGTGACTGTTTACAGGAAATGATGTGATTCTTGGGGTAATCCTCTTATTTATGACTTCTGAAATAAAATGTTCTTACTACTCCTATAATGAAAAAAGTGTTATGTTAAAGAAATGATTTGTGAATCCTGTACATTTCTGAGCTGTACAATAACTGCATGTTGAGTGTTTATAGTATTTTGATTCATAATGTGAGTTTTATAGCATCCTAGAAGAACATATACCAGACAAATACTTATCCGAGGTATTCCTCAGTAATGCAAACTGAAGCTCTCCTGAAAAAAAGGGGAAAAAAAAAACAAAAGGAAAAAACCCCAAACACTAAACTAGCCCGCAAGACAGATAAACAAGTTACTACTGGGTATTTCTAACTCATTCCTTCACATCTCTGCCAACATGCATCTTCTAGACAACATTACTACACAATTACAATGAGCTAAACAAACATGCAAACCCCCTTTATAGCAGAATAGTGTTTATGCATAGTGTTTAGCTTCAATCATTGCTGGAAATAGAGGAAACATTTTGAAATGTCACCCGTTTGTAGCAAAAACATCGTACAATAAAGGATTCTGAGCAAAAGAACACAAAAAGGAGGGTGATGTTGCTATTTTTGTTTTGCTGTCGGAGCACAGCCAAAAGAGATTTGTAGTTCAGTGAATGAGCAGCAGAACAAACTCCAGCTGTGAACATGTGCTCTGCAGGATTCAACCAGGTCCCTAGCAGCTAACTGGGTAGTTCACCAAATTATACTGGCACGCACTTGCCTTGCCCATCTCTTGGAGCATGTCAAAGCAGGTGGTACCAACAGAGGCATCCCCATTCTTATCCTGGGAAACCAAAGAAACCTTTCAGGGCCCTTCCTGAGAAGTTTGTACATGTACCTCTCTCATACTGAGTACAACTTGCAGTTTAGAGGAAGTTTGCACATGCAGTCAGTCACAGCATAAATAGAAACTGGCAACACAACTATGACTACTCCTCCTTAAAGGCTTCATAAGCCTTCTCTTCAAAGGGATTTATGAATAATAGGAACTAAATAATTCATGGCACTGCAGATGCCAGTCCAAATAGCCTCTTCCTTTTTAAGGTTTCAGTTTGTAGATGTGTGATCAAAAGCCTTCATCAGTCATGATAGTGGCATTTGTACTCAGTCCAAACAAACCGTATTTGCATCTGAATGTTTTCATTGAAATGAGAGTTATAATACGCAAGCCAAGTTCCAACTAAAAGGCATTTTATGCTATTTAAATTCAGTCAAATTAAAGGCTGAATGCAACCTAAAAGGTCTACTCTCAGAACAGTAATTTGACACATCATAAATAAGACGCGTATTTTTTGTTAGAGTACCTCAGCACTTGTCTGAAAATTTTACACAGCATCTTAACAGTGCTGCCTCTTGAGGAATAATGGAGAAAAATCCTGTATATAAAGTAATGAAGTAAACAGAAACTTAACACGCTGCCACTGGTTCAAAGATTTCACTTACTCGTACACATTTACATGAACCAAGAAGTTGCTCTGTGAAGGCGACATTAACCTGGAAGAATACAAAAGCCAAAAAGAACTTGCTACTGCCTTATTAAATTCTCACCCTGTTTTATTAATCCTATTTATTAGGAAGATAAGGACCATTGTTTGCCACGTCCATTGCTCAGCTTTACTACTACATTTAAAAGTACCACAAGTGGACCCTCAAAAAATGACAGAGGGAAGAAACCAGTCCATAAAGATCTTGATTATTAAACGTGGAATAAGTCACAGGAATTTCACCCTGGCAAGAGAAAAATCAGTAGGATCAGATTAAAATTCTTGTTCTTGCCAAGGGGAAAAAAATGAAACTTTCATAAATTGAGATTAATACTAATTTTAAAAAGGCTATTAAGATCCTAAAATGCTCTTTTGTTATGAACCTTTGTCAGGATAAACAAGATAATTCTTTTAAATTTGGTTTACTGTAAATCCCCTACTTTTCCCCCCCTTTTTATTTAGGAAGTCTTCCTATTGTATTTAGCAATGACACAAGCTGGTGAGAGAAGAAAATTAGATATTATGTATGATCCCATACTGAAGCATGTCATAGGTCAGTCTTTGATTTGAAGTGCAACTGTTTTGGGTTGTTTTGCTTTTTTAAAGTAAAAAAAAAAATATCAGTTTACTTTGCAGAAGAGGACCCCATGAATTAGTTATCCAGAATATATTGTATTTAGGTCTTTTTTTAAAGTTCTTACATTTAATTAGGTAATCAGTATATACACCATACATGAGATACATGACAACGATCCCAATGACGACGATCCCAATGACATTTATGTACATTCATATACAATCTATTCAAATATTTAGAGAATGCATGATTTTAAGGTATCACTAATTGTGACATGGAAAGAGTTTATGTGAATAAAAGCTAATAAAAAGAAAAGGAATGTAGTCTAGAAAGCAAGGTTACTCCAAAGCATGAAGGTACAGACTTCTCAGGAAAACGACAGGGAATGGCTTGTGGCAGACTAGCACAACACAGCACCAACACTGTGAATGCTAATGAGTAAAGCCAAGGAATAACGCTGGAGCATCATATATTGGAAGATGACACTGATGAGGGCAGATGTAGAAAAATGATTATCAACTTCAGACCCCTAGAGCAGCGTGAATGAAATCACATCCTTGTGTTCTGGGAAATAAAACAGGCAACTTGGATAGAAATAAAGGCAGCCTTTAATTATCTAAAAGTAAATTGGGAGCAGCCCATGATAATTCAGAAGTGGCGTTATTATAGAACACAATGCAGAGTTAATTCAGAAATCAGTTTGTTCAAAAAACATCAACAGCTGGGTTTAATAATAGACACAATGAATCAGAAATGAAGAAAAGCTTGAGACTGAAGATTATTGAGCAATTCCAATCATATTATTAGATTTACAACTGAACAATAGCAAAGAACCTGTATGTTAGAATTATTTAAATAAAGGAAAACAGTAATTTGGATTGATGAACTGCAAGAGTATCCAAAGATGAACTTTTACAGCATTATTTTGTCTAGTAGTGTTTCAGAGATGTTTGGTTGTGCTTTTACCATGGCAAAAGGTAATTTTCCCATCCCTTCATTATTTTTAAAATAAAATAAACGCTGTCTTGACACAAGACCAAAAAATCATTTGATTGACAAAAAATACTTTCATGTCAAAAAAGGTTTTAATTTCACAGTGCTACACTCTCGTATTTCTATTCATATTCAATAAGATCTCCTGCAAATTCTCTCATTGTTTTTATAATTCACATGGTATAGGATGTTTAAATTCCATTACATTTGGAAAAGCATGGGAAGAGCACAATCAGACTATCGGATGATTGAAGCCAGTACCACTGGCAAAGCAAAACTAGCGGCTGACTGCAAGTTTAGTTAGAATGATTGGATATTTTATTAACAGCATTATAAAGCTGAACTTTGTACAATGCATGGCCAAATTTTACATATAAAGAGTAAATATGCAAAGCAAATACTGTAGTGCCCTATCTTGTTCTGCAGACAACAGAAATTAACAGTTTTAACTTCTTTATTTTAAGGGAGGAGAACAAGGCTGTGTTGTTCAGGCAAATCTCAGCAACTTTATAACTTCCTAGTTAATGAGCTAACCAGTAATCTATAATTATACTTTAAAAATGTTTTCCTGTAAATGTAGTTTAGCTTTTGATTATCATCTTGGTTGAATTGGTAAGTGAAGTCCTGTAAACTGGCAAATAATAAGGTGAACGACAAACATTAGCGTTCTGAATACACACATCAGGTCTGCCTAACAGAACAGATTGACAAAAACTACAAAACAATTGCTAAAGTGGGTTTGATGATATTGTTCTGAAGTCAGAGAATATATCAAGATAGGCGTAGCACCCTGACACACTGCCTTGCTAACAGATGAAAGATAATTATTTCTCAGAGAACATGAACTAAACAACATACTTCCACAGATATTTTCACTACCAAGTATTCCTCTACCAAAGTTGAATTATGTAATAGAAAGTATGTCTCAATGACAGTCCAACAGAAAATTTGTTGGAGGCAATAAACGAATCCCTCTACGACACATATGAATATATACATTTATTCATTGAAAGTTAACTTTTATTCATGGCAGTTGTTCCATCTAGGATTCAGACATTTTGTTTCTTTTAATTACATAAGTTTTTATTCCTTCTTGTTTTGTCTTCTAAGTAAAAAGTAGTCTTTCCACTGACTTTTTAGGGCGTTCAATCAGAACTGTAATCTGACATTCAAAGAGAGAGGGAGAGGAAGGAAAAGTTTTCGGCCTGTACAGCATGAACAGTATTTAGCTTGTGATTGAAAAAGTATTTGAAGTGAAAGGTGTACATGTAAGAAACAATTCAGGCTGGCTGATGGAATATCTAACACCCACTTAACATGACGGGGATATTTCTATTGACTTTAGTAGGCTATGAATCAAGCAATAATTATACCATTAGATTATTGAAAAAAATAATAGTGATTTGAGAAAAATAAATGGAAAAAAAGGAAACAGCCCTAGAATGATCTGTATAATCTGATACCAACCTTGGCTAGATGAAATCACATTTTTCAGCATCCTATAATGCAGCAATTATCAGTAGTCACATGTACATATTATTATATACTTATCAGCTAAGATGGATGATTATTGTACCATATAAATAATTGATAAAAGAAAATAACCAAGCAATTTTATCAGACAGAGTATTTACAACAAATAAAACCAATTTATTCAAAGCCTTGCTACATGAGTGATGACTCATATAAGATGATCCAGGAATCAATATGCAACCAATACTGTCATAGCAAACAGCTACCTCATGAAGTTAATCCAGTAAGGGAAGAAAAAAAAAAAAATAATGTCTCTTAAGAAGCAGAGCAAGTAGCCATAAGATGGTCTGGCTCTTGACAGGTACTATGTGTGCTTGACCTGTTGTTCACATCTGTATGTTGAGAATAAGTTCAACTAAAAGGGAACTACCAGGAAGGCGATCACTGGCTGTCAGTGCCATGATTTTACTCGCCAAACTGCCACATGCCATTTCACACTTTCACCTTAAAATTCAGTGATGTACTGAGAAGCAGCATGTAGCTTTATCAGGGAATTATGTTTCTAAAAGCTGCATACTTCATGCAAATATAGAAAACTGCTTGTTATTCTAGATTTTTGAGAGTAAACCATCTGCCACTGAGAAATACAGGCTCTTTTATACATATATAATTATAGGTAAGACAGACAGATGAAGGTTCTCTTCAAGTTTAATGCCAGGCTGAGTGCACAGTCATCAAAAGTCCATGAAAAACTATATTAACAATCATCTCAGTTAATTTAAAAACATGAAATTCAGAGCACTGGAGAAGACATTAAGGACATAAAAGTATAATAGTAATGAAGAGAATTAAATACCAGAAGATAATCATCTTGACATGATACATTTTTTAACATGAGGTCTTTTTATACTTGAACTATAAAATTTTAGAAAGACATATAGATTTATTTAGACCATAATCACATTTTGAATTAAGTGACTATAAATCTAGTCTGAATGTTCCTGTCCTCTGTCCATCCCCCAACCACTCAGTCCCCCCCACTCACTTTAATACCAGGACCAGTACATTTTCAAGTATGTGGAGAGTCAAATGAAAGAACTGATGCAGCTGAAACTAATTTCTTTGCATTGCTGTGGTTTGGATTCAGTTGTGTTTGACACAGTTCTCTTTGTGGATCTGTTTACAACCTACATTCCTTCAATGTATGTAAATATAACTATTTTATATTTTACTCTCATAGAAAGCCACATTGCCCTCCCCTCACGTCATCTGAAAATATTATATAACATGCATTACAATTAATATTGGGAACACTGAACAGCTATCAGATATAATCTACACCTTGACTCATAAATAGAAATTAATACTAATATGAGAAAAACAAATACTACAGAACTTGAAACTTTCAGCATCTGCAAACAAGAGATATTTAAGATAAAGTTAATTAACTCAGTTAATTTGCTAAATTTGACTGAAGTTTAACTTGAGATTTTTAGCTTTCGAAGAACGTACTTTAAACAGATCATAAATATACTATCAATACTTTAGATAGATTATAAGATTACTAACATTTATAGGCTTATTACATATTTAATTTTGGACTGAAGTGGTCCAAAAAGGGTAAGAGGCTGGGGAAAATGGGAGGAGGAGCCCATTCAATATATGCAATCAGCCAATTAATCGATCAACTGAGAAAAAGTATAATAAAATAATGAAGGACATAGTGAAAACTATCCAATTTCTTTTGAACTTTATTCCCTGAGTGTGATAAATTCGCTTCTATGAAATGATACTAAACTTTCAACTGTAAAAAGGAGCCACTTTTCCAAGGCAATGTTTAATTAATTTATGGAGTTACTGCTGTGAAAGTTCATTGAGACAAATATTAAAGCTGCTTTGTAAAAGGGTTGGATAATTTTCTGATGATAAACAACACTGGCAGCTTTGTAAGTAAAGACAATGATGTAAGAGTAATTAAATCTCATGCTTCAGGATATAAGTAGAATCCTTCTGCCCCAAGTACAGCATGAACTATTATTAATAACATTTTCTTCATCCTATAAATGTAAACTCCTAGGTGAATTATGTTATCTGGCCCACCTCTTAACCTATTTGCCACTGCCAAGGGCAGCATATGACACTAGAGAAATCCATGGGTTGACTCGGTCTGGCAGTGCCTGTTGTTTCCATGTGAAGTGCTACAATGCCACCAGAAAAGTAAATGCAGAACTAAGCCTCCCTCCAACTACCTTCATCTAGTCTACCTGCAGAAGACTACAACACGATCAGTATTATGCACATAATTGTAAGTCATTTGTGATAAATAAAAGTGAGGATAACAAACTGGCCAATACAAGAAGTGCAGTCTAAATGAATTTTACATTTTCCAACTATCTTCTTGAAATTCTTATACTGTTGCTTAATTTTTTTATAGGGTAACTGAGAAGAAAGCAGAAAAAGAACATTATGCAAAAAAGGTGCTGAAAAACATGGATAATGTACATTCCATACTTACCAAATACTTCCACTTAATTGCTAAAAAGAACTACAATTTTTTAAAATGTATTTGGGCACAGGCAGTGTAACATGTATGCATTACTTCCTGCTGTAATATTTCTATGCCTTCCTCTGTGCCTAAACACCTCAATAAACAAACTTCAGAAAACACGAATAAAAGCCATCGATCCAGCAAAAAACAATAAAAGGGAGGAAAAGTAGAAGGAAACACACATATGTGGAAAGCCATAAAAAAGTTGCAACAAATTTGACTGTCCTTTCATTATCCAGATATTCAGCAGAAAACTTAAGGGTCTAGACACCACATTTCAGAATACTTCACAGTAAGTCTATTATGAAGACAAGAAAAGCCCACAAAAGTTAAATTTATTAGTATATACTTAGTTATAAACAATTGAAGGAGAACTTCAGAGTTTTATCAAAGAAATATGATGCCAAAAAGATTTACATCCTGATCACTTTTTGGCACTTATTTTCATATATATACACCAAAATATAAAAGAACAAAAATTAACAACACCTTTTTGGTAGAAGCAGTTTAGCAATGATGCTTGAAACCACTAAGGCCTATAAATATACCTTCCCACAAACGGCAAAGAGCACTACTATAGCAAATGGTGAGTAAAATAACATTAAGCCACTAAAGTAGGTAAAGTACAGGATCAGGTCATATTTCCCCAATAAAAGTTCTTCATAGTTTGCAATACAATAACTCAGAGGACAGGCTGCAAAGCGCTGCAACCAAAAGGCAGCTGACCCACCCCTGAAATCCAGGTGGCCACGTTATTGATTTTTTTCTGCATGCCACTGGTAAGGCACTCATCATTAAAGTATCAAAGCTGAAAATCCCTGACTACTGAGGGGTCACCGGAATTTGACAGCGAGGCTGCTGCGAATGGGCACACTGCTTCTGCTGCTTCTTTCTTTCCAATTACTGCAAAGACTGGTCAGGAGAAACTGAGCTGTGCTGCCCGCTGCCCCTGCTCATTTTCAGAGCAAGGGCACGCGCTTCCTCAACCTCTCCTGCTCCTCTGCTCTCGCAAACAAGCGACAGCAGCAACATTGACTACAAACAGGTTGCAGAACCCCTATAACAAGGATCTGAGTAAACACATTTCAAGTTAGATTCAATATTCTCCCATGCCTGTAGGCTTTCAGGAGTTTCCATCTGCAGCCGCTTCAGTATAATGTGCTGTTCCGAGTTACTTTGTCCACAGTTTCTGTACTCAATGAATAGAAGTTGTACCTGTATTCAGAGTTCAAATAGTAAAAATAAAATAAACAGCTTCTTCCTGCAACAATGTTCAACTCAGATACGTAAACAAGACAAAAGTAGAAAACTGTTGAGAGGTCTTCTGAAAGAGTTCTATTTTTCACTCACGAATTAAAACTAGTTATCTGCAACAAGAAAAAAAAAACCAAAAAACCCCATCTCCCTCTTATTGTTAACAGCTTTGTGTTATTAATGATAGGCTTAATTAAAATAGATTAATAGTCACCCTATTCATTTGGGTTTAAGAGAGATCTTCAGAATTACTAACAGGGACATGATTATAGAAGACAGTTTTCACCAGATACACAGAGCTTTGTTCACTTCATTTACCTGACTCTGCAGTTCGTGAGCTCAGTTAAAGCATTTTCAGTTATACCAGCTGGCTATTTCATTTTATTCCAGGAATTCTAAATATTTTTTTTTAATACAGAAGGAAAACATACATTTATTTAGTATTTAGTCTACATTTAGTAAACATCTAACAACAGCTTCACAGCTGAACAAGTTTTGACAGATGACCTCCAGAGGTCTATCCCAAATGAAACTATTCCATGACTCTGAATAAACTCCTGTTAAAATGCAAGACAATTTGTATATAGAGGTAAAATCTTTTATTAAATCAGTTTGTAGGCATGGAAAAAGTAACATTACCATAAAACAAAGACTAGGAAATAGAAGTGGGTTAGTAAACCGGGGGTAGCTCAGAGTTTCCACTCATGCTGTTCCAAAGGCTGAGAGGACTGTAAAATAAATTACTAGTGTGCAGTCAGCACAGTGTGGTAGAATATCCAGGCTGCTCTGTGGCTCAGCAGAAAACACTGGCATCCATCCATCTTCACCTCAGCTTTATAACGCTTGTAAAATCTGAGCATTATTTCTCTCCGGCACTAAGTGTGATGGCAGACATGCCAACTTCAAGCCTGGAACCGTAACACACAGGACTAGGAAGCTGCTCACTGGCTAAGAGCATTAGAGCCATCAATGCTGGCAGCTATAGCCTGGTTTCCTTTAATAAACTGTACATATATGCTATCATGGAATCCTTTGAAGAGTGAGGAGCTAGTCACCGCAGGCAATCAGCACCTCAGAAATGTCAATATCATGGTCTACTCTTGCAGCAGACGGAAAACTTTCTCCATGAGAGTAGTCAAACACTAGAAGAGGGTACCAGAGAGACTGAGGAATCTCAGGTTTTTCTGGAGATGTTTGAATCTTGTTCAATCAAGGCCCATTGTGACCCTCATCTAATTTCAGAACTGTGATTGCTTTGCTCAGAGGGTTGATCACTTGACCTCCAGAGGACACTTCCACACTAAGTTACTCCATCATTAGCTCCATCAAGAATCACTAATGTTACATGCAATAATCTCCTCTTCAAGTCTGCACTCCTAAACTTTGGCTTTATCTTGGATATTTTATAAGAAACAATATGTTGAGTACATTGACAGACTAAAAGGACTTTTGATTGCAGTAGAAAAAGAACGCTTCATCTCACCATAAATTTGCAGTTCTTCTAGTATTTACTAATGACCCTGATTCTTGAATAACCTAGAAGAAAAAGTTAAAGCCATCCCTGAATTATATTAGGAATTAAAGATATTATTCTCAATGGAATTAAGATTTGAATTGGCATGGAATCTCAAGTGGGGCTGGGTACATAAGGAATGATTTTTTTCCCCCCTCTTGTAAATTAAGAATTAATATAAGAAACCACCTTCAATCTTGCATTACAAACAGGTTATTAGAGAGATGATATACAGTAGGAGACACCTTGCATAGATCAGAAAGAGATAAGAATGTATTAGCTCCATAAATTTGTAAATATATTCTTTATAGTTAGAACTTTGAAATTACATATTCATTTTACATATTGTAAACTAATTTATATTAAGGGTGATTTACAGGTATGAAGCAAACACTAAGGCATCCCAAACCCCAAGAGTTTGGCAATCTTAAAACCCAAGAATCTATAACGGTCTTGCAGTGCCCTCACCACCAAACATTTCCTCAGAGTACCAAAGTATAAAAGGGTGCTAATATGCCAGTTTGGATTTGGGTAATGGAAGTGTCTGCTAGAAAGATGGTCAAACTTAGCCAGGAAGTTTGACTCGTGGTCAAACTTAGCCAGGAGAGCTCTACAGCATAGAGAGACCTAAAACAATTACAATCCATGACGTAGTAAATAACAAACAAAGCAAACACCAAAAAAGTTTACCTACTTCCCTTGCTTTAATGGTAAAAACTCTACCATTTGGTAAAATTTATCAATATACTTGATTTCTACAGCTACTTACAAGGTGTATAGTATCCAACGTGTCATGAATTCTTTCCCTTTTGCTCCAGTTCTGTCTAAAAATACACCCTTCTGCCATAGTGCCAATTCATGTTCTCTATCTCTAATAAATAACATTCAAGTTCCTGACCTTTGGGGCTGCAAATTGTATATTGCATTGTGTCACATGTTAGACTACAGGTGTTAAGACTATGTTTATCTTTCCATGTAATTGCAACTAAAAAAGTTACAGTTTTAAAGGAATTTATAAGAGCAAGTACAAGAAGATCAATATTTTACATTTGAGGTTATTAAATTTCTACTAAAGATCCTATTCATCAAAAAAATCTACACATGTATTCCTTCCATTTTTAATCTCTTAAGACACGCACGGCATTATACGAGTAAGTCAGAAAATCAAAGAAAAATATCCCTGCAAATGGTTATGGGTGGCAGTTTAACACTGGTATTGATTAAGCACCTTGAATATATTGGAACTTGACAGAAAAGTCTCCTGACCCTAGAAATCAATGAATCTGCTTAGACTTTTCTTTGCAGACTGGGGAACTGCACCACTGGGCGTAAAGACAGGCTCCCAGCTTTACCATGGGGAGGGAGCGCTGCCACGTGCATTATAAAGCAGCCGGCCAGCCGGCACTGGGCATATCCTGATGTGTCTTCACGGTTCTGCATCGTGCTTCTCCTACTCCTTACATATCCCCATGAAGCGCAACTCTGGCTGCTGTGGAGCAAGGTGATGGGTCTGGGCCCTTTTAGTCAGCGGTACGGAAAGATGGGAAAGAGGAGTTGCATGTGATTATGCTACTCAAATTTAGTCACCTCATTGAGATGTCTGACTTGAAAAAAAATGGTGTCTTTATCAGTGTAAAAGCAGCGGGAGTTCAGAGCATTTAGGTTAGACTTCCTCTCTGACTTGCCCTTTAGAGGAACCTGTCTCTACCTATATCCGTTTATTATGGAATCTCTTATAACTGGTGCTTATGGATAGGTAGCATGGATATTACCCTGCTCATGCTTTTGGTGTTGAATTAAAGATGTTTTTTTAAAGACACCAAAGACTACCATTCGATAACAATTTATAGGAAAGAACAAAGAGAGAACTTACAAAAAAGTCTGTTGCTTTTTATTAGTACTACTCCTGAAAATCTGACTGTACCAAACATGCATGCATGCAGCTTAAGTGGATAGTTAAACTAGGCTGCAAGTTTTTAATTATCTTTAGAGCAGCAACAAATGGCTGGACTGTACATTGGAATTTGGACGATCACTTCCGTGAGGAGAACAGCGGATGGTAAGAGTCTTACTATGGTTACAGACCTTACTGCACTAAGCATTATACAAACACTGGAACACACACTCCTTGTCCTGAGAACTGTTAAGATGCTGGACAAGGGAACCAAGTCAGCAAGAAAGTTGCATAGGCCCTTAAGCACGTGTTGTATGGCTTTACAAGAAAGGAGGACAATGCACGCCTGGGATAAAGAGAAAGGTATTTCTGAGAAAAAGAGGAGTGGATAACAGCAGAGGAATGCTACAAAGCAAAGCAGGAGAAGAACAAAAGGAAGGATAAAATAAGCAGGATAAATTAGGCTGAGGCTATTCTGGTAAAAGGATTAGAATGAAAAAAAGAAAGACTCAATAGTTTTTTGATTCAAAAGTGACAAAACAAATGAGAGAAAAAAACCCCTCCATGAAATCCTTGACTCAGAGCAAACAATGTCTGAAAGCTCCCTTCATCTGAAACAGCTATCCCCCTGCCTATAATTATGAAAAGTGTGAGACGGACTCAGGAGAGACTTAAAGTCTTTTCTTTGTTCTTCTTGGGAGAACAAGGGTGAGGAGGGTGGAAAACAGGGGTCAGAATGATATGAAATAAATCTCCACACAGTTTTTACTTAGCTTCCTGACAATGTCTCCAACTCTTATCAGAGGAAGTGAGGGCAATATCAAAGCACAAAAATGCCAACCATTTGTTCAAATATGACCTTTTCTGTGTGTTATTGCAGTGGTTTGGACATATTGTACAAATTAACTTACAGAACAGGGTCGTGATATTCTTGAAACTTCTGAGAAATTGTGTAAAAATAATGAAGACAAGTGTAAGTGATGGTGATTTCCATATTTTCTAAATCAGTTTTCACCTGACCAGTATGTTACAGTCTAAAACCAACCATAGCTAGGATGCATTTGGTTAGACACTAGTTCAGCTCTGATACTAATCTGCCATTGCTTTATTGAAATTCTTTGGCAGCTTTTCATGCACTATTTTTTCTTCTCCCCATCCCAAAAGAGGAATGTTGAGTAGAAACTGGGGAAAACTCAGGAAACAAGTGTATATTCTACCTCTGTAATGTTCTGTCTTATATAACAAATTGTTTCCTGTAGGAGTGATTTAATCAGCTACTATTTTAAAAATAGTATTATATTAGCTAGGAAATAATATAATAAAACTATGCAATAAACACCATAACTAAGTAGCACACTACAAGGAGAGACTAGCAAGAACAATGTCTAGATTTACTGGGGAATAAGCAAATGAATGACCACCATCTCCTCTCTGGGAGAGGAAAGGAAAGAGGCGAGTACAGTCTTTTACTGGAAACACAAATGCATCAACACATCCAAGGTGTGCTCATCAGCAGGAAAAAACAGCTTGAGAAGAATACTCTCTTTTTCAGCTCATTTAAAAATAATCTGTTCAAGAAAAGTAGAAATGTTTTGTTTCAATGAGTTGAATTTAGATTTTGCAATTTTACTTAATGTGCAACTCATTTTTATACCTCCACACAATGAAAATTAAAAATAAAAAACCTAAAAGGTACACAATTCTGTGTTACAAATAAAACTTTTCAGTTGCTCAAAATTACAGTTTTGGGCAAAGCGGGAATGGTTTTCATCCCATGCAAGTTCCTTTTTCTAATATGATTTTTTATTCTTAATCTAGAGAAAAACATGTTTTCAGAAATGTTTAAAAGCAAGGGGAGGAAGGAACGGTATTGTTCCAGTTCAACTAAAACTAATGGGATTTTTCTGAGATAAACCTTCGCAGTTGTTTTGCTATACTAAAAATTTTACATCACTTGGAAGCTTTAAGGAATATCCACATAATGACTAGAAAACATGTAAACAGACTATTATGGAGTCAAAATTAATAGTGTTGACAAGAGCAACGTACGCTGACTGATGGCACTGCAGCTTGTACTCAGTGGCACAAGTGGAGCCTCGTGTCAGGTCAGGAGGCAGAGGGAACGAGTAGCACCTCCTTGCAAAGGTCTACACAGATGCACCCTTGGACTAGTTACAAGTTGCTAGTTCCAAGATGAAGAACTGTTAAATATAAGCACACCTCCATTTTGTTGGCTGTACTTTACTAGCCCAGACGTTAAAAATCAATATGTGCATGAATAAACCTTAAGACTTTTTCCAAGTAGCACATAAAGTAACAGGAGAAAAAAACCAAAACAATAACCCAACAAAAACCCCTCCCACTCATTCTAGAAATACACTGCACTTTATACGGATTTTTAACTTAAACATTTGTTCTATCAAAAAAAAAAAAAAAGTAGTAAGCCAACAAAGCCTGGAATTATCAAACAGCTCTCCTCTTCCTTCAGCTGCTTTGTAAGGGTTTGTCAGTTTGTTATTGTATACTCACTCCTCTTTAGACTCCTACTTGTATTATTTAATTTTCCTGCTGGCCTGTAGATAACAAATCTGTTGTCAGCCTGTCTGTGTATGTCCATCAGATATGCACAGGGAATAAAATGTTTAGAACAGGAGACAAAGGGCTATTCCTTTACTCCTGCCTGAGAAAAATCAGATTCACTAGAAGCTGGAGCCAGCTATACTTCTTACAATGGCAGTAGGTTGAATAATGTTTTCTATTTACAAATATTATGTGTAGCATAGAGGGAAAGACATTTCATGACAGATCTCTCTAACTGTATGGTCTTAAAAATAAGCTGTTGTACTTCGGAAAACATAATTTATAGATACTGATATTTTAATCATCCACAAGAAGGAAAATAAAATATATGCATAGAAAAAAGTCTATGAAACTAAAAATATCAAAAAAACCTTGAGTACTTTGCATGCTCTTCAATGACTGCTTTGCAATGTATACAAGATGGAGACATCTGAAATTTCTTTATAAAGAAGAGCAGATTACCACACTTGGTGAAATCCATTGAACCTCCAGTGACTAAAACTCTAATGTATTCATTAAATATCACTACAACTTTACAGGTGGAAGCTTCTCTCACTACACCTGCAGCACTTAGCTGGCAAGATTAAATCAAAAGCTCACATAAATATGCTTGCAGTAACATTCAGCTTCGTGCTCTTCTATTAGTTTATTTCCCAGACTAATCAGCATTTGTAATGCACTTTTGACAATTGCATGAACACTACATATTCTAATAACACTGACCATGATTAATATTTCTTCATGTGTGCTTGCTATTAATGCAATTATTTATTAATTACAGACTTTTATGAAAAACACTATTTCATGTATGAACAGTTCTAAATGATTCCCATATGCAGTGGTAATTACTTATGATATTACGAAGAATTATTCAATATCTGCACTTAGTCAACTCATTTTTATAAGATAATACTCAATGTAAGGTACAGAAGAAGACATGCTGAATTTGCTAACTACACTGTCAACTAATTTGTTAATTACAATAACAAAGATATTAGTTAACAAAAAAAGAATATTCAAAGCTGGTTTTAATCTGAGGAAAATCGTACATATTCACACATACTCTCATGGATAAATATCTACAAAACAACTGACAGGTATAAGTAAGTGGCATAAATTAGGGGTGACTTATAAAGGCACTAACAGGTTATCTTCCAAGAAAAAGAAACCCATCACAGGACTAGTAATTTTCAGATTCTGAAGGTTTGGAATTTCAAGTAATTCTTACTTCCATAAAACCGTATGATCTAGAATACATATTCACCACTCTTAAGGGAGTAAACAAGGATATTTTTCTATTTCAATAAATAAGGGAAAATTTGTTATCCTCAGAATAACTATAGTCAGCAATATTTATGAAACCATCTTTTGGGCTGGACAGAATATCAAGGGATTTTTCATGCAAAGAAAAAAGGAATTAATTGAGTAGCTATCATGACAATAAGTATCAAATTCCATCATTTCATTATATATATCCTTTTCTGAAAGAGCAAAAAGTTCAAATTTCAGCAGAAGATTGTACAAATATGTTATAAAAGAAGCACATTATAGAGAGAGCAATGTGAGGAAAGAAACAAAAACCACTGGAGTGCAAGAACCATCAACCTTAAAACAGTAGCAGGAATATCGGCAAAGCACAATGTTAGTCAGTGAGGTTGTAGCCCACAACCAGATGGAGACCGCGAGAAGCACCTTTCAAAGATAACCGCACTTGCACGGTGCTGACACCACCTAAGCCCATGCACTGAGCCAAGAGAGAAGAGGAGGAGCAAGGGCTGCCATGCAAAATTGGACTGACACCTTAGCAAAACAATTTCTAGTCTGTGCTGAGAAAGCACTGGCAGGAGGAGCTAAACACCACTGGAGCTGAGCCCAGAAAGGAGAAGATGCTGAAAGTAGCCTGTGCCCCAGGGTATCAGACTTAACGGCTGACATAGGAGAAAGTCAGCAGCAATTCCCTGAAGTGGGAAAACTATTTGCTGCTGTCATCTGCAAGGCACGGGACCCAGTTGTCCTACTGTGCCACAAAAGCAAACCAAAGACCAAAGGACTGGCTGAGAACAAGGAATCACAGACAGCTTGAGGCCAGTAAGGATCCACCAAAGTTAAAACATTTTAGATGCCATCTAAAGCGCTCTCTTATTTGTGTTTGGGCACTAGATAGTAGGGCATGAGATACACAGGACTCAGGGCTGAATCCTTAACAGAGGAAGTCCTTGAGAAGAGACAGAAAATATTAAAGGCTTATCCTCTTCAGAAAACAACAAACTGATCAAGTAAAATTTTCTTTGCTGAAACTGTCATTATCATGTCACACAGATGATCTGACAATTCACATTTATATAAAAAGATGTAAAGAGTTTAGCCTCTTTGTTAGAAGCATTTCAGAGACAAGTTTGGAGCTGGTTTTTTTCCCCCCCTCTTGCTAGATTATGGTAGCCTCAGCCGCACTGATCCTAAATTTCCGAGCTGTTTCTTGTGCAAAATGGCCAGAGAGTTGGATCGAAAAGACACATTAGACTTTATGGCTCTCACATTAAGTTTTGCCAGATGTGCTCAGTGGAGAATAGCACAGACAGCAAAATGGGGCATGAGCAACTATGTACCAAGTTCACATCAATCACACTCTGCCTAAATCTTCAGTCTAGCTCAGGTCTGCTGAATGTTTCCATCACTAGAGAGGTTGTGGGTGTCCAACAATGATTCCACCATGCAATAAGGGGGAAACTTCTGTTGCCAGGATTTAAGCAGCTGTCTGGATTCTTACATGATGTTTTGGCCTTATTTAAAAAAACCCTGTGGTGGGTTGACCCTGGCTGGAGGCCAGGTGCCCACCAGAGCCGCTCTCTCACTGCCCTCATTCACTAAACAGGGGAGAAAAGGTACAACGAAACGCTTGTGGGTCGAGATAAGGACAGGGAGAGATCACTCACTAATTATCGTCACGAGCAAAACAGACTGAACTTAGAGAGGGAATTCATCTAATTTATTACTAAGCAAAACAGAGTAGAGGAATGAGAAATAAAATCAAATCTTAAAACACCTCCCCCCACCCCTCCCATATTCCCCGGTTCAACTTCACTCCTGGCTTCAACCTCCTCCCCCCTCAGCGGCACAGGGGGACGGGGAATGGGGGTTACGGTCAGTTCATCGCACATTGTGTCTGCCGCTTCTTCATCCTCAGGGGGAGGACTCCTCTCATCATTCCCCTGCTCCAGCATGGAGTCCCTCTCACGGGGTGCAGACCTTCAGGAGCAGACTGCTCCAGTGTGGGATCCCCCACAGGGTCACAAGTCCTGCCAGAAAACCTGCCCTGGCGTGGGCTCCCCTCTCCATGGGTCCACTGGTCCGGCCAGGAACTTGCTCCAGCGTGGGCTTCCCACGGGCCACAGCCTCCTTCAGGTGCCTCCACCTGCTCTGGCATGGGGTCCTCCACGGGCTGCAGGTGGAATCTCTACACCCCCTCATCCTTCCTCCATGGGCTGCAGGGGGACAGCCTGCCTCACCATGGCCTTCACCACGGGCTGCAGGGGGATCTCTGCTCCGGCGCCTGGAGCTCCTCCTCCCCCTCCTTCTGCACTGACCTTGGTGTCTGCAGAGTTTCTTACATCTTCTCACTCCTCTCTCCGGCTGCAAAAGCTCTAAGTGTTTTGTTTCCCTTCTTAAATATGTTATCACAGAGGCGCTGATTGGCTTGGCCTTGGCCAGGGGCGGGTCCGTCTTAGAGCCGGCTGGCATTGGCTCTATCAGACACAGGGGAAGCTTCTAGCAGCTTCTCACAGAAGCCACCCCTGTAGCCCCCCTGCTACCAAAACCTTGCCATGCAAACCCAACACAAACCCTAAGAAAGAATAAAAGAATTTTTAAACAGTTTGTTTCATTCCTTTAGTCCTTTGTTCCAAAGTGATTTTCAGTGTATTAAATATGAAAAATAGTTGCTCTGCATCACTGAAAATAGGAGTCTGAGAATTTAGACAGGAAATTTTATGGGTCTTATGAAAGTCTGGATATTAATCAATATAATGATGACATTTATTCAAACAAATGACCATAATACAAGGCAAATGTGTTAGCCACCCTAACGAGTAAGATGAAGGACACCACCGAATAACCAAAGATGCACTTTGTTCTTAAATATGATTGCAGGATTAACTGTTCTCAAAGGAAAAGACAAATGGACAAATTTTCCAGATTCTGACACTATGAACAGCTTTTATACCCAGTATTTGAAGAATGGGTGTGATAGGTTGACCCCAACCAGCACCTAATTCCCCATCCAGTCGCTTGCTCACTCTTCTCCAGTGGAATGGAGAAGACAAAAGGAAGGGAAAAGCAAGAAGAAAAAAAAGAAGTGAATTGAGATAAAGAATGTTTAATAAGTAGGAAGGAAAAAAAGAAAACAAAACAAAAACCCCCAAACAAATCCCTAAAAACCTCCAAATGACAAGTGAAAAAACCTCAAACCAAAAAACCTCACAAGTGGTACAAGGGGCAATCACTGACCACCTTCCCCCAGCAGACCGATGCCCAGGTGCTCTCTGAGTAACAGCTACGCTGGAAAAACTCCCCCCCCCCCAGTTTTATTGACACTATATGGTATGGAATATCTCTTTGGTGAGTTCAGGTCAGCTGTTTGTGGGAGGGAAGAGTGAGAAACAGAGAAGGCCTTGACGCTGTGCAAGCACTGCTTGGCAGCAGCCAACACACTAGTGTGTTATCAACACCGGTTTGGTCACAAATCTAAGACACAGCACCATACAGGCTGCTATGAATAAAATTAACTCCACTGCAACCAGACCCAGTACAAGGGGTTATAGATTCTATCTACATTCAAACTATAAATCTTTTTTTCAGTAAAAAAGTGAAATGAACTATGACTACCTAAAACTGATAAAACATCAGAGCCTTAAGAGCTAGGCACTGGTGAAACTTCTCTAATACTAAAATGACAGCAAGTAAGTTATCAGCTTGGAAAGAGATTTCATTGGGTAAAATTTACCACGGGAACAGGCTATGGTAGGAGGATCTCTCTTCTGTAGAACTGAGAGTCAGTAATCTCTCGTACTTCCACCTCAAATATTCTGAAAGAAGAAACCACAGTGTCTATTTTCTGGAAAGTTTACTACAGTAAAATTAAGGGAACCCCCAAACTTATTCATTACTGGAAATGAGGTGAAAGATAATGGTACACAAACTGAAAGTAACAAATCAAATTACTTGTTGACTTTGATCTTACTCATAAAGAAGGAAGATGAGAATATCATAGAAATTTAAGGTAGCAGTAGTTTACTATTTCACAAGTTAATCACTATTGTATAAATCCCATAATAGTAAGAAATATGAGATGGTGATGGCATAATTGCATAATATTTCTCTTCATGCTTGAAGTTCAAATATGATTTCCATGAAGTCAGAGATTGAAGATACAAGAGTCCGAGATCACTGTCATCTTTCAACACTGGTGCACTGTGCTAAGTGAAAAGCTATCTGATCCATGGAAAGAGAGATGACAACAGTCTGCTCCATAAAGACTGCTGGGCTCAGAATACACGTTCTACCATTTGCTTTACCACTCAGTGACACAAGGAAACCAGAAAAAATGACCTTTTTCCAATGGTAATATCTACATTCTATTTGCAATACACTGTATTACAAAACCTTCTCTTTCCCTGAAGGGCAGTGCCCCCTTCCAGGTATATGAAACCATTTCTAATCTTAGTAAATTCTAATCTTAATCTCATAGTTATAGGCTGCCTATTTCTTTATCCAAGATGTCACATAATTTTGCTTCTGATTGCACATCCTTACTCAACTCTTCCCACTATCTTCTGCCTAAGAGATTCCACTGTTCTTTTCTAACTTTTCTTGACGCTATCTATTTGTGCAGTACTCCTAGCCCTTGGCACCACCTAGCTATACAGTCCTTTAAATTTTTCATTCAACCAAACTTTTATGAGACCTCCCAAAGAATTACATAATGTCTCTTTCAGCAACCAATATCTTTCATCTTCTTGGTCACCAAAAATTTTTGTTGCTATTGATTCTTCTTCTAGAACCAGGTCAGACAAAAAAGAGACTTTTCTCCACTTGTACTTCTGGTACACCAATAGCAGCAACAAGCCAGCAGTTGCAACAGCCTGCATAGAACTTCACTGTGTATAAAATATATTACAGGTTTATAGTTAATCAAAAGGCAATATTAAATTGCTTCTGGCAAGGGATCCTTATGTATAGTATATAATTATTTTTTTTCCTGAAAGAGACCCTAGATTGAAAACAGATTTTAATAATACTACAAAATCTTTGACAACTATTTGCACAGGATAACCACAGGATTTAAGAAAAATTGTAATATTATAGTATGCTATGAATTATCTGATTTTTTTCTCAGTAAACTGACTACTGATGTAAGAGCTCAAGTCACCTGATAGCTCATTCTGTATACATTCCTGAGAATATCATTATGATCATGACCTAAATAAGTTTGTAATTAACAAATTTAAAAAAAAAATATTTCTACAGGGTGTTACAAAAAAGATTTTTGAGAAAAAAAAATACAGTTAACCACTGATATTCTCAGAATCCTAGTCAAGGAAATTCAAACTCTAATTTGCACTAGCACTGTCATCTATGGTAGATACCAGGAAACCCAATTACAAATCAAAAAATAAAATCCCTCTCCACCAAAGACCCAATTTGATGGCTCTTTCTTTTCATACTGCATTAGTTCACACTATAACAGGCTTTTGCTAGTAGCTGTAAGAACTCTAGATCCAAAAACATCAGGTGGACTTGTTACAGCATCTACAGAAAAGTTAGCTTTTTCTCTCTGACATCAAAATCAACAGGCATCAAATTTTTCTGAGTAAGCCTGACATTCCTGCTCAGGTACCCAAAACAAACTTTTCAATAAAAAATACATTGCGTGAGGATACCCTCAGGAAAAAAATATTTATGAGTGACAGGAAGTAGACTGCTGGAAACACATATCATGCTCGCTCTCTCTCATCTGTATACAAACACTTCGGAAGCTAGAGAGAATCTACAAAACCTAGTTTGGGTATTAGTTTCATAGAATCATAGAATGGTTTGGGTTGGGACCTCAAAGACCATCTGGTTCCAACTCCCCTGCCATGGGCAGGGACACCCTCCACTAGACCATGTTGCCCAAAGCCTCATCCCACCTGGCCTTGAACACTTCCAGGGATGGGGCCTCCACAACCTCTCTGGGCAACCTGTTCCAGTGCCTCACCACCCTCACAGTAAAGAATTTCTTTCCAACATCTAATCTAAATTGACCCTCCTTCAGCTTAAACCCATTACCCCTTGTCCTGTCACTACACTCCCTGATAAACAGTCCCTCTCCAGCTTTCCTGCAGGCCCCTTCAGGTACTGGAAGGCTGCAATTAGATCTCCCCGGAGCCTTCTCTTCTCCAGGCTGAACAACCCCAACTCTCTCAGCCTGTCCTCACAGGAGAGGAGAGGGGCTCCAGCCCTCTGATCAGCTTCGTGGCCCTCCTCTGGACTCCCTCCAACAGCTCCATGTCTCTCCTGTGCTGGGGCCCCCAGAGCTGGAGGCAGCACTCCAGGTGGGGTCTCACAAGAGCAGAGTAGAGGGGCAGGATCCCCTCCCTCGACCTGCTGGTCACACCTCTTTTGATGCAGCCCAGGACATGGTTGGCTTTCTGGGCTGCAAGCGCACACTGCCGGCTCATGTTGAGCTTCTCATCAATCAGTACCCCCAAGTCCTTCTCCTCGGGGCTGCTTTCAATCCATTCCTCGCCCAGCCTATAGTCGTGCTTGGGATTGCACCGACCCACATGCAGGACCTCGCACTTGGCCATGTTGAACTTCAGGTGGTTCGCACAAGCCCACCTCTCCAGCCTGTCAAGGTCCCTCTGGATGGTTCTGCAAACTAACTCCTCGTAGAAAGCATAAAATAATAAGTAGCACATTTTTTTTCTACTTGCTCTATGGTAGCCAGCATATGGGGTCCTGGCCAGGCTTGGGCTGAGGGGGACACACACTGTCATCACCTGCTACTTGCCCACTAAACAAACGGCATATTTTGCATTCTTCAGTGGCCTTGTTCTGAAATCCAACAAATGCATCTCAGAAGCATTATGTTTATAATAAAATTCTTTGAAATTCATACTCAAAACTAAACAAGGACTTTCAGAGTAAAGATGATTATTACCTGAAAGATTCTGTAGCCAATATGAACTTTCACTAACTGAAATAGGAATATTTAGCTGTAACACTTTCAGAGTAAAACACATTTTAATGAACCCCTAGAGGCATGAACCATAGCTCTTCTCTTTGTTTTTCTCCTCCAAATTGGAGAAAATAATTTTCTTGCCCAATGACAGAGGAAAACGTAAGTATGGGCAAAGGAATCGGGCAAATATTCAGCCTCCCTCTTCAGTGCAGTGAAACAGCAAATCACTGCAGTTACAGCAGTGGTTCAGGTCTCCATCCCCTACCAACGGAACAACACTGCCATGCTTAGGCTTGGAACCACTGGCATTCAGCAATGGTCCAGATGTGAGATTGCTCTCCCTGTGTTAAGTGAATGAAACTGGAAAGGCATTTAAATTAATTTTATGAGATATCTTAATCACATTGTGCTTATTAATAAAAAAATGGGTTTTCACTGATGGAAGGAAAAACTCTGACATTTCCAGCTCCAGTAAGAAACAAGCAGACATCATCAGAAAATTATGACTTGCCCCAAGACAGCATTAGATTATGTAGTAATTTTCATGCTCACGAATCAAACTTAATTTGCAAATGCAGGAACAAATTAAAAAACAACTATAAGACCAGGAATCTTGGTGACCTGACAATATGATAATGATGACCCTAAACTGCTGAAAGAGTTGGAAAGCAAAATGCTGTGTTTGAGAAAGGGCAAGGTTCTTAACAGGGATAGTGTCTCAGAAAAAGGTTTTGACCATTTTATAGAAATAATTGAAAACTCACAAACATTTACTATTAACATATTAAGCCAAACATTTACTTTAACACCAGCAAATCTGCCCCAGCAACTCCAGGGAGGCAAAACTGTCTGCTGTCAAAATCTCAGGTAAACAACCCTAGATGCAGTTATCTTACGTGAAAAGGCATTCTCAGTTCTAAACGCAGGAGTTTCAGAAGAACCAGGCTTACATAATGCCGGTGATGTTGGGGTGGTGGGAAATATTTATCATAATCAAATTTGATAAAATCATACCTGTTGCCTTTTCTGACAAGTGTTTTGGACACATTAACACAAACTATTCAATTAAGTGTATATCAAAAATTCAACCACTCTCATACTTCAAAGTACTTTTTGCTGACAGATAAGAACTATGGACATTTTACATTTATTCATTATTTCAGCTTTGTCTTCTAACATTCTCACTTTTTAATATCTGAGGTATTCTGGGTGAGAATGCTGAAACATTCACATTTATGAGGAAAGTCTTAGACCTGAGAGGTTGTTATTTTTCTGTACAGTCTTTGTCCTTTGAATGTGACAGACATTTAATACATCCAGTATGCTACAAATAGATACATATGTTGCCCTAATGTAAAGACTAGCAGTAACTAGATTTCAAGAGCTTTCAGAACAGCGGCTGGTAAATTAATAGCTGGACTCTCATGGAATACTTTGTAAAACAAATTCTAGAGTCCATTATTACTGATGGTTTTTGTCTGAACAAAGTCCATTGAAAAGTGACTAGAAAGACAATAGATGAAAATATCTTTTTTTTAAAGTTTGCTCAAATTTTATTTAAAACATATTAGATATTATATAGACTTATGCATAAATTGGCAAAGCTCTGTGAAGTTAAAAACTTCACAGGAAGTAACAGGAAAACAAGCAGATTTATTAGTCATAGCGAAGTTATTTAGAGACATCTTTTTATTAGATAAGGAAGATTCTTTATAGCAGTTAGAAAGGCTGTGTATAAAATATGCTGCTAATAAAAATAATTATGGAAATTTATTAGAGGAATATAAATATTAAATTCAGAATAATCCTTTTGCTTCCTGCATTTAAAAAAAAAAAAGGGGGGGACGACGACGACTTTGTGGCCACATTGTGCACCATATTTAAAAACTATCTATTATTTTAAACACATTAAAACTCCTCCTATTCAACAGAAAATGTAATTACTTTCTTGATAGGGCCTTCTTTCCTTACACATTTATCTTGTTCCTGTTTTGAAGAATCAGAGGCCACCAAAGAACTCTAATTTCTTTCTCTGGAAACAGATATTTTGTATCTGCAGTCTTCACAGAAAAAAACCTCTTAGGTAACCACCCTCTCTCTCCTTTAGCTGTCTCCTCTCAAACTTCTGTTCATCCTTTCAAACTTTTTAAAGAACAAATTCAAAACATTCTTGTTTGCATTGACTTAACCAACTACTACCCTTTCCCATTTTGTTTCAATATCAGCTGTGCCCCTTTGTTCCAAGCTTTTGAAGTCTAGCTAATCTAAATTCCAGATTTTTTTTTAAACCTTGTGTCCCCCTTTGTTTTTTAATGGCTTAATTTCTTTCTGTGTTCCAATTTTTCTTTCAGTGACCTTCAGCAGGGCCTTCTCATTTCACCCCAGCATTCTGCAAGATTCCTCATGACCAGTGTACTTGAGGTAAACCTCATAACTGAATAATCCCATCCACAAACTCAGATAACATATATTCATATAACATCTCTAAGCTCCTATGCCTCCAATCTACCTCTGTATTCTAGTTCTATTCTACCATGTCCAAATGAAAATCTCATTAGCCTCTTCCTCTGGCCTTTTTTCATGGATGTCTTGCATGCATCTCAGATATATTATGATTCAACTGAAGCTCTTCATTCTACACCTTCCCTTCCCCCCCCCCCCCCCGCTTTTTTATATCTCTTTCATGACTGCTGCCTATAGTGATAACCACCTGCAGCTCAGCCTTCTAAACTTGACTTAAATCATTATATTGACTATACCCTCTGCTAAGTCCTTCACCTTGTTGGTCCACAGATGCCTTTTGCATAGCATCTCTAAAATACAGCTGTTATCTTTTTATACAGAAAAAAAGCTCATCCTGATTTCTGCATGGCAGCATTCCTTGTTTTGGTCTAGATGAGTGCTGTTTTGCACTGCTCAAATCCATTCCAAACGTGGCTACTACCAAAGAAAAGGTTTACCAGCACAGATAAGCAGACTGCAGTACCCCATTAGCAATGGCTGCTACAATATGAATTCTCTGGATCATCTCAGGGAAGAGCACACTGTTGCATAACATTAAAACGTTTCCTTCCCCCTCACTCCGAACCCCAGTACAACCACGTAAAGCCCCAAGGAAGCTCATCTGTACTCCATCAGTGCTTTTATAATGCCATTTAATGCATGATTTTCTTTATTGCATAAGCATAAACTTTCTTTATTTCCACAGGCCTCTTGTCCTATCCCATTCTCTACCTCAACATTAAGATACCAGTTTGTACTTCTCAACCCAGGCTGGAAGACTCCAACGCCCATTTAATGGA
The DNA here is from genome assembly GCF_028858705.1 of Grus americana. Lineage (NCBI taxonomy): Eukaryota > Metazoa > Chordata > Aves > Gruiformes > Gruidae > Grus > Grus americana. The sequence goes on from NC_072852.1 coordinate 104,303,832, forward strand.
GAAGACAATCCTACAAGCTGGCAAACCTAAAGCATTAGTCTTCTTCAAACAGCCCCTTAAAATTCACCTTCCTCATGCTGTCAGAATCACAACAAAAGCTGTTACAACACTGACACTACGGCCCACTGCGCCAGCCACGATCGTGACACCATCTTACTGCATTCTCTTTCTCTGACTCTGGCGTTTTGCTTTATAGTTAGATTTTCTATTATTGCAAGACATGGACCTTCTTTTACCTCAGTATTTATAGATCAAATGGTACAGCATGGCCTTATCATGTACACAGTGAATAAATGAAAAACACTAATGTAAATGAATTCTAATTAAAAACCTTACTGTGACTATACCTTTTAAAATCTCAGTAAAAGATACAGCTAGTCTGGGAAACAGCTAGAGCATAACTTGTATTTTAGAACTAAATTTTAAAAAAAGAAAAGCTTTTTCTAAATCTTAGCTACATCTGTACCGGAAAGAGCCGGGGGAGGGCAGGAAGGGGCATAGAGGGAAGAGTTTTTTAAAATCAACATTATTCTGTAGCAAAATGATTCTTAAACATTTTCATTTAAAAGCTGTGTCTTGCAGACAATGTACTTAACAGCTAATATTTATGCTCATATTAGAACTTTCTATCCCAAGAAAAAAAAATCTTCATAATATATTTTATACTCTGGTCTCCTGATTATTTAGACATTCAGCATCCATAAACAAATAGTTTATCCATGAGATCAGCTATGTGATCCCAAAATTAACGGGCCCCTGAGAAATATCCTTCAGCAAAAAATAATTAAAAAAATAAGAAAGTTGATTGGTATGCTTATACTTGGCTTAAAGCAAAGTAGACAATGTGTGCAAGAACACAAATGTCTCTTAAGGCCTTAGATTCTGCAATCATATGGATAAAAGCAACATTGTGTATTTTTGGTAACTTTGCTGCTTCATAAAGTACTGCTCATTACAAGCTTATATCTAATATCAGTGACAAATGCATTATTTCAAATGCGGTAACTGAAAAGAAATTAAAACAATGCAGAAGCTTAAAACAGTAAAGGACAAATCGTTTCATAAGCCATTGTCAAAATACTCCTTCAATATATATCAAGGCACAGTTTTCAGTTGGCAATGCTACCCTTTTATATGTCTAACTATATAGAGAGATACAAAAACATGTCTATCTTTAGCCAAACTACTCTTCAAGTCACAGTCATTTAAAACAGCAAACATGCAAAGACCTTGCAGCACGCTTACCCTTTCAGCTTGTCCTAACTCTGCAGCCCAGTGTTTTCTACACCAAATAGGACATGGCTTTGCTTTCAGAAGGTACCCTTACTGATTCTTTTCACTTCTCTGCTGATTTGCTGCTAGAATTTATAACTAGCACTTCAAGCCTTTTCTCCCCCTCATCCACACTGGTTTAACTTCTTTATGATGGCAGATAATTGTTTTGGCCTTAGGCAAGGAATGTGCTCTCTGCTTAGGAAGATGGCTGCACAGCATCTTTGTAAAGGAGCCAAATGAGGAAAAATGAGATAGTTGCAGAACGTTACATTTCTTTATCTTATCAATTATTGAAGAAAGACTTTTTTATTTAACGTGGTAAGACTACTAATAAGAGGTCAAAATATAACACTAGGCTCTTGGTATTAATGGCAATAAAAGTCACAATGAACAACAATTCCAAATAAACATTATTTAATGAACACGACAGCAGGACTATGATGAACTAACACTTCAACTACACAAAGCAACCATTGCTATTAAAAGAATAAAAGAAAACAGAAATGAATCCAAGTACTTGAAAAACTGAGGGAAGTCCATCTTCTGTAGAAGCTATATCCACTTCTTTACTGAACAATAAATTTATCTTATTTTTACTGTAATCAGTATAATAATAATGAGATGTTACAGCAAGAATGAAGTTTATAACATATAATGTGCATCTATACTTAAATGGCATTATTTATTAACAGAGACAATAATCAAATTGCTTCTCAAAGTTCTATGCATCTGGAATGACAGGCTGACATGATTTTTCAACAGAGGCGAAGACATATCTGATCATTTCCCACTTAGATATAACCAAGTGAACAGAAGAAGCAGATGCTTAAAACCTTCTTTCACAAATTGGTGGATTTTTGGAAGGCTGAATGGTAGAGCTGGGGGGCCTCTTTACATGACCCAGAATTGTGTATTACTATATTTTGCTTCCTGCTTCTCTTTTTAATATCATATCAATAATTATCAGATAAGCTGGATTTTTTTTCCTGTGTTGAGCTCAGAATAAGGAAGAGAAAATGTTGATCGCAAAGCTAACACATAGAAATAGAAATTCCCTAAAAGACTTGGAGCAGTGGAAAAGAAACAGAGGCAAAGATACTCCTTTTCATCACCTTAAGCAGTTCTATCATCACAGCTATAATTCTTTTTCCTATTTCCCTGTCTGTACCTCCCATGGACAGCAAATATCATTAAAGGAATACTTGAGGGAAATCTTTCCACTGACACTAATGTTTTCATTATGTAGTGGAAGCACCAAAACCTAACCTTTACAATGGTATGTTAGAACACATACAGCCTTTAAGTTTCCACTATTTTGATTATTTTGCTGTTCCTTTTTTCGCTCCATTCACTCAATACTTAGAGCCCTTGAGTTACTAAAGAAAAAAAAAATCAGCTTGAATTCACTCATCATCACAGCACTACCACAGATTTTCAAATTTATTTCCCAGTTTGTTAAAAAGTACTTATAAATAATGATGGTCATGAAAATATCAGTTAAAAATTCATAGTATTGTCAAATGTTTTAAATAGATGAGGCTATTCTTATATCTCTCTCAAGTGCTTAAAAGTCTTCCCTTTTTGTTGGTATGTTTTCTATGTTTTTAAAACAGAAGTTTTTAAATCTAAAAGATTGAGGCTTGATTTTACAGAGAATAGAACCCAAACTGGTTGCTGTTAACACTCTTCTTCCAACATCCTTTCTGAACCTTTTCCTGTAGAGGCGAGGCAAACTCAGAAATACCACACTGGCAGCAGCCGAGGAAGAAAACATGAGCTATCCTTTGGAGATTTATGCTGGCAGCTGACTGCTTGATCTATTTCCCACTAGTGTTAAGAGTACAATATGGCAACAATGAAACAAAAAAAAGAATCTAGCGTGGCTTTTCTGACATCTCGTATTTTACACACAGTTTGGAAATTAGGATTTTTTCCAAGGAAATTTGGTTAACAAGTTTCAGACTGATATTTAAACAAGTATCTCTGGTTTAACTCTTGAGAAAGAGCCAAAGATTCACAGAATTCATACAGTTCAAAATTCAGATATCTTCTCAATCACATACATCAGAACTGTAATATGCCTAGAGTACTTTAATTAAGAAGAGTTCACACAGTTTTCATTAATTCCTGAATGACTACATGGTAGCTTTAGCATTTAACAAAGGTATGCAATGAAATCCAAGTGGCTGACATATAAACCTCCAGAGGCAGTACTAACCTGAGGCTAGCAAGCATCTTCTCTCTTGCTTTGGTTGAATGACCTTTTGCTTGACCTACAAGTATGAGTATCACTAAAGAATATCAATGAGAAGTGCAAGCAGTCAACTCTCTACTACACAGGTTCCCTGGACAGTGGCTGGTATAAAAGGTAATGTTAAAAACAAAATTTAGACTTTCCTTTGTGGATATCTGCATTTGTTCACCCTAAAAATTGACAGATTTATCCCCTTCTGCCTTATATCCTCCTCCCCCCCAGGCCCTCTCTTTTGAAGTTAGGCTCTTCTGAAACTACTGCATAGAGAAACAAAATATTGACATGGCTGCCTGATTGCTGTGGAATTACTCCACAGAAGAGAATTCTGAATTAACATGCAACATCATTTTAGCTTTAACATTTTGTGGTTCAGTCACTAGACCTTGCAGTTTATTGCGTCTGTGAACTGCATTTGCTTCTGCCAGAAAATAACCTTCTATTTAAGGCACTTGAGGTTGGGAAAAAATTATCCTCAAACAGATTTCATTAATTCAGGCAAGAGAAAGTTAATATCCCATGACACAACTGATTTGTTTGTAGGGGTGTTAAATGCATCATTTCCCTAATAAACTAAACCACTAGAGGAATGTGTAGAAGTTGGTGTTCCTTCCCTCAACTCATAAGAAAAGCAGCAGTGTCTGCCAGGTGAACTCTGAGGAAAAGTATTGAATGGATCATGCACTGATAAGCATTTCTAAGATACGTAAATGGATTTATATACTTATATTGACAACAGAAAGAAAATATTCCGTTTGAACTCTTTTGAATGGTCTCTTTTCCAGGACCCGGAAGCATCCAAATACATACTCACTAATATACTATAACGTAATATTGCTTTTGTTGTGCCCTCAAAGGAAAAAAAAGCCTACTCTACTAGCATGTTACCTGCACTACAGTTTGAGCACCCAGACTTAGAACTCCAAGTCTCTACATTCCCATGTTTATGGGTATTGCTTTAGAAATAATGGTCTTCAAATTGTTGATCTTTATGAAGTTCCAACTTATCATCTAGTCAATACCAAAAAGAAAACAAAACCAGCTGTCTGGATAGCAAAGATATGTGACATCATTAATTCAGCTATTTTAAATGTGGCCTTCTGGAATGGATATAACTGATACATCTGCAGAAAATAAATACACACTTATTTGTGTAAGTGCAATGACAGACATGACCTTCACATACCCCACAATAAACCAGATTAGGGTCTTATTCCACAAACCTTTCCATTTAAGAGATGCATCCCATCCTACGTGCTGCAGATAACTTGCTTCTGAACTATCTATGCTGTCTAAGAGGGGTTTGAAATCCTGAAAAGGTTTCAAAGGTTCCCAGACTGCTCCTATCTGTATCTTAAATTTTGTGGGACCTGGCTCTGTTAGCCTTCTGGTATGGAAGGCCAAGCATATTTGTTGGAAACAAACAAAAAATAACTAACCCCCCTGAGACTAAATATTTCTAAAACCACTGTCCTTAGTTCTTCTAATTTAAACAGCACCTTCTTGTGATGGGAAGATCATAGTCCTTCAGAAAGCTGAATAAATATAAGACAAAAGCTGAGTATTTTTGACATGTCAAGATATATTTGAAACATATCATTAAGCAAGACAATTGCTTAATAGATCACCATAAATTTTAACACTGTCAGTCAGAAAAATCTCTGCATACATCAGCAGGGAAAATATCAAGCTTTCTATTTTCTTCTATCTTTTCTAGGGAAACATGGATGTAAAACCAATCAGCCTTCCTACAGTCTTCTGCAGTCTCTTTTGTTCTCTACTGAGTAAAAAAGCAAACAAGACCCCTAGATTTTACTGAACAGCTGAAATACAAATCTAGTTGCCTAGTCAACTCTCAAATATTTTAAACAAGTATGTTTCATTGCGAATGCCTATGAAGACCTAAATCTTGTGTCTTTACATGTTCTTATATCAGCTCTTGAAGGAATACAGGTTTGGTCTCAAGGAAACTGGAGACATCATTGAAACCAAAGAATTTTGTATTATATAAGATCGGACTCGGAAATTGTTAGGATTCAGACACTGAAATGAGCATCTTCGAAGTCAAGGGACTATTATCCATAAGATTATAAAGTGTCACATGTCCAGACTCCTGGACCAATATGTGTGTTATTAATCTGTAAATTATTAGGGAGCTGGACTTGAAGTGCTTACCAGTGCAACAACAGAAAGCCAGAGACATAAGAGACCAATAAAAAAACCTAGAAAAATTTCCACTCATTCCAGTTCAGCAGGTTCTATACATGCTTCACATGGAATTTCTGCATTACTTGTGAGACAGTCACGGTCAGCAATTTTCTTCCACCAACATCACCAGATGTATCATCAGCAGCAGGATTAGGAACATGGATGTCCAGCTTTAACTGCGACCAAGTGAGGCCTTCCTCAAGTGCGTCAAAATGTTCTTCACTGGGCCAGACTCGTCCCAATGCTGAGACCTCCATAGACACTGCTGATAACGTGTCCAGATGCACAGGAATTCTGTGATTGCTCAGATGCCAGCTAGTACTCCTCACTGTGCATGGGCAGAGGGGCATTTTAGCTCCATATCATGTTGTTCAACTGTTGGCAAGATCTTTGCATCATACTGATATTTCAGCCAAAATGCATAAGATATTCTACAGCTACTTCCACTGCTGGGATAGTTTGGTCAGGGAAGAACCAGCAACCTGGCTGCTCCGTGAACGCCTTTTGGCCATTTAAAGTGCTCCCATTACAATGCCCAAATCATTCACTCTTTATGAAGGCTCTCAACTTGCACAAGCCTGTACAACTATTCAGTTGTGTACAAGGGTCATAAAATAGTGATAATCCAGGAGAAATACAGCTGTGCTTTCCATTAGGATCTTGAGCCATACAATGATATGGCAGGAATTACTTCATCCAGGTCCTGTTCACACCACCTGTGAGAACTCAAGGCACAGAGCCACCTCACATCCTGTGGGATGACAAGGATCACAATAAACAGTCTCTTGTGAAATAAAGACACGACAGGACAACATTTTGAAGCAATAGCCTAACAGCTGGTTCACTTGGCCTGTGATGCAGCCAGGACAACCATAGCCACGACACTACTTCCTAAAGATTCTCTCTGATGAAGATGTGTATGTTAAGATCAGCTAGGGAAGGGTAAGCACCATAGTTACAGAGGGGAGGTAGAGCAAATGAAAGGAGTACAGCATGTAGGAAAACTAAGTCCAGGCTCATGAGCTGTAAGATATAGGAGGTGTGAATGTAATGAGGGCTATGGAGTTTCTGTTTCAGTCCTCAAAGTTGGCAGACCATCGATTTTCACCAAAATGTAGAAATGTCATCATATTCAAAAGAACCGAAATTTTTACTTGTCATCTTGCAAGGTACTTAACTGAACCAAGTGATTTTGGTATCTCATGATTGCAAAGACTGGACAGATGCTTGTATCCACAAGTTGAACAAACATTTTGTTTTTAAAATATGTATTTGTATATACTTTTTAAACACTAGCTGTGATCTTGCATTTAATCTTACTTCAGCTGTATTTCTCCTACTTTCACCTCGATGACAATCGAAAGACTAAATTTATCAACAGCACTGCAAACCAATACATATTTTGAATGGGGCGAATTATTTAGCTTGAGTCATAAAATAGTTGCCCATGAACAGTGTTTGACAGAATTGTATGATCCCCAGGGCAGCAATCCAACTTTTAATACTGCTGTGTTACCAAAGCCATAAATATTTTTCTGGCAGTGTCAGGTTTAAAATTCAGTATCACTATAATTTCTGCCCTAATCCATGAATAGTTTAAAGGATTTGTAGTCTCTTAATATTTCATCTGCTGTAATTACAGTTGTTTTCATGTGCTATGTCTGTTTCTACAATACAGTAAGGTTCTTGTTATCCAGAAAAGAAAAACAAAAAACAAACACACAACAAAAAACCTAATGTATTTTAAAGTGCAAATCAAAACTCCTACATAAATGAAGTAAATATTAATTACGAGACTTAGCTGCTCAAACAGAAGAGGACAATCAAAACTTGCAAATAATAGTTCAGCTCCATGATTATTTCAATAACCACAATTTATCTGACAGACTACTACACTACTACAACCTGTATACTGTGTAAAAATAATGGCAATTACACAGGAAGAAACATGTCAGACCAACAAGCTTAATTGAAAGTGAGGAGATGGAAAAATCTAATTAACTTTGCAAACTAGTTTTGCCTTTGTCAATTACCTTAATTGTACTAGTGGAGTACAGGTTATGATCTTCACTAAAATATGAATCGCAAGAACATGTCTGAAATCACCGAAAGAAAAACAGCTTCTGAATGCTTCTTAATTACGGCAACACATAGCATGAAGTAGCATCACATCTGTTGAGACACAATGCTTCTAAGGTTAAAACATATTAACTTTACCTACCTACTCAATTGGTGTAAATGTTGGAAAATCGGGATGTCATTAATAATTAGTATTTTAATGCAATACTTATAAATAGGAGTTTGGTATTCCCTGAACCTTGAGTTGTTCACCTAAGAGTAATCTTATTTCACAAAGAATCCCCGCTGCAATGAAAGGAGAGCCAGGGAAAAGGGGTTTGCCATGGCACTACTGTAGCAGTAGGTGCTGCTTGATCGAGGGTCAGCAAGAACAGATCAGACCTTTTTGCAAGTACAACTTCATGGCTGCAGCTACAACTGGTGCTGGCAATGGTTAATTTGCTGAAGGGAGAACTCAATTTACACTGTGGAGTACATCTTGAAAACATACTAAAATCAAAAGAAGTTGGAGACTCAGGAAAGGAACCTGGAACTGCCCATCCACATTACCTCTGTCCCCATTTCAGAGGCTTAGCAGATGTAATTACGGATGGGACATAAGAACTGCAGCGGACATAAGAACTGCAGCCCAATATTGAGGAAAAGATCCTAAAGCACAAAACAATTATGTTCCTTCCAAATTCAACTCCTGATAGTACCTACAGTTTTGTTTCCTAACGAGAGACAGTTTCCCATTGATATCCTTCCCCTCAAGGCCTGCTAAAGACTACCTCCTTTAAGCCAACAAATGAAAGCAACTCCTTTCACGTTCATCATTTTGTAGGGGGTCGACCCTGGCCAGCAGCCAAACACCCATCCTGCCTCTTGCTCACTCCCCTCTTTTGGGGGATGGGGAGACAACAGAAGGAAGGCAAGAAGACTCATGGATTGAGATAATGATGACAGTTTAATAGGGAAAGCAAAAGCTGCATGTGCAAGAAAAGCAAAATTCACTGCTTCCCATCAGCAGGCAGACGTCCAGACACCTTCCAGGCAAGCAGGGCCTCAGGGCATGTTAACGGCTGCTCAGGAAAACAAACACCAGGATCCCAAATGCCCCATCTTCTTCCTCCTTTCCCTGAGCTTTTATGGCTGAGCACAATACCATATGGTACGGAATACCCTCTTGGTCAATGGGGGTCAGCAGTCCTGGCTGTGTCCCCTCCCAAGCCCTTGCCCACCCCCAGCCTACCAGCCTCTGCAGGGTAGAAAACAGAAGCCTCTGAGGCTCTGCAAGCACTGCTCAGCAACAGCCAAAACACCGGTGTGCGTTACCAATGCTGGTTTAGCCACAAATGGCAAAGCACAGTGCCATATGGGCTGCTATGAAGAAAGTTAACTCTGTCCCAGCCAGAACCAGAACAAATTTAACAGAAAATGCAGTCGTGACTCTTGAAAAAGAAACCTGTATATAAAAGTAATCCCAAAAATCAGCTCTAAAGATTGTGATACAAACAGCCCTAAACGAAGCCGCTAAGATACCTGTGAGACAAATATTCTTTAGATCTCTTAATACCTTTTAGATCTCTTATAGCCTGTAAACATTCTGCCTGCAAAAACCTTGAGATTCATTCCCAAGGTTTTCTGGCAATCCTTTTCTTTTCCAAACAGCTGACATCAGCAAAAAAAAAAAATTTATAAAATAATTCTATCAATAAGATGGAGTGCAAACACACAATGTAATTCAGAGTAAAAACTGTAAGCAGTTGGAAATATAAGCAAATGAAGACATAAAAATCATAACCAAAAAACCCACTCCAAATATCAAACAATTTTAAAAATCAAAAAGTTTCAGTTATGTATTCCTCATCCTCACTGTCAAAAGAATATATTTTATTTTCTGACAAATGTATATTTTCATCAAATGTTGTCTGCCCCACTGCAAAACTTCCAAGGTGCTGAAGAAAACCCAAACTCCGCACGCCTTAAGTGAAAACTCAGTTCTCTGTAACTAAAATCAGCCTTGACACCAAAACAGTTACAACAGATCGATTGCCTTTACAGAGAAGAGGTGGGTAATTTTGTCCTGCTTATTCCTGTAAGAACCTCAGCTGAAAAAGGTAAAGTCTAATTTTTCCCCTTCTAAGTGTATGAATTCTATCAGCTTCAAGTTCCAGCTATCAGGCACCTGAATTAAGTATTGGACGGGACATCAAAGAGATCAACTTAAGCCCCCCCCATACCTCATAACACACCATATAATCCAATTCATAGAGCTATCGGCCATCATCTTTACTTGCCAAGGATTCCTGCCATTGCTCTTCCTCTTGAGATCTACCTCCTTCAACAGCACATTTTAGTTGAAGGTAAACAGAGCTTATTTCAAATAAATTGTGCTTCACTGTGTGGCATGGCTGCACTAGAGGAGACATCCTGTGATGACACGATAGTTCCTGCAAACTGATGGTGGGACCGCTCTTCAGTCCCGCGAGAGAAAGGCTTCCCTAATCACTAGATGTAGGACAAGCAGAGAGGTACGTAATGGTGGGTTGAATCTGCAGGAGGAAAGGAATCGGGGAAGATAAGCGTGGTGCAGTTCTTAAGAGCTCAAGAAAAAGTAAATAAAGCTTTTGATAAAAAATATACAATAGTTCATTTAATAGTCTATACAACTTTGAAGCCCAAGAGTAATGTTTAAGGCTACTGATGTCCCCTAGAGAAAGGAAAATTTTATGGATTAAATACTTTATCCGAAAGAGAAATAGATCAGCTGCCATACCACAACCTTGCAGCCTGAGGCAGAAATACTCAATATATTAAATTGCTATATAAACAACCCATGTCTGAGAATAAAGTGCCTGAAAAACTAAAGGAAAAAAAAAAATCATCCATTGAAAAGAGCATCATTTTTTTTCCTGAAGTTTGCTGGAATATACTCTGAAATATAGACTGTGTGAGGGATCCATTTGGCTTTCAGATACACAAATGCAATGAGAATTCAATTTTCTTTAATTAGTATTTCATACTTAGCATTTAAGAGCAGAACTGGGCTCCCTAAATATCAGCGTTTCTACAATACTTTATACTGTAATATTTACTAGGCTTATCTCTCTAGTCTTCTGTTTAATTAAACTGTACTTTTTATTTTTAAGATACTGGCACAGCAGTTCCAAAAAAATTAAGCATCTCATACTCTGTTCTGAATTTGTTTCAAACCTCTTGCTTTTCTAATAAAGCTACCTCCAAAAAGTGCAGCTTTTAAGGTACTTCAATGGGATTACAGCTGGCCTGCTAATTCTGCCATTAAATTAATTCAGAGAAGCTCTCCACTGCAGTTACTTCTGTAACAAATAAGACTCAAGTATAAAAGATGCATTAAAACGTGCCTTGGTCACAATGTAAATGCAGAGAGCCTTAAAGCCATCTAATCTCAAGAAGAGACACAAGGAAGACTGTAGCAAATTGCATACTGGAAAAACATATATTTTGGCCCCATACAGATAAATATCTAACATTTTGCATTTGATTTATGTAGCTAGAGGGGCATCTATTAGACCATTTTAGACTCCAGCTATAGTTATTTTTTTCCTCAGGAACTCAAAGTTTAATAAGATGAAAGAACAAAATAAATGATAGCCATTAAACAGAAAGGAAAAAACAATATTGCAGAAATTAAGCAAAGGCAAATGTCCCACGGCCAGTAGGTGGCAGAGATGGAAACTGAACTCCAGCGCTGTCAAGATCGCTCTCCCCTTTCAACCTTGCCGGTACTGTCACAGCACAAGCATCAATTAGATAACTTACTTTATTGCAGAATCACATGCATAACCTTCACATTTTAATAATCGTGTAACACCACTGAAGCACTTCATGAAGGAAGAAGAGTACTGGTAATGAAAAGTCAGGTTGTCTGGGTCACACGTATCCCAAACAAGTCTCACAACAGCTACTCACAACACATTTACTTCAAAGACAAAAAGGGATGAAGCCTTCACTTATCGAGCAGCACTTTCACTGAAGTAAAGGTGCTAGGGTATTGAAGTAGCTAAGTGCTGTAAGAAATTATTCTCTTCCCTTACTCCCCTAATACAGAACAGTAGGCTATATGTAGAGAAGAGACATTTCCCCTCCCCCATCATTTAAACTGCATAAACTGTAATTTTAGTAAATCAAGCAAAGAGCTAATCAAGTTTTGATTTGCTAATTACTTCTCAATTTGATTAGAGCTTGCAGCTAATCATCTCTGGAAATGTAAAGTCAATCTTTCACTCACATTTGCAAATCAGGCCTTTAGTGTAAAGAAACTGGGATATTGTGCATTACATCCTCATAATTTTTTTTATATATATTGCAGTGATTTTAACAATCATCCTAATTTTTATTATTGTGGCAGTGCTCTGAATAAAAACTCTGTAGAATTCTACATGGCCCTGAGAGTGAGTCAATGATAGGAGCTTTGGCATGACTAACATTAAAGCTCAAAGGGTACCTATTCTACATTAAACAAATACAATGCAATTTAAAAGTATAGTTCACATAGGAAATAAAGGTATCTGAAAAGGAGGAACAGGCAAACACAGAGTATCAACAACCAACATTTTTAGAATAAACTTGTAGAAGTAGCAGTATACTGCAAAAAAAAAATATTATGTAGAATAAACACGTTCAGCAGGAATCAAGAAACTGGACTATGTGATTTTATTTTGTTCTGAAGTAACAGTGAAATGGAAGAGAATGCAGTTCTGCTCTATTTTGTTGCTGTGAAGAGTTTTTGGCATGGACTATCTACCTAATTTTTTCCTCATCCGAGTTGAGGACAAACAGCATTCTAAAACCACTAATTCTCTGCTGTTGCTCACTGCCTGGCTGCTGCAGTGCCTTCCTACATTAGTTGCACTAAAGGACAGATGGAAAGTCAACGCCCTGAAAAATTTATTGTTACAGGTATCACAACAGCGGTTCCTGACCAGAGTAAAGCCTGAGTATACTTTGGTAGACAGAACTCAAATCAGGCATCTTCCTTCATACTCTCCTGGCTATCCCTTGCCTACAGAAGAAAGCAGGGCAAGATTAGGATGGGATGATCCTGCGTCTTGACTATCCTTCACACTCCAGTGTGCAGCTCCAGTATTACTAAGCCTGGAGTCCTTTCCTTCATCTAACCAAGCCTCCCTAGACTGGGCCACTGCTGCTTCTATCTTCCCCAATATGAAAGGTAAGAAAGGAAGTTACTGATGGGCAAGTACAAGGCTCCCTCCAAACAGTGAGGAAGCCTGACATCTCCCCCAGCCAGCATCCTCCTGGGCACCACACAATCTAGTGACACATATCCTCAGCACTGTCGTAGCCCCACATCTTCCTTATTCCAAGCTTTATCCATAATATAGTCCTTGCTTCCTTACTTATATTTCTTTAGGCTTACATTTGATGCTTAAGCTGAGTAGTGCAGCCACCACAGTGACGTTGTTCAAGCCATCCACCACAGTGGATTTTCACTCCAGATTCCCATCTCCCCTGGCTGCACAGCATACCCAGTTCCTTGTGTTACCCAGACTCCCTTCAATTCCAACATTACCCCGACACCTATGGAGAGCACGAGCAGGTAAGCAGCAGCAGAGAGGAATAAACAGCAGGCAGCAGCTCTGAGGATTGCTTCAAAACATTTGCAGAGAAGGGTATGGACATGTTTAGTGAAGTGAAATTCTGAATAGGGCTTGCCTCCTTCCTTTCGGGTTTCATACTTCAAGATCTGCAGATCTACACTGTGACAGAGACCCACTGAAGCATAACCACAGCTCTGTGGAAACTGGGAAAAGACAAAGTGGTGTGCGATGACACTCCTTCAATTCTAACAGGGAAGGGGACATGCTGACAGTCATTTATACCTAATTTACTAAAACCCGGTCTTGCCTACCTACCCTATTGAAGACACTGGGACAGAAAAAAGAAAAGATTCAGAAACAACTGAAGTGCTGTCTTAAATGAAGTGCAGCTTAAGTTAAAAAAATAAAAAACATGAAATGGGTCCATTTTAGAGAAAACACATTTAAAAACGCATTCAGGGCCTGTCAAAAACATTTTACTTGGAGCTTTTCCTACAAAATATTTAGCTTTTTTCCTTTTACCATTACTTCTCATTTAACATTTTAAAACATCTTGTATTTGTATTATAGACTTTTGAAAGATAAGATTAAACCACACTATTTACTATGATTCAAAAGAAATTTTAAATATTTCACTTATAATTCATTTAATGAAGAAATTCAAATGGTGAGGCTTTGTTACAAACTTGAATGATTTTTGTAGATCCTCCATGAAATAAATTATCTAGCCAGCTGTATTTACAATCAAAAATAGCCAGTGTTAAAAAAGGATGTAAAAATTGTCTCTACTGTCTATACTCTCTGTGTCTATAATAATTTCCTGAAAGTTGCCGATTTCACTGAATTACTATTAACTCTTTTTTTCCCCAGAAAAGGCTGCCATCTATTTATTCTGCTTTCTAGTTGAACACTGGAACGTTAGAGGAAGTGTTTTGACCCAGGAGAGTGAATACTAAAGACACTGTTTAAGAGTGTCACCAATTCTTTGGTGTGACAGATTTCAAATTTTGAGTGCCATCATTGCTTTAGAGTCTCTCATTACAAAAATGACTGATTACTCATAACTGATATTAGTGTCAAAAGTTTTACAAATTCATCATCAGTATTAATTTTAGAAAACAATTAAAATACAGATTTACAACTGTAGCTTCAGCAATATATTATTTATTATATTTTAATAATAATTAAAATGTAAAAGGTAAGGAACTCTCTATTCTTTTTAGCAATTGCTATCAAATCATAGCAAACACATCTCTACTGACCTATTCTTCACTTTCCCCCATAAAATAATTATGCATAAGATATATTCTTAATTATCCTGAAACTAATTTTGGACAAGAAACTAATAAAGGTAACTATGAAACCTTCTAAAACATGGAAATGCAGATTTTGTGACACTTGACATATTCCATATTATACTCTACAGCAAAACACCAGCTATCTTCCCACTGAACAGTGCAACCACCCTTCAACCTTGATTCAAATATAAGTGAAATGAATTAGATGGAGAACATTTTCCCTCTGATCTAATGTTCTAGGTGTTGCCCATTAAAAATAAATATCATATTTAATTTTTACACTCCATAATGTCGTATTTATTTCCCATCTCTAATTCAGAACACAAATACTAGAAGCTTTCCAAAATGTGCTCAAAAACACAAGATAAAAGGACTTTGGAAGGAATATCATAACTCCACAGAAATCTTTAATTTTGCTATTATCACAGGCACAGTCTAAACTTGGCTATTTGTGATTTTGGCAGTTATTTCAAAAGCTGTAAAGCACAGTTAGAAAATTACTTAGCTATTTTAATGGAAACCACATGAGAGAGCACTGCTTATTTTTGCCAGCAATGCCCTTCAAAAACAGTTGTGCCTATAAAGTCATTTGTTATGATTCTACTGATGAAACATCCTGCATTCAACCTAACTCCCAGGTCTCAACCAACTACCAATAAAATGTGCCATTTCACATTTAGTATAACTTAAAAACGTAACGTTTACTGAAATAAACCTTCAGTATGAAATAGATTATCCATAGAAAGGCACACTTACAGAGTTTTCAAAGCCTTTGAAACATACAGTTGAGATGATATCTATCTAACCAGCTATTTTTAAAACATCACGAAAATAAAACTAAAGTTTGTTTCTGTAGGAAATTGTAACAGTACTGCTCTTTTCCATCAGAGGAAAACAACTCTGCAATTCAGTTTGGGTAGTAAGTGATCAAGTGACCAAACACTCACCACAAGTTTCTTAAACACCAATGGTTCAAATCAGTCCATCTATTTGATCTCCGCAACTTCATTCCTTCTTTACAAAAATGAAGGTGGAGTGAAAATCAGAGACTTACATACAAAGAAATAAAATATAATAATAATCGTCATCATCATCTGGTGATAAACCAGAAAAACAGTAACAGATAGGGTTTGTAGGGTTTAAGCTTTTTTCTTGCAGAAAGCCAGAACACAACAGAAAAACACAGGTTGCATTTCTTGGGGAAACTAATTTTCCTAGAAAATTCCATTTATTTGTTGAGGAAAACAGTTTTCTCTCAGTCTTTGTTCTAGTCATTGCTCCAATAATTGCCTCTGCCAGTTCATGTAACAAATCACTGGAATGATTCATATCTACAATTTAATAAAAAATTCATAACTTAAATGAACTAAAGAACCAGGATGTTGATGAGAACAAAGAAATTATGCTAAGGCAAGATATGAACTTCAGACCCTTTATCATAAATCATGCATCAGATTTCACAGGAAAATCAGAAGTCATGATGCCTACTATCATTCCCTTACCTTCAAATGAATACTCCATTCATTAGCAATCAAACTGCAGTGAATAAAAGCTTGCTAGAGATTTAATTTTTATGCATCTGTGGTCATAAAAATCATGGTGGGATGACTATTAATCTTCCTGCACATTTTTTTAATACATTTTTGATACATTTGCTGGATGGCTATTTCTGGTGGTTCTGAGAGTCCACTTGCATTTAAAAGAAAATTCAAATTCCTCAGTGCATCCTGTACTTTTTCATGTTACTCTCCCATTGAGCACTTCCACATCGTTTAAGGCAAAGTGACTTTTTCAATTTTGCAAATTGAAATCCTTGCTTCCCAATGAATCTTTGTCAAATCCATAGCTAGTTGACAACCAATTTAGTGTCCACAGCCTTAACCAAAACAATGGAAGACTTCTAGTTCAAGATATATATTTGTAATATATAGCCAAGGGAAGTACAGAACATACAAGAAACTGATACAAAAAGTTTACATTTTATCTGGAATATTTCAGTTTGGGCACTTAGAGGAAAAGCTATAGCAAGGAGTTACAGAAAAACTTAGGAAGATACAAAGAATTATTTTATCCAATAGCAATCAAATTTGTAAAAATCAAGTTATCATATTAGAGTAGGACTTGGATAGAGCTAAATTAACACTCTTGCTTTTGCTAGGTTGTGGTTTTTGGTTTTTTCCCCCCCACACACGTGACAATTGTAACAAGAAATCACAGATTCACTGTAGCAGGAAATTGGGAAGAAAAGTTTAAACGCTTTTACTTCAACTGAAGCCGTTATTTTCCAATAAGACTTCACCCTGTTCTTGTTTACCTGTTATATAGTGTGGCAGAACATGATGCTGTGATATTGAAAGCAAGCTAAGGATTTCCCCCTTAAACAGATCTTTAGCTCCTTTACAAATTCATTTTTCATTACATTTGTTAGCACAGTCATCCAATTCTTAGTAGCTGTATAAATTGCTTGCTCACATTCATGTTCATCTTTCAAGTATCTAGCAAGATGCCTCATGTCAAAACAATTTGATCATATAATTAATTCCTGATCAAAAATATTACTGAAAAACACAAAATATTTTAACTTGACAAAAATATGTCTTTATTTTCCATTTAACAAACACACAAAGATCTGTATAATCATACTACAGTAAAATAACTGTCCTAATTAACATGTGAGAAGATATTCCAAGTTGAAACCTGCTGTAATTATTCCTCAGTGTACAAAATATGTAAACAGTCATTGAGACTTACATCAAGAGAGTGAAAAGGTTTCCTTATTCTGTGGTTAGTGACACTGAACTAGAAGCTATAATAATTTCTGCTTCATTGATTCTTATCTAAAAGAACATAAAAGTTTTAAGAGAAGATAGATAGATCACCCAAGCTCAGCATTCTTGAAAACACAATAGCAAGGGCACCCTCATAAGAGAACACAGATTCAGAATTTTGACTAGCTTTAGGAAAGTGAAACCTGAAATTTTGTTTTAAATTGTACCGTCCATTTGAGAAAGCATACCTTCCAATTCTCGTCAAAATTCTCCCAGCAATAACTCTTTGAAAATGTTGTATATCTTTAAGATAAGACACAAATGGCTTGCAATTGTAAGCACAGACTTCTTGCAGAACTAAAAAGAAGTACAATACCTATACCTTGGTCACTCTTACCATGTCCTAACTCCTTCCTCTTAAGTTTCCATATACATGGCTTGAATTACAGAAAACTTCTAGGGAACCTATTTTGTGGTGACCAGTCACTCCAAGACAGAAAAATAAGACTTACTTGAGCAGGAAATTGTTCTTGAACTGCAGAAAGAACTATAAGGAATGTTGTTTTCCAAACACAGAGATGTATGCTGATCATTGTAAATATGGGATGCATTACTGAATTGTCTATGGTCTAATCTTGGCTATCTCAGCACCTGTGGCCACTTTCTTTCCCAAGCACAGCTACACTTTATTTCTCATTAATTCACTTCCACAATGATTACTGCTTTAAATCAAAGCTGAGATTTGCCTGCCTTTCCTTTAAGAGAACTCCGTGCTCTGTTTCTAGGTATGTCAAAGGAGTTGTAAGGAGAGTTCTAATGGATTAATTCAACTACTATCTTTCACCTCTTTATAATAGCCTAGAATCTTCCATGTAGTACAATCTCTCAATAACAGAACAATTAAAAAAAAAAAAAAAGAAAATTTAAATGCATTGCAGCTCATATTAACCTGCTTGCTAAATAGATAATCACTGTCATTTTGAATATGTCCAACCCCCTGCCCCACATTTTCTCTCCCCCAGGTCTATCAGCCCACAGAAATGAAACACTGAACTCCAGCTCTGGACTATATCTTGGAAAGAACTAGGAAAATTAAGACAGTTTTAAAAAAATATAAAAAACTACATACTTTTTTTCTCTGTTGTCAAAACCAAATAAGATGCTCCAAGATAAAATTCTTTTTCAGAGACTCCATTAACCAGTTCTCTGGATAGATTATCAGACTTTCCACAACTAGTAGTATTCTCCCACAAAGCGAAACAGCAATCAGAGGTAGCTGTCCCATATCTCCCAGTACAGAAGTTAGTAGCACCTAATAATATGCTTTTCTCTTCCCCATTCTGAATCAGTAAGGATCCAGTAATAGGTTGAAATGGGATATTAGAAATATGCAGATAGAAATATAATGAATTAATATCTTTTCTACATTATCATCTAAAACTGAAAAGAAAACACTCTGAGTGTTGTAGCAGTCCCTCACTTACGATAAAAATTTTCTTTTTTTAAGCTGATCAAAGAAACAGAGGTAGGCAATGATCATAACAAATACCAGCAACTGATTTTGTAAAATTGTTCATGCTAACTTAATCGAATCTATTTAGAACAGAGACTTCAATGACCGCCTCCACTGAGACATGCTGGCTATCATTTTGAACGTGTCCTAACTCCCCCCCTCCCCTTTTGTCTCCCCCAAGTCTGTCAACCCGCAGAAACAAATCATAGTTGAACACCACACACATGGTAGAAACAACACCTTGGTGTTTTCTCATTCACCAGAATCGATGGGAACCAGCTCACAATGAAGAGGAAGTAAGTGTGACAGGACTAAAGGACTTCTGAACTACAGAGCACCCTTCAGGACCACTGTCTGTCTCAGAACCCTCCTAGCTCTACCCTGCCCTATCATGCTTTTCCCTCCTCCTAGATATCACAAGGTATTGAAGGAACAGGCAAGAAGAGGAGTCTGGAAAAAAACATTGGGTGCAGTGGAAATGAAAATTTGAGAACAGAAGAATAACTACTGTGGGTCAAGAAGGTGCATGACAAAGGAAAGGTGTACACAGGTGATTGGTGGAAGTGATGAATTGCCTGGAGGATAAACTAGGCTGGTACTTTCTGTGGTCAACTTTCGTGGTAATTTTTGATGCCCTTTCTTATTTGTTTGCACTGAGGAGGAGTACATAGATTTGGAAGACTAAGTATCTTAAAATCATATTAATGTGCATGCAATGCTTGCAAAGTACAAAGCACAGCATTTCTTGCAGTACGTTTTGTGGCAAGAGAGAACTACTGGGATGACTAAATAGAGATTTTTCAGGCCTGCCTACAATCAGCCAAGGGCACAAGAAATAAGATAGCAAAAGAATAGTGGGGACTTCTGGATATATCTGCAGAATATAAAGATTAATGAGCCAATATATATTATTTTAACATTGACTGATGCACAAAGATGATGCCTAAACATTGACAGTAAACAATTTTGGAAAAACTGATATGTATGTGTTCCACAGAGAGAGATTATTTAATTGTATACATTGTTGCAGTTTGCAAACCATTCTTAGGCATCTACTTCTTTCATTATGATTCATTATAATTTGACTAAATAATGTAAAGTGTATCCCAGAAAAAGGCTGAAAATGAATCTTGGTTCCAAGCTGTACTTCTCCCAGCACTCAGAAGGACAACTACGTGAACACAGATGCAAACTGGAATCTTGCTTTAACATTGAACATCAGTAAAAATTTCTATCGCAAGCTATACTGGAAATCCCACAGAAGTCTTTACTTTCAATAGGAAGGAATTTAAGTTCCTTCAAAAAATTCATAAAAAATCATAAATAGCACAACTCAATAGTTCAGTGCTGTCCAAAAAACCCCCATCTTTTTTCCCTTTACATTTGGGATCAACAACCTAAAACGAACTACTGTGGATCAAGTAATGGTTTAAAAAGTGAATCATTTTCACTGGATAATGATGCAAATACAACATTTAAAAATCTAACTACAATGACATAGAAGTTCTTTCAGGGACTTTCAACGCAAACATTGATAAACCACAGAGTCATCCTATGTTTTATCTCCCCTTGTCTAAAAATAAGATATTACCATTAATTTCTTCTCAGGTTTTTTGTTGTTGTTGTTGTTTTGGGGGTTTTGTTTGTTTGTTTATTTTTTAGATTAAGAAGTAAACATCTTTTAGAGCACTGTATGGAGCATCAGGTGAGCATCCATCACTTGGACACTAACACCGAGTGTCATTCCAGGAACACAGCATGTGATGTGATCCCAGTAAAACTAGTCTTGCTTATCAAGAATGTTTTCAAGGACAGGTCAAATGCAGTTTCATGGTTCATCTTTTTTATTATTATTTTTTATTTTTTTAACTTTATGCTTATCTTTCTCTAGCGGGTACAAATTATGTAATCTAGAACTACCCTGGTGGCTTGATAGCCCATTATGAAAAATAATATAGCAGCCTAAAGTCAAAGTTGCTTTTCTTCTTCCAAGTGTCTCAGAAAACACTACATGTCTCAGCAGAACCTGTTCTTCTATATGGCTCCTCTACATCAACATAGTTTCATGTACAGCACTGGAGTTCATATATTTTTAGATAAATTAACAGAAAGAGCTGTTAGAGCTTTGAGGCTTTATGAGAAAATTATACCATTTTAAAATTGTGCTCATCTCCAAATAGCCAGGCCATAATGAAAGTGCCACGAAATGGCTATGAAAAAAACATCAGGAAAGCAATTAAAGCTGTATGCACAGCATTTACTAAAAGACAAGAAGCAGGAAAAGCTGCAGTGTTAATCAAAGTTAAGTTTCTCTCCCATGTATCTGCAAGTGCCAGAGAGAGTCATAAATCTAAAATATTTTTGAAGGGCAGAAAAAGAATTTCTTGTAGGAATGAGGCAACCACAGATTGCTTAAATTGTTAGCAACTAAAGGTTTGATAATATGTATTTAACTTGCTTGTTTAGCAACAAAAAGTTTACTGGGGTTATAAGATGAAAGACTTTTTTTTTTTAAACCTCATTTTGCTCACCCTTTAGGCAGCACTTGAGCAAAAAGCAGCAAGTCAGTTGCTGAAACACAACATCCAAATAAAGGGTTTGCTACTCATGCTACTTCTACATTGTTCTTGATGTTGGATAAATTATTAAAATCATGAGAGAGAAACGATGCACAGAGAAAACTTGAAATATATTACCATGAAAGCCTGGTTTATTTGTGCTGAAAATTCATCTAGAGAATTAGAAAAAGTTTTAAAATAATACTGATTGGCTCATTATAACAATAGAAGTAGTTTTTAAAATTCTCCTATCAGTTCTCCTTACCCAACATAATTTTATAATGTTTAAAAAATATTGAAATGTTTATTGTATCAAATATAGAAGTAGCATCTGTTACTTCACAAGTATGAAAAGGAAGAAATTGAGGATGGAGTAATAGTTGAGAAAATGAAAGCTAATTACCCTTCATGGGTGACATATTTGATTTATTCCACTGAGATTCATTTCATTTGGTCGTAAATTATACTCCTTAGTCCAATATTTTGAGTACCCAGTATTGGAGGGGACACCGGGGAAGACCTAGTAAGAGAGCTGCCAAAGAAATAGTTAGAACTTTCAGTGAATTATACAAATTAAATACTGTGTTTAAAATTATTTGCATTGGGCAAGTTGTTACTTTGATATCATCTGATCTCTACTGTTTCTGACCTCTTCTTCCTAACAGCTGGCACATTACAGGCATACAATTTATGAGAGAATGTTTTTGCAAGAATCTTTTTTTGTTGAGTTTTTGAATCTTCGTTTTTGTTATAGAAGTCCAAGGTCAATATTATCAAAGCTAATATATGGAAATTGAGTCTTAAAAGGACTGCTATGAGTTCCCTCCCCTCCACTCACAGAGAAAGAAAAACAAATATATTCGGCTTTAAATTTTCCTTTCTCATGCAACAAAACTGTATTATAAATTACGCATGACAGCTGAACACCCTAAAGAATCTCTCTGGCTGCATGACAGCTGAGTTACATATTAGCCAAATATGATAGAATTAAGTGTCACTTTATATTACTTTCAATAAAACTGATGAATAGATTAAATTAAAAAAATGCAAAATCTTTGTGAAGTTTTCATTGAAATTGACCAAAGGAAAAAATGCAATGCTGTGGATGTCAGTTTACTCATTTTTCAATACTGCTGCTTCTAAATATTGCAAACTATTTAAAAGTGCAAAGCAAAACTTAAACAGTAATTTATTTTGCACATGATGTATGCATGTTCACTCTAGAAGAACACACTCTATACAGTTAAAAGTATAAATGTTACCTCATTACAGTGTCTCCCTAAACAGTAAATCCCTATAAGGAAAGTAAAAACACAGCCTGATGATTAACATGGATTTTGATGTAGTCAGAGAGCTTCTTGGTTACTCAGGGCCAAGAAAATCCTCAGTGAATGGGTGGACATTTGAAGGGTTACCTACAGTTTATAAAAACGTGCTGTAACAGAAGAGAAGCAGGTACCAGAATAAAGGAAGTTTTCAGGAACTCTAGAGAAATGTAGACTATAAACCTCTGACATTTGGAGTTAAGAGTACTTAAACTGATTTAGCACAATATTTTATAGAAGAAATATCATAAAATCTTTTGCTAAAATATGAAGCAGCATGCAGAATGTTCTAATTACCCTACAGTGAAAGGAAAAGGCATCATTCTGCTTTATTTTGCACTATTTTTTGTCACTGTGTCTTTCTTACCCTTGCAGCAATTATTGCCACATAGAGCAATACTTAGACCTTACCAGGCCCTCCCAAAATACTCAGAATCATTTCTTATTATCTAGGGATTACACAAATAACATGAAAAATACTAGTAGAATCAGTGAAAGTTCTGAAAGCCATATGCTTCTCAAGTTCTTCATGTGTTTTTGTGTCCTAGAAACGCTTAAGCTAGTGCTAACACAAAATGTTATAGTGGGAAAATTATATAACAGTAACAATAAAACTAAGTGTGAAATACCTGATTCTTATGAGAAATAAGCTACTGGACTTTATTAACAACTTTTTTCATTGCAAATCCTATATTCTAAAAAGTTGTTGGGAATATAACATTAGAGGGCGAGAAGCAGTTCTTCCAGAAAAGAGAATCTAACCAACATGGAGGTCAAAACCAACATGTCAAACTTTACTTGGATCTTAGCTGCTGCCTACAACCAGTGCAGAATATAAGGCTACTACGTTCCAGGCATAAAATATCACATAATCGTTACGCTATCCAAGCATTTCCTATGCTGCAATGAGAAAGGTTGGATAGTATGTGTTACCACATACTGCTTTTTAAAAGCTTAAGAGAGTACTCTGCCCTCTTAGATGTAGGCAAAAGAAGTCAAAGGTGGAATACTGTTTTTAGTCTTTTGGAAAGAAAGCAGCAAACACTCAGTGACCTCGTTCGTTGGTTCAGGGGTTACACACATCAGCCTGACAGCTGCATGTTAGTCACCACTATCATTAAAAGCATTAATGTGGTCACCTCATCTTTATCCATTGATGGATAAAAGCTGTTTGTGTTCCCAGGAGCATTTTCATACTGAACCAAGAATTTTTAGATTTGGGCAGAGGTACTGAGAAATCTTAAAATACCTCTTCAATACCTTTCCAATCATGTTTATTCAAATTACAGAAGTTTCAGTAGGAAATTACAAATAGATTGCATATAAATAAATGCTTTCCTAAGTTAAGAATCTACTCCTTAATGTGGTATCACCACCGATACAAACAGAAATGTTAACAGTAATGACTGTAGTCTGTGAGTGCTAGAAAAACAGTCTCAAGATGGGAAGATCTAACAGGAACCCAGAAGGAGTTTGAACTACCTTTATTACTAACATACACCTGGTATGGTGGCTAGACAGGACCTGATTTCAACTGTTTAGATATACAACATCATTTGTGTTTGTAGAATTGAGAATAAGCTACAAAAAGCAGGCCATTGCAGATATGGTCACCAAGAGCTGTTTTCAATTTTCTTCAAATAACTTCTAAATAATCTTGGCCTTTACACTTTACACTTGCTAGCAACTTATTCCTAAAACAAACAGCTTAGGAATTCTAGTCAAAAAGGATCACTGTATTCTAGAAGAAATGGATAGGTGACAACAGAAGTCTGCCAGTCTCCAAGGCCTTGTCTAGTATTTGGCACAGAAGAAATCTCTCCTGAGCACCTACCTTTCTCCTGTGACAGCCCTTGCTGCAGACTAGAGCTTACAATAATTATAGAATCTCATATAGAAGGATTTCAGGTTTTTCCCTTTCTAAATGCAAACAATATTTAATGCATAGTCACTGTGTATTCACATTAAAGTTACTATCAACATCTCTCTAATATGATAAGCCAGCACACTGCTAGTAAAATTCCAGCCTCTGGGTAAAAAAAAAATTAAAAAAAAAAGTGTAAATTTATTAGCAGGAAAGATTTTATGAAGAGGTACAAAGACAAGAAAGTGTCAAGAAAATACCTCCTTTTCTACTTTGAGGTCGTAAATTTGTGTAAACTTAAGCCTAACTATAACTGTACACATCCTTATTTACTACTGAGAATCTGAAAGTACAAAAAGGGAACAGCTCATTTTAATTAAAAAAGGCTCTAAATATAAGCTAGGCATTGACAATAAATCCAGTTATTCTGACAGGCTTTAGTAATTCAAAATAGGACCTAACAGAAATTTGATGCTTGCAGTTTAACCAACCTAGCTGCAAGAATACTTAGAGGACACAGTATTTCTAAACAGTACAGACAATTGTGAGATATCACACAAAATGGTGAGTCAATGATTTTCTTTGATGCACTGTAAGTACCAATCATCTATTGCAAGCAATGTACTGCTGGATACAGTATATTTATAATGTCATCTACAACATAACACCAAGGTAGATTGTGGGCAACCATATTCAGACTTTGGCTTCTGCATAGGTCCATTTGTTGTACTGTCTTTTGACCAGCAATACACCACTGATTCTGGTATTGCTTCTATTATACTGGAAACCTGAGCAATGATTCTGATATGGAATTGAATCCAAACCAGAAATCTCGACCAACTGTACGTGAGGGCATACATATGTATAAGGAATAAGATCACAGTAAGAAGGAAGATATGTTTAAGGAAGAACCTGGAACCAGGAATTTTACTATAACTAATTTACACAAAATTTCCACTTGTATACAGAAAATGAACAACCACCACCACCACAGACAAAAGTATATTCAGACATACTACTTTATGGACAGAAGAAACAGTGAAGAAACAAGAACCTGGGGGAGATTACATACTGCTGTAATTGGATGAAACTGTTCTGTTTGTCTGCAATAGCCATTTAAAAAAAAAATAACGCAGTGGGGTTTTTTTCTGATAAATTATTATTAGAATAAGTTTATATTCATTTTACAGGGAATGAGAAAGGATCCTTCAAGAACAGAAAGTTTCCTGTAAAGACTAATATGTATATATGGCAAGTTAAAGGGCCCAAAATCTATCAAAATTCATATATTAACAAACATAGGTAGCCTGGAAAGCATAGGCTTAGGCACAGCTAACCTATGGTGCAGAGCACTGTAAAATACATACGTTTGGGTATGCTGTCTGGAGGCAAATTGTTGGACTTCTTTAAACATGGCCATCATTCCTAGCCTGAAATACTAGATGCTGAGATCTTTTTGCAGAAATTAGTCTCTTTGTGTCAACATTTGTAAAGTTTCCCACAACCAACCATAACAGAGCATCTATTCTTGTCACAAAAAGAATGCAAAGATAGGACTTCCATTGTTTGATAAAGCATTCTCTTCCAAGAAGAGAATGAAAGAGCATTTTGAAGCCACTACCACCAAGACCAATAGAACAAAACAACTAAAATAATTACAAATGGTGAATGTTACTTTACAACTCACAGGTTAGAAAAAAAATAGGTAAGATACTTGTGGATACTTTTCCATGCTACACACACACTGCGCTTTTTAATCAGGCAGTTAATGTTTGGAAATGAGCATTCTGAAACAGAAACTAGCATTTGTTCAAACAAGAAATATCAAGTGTCAATAGGCTGACACTTGCACCAGTCTAGAAAGAATTACTGAAGTGATCTGTATTCTCAAAGTAGGGCAACAAGGATTAAATCAGCTTTGAATATTCAAAAGAATAGTCAGGCTTGCTGACTGTCTACTATCATATGCAGTAAAATATGTACAAAACTCTAATTTTGACAGGATTTGACCAACACAGAGCAGACATTTATTCTTTCTATGTGAGGTACGTGGTACTCCTTGAAGAACACATAACACTATCTAAACATAAATGCAAACCCACATAGGAAGAAGCTTTTACAAGTTCACATAGGTCAAAATGTATGACTAACAGCAAAAGGTTAAAGGAAACCTGTTTTTTTGTGTGTCATCAAATGCTTACTTTCTAGACTGCTCATAGGTTCCCATTATACAACGGATTGTGAGAACAATTTGTCAATTCTTCTCCCTATCTTCTGTTGGAGGACACAAAGAGATGGACTCAGTTTGTAAGGAAAGATTCACGCTATCAGGAAGGCCAAAAAAGGAAAATCCATCTATAAAAGAACTAAAGCAATGGAAGAGATGATCTCAACCCACTGCACAATCTCTCTTAATGAATGTTCTTGAAAACCGCTATACAGGTTTTGCATCTATGCAGGGAGCTTAGATAAGTAAACACTTAAGCTCCCTCCAACCCTTCATTTTTGTGATTCAGGAAGAGTTTCAATGTTTGGAAAAAACCTTGAGTAATGCCAACAGACTTACACCTAAATACCAATAATCTTTGCTATAACAAAACTGAATGCTAATTAGGCTTCTACCTATATCAGGATTAAAAGATGCAGTAAACTAACTTCGTTATTCCTGTGGCAAATGCGGCTGGAGAATAAACAAAACATTCCTTTTGTTGGTTTTACTTATGTATTTTGCAGCTTCATTTTTCTCCAAACTGAATTATCTGCAATGCAACTATATTGGGATTCCTTTTGTGTTTCAATAGCTCCGTAGTGTGCTTGTTTCTCACCTTGTTGTTTACAGCATATGAAAAAGGTGAGGCAGGTGTTGCACATAAGGCTGACACTGTCAGCCATAAGCTGCTCTCTGGTCAGCATCTGTTTTTATGTATGCATGAGATAAAGTATTACTGTTAGAAGAAGTTTCCAAAGAGATTCAGAAGTAAATTAAAGAAGCTACCCAGCTGGTGATTTTAATGAATAGGTAAAAATAATGAGAAAGAATAATCAGTCACAGAACATGATTTCATTGGAACTATTTTCTGATTTTCTTAAGCAAATAAAGTATGCATTTTTAAGGTTAAATAACAAACTAGTGTCCGGCATGAACTTAAAAGTAATTTACTGCTTCTGTGATCTAAAACAAAACATATCATAATGCTCTTAAATCCACACTGGGTTGGGGGTGGGAGAAAATAACAAAAAACCAAATTTCTCTCACATGCCTGCAGATTATGTTTCTAGAATACAAAGTATGTTCTACCAATAAGTTGATAGGATGAAATTTATCAGAAATTTAATTAAAACAAGTCATATGTGTAAAATTAAAAAGAAGAACTACAAAATCTGTCCAAGGTCATCTTCATCAACTTATACAGGAAAAAAACCCAAACTGACTAGCATTTGTTATTTCCTGTATTTCCTTCGCAAGAACAACATGAGTTATTTTTTTCATCTTGAGAATTCTTGTTGCAGCTAAACCGTGCCCTAACACACAGCATCTTAGTGAAGAAAAACAATCTGGGTCTGCAGTGGACAAGTCAAACACGGGCCAGCAGCGTGTCCTTGCAGCAAAGGAGGCCAGCCAAAGCCTGGGCTGTATCAGTAACAGTGCAGCCTACTGGTTTAGAGGAGTGAGCTGCTTTCCGCTCTTCAGCCTCTATGAGGCCACATCTGGATACCGTTTCAGGCTCCCCAGCACAAGACAGATATTGGCATACTGGACCAGATCCAGTGGCAGGCCACCAAGCTGGTCACGGGGCTGGAGAACACAACATACAAAGAGATGCTGAGAGGGCTGAACCTGTTCAGCCTGGAAAAACGATGATCAGAGGACACACAAGATAAAGCTAGACTCTTCTCAGGGGTGTGCAGTGACAGGACAAGAGGCAATGGACAAGTTGAAGTGTGGGAAATTCTAATTATATATTAGGAAGAAAGGGGTTAGGGTTGGGTTTTTTGGTTTGTTTAGACCATGCAGGTGGTTAAATACTGGAACAGGTTACCCAGAGAGGTTGTGGGATCTCTGTCCTTGCAGGTGTTCAAGACTTGACTGAACATGACCCTGAGCAACCTGACCTAATTAGACATATTTGGAGCAGGCACTTGGACTAGATGACCTCTGGAGGTTCCTTCCAACTTAAATTGTGACTCTACTATTCTACTAAGGAAACATCCAAATATAATTTTGCAGAGTGCTCCAATTCAGTAAAGATTTAAACAAGTTCTTTTTGGACAGCAAAACTAATTTTCTTCCTACAGACTTGTCTTCCTTAGTCACTGAATCTTTTGCCTCCCACATAAAAATTCCTATATCCCTTCCATGAAACACCCAGTGGACAAGAGATACAACACATACCATGGTTAGACACGAGCTGATTTTCTAGCTGGTATATTTGTACTGACCGGTGAGCTAGCTGCTTTCAAACAGAATACAAATAAACTTTTTTCCCCCCACTATAGACAGTTATTACAATTCTCTTGCAACTGCTGCTTTCATGGAATTCTGGACACTGAATATGTTGAAGACCTCTAACCTTTTGACAAATGCTTTTGAAGCTATTGGTTCACAAATTCACAGTGACAGTGAGAAGACAGGCAGTGCACTTAGGCTCTTAGGAAACCACGTTCAGAATCACTGCTGGCTAATACACAGGGCAAGCAGCTTGAACTATGGCTCCACTTACTCCTTGTACTTTCTGACACTGGCTTTGATTTAGCATCTCAGAAGTGGCCTTTACGTTTCCATACAAGAAAAAGTAAGAGGTCCAAGAGCAAGATATTGTCTTACTCTTTCTTTTGCTCCTGTCAAAGGCCAGAAACAAATCCTTAGACACCCAGATTTGTCTTTCAAACCCAAGTTAGGTCAGGAATCATGAAGGCAGTATTACCAAGATTGCTTTGAAAACAAACACCTGTTCAAACCAGATCATGTTAAATCACTAACTTTAAGCAAATCATTCTTCCATGGTGCAGGCAGTGAAAGTCTGTAGGATTACCATAGGATTGAACAGATATAAGCAAATCAGCCTACTGCAGATCACAATGTATAGGCATGGGGGAAATTCCGTGTTCTTCCTCTAGCACATTGATGTTATTTCATACTTGTAGTTATATTTTCATAATTTCCACGTATATATGGTACTGTTACATGACAGTCATTGGCTGGAGAGCAGTTTATTTCTTCAGCATTTTGAAACTGCATAAAACCATTTTTCTTAGAAATTAATCTCCATGTAGAAAGAGGGATACTTTCCGAGAGAAACATAAAATATCCTTTTTGCTTTTAAAACTTGTCTGGCATTCCTACTGTTTCCTGTACTGTTGGTACATTTCTCTGGATTCCCAATTTGAAGAAAGTAATTTATTAGGTAAAATTTACGTAAACTCCCTACACTTCATAAGATCCTCACTTGAATTTGAGACTGCCATTTCAAGACTGAGAACTGTTCATTGACCTAGAGATTAAATCTTTTCAGACTTCTCCACTGGTCATAGAACAGCTTTGCTTTGCTTTCCCCAGAAGAAGCAAAGAGACACACATAATTCATCTGGCAGCTGGTCTCCCTGTTGGCAGTATGCTGTACAGACATTTTATCATCAGGCTAAATAAGTATATTTAACTTTCACATTATAAATAAAATTGCCACTTCAGGAATAACCACTATCTAATGTTATTTTATTTAATAAAAGCCTTAATATAACCAAAACTAACCACAGAAGAAAAAAAATAATGCAAAAGTACCAAAAATATGTGCACCATAGTAGGAAAAAAAAAAAAAAACAACAAACCAAAACAGGCATAAACTTTTAACAAGCCTCGATTTTCCTGACACGATATTGGCAGTATATGCGATGATTCTAAAATTAATCTTTTTAGCTACCTGCATTTATTTTTTTTCAATCTGTATTTGCTTCTGCCCGCAAGTTTGTCTATGTTTGTTTCCCAGATCCACCACCATCCCTTGCAATCTGCAGCTGTGATTACTTTTCACATATGCACACAGCTAGCTTAAGAGGGCACGTAAGCAGATGAATCTTACTAAAACACCAACAAGCTTTGTCTAGACCCATCAGAGGAATCCCTTAAACTTGAGCAACTGAGACTTTCCAGAAAGAAAGATGAAAGAAACTGGAATAAATGGACTAGACCATCCCTTTTTTTTTTTTTTTTAAATGTCTTTATAGGGCTTAGGAAGAAAATGTAATTATTTCCTCCTTACAAGCTTCTCTTCCATTTTTTGTTACTGAAATGGAGGAGTAAGCCATTATTATTTGCTATTAATTTTATTAATTATTATGTTGCATTATTAATTTTTGCTACATTTGTGATATACTAGTAACTTGTCAAAGCTTATTGTCCAGTAATGGGGCTTTCTGGGGTTTTTGGGGGGGGTTTTTTGGGGTTTTCTTTAAGCAAGTTGTGAATCCAACAATAAACAAATTCTGAATTCTTTATACGGTATTTGGCTACAGACAGCATTACTATAGCAGAAAAAAGACAAAGGAGAATGAAATGTTAAACTTCAAAACTTTTTTCTGGATTTAAAATGCATTCGATACACATGATGATACGACTGACACTTGCAATTATATGTATATTTGCTGACTACTTTAAAAAAAAAAAAAATCATTCCAAAGAGAGAATAATAAATTTTAAAATGCTGTAGAAATGAAATGATTAATGAAAACCAGGAAACAATACTTACTGGAGGATTAAAAGGCTTGGATGTATCAAAATTAAAAACTTTAAAATTTGCCACATTTTTGTTTTGATGTGAGACAGCATATTAATATTGGTTATTGTACCTGTTTTATACCCCCAGTATGTGCTATTCTAATAACTTGACAGCTTAATTTTCCTTGATCTTGTAGAAAAACAACTATATTATGGGTTATTTGCTGAGCTAGTACTTCCACAGCAAGCTCAAAATTTGTATACAAGGCCTTATTTCTCTTGCCAGATTGCTTTTTATTACCAAATGTACTTTTAATGCTGGTTTTATGCTTTTCAAATTTTCTAAAAGCCTGGAGAATTTTCATGATCTTCTAATATGTTCTTATTAAAAATTCTTTGGAATTGTTTTGATGTTGAAATATATTCTGCCATTCATTCATTAATAGACATCTGTCCACTGCAATAAAATCTTCTTACGTTTTTGTTTTATTTTAATCTGAACAACACAAAATGTGGGTAGTGGCTATTACATAGCACAGATTGCACAGAACACTAACTCTACCTCTGTGTAGATATAGGCTCTTTAGTACCCTTCTCATTCCATTGCCCTCTCAAATAGTCTGTCAGCAAAATGAATAAATAAGTAATGTCAAGGTAGGGTTGTCTGGTGAAGGTGATTCAAGGTAGAGAAGATTCAAAGTGATACTATCCTGTTGAGTGCCTACATCATGCATCACAAATACAAATTCATCTACTGGAACAATTGTCTAAATTATGCTTATTTTGCAGTTAATGGCATGGTAAAATTCACCATTCAGTACTAAGCACTTTCCAATGCAGTGAAACACTACTAACTCTTTGTTTCCAGTTCTAATTGCTTGCAATTTCTGTTTCTCTCTTTTTTTTAAGGAAAGCTTTTGAAGTGCTCTTTACATCCTTCTTTATGTAATCACTATTATGTCTGTATGCAGAAGTCTACATATTATAAATGCATGTAACACACAGAAGAATACTTATATACTATTCTATTCAGACTACAGAAGTTTTTTGTTTAGCACATCCAGCCAATCTCTCCTGCCCTCAAGTGTAAGTAAGTAGACAAAAAAAAAAAAAGTTAAGGCTTTTCCTATGATTGTTATATGGAAGAGTCAGGTCACACCTCAACAAATTATCACAAGCTAGTTATATTAAATAGCACTTTTTTTTAAAAAAAAGATTATTTCTTTTTAACTATTACTGATTAAATGGATCTAACAGTAAATATCTATTCATATAGGGTATCTCTGTTCCTAAGTATTATACTTTCACTAATTTAGAACATGGGTTCTCTAAAAGCAGCGATCACATTAGAACTTACATTGAAAAAACTATCAAGCAAAATTCTAAACTAAAATTGAAACAATTTTTTACATTTTGTAATTCAGCTCTTCCTAAGCATTTTTTTTAGTCTTCGTAATCCATGATGTTAAAATACACATTTACATTGTTTGAAAACAGCAAATAGTGTGTCATTTGTTTCCGCTGTACTGCAGAAAGATATCTAATGTCTGCAGTAATGATCTGCACATATAAAATATTTAATCTATGCTCCTTTTATTAATGCATTCCCATTACAGAACCCACTTGCAGAGTTCTGAAACTAACCTTAAGAAGTTGTTGACAGTTAAGACTCAGAAATAAAGTCTGAACCCAGATTTTTTTTGCTTTATTTTAATCTTCCAATTGTTA
This sequence comes from Grus americana, assembly GCF_028858705.1. Lineage (NCBI taxonomy): Eukaryota > Metazoa > Chordata > Aves > Gruiformes > Gruidae > Grus > Grus americana. The sequence goes on from NC_072852.1 coordinate 104,336,993, forward strand.
AAAAAAAAAAACAACAAAAACACCACACACACACAAAAAATTGTATCTTCTTCCTCTTCTGTTGCAGTTCTCATTTTCTCCCTCATGAGCTGTCCAATATCTGGCAGCTCACCTCAATCCCCTGCCCTGCAGCTCGGAAAGCTGCTCTAATTCAAAAGCCTAGAGAGAGACCAACACAATCACTCTGGTACAAAAAAAAAAAAAAAAAAAAAAAAAAAAAAAGAGAGGTCAATGGCCATGCATCAGACAGAATCATCAGTTTTTGCATGACTTTTTCTCAACTTCCATCATTTGGATAAAATATCATCACCAATTGGGTATACAAGTCTGAAAGAACACGTAGTAGTTAGAGATTTGCTGTGTCACCAGTGGAAAGGGCCACTGAAATACCAGATCATCAAATAATGTGCTGTGGAAGTTGGTTCTCACTTCCACCTTTGTTTCATGGAATGTATAAAGTGTTAAGTGAATAAAAAATATTAAAAATAACTTTTTTGCCATTTCAGTTCTCATTTAAAATTTCTCTCCCTCTCTCCAACATTTTCTTACTTTATGTGCAGCTTTAATTACAGTGCAACTATTGGCACTTCCCCCATAACCACGATACTGTTGCAGTAGTATAAACAGCCCCAATGACAGAGGGCTTGAGGAGATTTTGGTCAAGACCTGCCAAAAAGCATTAGAAGCTGCAATGGAAATCATGCAAAACTATATTGCCTATTTGAGATCACACCTAGATAGTTTCCAATATACCAAGCAACTAGGATTAAAAAAATCTGAGGTAACATTTAAATTATCCGTTTAATAATACAACATTGACAGTCAGGCTTTTGTGACTCGTCTGATTATATTGATACTATGCTGGTGCTCCTGAAAAAGGTGACATATACTTTTAAGCATCAGTATAAGAAATTAGCCAATCTTTTTCTCATCAAGAACCTATTATCTTCAGCTTTTACAACAGGAACACATGCTTATATGAATCAGCATAGAAACCAACTCTTTCAGTATGATACAAGAGTTTTATATAAAACAAATTCATTTTCCAGAACACTCAAGTTTCACCTCCTCTAATTACTGAGGGTTCTTTTTATACCTTTAGAGCTAACATATCAGCTGAAGACATTCACGTCTTACATGAAAGTGAAGGCTTTAGAATATTAGTTATGCTGACACCTGAAATAAATGCTGCTTCTAGCAAGCCATCTCTGCACTTACATTTCATCTGTTATCCAAACTTCACTTCATAAGACAGGATCTGAGAGTGAGTGTACTTAGATGTGAATCTATTTACCACTCAAGCTTTCTACTGATATTTTCATCTAAATTTAAACTATCTTCAATATGGATGAGTAGGACCCATTAGTATTTTTAAAACTTCTTTGTGTAGCTTTGTCTTAGGAGAGTTCTCAAAAAAACTCACAGTTGAGCCAAACACTTAAAGATTAGAGAAAGTGAGAACAAACTCAATTAATAGTAAAGGTTTCCCACTGAAGAAAAAGATATTACTAACTTTCCTGAATTTACCTTTAAGGCCGTAAACACACCACCACCAAATTTGGTTTCTCCTAGTAAACAACCTCTCCAGCCTCTCTCTTTTCTGTCTGCATATCCCCTTAACACATTACAAAGACATGGAAATTTTAAATTAATTTGACTCCTGACTTTCACAGTGATGATGACAGGAAAAGAGAGGCAAATAATAGTCACACTATTGCTCCCTGAGAGCTAATCTGAAATATTTGCAGCTCTTGGAAGTTACTCCTTGTAAACATGTGCAATGGCAGCACTAGATAGCTAGCAGCCTTCCCCTTAAAGGCTGAGAGACTGACTATCATGATCTTATCTTGATCGAGATACTTCCTGATTGAGGGCGAGCCAGATCTCTGGCAGTTTCCGCACAGTACATTATCTGGAATAAAACTCTTTCCCTTGCCAGCAGGCACTGTGCTACACTTCTTGCATCTGTCTTATCTATTCCAGATTATAAGAAGCCTTTTCATGAGTTAGGCAGGGTAGCAATTTGGAAGCTCTCTCAAAAGCTTGAACTTGTAGACCCACTAAATAAGGCTTAATGTTTATAAACGACATGTCTGAGTAACTCAAAGCCTCTGGAAGAAGCTTTCCTGCCTTTTTGTTAGGGAGACAGTGGCTTTTTGGTGCCTGGCTACAAAAAAAAGTGATCAATTGACTTCACAATCTGGGATGGTTATGAAAGAGGTTTGTAACACAGGACAAAAGCCTCAAATACAGGCTTTTCTTTTAAACACAAACCCCAAATATTTTTTGCCACTGTAGTTGGGTTATTGCCTCAAAGATACTCTCAGAAAAAGTAGAACATAACACTTCATCTTAAAACTGTCATTGAATTCAATGGTGTACTCTGAGGACCACTGACCTTTGGCCATCTATCTTTGGAAAACAGTTTTTACTTGCACGTTATCGACAAGAAAAAAAAATGGTAAAGCAGACCAGGGCCAAGCCTCGGTCTGCATTTCCATAAGCAAATTATTACGGCTGCTCACATATGTCCTTTGATAAAAAGATAAACTGCCCTTTTCTAAGTTCAAATCAACCTTTTAGTATAGAAGGAGTTGGAACTATAGACTGGTATGAAGCAATCAATCATTATCATAACATCCTCGAAGTGTGATGTTGAGGTAATGAAGTCTACTTGTCTTATGTTCAACATCATGTGACTTTAGGCTTTTTGGACAGGAGATGGATAAATACCTACCTCTACAGTGCTCGTATAAACCCATGGGACACCACATCAAATTCAAGCAACTTACCACACTTCCCAGTAAATAACCAATTCACTAACATTCTGGTCCTCTGGCTTAAAAAACAATATTAAAGATCTAGAACCGTTCTATTTTGGTTATTATACTGTATTTATACTGCATCCCAACAAAGAGGAAGTCAAGCAAAAACACCAAGAGGCCCCTGTGGATGAACAAGGAGCTCGTGGGCAAAGTCAAACAAAAAAAGGAAGCCTACAGAGGGTGGAAGCAAGGGCAGGTAGCCTGGGAAGAATACAGAGAAACCGCCCGAGCAGCCAGGGAGCAGGTTAGGAAAGCCAAAGCCCTGATAGAAATTAGTCTGGCCAGGGATGTCAAGGACAACAAGAAAAGCTTCTATAGGTATGTCAGTGATAAAAGGAGGACGAGGGAAAATGTGGGTCCCCTCCAGAATGAAACAGGTGACCTGGTTACCCAGGATCCTGGAGAAGGCTGAGGTACTCAACGACTTCTTTGCCTCAGTCTTCACTGGCAAATGCTTGAGCCACACTGCCCAGGTCACAGAAGGCAGGGACTGGGAGACTGCAGACCCGCCCACTTGTAGGAGAAGATCAGGTTCGAGAATATCTAAGGAACCTGAAGGTGCACAAGTCCATGGGACCTGATGAGTTGCATCCGCAGGTCTTGAGGGAACTGGCAGATGAAGTGGCCAGGCCACTCTCCATCATATTTGAGAAGCCCTGGCAGTCCAGCGAAGTTCCCACCGACTGGAAGAGGGGGAACATAACCCCCATTTTTAAGAAGGGTAAAAAGGAAGACCCAGGGAACTACAGGCCAGTCAGTCTCACCTTTGTGCCTGGCAAGATTATGGAGCAGACCCTCCTGGAGACTATGCTCAGGCACATGGAAAACAAGGAGGTGATTGGTGACAGCCAACACGGCTTCCCTAGGGGCAAATCGTGCCTGACAAACTTGGTGGCCTTCTATGATGGGGTTACAGCGTCAGTGGATAAGGGAAGGGCAGCTGACATCATCTACCTGGACTTGTGCAAGGCATTTGACACTGTCCCGCATGACATCCTTGTTTCTAAATTGGAGAGACACGGATTCAATGGATGGACCACTCGGTGGGTAAGGAATTGGCTGGATGGTCGCACTCAGAGAGTTGTGGTCAACGGCTCAATGTCCAAGTGGAGAACGGTGACGAGTGGTGCTCCTCAGGGGTCGGTACTGGGACCGGCACTGTTCAACATCTTTGTCTGTGACATGGACAGTGGGATCAAGTGCACCCTCAGCAAGTTTGCCAACACCACCAAGCTGTGTGGTGTGGTCGACACGCTGGAGGGAAGGGATGCCATCCAGAGGGACCTTGACAGGCTGGAGAGGTGGGCCCGTGCAAACCGCCTGAAGTTCAACAAGGCCAAGTGCAAGGTCCTGCACGTGGGTCGGCGCAATCCCAAGCACAACTACAGGCTGGGCGAGGAATGGATTGAGAGTAGCCCCGAGGAGAAGGACTTTGGGGTATTGATTGATGAGAAGCTCAGCATGAGCCGGCAGTGTGTGCTTGCAGCCCAGAAAGCCAACTGTGTCCTGGGCTGCATCAAAAGAGGTGTGACCAGCAGGTCAAGGGAGGTGATCCTGCCCCTCTACTCTGCTCTTGTGAGACCCCACCTGGAGTACTGCGTCCAGCTCTGGGGGCCCCAATACAAGACAGACATGGACCTGTTGGAGAGAGTCCAGAGGAGCGCCACGAAGCTGATCAGAGGGCTGGAGCCCCTCTCCTGTGAGGACAGGCTGAGAGAGTTGGGGTTGTTCAGCCTGGAGAAGGGAAGGCTCCGGGGAGATCTAATTGCAGCCTTCCAGTACCTGAAGGGGACCTACAGGAAAGCTGGAGAGGGACTGTTTATCAGGGAGTGTAGTGACAGGACAAGGGGTAATGGGTTTCAGCTGAAGGAGGGTCAATTTAGATTAGATGTTAGAAAGAAATTCTTTACTGTGAGGGTGGTGAGGTACTGGAACAGGTTGCCCAGAGAGGTTGTGGAGGCCCCATCCCTGGAAGTGTTCAAGGCCAGGTTGGATGGGGCTTTGGGCAACCTGGTCTAGTGGAAGGCGTCCCTGCCCGCAGCAGGGGGGGTGGAACCAGATGGTCTTTAAGGTCCCTTCCAACCTAAACCATTCTATGATTTTATGATTCTATGATTTTTAATTAGTATTTTATAAAACCTGTGTTAAGAAAAAATACAATGACAAGTGATGAAAAATATTAATGAAAACCGCTCAGCAAGTAAAAATTATTGGTGTTGCATAATATATTGTAAAAGCTTAGACTCCATCAGCCAACTTACAGCCACCAGTGTGCATTAGAATGTTAGCTGGTAGTTTTGACTAGAAATCCAGAGTACATATTTTTAAAGAGGTCCAGATAAAATAGTTCGCTCACTGCTGAGGCACTCCAACCTACATACCTGAATTATTGTCTTCTACCTAATTGTACTATTACTAATGATATTTCATAGTTTCTATTTGTTAGTGCTGGAGGCTTACTCTATACCACATCATGCATATTTTGCCCAAATTTCTCTCATTTCTAACAGTGAATCTGCTCTTGCAGATCATCTTCTGCTTTCCCCCCTCTTTTGTATAGTAGGTAATAAAACACATTCTCAAAAGTAGCTTAAGTAATTATTTGTCACTGTTTGGTTATTTGAGAGTTCTTTATTTAAGTACATCTTGACAGATGGTGACTAAGCTAGTTCAGTGGCTGACCAGTTATAGTCTACACAGGAATTAAGTAATTACAAAACAAACAAAAGACCCATGGTGAACTAGTCACAAAAAGACGACAGGCTTTTGTGGTTTGCCCAGGAGCGATGGGGAAGAAATAAAGGGAAGAGCTTACTAGTATCATGCACCCAAACTTTGATCAAGGAAGTTCCCCTGCATTGTTTTGTGTGCTTTCTGTTTGAGTAATGAAACTGGTTCCAGCCAGAATATAAGCAGAATACTGTAAGCAAGCGTCATCTGTCCGTCCTGGCCTGGACAGACAGGCCTGCACATTATGGCCCATCAATGGCACTGAAATTCTCTTTATGTCATCCTGTTTTTTTCTGATGCTTTACCAAAGCCACTGTTGGAAAGGAGTAACATTCTATAAAACACAAGGTTGGTCTATCATATTCTCACTTCTTTTCCCTCTCCCTATACTTATGTAAGCTATTTGATCTACATTTAGTATTCGGATATCGCATACAATCACTTTCAATTCAAAGATTAGAGAGTAATTACAAAGTATGGTTTACTGTTTTCTATAAAAGGATAATATTCTAAAGCTGGGTCTATTAAACAGGGCCTAGGGTTACCTCTAACGAGAGGACATCAGAGGCAGAAGGTAGACGGAGATCCTAGAAAGTGTGAAATAGCTGTGGATGGTCTAAATGTCTGCATCAGGGCTGTACTTCTAAAAGACTTTCAAAAGATAGTCACGACAATAAAAAGATCCTATAATTGTTTCCAGCATTTAGCTATTTTTACTCACAATAGGATACTGTCAAAAAAGGTGGTCACATCTAGTATATTCCAAGAGTTTTTAAAAATAGAACTGCCTCGTTTGTGAGTTTGTCTGCATACATGACCGCTTGGTAGGTTTGAGGTGTTTTCAGAAGAGAAAGGCACATCATAAACTTATAACATGCCTTCAAAATTCTACTACTTACCAAACAGCATATCCTATTTCTTTGTATCTAGTTTACTTATCTTCAGTAGACCAGGTGTCATATCAATTGCTTTAGGCTTCCTATATCTCCCAGTATTCCTGGTATAGTTTTTTGAACATAAGGTTTAGATGTACCTTCTCTTCTTTTTTGTAAGTGTGTCTGTAAGCTAACTCCAGAACTGCTGCACTAGTTGATGAGAATCTTCTTGAATAGCTAAAAATGTACACACAAGTAAATCTTCTGGCTATTTCACCGAACTAAGAAAATTCAGTTTAAATATATTTTAAGAATGCAAAATGATCTCTAGCAGATTTACTGTATTAACTATCAGAAGCTTCATAAAGATGCTCTAACTCTGCTTGCTTGTTTGGAGCAAGAAGTAAAAAGGAAAACAGAAGGTTAAGTTCATTAACACATCACATTTCTGCTGTTCTTTCAAATTGTTTGGCTTAATTGTTTGGCTTGAACTGCTGCAAGTTACTCCTGATTCAGTCTGATACTTCTTATTTACTCGCAGAACAGGCAAAATATCGCCAATATTAGTATAAACTTCTTATTCACATAACTATCTCTACATAAAATTACTGATATAATTTCTAGATACTGCATTCTTCATTCTTGCCTCAAAACAAGTCTATGCTGCAGTGTAACAAGCTATCCTAGCCTAGATTAATTTAAGTAACTCAAGCGCCAATAGGAGTTTCCTTTAAGTGGTACAAACTTCAGCACTGGATGAATTCACCCTGGTTCTTGCCAGTGCAAGCTGGCCCAGACTGAACATTTTCTGCTATAGCTAGGTGTATATTTGTACTTAAATAGCTCAGGACTGTACGATGATGCAGCTACCATACTTTAAATATCTTATGAGCACCCTTTTATTTGGTGCCCATTAACATTTCTGAGCTCAGCTTTCAACAAAGCTACTTTCCAGCATTAGATGACTAATTACCTGTATTTAGATAAACCTCCAATCTCAAAATATTCAAGTTAGCAAACTTCAAAAAACAACTAAAGCACTTGTATGCTTGTTACATGTTTCATGGCTCACCTAACTAAGCTTCCAAGTAGATTGTGATTGATGTTTGCAGACTAATATACTCAGTAAGGCTTCTATAATATTTGTATTACTGCATCTGAACAGACAAGCAATCTTCCTCTGCTGCACTATGCTTCTTTGTGCTGAAACATTGCAAGCAGTTAGAAAGTATTTCTATTTTTATATGAATACTTACTGGTCATATTTAAGAATAATCAGTACCATTTTTAAACAGCCTGCCAAATAAACGCATTATAGAAATCAGTAAGTTACATTGTGCAAACCAAAGGGTTAACTATCAGCTTTAGGTTCCCTAAATACATAGTAAGGTAGACTGGGAAATTACTGAGGCTATATTAGATAGGTGTGCTTGTGTCATGGTTTAACCCCAGCTGGCAATTAAGCATCACACAGCCACCCACTCGCTCCCCCTGGCTGGGATGGGGGAGAGAATCGGAACTGAATTCAGTTTCATGAGTTCTGAAGCTTTAGCTTGCTGCAGTTTTTTTTATATTAAAGTTTCTTAATGCTTTAGTATGTTTCAACAGCTTTTGAAATGATTCGAATAACATAACAAAGAGCCAAAGAACAGAAAATAAAGCAATAGCGTGCCCATAAACACTCTATGAAACTCAGAGAGGGAATGCATTGTTTTTAAACCGAGGAATTCTTTGGTTCCAGTATGACTCCGACCTCAGCTTTCTGTAGCATGCTTCACTCACCATACATGCAGAATGCACTTTAATTTCATCCTTGGGTTGTATACACATATCCCTGGTATATTTAGTAGCACTTTAAAAGTATAAAATCTATTCCCTATGCCCTCATCAATCTGAAATTACCATTTTAAGGCTGATTAAATAAGGATTAGTGCCAATGTTCCACTTATTAGTCTGTGTCTTCAGCTGGAACTGATGATGTAGTATTTGTCAATAACTAGTTCACAGCCTTAAACTCCACAAAACGAAACCTCTGCAAGACAGTCCATCTGTCAGAAGATTTTGTAGCAGGCTCACATGTAGAAGAAAACCATCTATTATAGGATGATACAAGCTTAAAGTGGCATGTATCACAGCTGTTTGATTACTACCGGGAAGATGACTTGCATCCCCCTTACAGCCCTGTATCAGAATCCAACAGTGATGGATTGAATTTCCCTTGTGTTAGCATGATGATGGATTACCTCAGCAGTATATGTAAGAAAGGTAAAACCTGGTCCAAAATTAACACCATGACTAAAAGATGCTGGCCTAAATTGTGATTTCCAGCAGCTCTGAATAACTAGTGAAACACTTTATAGACCTTTCAAAAGTCTAAATGATGAGATTATAATCTGGGAGACTCCATAAAGACCCTTATTACATGAGCACCTGGAAGACACTGATCAGGCAGCAGGTTCAGAAATTCAATGAGTTTGTTCACAGCGTCTGAACTCAAACATGCTGTCCAGAAACACACCATTTCCATCACTTCATATGAACAGTACGTTCCAACTAACAAAACATATCATGAACTGAGATGTAAATTATCCTGTTGGTCTACTAAGGGAAAAACAAAAGTATCCAAAGTTGTTAAATTGGTGTTATGGACTAAGAGAGAAACAAACAAGAAAATCCCCAGTGATTTAAATCTTGCACTGAAACGTCCAGTTTCGCCAAAAATCTTGGTGAATACTAGTATTTCACATATAAATACCGCTACGTCAGTACGTTCCTTAAACTCAAACACAATTTTGCCTGTGACATTTAGAAACATTTGGGGTTTTTTTCTTTATATTTTTGGGGTTCTTGGTGCAATGGATCTAGATACATTGCAGCAATACAGAAGACTGACTGGACTCTATTCACGTAGCACTTGCAAGTCATTAAACACAACTAGTTAATTTAAAGCCTTGTCTAAATTATATTGCATTATATTTCGTGTTGTAATTTGTCATAACATTTTATAGCAGTTATCAAGATAATTGCATTTTGAGGTAAGGTTCAAAGAGCAGGGAACACAGCAATATAAATTAAAAGGGTTTTAAATAACCAGATTTTATTTAAATCCCCAACTGTACTCAGTTAAACAAATTTACCTTTCTATCTAGAGAAGATGTATGCCTATGTTTTAATAAAAGCCTAAATTGAAAACCTTTAATTGTAATTGCTTTTAATTTTTAAGTTTGAGTTTATACAAAGCAGCTGAAAAGCTAAGGTCTGAAATGATGTCCTACTGACAGTTTAACTTGGCAGGGGCTGGGGCAGAGAGGATTGTTTTGTTTCAGCTGGGTTCCAGCTTCGGATGATGATTTGCTAGCATTAACTTCCAATTTCACTATAAGAATTCTCTCCATATAGGTGTGTGAATATGGAACTAGAGGAATTTTAATAAGAAATTAATGTGCCTTTTGACTGAGGAACATTCTCATATGCAGAAGGCACTTAACTGTTCTTAGAACTGCAGAAGTAAGATGATTTTAATAGTCACTGAATCCTGAAGAACCATACTAAGGCACTAACACTGTGTTGGAAACATCTTCCTCCCAGCTAGGGCAAGACAGCAGCAGCAGCCTCCCACAGCCAGGAGCCATCTCCATTTCTAAACAGCAACACTTTCTTGATGAGCTGCAGGCCAGGTAACACTACTCTATGAAGTAGAAATCATAAAAATATTATAAACTTCCCACTCTTTGGTTTAAAAAAGATAAACAAATTTTGCGGAGGTGGTATAGCAAAGGAAAGAAACACGTGCGATCCAGCTTAGCTAATTTTAGGTGTCTTGCTCAGACAGCTAAAGAGCCCCTCTTCACAGAGAAGCAGCACAGCATTTTGATTTCATCCATCTGACTTATTTTAGGCACCTACTCAATATTAGCATGACTTAGACCCTAAAAAATGCCTGTTCCTTTCCACTGAATATTCAGGGATGGATAGTCTACACAACTGTATTAACTGGCATATCCATGACCTACAGGAAGAAATAGGGAAGAGTAATGAAGAGTGGCTTGCTTTCTCCACTGTTACACAAGGTTAATTATGACAGTACCTAACTAGGCAATACTTGACCACCTTTACAATTTTTTTTGTTTAACACTGAACTACATGGGAGGGATAAAAACCAAAATATGGCTGAATTGGGCACACTTAGTCTAGAAAAACTTTTTTTTTTTTTTTAACAGGAGTTTCATTGGAGAACATTTATGAAAAGGCACAATAAAATAAACATTTCCTTCATATCTTCTGCAATACCACCTAGCTTTACCACACAGGCTGCAAATTGTGGCATTCCTCAAGTTGTTGTAAAAAAATTGTTCAGATATTATAATTTACTGACTTAAGCACATTATAAAACCTATTCTGATCCCGATGCCTCTATAGAAAATGGATGCTACAACCTACAAGAAATATGGATACTCAGTTCTGAAGGGGTAAAATGCACTTGCTAATTGACAGGTGTTTATTTAAACTCGTATCTTTTCTTCTATTTCATCTCATATTCAGAAGAACTACCAAATGAGAAGGGTAGTCAGCTATATCCGGTATGTTGCTAAACACGTTTTCTGCATTTTCAAAATTCTGAATAGAAGGGTTAATACTTAGAAATTATCTGCTATCTTGCATACTCCTGTGGTAGGTTATGATAGCCCTGGGCTACTGAGATCTCATAAAATGCATTCAGGTATGGAAACCTGCTCTGGAAAAACTTTAACATAACTAAGCAACCTATGTCCCATCAAGCAGGAGGTAGAAACAGGTAAGAAGTCAAAAACTAACAGACATTTGAATTGTTCTGATACATTTAACACATCATTCTGATAAAGGAAAAAGGGTAATGAGGAGAGCACTACTGAGAAATGACATATTTGAGTCCAACAAAGTATTTTCCCATCTATTAGGATTTTTAAATTCAAACACAACTTAACCTCACAGTATTCATAACAAGTAGTTTTGTAAATAGCAAACCTAATGAAGCCTGCTTTTCTATGCATTATATTCTACAACTCCAAATTACCAGACAGTAAATGTGTTTGTTTAGTTTCAGGTCAGACAATTTCTACTGCTCATCTTCATCTGTAACGCTAGAGGTAACAGCTTTACAAACAATAGAAAAGCAAAATTTCAACAAGTCAGCTGATCTGCACTTTCATTTTTTTCCTCTCTTTCACTGAAGCATTAAAAGTCTTCTGCCAAAGCCAACACAGTGTGGGTACCAGGTCCCCCTCTGGAAAGCCAGCCTGCTACTGTGCACAACTTTCAGGATTGTACTGTGGAGGCTTGCTTACTCCAGCTGTTTGGTGGACAGACAGAGCAAGATCACCTGATCTGGGACCGTGGCAAGGTCCAGGCAAAATTTTCTCTCTAGGTTCCTCTTTCCCTCCCTCTCATTCTGCCAGCTGGGCAAGAGACACTAGACCTGCTACATGGCACAGAGCTGTTTATGGTAGAATACCAGGTGGCTCACGCCACCTCTCCATCAGTCAGGAATCAGGTGGCTTAAGTTACAGTGAAAGTGAGGTGGTTAGAGAACATATCCTTGTGTAAATACCATGACGCGCTTAACACCATAACTTTTTTTGTGTATGTTTCCTTGGTTAGAATTCTGATATGGGACAGGAAAAGTACCCAGGACAAATCTGCACGCATTTCAGCAAACAGGCAATACACATCAAACTTCAGAAATTTTTTGGCACCAACAGCAAACATAATCAATGAAACATTTAAGATCATTTTCCTAGAGATAACTGAGAATTGGAAGACCTCATCTTCCAGTGATATTTGTCTTGTACTACACGGAAAACAGTGACTATGCTAGCATATGCTTAGTGCTGAAATCAAGAGGTTCTGGGCATGTTTCATGGGGCAGCCCACATGCATATTCCAGTAACAATACAGTTGTTAAGTTGGCTATATTCATACCACTGATAATTCTAACAAAGGAAGAGATGACAAAAGCTCTCCCTGAAACTGGAAGAAGCTGTAAGTGTTAAGCACTACAATCTGATTTTTCTACATGCATAGCCAGCAAAAGTTACATTCATTAAAGCATGGTGAACATGTGAGCTTAGAGTGCATCTCAGTAGGCATAAGACACATGAGAGGTTCAAATCTTCCTTTTATCTCTTAAGGACGTTTTTGAAAAAGAAAAATAGAATGATTTGCTTTAAAATACATTTGCCTTACACTTACTGAGTACTTAAGTTTCCAGAAAAGAAAAAAAAAAACCTTGGCACCTTATCTACCTTATCTATGCTTTCCTCACTTCTATTCAACTATTTCATTTCCATATCTTCTTATCCTCAGAAACTAAACGAGATGCCTTTAGAATCCATCAGTGCTTCATGCTTCAGTAATCTTTCCAGTAATTTTTAACACACATTTATTACTCTATGTGTAAAAATGTTTCACTCAGGCATTTTTTTCTCAACCTTTCCTAATCTGTTTTGATTTTCCCCCTTTTTCTTCCTGCAAGAATAAAGAGTTCATTTGACATTAGCCATCCTCTCCCTAAATATATAAATTTTGCTAAAATCACCGTAGAATATATTCTTCTTTTTCAGTCAAAATAAGCCTCTTAATCTTTCTTCAGAAATTAAACCTTTGAAGCCTGGTATTATTTTTGTTTCTCTTCTTAGACCACTGACGAGAAATTTTCTAAGAATCAGTACTGAAAACTTTAGCCTGGGATTTGGTCTAAACATTGCTTCCAATAAATTAAGAATTCTATCTTTTGAATGTAGATAATGTTCAAGAGCATTTTTTTTTCTTAGTCACAGTGCTATGTTCTTTATATTGATTTAGCACAGTACCAGGCAGACAGAAAAAACACTGCCATTTTCTTCCTAACTGCTGCAGCCCATTACCTCTCAGTTAACTATCTCATAGGAAAGAAAAATTTATAAAAGAATATTCAGTATAATTGTCCCTATACCACCCTGCCAAAAAAAAAAAAAAAAAGTAAAAAAAAAAGTAATTTTGTTCTTATGGGGACCTTCATTTATAATGCAGTTCTGTTAATCTAGAAGCAGCTGCAATGTGACACATTTCCCCTGGAGCTTTAATTTGGTGACACTATATTAGAAGTTCCAGTTGAGAAACAGTTAACAGCCACGAAACTGTGTTTATATGCATGTTAGTACAACAGGTCTTTGATCGTGATCAAGCCCATGGGCACTACCATTATATAAATATTAAATTGCATCCACAAAATCATATAAAAAGATGGTTGCTAAGCAAAATATTCAAAAGGAGGAAATGCTAGACTCAAGGAAGCCTGTAAAATCCAGTTCTTGTATATTATGATACAATTCCTAATTAAACAGTAAATTATTACCTGTCACCATCAGGACTCCTGCATATTGCAGTGAACAAGTTCACTGCGAACTTATTTTCATCCTTACATACACTGTATAGTCCTCTACTTTAAAACACAAACCAGTATCTAACTAGTATCTGGTACATAAAATAATTTTCTTTGTGAACATTTCTACCGTGTTCCACTGATGTATTTAAGGACTTCACAAACACCACAAATTTATATTCAAACTCCCTTTATGGAATTAAATACTATTCTTGAATCTGTGCTACAGTTGTGTTCAAAGTCTCAGTGTCTGGCAGCCAGGTGGAGCAGCTGCAGGGAAATTCACCTTAATCCATCACTCCCATGTCTAGACCTATTCAGTACTAAAAGCCTCCTTCAGGAGCCAGAGCCATCAAAACTAGAAATCCTCCATGTTGGTGCTTATAAGACGCCTGCATGATTAACTGCTTATATATGTTGATTATCTCATTTTGCCTTCATTCACTCTCTATCTCATTATTTAATTGCAATGTCATGGATGATTCGGCCTTGTTTCAAATCAAATACCAGAAAACAAAATAATTTCAAACACAGAGCATTCAAAAATAAGTCTTACTGCAGAGCTCTCTTGAAGTTATATTCTGCATGGTGAAAACCACTGTATCAGTCACAATAGATAACAACACATTTATATAAATTCAAAGCACTCCCTTTCCAAGGACTTTGAAATATTTTTAAGCTTTACTGGATCACTCCTTCAAGACATACCCATAGAGATAGCATACCGCCCTTTTAACCAAAGATGAAAGAAGCATAAACACATGCCATCAGTTTCCACTGCACTGTACCATTATAATCGATATTACTTTAACACTTGACTTTGCTTCAATCATACTTCCATTTGCAATGTAGCTCTTGCTACATTGACAATACACCAATAGCAAACAAACAGGCAGTACCACCTACTGCCTTTACTTCTGTTTGCTGATTTTTCTGCCACTTTTTATTAATAATTTCTAATAAAGGGCCTAACACGTGAAACAGATGTTACATTATGTTAAATAAACAGCTTTTATCTTCACTTTTATCTCACAAAGAAAAATGCATTTATATGGGCACACTGCAACAAATCAGTTACTGTTGGAAAGTAGCTAATGTTTCTAAACTAAATGGAGGTAAATTCCATAAAGGGGATTAGATAGCTGGATTGGGGGTATTGATAGCACTTTACTATCCACTAATAGGGATATTGGATATTATGGATTCACAGATGTTTAAAACAAATGAAAAAAAAATAAACCAAATAGCATTACTTTTCAATGCACAATGAACTTGTTGAAAGATATTACCATCTTCCATTAGCTTACCTCTTCCTCATCATGCCCCCAGTTTTTATGTAGATTCTGAGGAATTTCACTTGTGAGACTGAAGGTGTTATAGCTCCCACCTGTCTTGCAGAAAGCTTGGAGGGACACGACTGTCACAACTGAGCAGACAGCAGAAGTGGATGTGAATCTGCTTCTCAAAGCACCATTCTTTGGTACATTAAACTGTGTTAGCCAGCATGCTCCCCTGTGGCAGTAACGACCTGGAAACAGCTAGCTGCTAGCAATGGATGGTGGTATTTTACATCATCACTGCTAAAGCCATCAGAGTCCAGAAGTTAGGATCTTTAGTCATGGTATTAACAGCTATGCTGAGTCATGTTAACTTCCTGTGATCAAAGAAAGCACCATCAGGACCTTGTCATGCTGTGCTGGACTTGGAAAGTCTGGGGTCTATGCTTGGGTCAGATGATAACCTCCAACACAAATACAGACAGGTAGCCTCACTTTGTGTTTGGTTTCTTCTCTCTCAGTCTTTCTAGCTTAGAAGAGATAAGTTATTGAACAATTACAGGTTTAGTAAATATTTTATGGAAGTGTTTTGGTAAGTAAAATGGATCACAGTTATATTGGGCAAAACCAGCAGCGTTTGGGTGGTGGGGAGCTGCAGGGTGACTCATGAGGAAGGAGACCATGAGTTGCTC
Organism: Grus americana; assembly: GCF_028858705.1. Taxonomy (NCBI): domain Eukaryota; kingdom Metazoa; phylum Chordata; class Aves; order Gruiformes; family Gruidae; genus Grus; species Grus americana. The sequence goes on from NC_072852.1 coordinate 104,352,791, forward strand.
CATGCTGGTTGCAGCCAGCTCCAACATTGGGACAAACACACCAACGTGGCCAGAACTGCTGCCGACGGCACCCCAGCACTCACATGTGTAAGTGACAGCAGCCACCGCAGGCACAGGAGACGTGGGGAGAAGTTCTTGGGAAGAAAAACTGAGTAGACACTCTGAAAGATGCTCCAGGAGACACAGAGAGGGAAAAACTTCAGTTAAAGGAGACACTTGGGGATATCTAAGATTCCTGGGGTACGCAAGAGAGAGAACAAAAGAAACTCCAGCAGAGAGAAAGCAGAGGGAAATGCCCAGGGGACTCTGTGGCCCTGCATTCAGGCTGAGCACATTACAGCAGAAATCCTTATGCTGACACATCCAATTTCTCTGCTACACTACCATCTCTCCTGCAAGGCACAGAAATCCTTTACCTTGTAAAAGTGAGCATACGTGATTAAAGTATTTTGGCATCAGTCTCCACTTGGGCTCCACACTATCATTGTGGTCTTAAACCACAACAGCATACACTCAGAAATGTATGGAAGTTCATCTTTTAGCATTGGTCAGATTATTTCTACAGGACATCAGTTTTCAGTGCCATTCTCATTACAACAGGAGAAAATGTAACTTTCCCCCATTTTAATTAGTTACTCTTTCTTGAAATACACCTCTACCTGTACGGTAAATGCAGGTTTTATGTACTGAGGTGGCCTTCAATCTGACACACTCATCATTCTGATGTCTTATGGGCTTGGGGTGTATTTCATATATAAACAGCCAGCAAGTTTCAGTTTTCTCATGACAGAGATCCTGTTGGCACTGTCATGGAGCTAACATGGCTGTATTCCCTCTAGATTTCAAGTTCTCTCTGGAGACCAGTGTGCTTGTATGCTTCACTGATTAATATTATTACCCCATGAGACTGACTTTTTGCAGATTCTTTCAGTCTGTAGAATCAAAATGTGAATATAATGCCTACCTGAAACATGCTCAGGCTGAAGACTGCCTGGATACTGTATTCATTCAAAGATACAAGTTGTACACTTTTTTTTCCACAGAAAATTCTTGTATTTGAAGACCTAATTGGAAGAAACCCCATTCTTCCCCTACATACTTATGGGTGATGCACTAAAGAAGATTGATTTTAAACCTTCCCCAGGGTCACCTCCTCTCAAAGAAGAGCCTGGCCCAAAATTACTGTCATGTCACGTGTCAGTTACTGAGTCCTGGAATCAGAGGAAATAGGTTCCCATCACATTGAGGCCTGAGGAAATAAGGAAGTATTTGAGAAGCCCTGAGGAATATCCTTTACATAAGCTGATCCCTGTGTCATATGTTACTTGGAATAACTCTGCCCAAGCCCAGCTTCTGCCCCTGGGATAGGGAAATTGGGAGCAGACTCTTCCCTGTTATCACACATTCTTTGCTTCCTATCGCCTGCAAGTCTTGCTGTAGCCTGAGGTGGATGCAGAACACAGGAACTGGCAAAGCAGCCCAAAGCCTCTCCCTTCCCTACCTCTATTCCTGCACTATGCAGACTCACACAGAGTGCAGCACTTTGGCTTTATCTAGTTACCCTGCCTTTGAGATCTGTTACTTATTCACGGGGGAGACATGACACAAAACAACCACAAACAAAAAAAAACCCAACAACCCAAACCAACCAAATCCCCCCAAAAATGTAGAACAAGCCAAAAAACACAGCACACATTCCCCACAGCAAAATATTTTGATTATTTTAAGAGAAGAGAAAGATGGAAGAGAGAAGGGAAAGCCAAGACTCAAAATGGAAAATGGTAGAAAGAATGAGTATGTAAATTCAAATTATTAAAAGTCTAGAAATGCAAGGGAAGGATAAACCTTAGATTTTAGCTGACAGGAGGAGTGGTTCCCTAGTTCCATCAGGACTGTGAAAGTCATGCCCCCAGAACATCTGAAAAAGGTCCAACCAACAACCAAGACAGTTTTCTGGCAGTTGAAACAGCAGCAGATGGGGAAAGGGCAACATCTTTCAAAACTCGAAATGAGCCTCTCAAGTCAACAAAAGTTCATAGCTGACTTGGGCAAAACCAAGCTTACATCCTTTGTTCTGAGCTTTCTCTGCTAACTGCTCATGAAAAGCCTGAAAAAGATCAGCACATTTCTTATAGAAGTGGTGTGTTTATCTAGATGAGCTGAGAAAATGCCCTAGCTAGCAAGTTATTCCTTCAAGCACATTTTCCCAGAATATACTTGATGCATAAATTCACGTTCAGATATTCACCGGATGACAAGAAGTTGCTCATTATTAGAATACAGAATTTGATTAGAACCAAATTTCATACATACCTGGCCCTGGGTGGGTCATACGCAACTACGTTAGTTTCGATGAGCAGCACCTTCTTACAAAAGATCTGATCATTCCCACTTACAATGCTTTGGTTCACATCTTACAGCAGTCTTGAAAGGCACAAATAGATTCCTCTAAGGTGAAACTAAACTCGACGTACTCCAAGAACACCTCTCATGCTCTCCAACCTTTGACAGGTGCTCCAGTCCACAAGACTAAAGCTAATTGAAACCCAAGCTTTCAAAAAGGCACACAGCATGGGTGGTGGGTCCTCGGCACCAGCTGTTCCAATCTACAGCTCCCTCCCTCTAATGCTCAATAATTCCTCCACTTGCTAACGCAGAGATGACCTTTGATTTCACAGCAATAATGTGCATATATTTTCAGTTTGGTCTTTCCTACATGGTATTAGAGATAAGCTTTCCGATTTCCACCTCCTCACTTAAAACACATCCCTGTACATTAGAGTTATTAAAGTACGCAGTACTGGAAAAACAGAGACATAGGCTTTGTGATCACCAAAGGAAGAGCCATTTCCCCAAACTAAACCAGGATGTTATTCAAAAGGAACTTGCTAATAAAACTAATTTGCCTTGGATTATATTAAAAAGATTATTTTTTTATTTCTATTCAGGCACTTTTCTCATAATACATTCAACACAATTTAATTGCTAAACAGGACATAGGACAAGCTATGAAAAGGCTGTACCAACTAATTTGCATCGAAACATATGAATACAAAACAAATTATTTAAATCCATCTGGATGAAGGTTTAGGAAATTGTAGAATATCTAAAATTCTGGCAGCCCCTCCAATTTCACCTGACTGGTTTTAACTATTTATGCCAGTTACAAGCTTAGAAAATGTTCTCCTTTTCCTCCAGGAAGATACATCACAGACTCTTGCCCAGTCACAACCTTCCTGCTCCTGAACTAATTCATATTAAAAAGTTCCAACTTCTGTTGTCTGGAGTCCACAACTGATATTCTGTACTTGAGACCGACAAGAATCAAATCATGCCCATCATTACACTAAAATCATTATGCTGAAATTGGTAATGTCTTGAACCAGGTATACTACTAACACACATTCCATTAGTAAGTTACTAAGTCAACCTACCTGACCTGGTCAGGAGTGCAAGTGCTCATACATTAATTTCTCCAGCTTACTAAGAAAAAAAGGGAGTGAAGAATTGTCAAAAAACCCCCACCAAAACTCTCAAAGAAAAAAAAACAACCACCATCACCACACTATAAGACTGAATGCATTGATTGTATTTAAGAGCATGAGAAAGTAAATCTGAATCTCTCTTCCTCATGCCTTGCAACCAATATTTGTTACATTCTCGTGCTTACTTTCATTAGAAAAGCTAATTGCTTTTCATTGATGATTTGGATACTTTCATTTGTATTATTTTATAAACATTCTTTTATAATTTGTTTTGCATGCAGATAAAACAGGAATGAAATAAAATTTATTAAAAAAGTTCTCACAAGAAAGCTCTCCAGAGACCCACCATTATCTTCTTTCCGACCTTACCATGTATAAACTTCAGACCAAAGACATGGTTTATAACAAATTTGCAATTAGATGGATGAATACAGAAGAGACATGGCAGAGTTGACATCATGCCTTCATTAAAAACACACCTGAATTTCACTTTTTGTACGATACATGAAGAGATTGTTACTTTCAGCTCACCATCTGACCTTTCTTGCTATAGTGTCAAGCAAAGAAAGGAAGCATCTCAGCCAGCAAGGAACCATTTAAAATTCCACAGGTTTCAGGTAACACCTCAAAAATGCATCCAGAAATTACCAGCACTGGCTTCCAGTCATGGAGCTCATCTGATCTGTTTGGAAAGCACAGCTAAACAAAGCAGCACTCATATCTGCTTTTTCATACCACGGTAAAAAGAAAATCTAGATGTAAAACCCCAAAATCTAGCTGCTGAGCAGGTTTAGATATTTCTTGCAGAGACTCTATGAGTTTTCCATATACAAAAAATAGTAACTATTCTACATTGTCTACTTTTCTTAGATTTGCCTTACTGATACCAACATCCAAACCCCCATCTCTAGAAACATTATCCATTAGCTCCTTCAGTTTACGAATTGCTTAAATACTACCCTTTAGGAACGCAGGTAACAATCAGCCGGAGGAATGCGGCAAACTAATAGCCATATGGTGTGTACTTTATCTGACCATTGTATTTGAGAGTAAAGATGGCAAACATTTGAAAAAACTACAGAAAGTTCTAGCAGTAACAGTATTTCTTCCTCCTGTAAGGTCACATTATACATTTGTCAATTCACAGTTTTCTGGGGGAAAAAAAAAAAATAGTGCTCTCCATCCAGATTGCCTGGTGAAGCATGATAGAGGGGAAAAAAAAAATATATCTCCAGATCAACCCTCAACTCCAAAGAACCTTTTGAATAATGAAAACCCAGACTAATTAAAATTGAAACAACTCTACAGGATGCCAAAAAATAGTTTATATACAGTCTGCAGTAAAGACCATCTTGCTAAGCAATTTTTGTTTTCCTTATACTACGTATTCCCATTAGACTGTCTATTAGACATCCTGGTAGTTGAACAGCCATGGGTGTACACAGAATTGTGTTATTTGCCTCAGACTCCCCCCAGCTGCATGTGTTACTTCATTAAAACACATCTACATTTACTAGTATGCAGTGGTATAACTGACAATTACCTGACAGGTAAGCAGCTTGTGAAGACAAAGATGCTTCTTGTGTACTGTGTTTCAAGGTATTTTGTGTGTGAAACTAAGGTTTCAGAGATGGAAGAAGGTAGGTGCACAGTTGCTTGTTCCTTCTCCAGTAACTTCTGTCCACACTAAATCTGGCAGTATCTGAGTACGTCTATATTTCAGAAGCAAAAGAGTTAATACTTGTTTTCAGCAGACTATTGTGACATTTTCTTTTTAATTTGAAGAGCTATATGATTGTTAAAAGAAGTATCTTTACTAAACTCCTTTGAATGCATTTATCTTTTCTCACAGGAATAGGCTGTAAGAATCGTAGGGCTTTAACAAGTCACCCAGAATGTACTGTGTGCCTCTTAAGGACATGTTTTCAGGCTCTTAAAGGACCCTTTTTCATGCTCCTGAAACATACCTGCCACTACACAAACAGGGGAAACCAACCCACCTGTTCTGTATATAAAGCATTATTCTTCATATTTCCAGTATCTTAAAATCTAACTATTATGGCCCTATTATTTCAATTTCTGAAATGCAGATAAAATGTGGAGGATAGAAGACTTTCGCTAGGAGTGGTTCTTTTTATTTTCTATTTGATGTTCTGCTGTCAAGGACAGGAACAACCATTTGTGTTTAGCAATGATGACAAATACATTATGTATCACACCTTAAAACACATCCAGAACACCACAGCATACTCTTAGATTATCACCACAGAACTTATCCCCTGAGATCTTAAATTGTCATCACTCACTCATGTAATTTGCAGAAGCTTTATTAAAAAAAAATAAATCAGACTTTTCCACCTGCTGTACCCACATTTTATAAGCAATTCCAAATTGATAAGAGTCTCTGTTTACAGAGAGCATCATAATAGTAAACTAAACTGAGGATGGAGAAAAGCGGAAGTTGAATAGCAATGATAAAAGAGGTTTCAACTTAGAAAATCCTGTGGATCAGTAACAAAGACAGCCACCTGATGGGTGACACAGACAAACTGTTATCTCCCAGACTTAGGGCCTAAGTTTGGCACAAAAATGTTCACCTTTCAGGAAAATATGATGAGTAACAGTACTCCAGTGTGAGTCTTTGCCTTTTGCCAGAAAGCAAAAAATTCTTTAGACCAGTGAGTAGGACCCTGCTGGGGTCCTACTTGATCTCTAGCTGCACCTACACTGCTTCTCCATTTTGTCAGCTGAAACAGGAAAGCTGGAGATAAACCACATTTCATCTTTCCCTCCACCCTCCCTTCTGAGAGTGCTGCTCTTTCCCTCTCAAGCAAAACAGAGCTAGCTCGAGCGCAAGATCAGTGTTGGTTTATGGTTCTCAGGAGGGAATTTTGTTGGGATAAACTAACTGTTACTCCAAGGACATCAAGAAAGGGAAGCAGCAGCAGGTTCAAACCCCTCTTTGTACTAGGGTGTGTCAAGTACTGATCCCAGAACTGCTGTGCGCTAAGACTGCCGGGGGATAGCAAGAGAAGAAAGAGAGACACCATTAGCCTGTGCTGTAATGCACGGAAAACTCACTTATGCTGCCTAACATCAATTGTGTCACAATAACATTTTGCCATCAAGGTGTAAAAGAATCAACTACAATAACCCATCCTGAAAACACAGATATATTAAAAATATACAAATGCATATTGTATTGACATGCCCTGTAGTCACAGTGCCTGCAACTACAGCCCTTCTGTGATATGTTGTTGTGGTTTAACCCTACTGGCAGCTAAAACAACCACACAGCCCTTTGCTCAATACCCCGCCCATGCCCAGTGGGATGGGGGGAGAATTGAAAAAAAGTAAAACTCATGGGTTGAGATAAAAAACGGTTTAATAGGACAGAAAAGGAAGATGATAATAATAATAACAACAGAATATACAAAACAAGTGATGCACAGCACAATTGCTCACCACTCAATGACCAATGCCCAGCTAATTCCCGAGCTGTGGCTCTCCCTGGCCAACTCCCCCCAGCTTATACACTGAGCATGACATCATATGGTATGGAATATCCCTTTGGCCAGTTTGGGCCAGCTGTCCTGGCTGTGTTCCCTCCTCCCAGCTTCTTGTGCATGTCTCATGCCCCCTCACTGGCAGGGCCTAGGAAGCTGAAAAGTCCCTGACTTAATTGAAAACACTGCTTGGCAACAACTAAAACATCAGTGTGTTACCAACGTTATTTTCATACTAAATCCAAAACACAGCACTATACCAGATACCAGGAAGAAAATTAACTCTATCCCAGACAAAATCGGGGCACATGTCCTTCTACGTAATGTTCATTCCAATAACATCTGTGGATTTTTTTCTCCAAAAGAAATTTTCAATAGATTTTTAAAAATGATCCATTTAATGCAAAACCACCCAAGTAGTACATATATGGTGTAAACACTAAATGTGTAGAGATGTACATTACAAAAAACTTTCTGGTGTAAATTGTGACTATAGAAGAAAAAAACCCCAAAACTAAGTCATATCCTACAATTTGATATTGCAGTCGAAAAAAAAATACAGAACCTCATAATACAATCTGAATATGTGAAGCACAGAACAGTAACAAGGACAAACTTCTATGCCAAAGTTGTGGGTCAGTTCAGAGCAGCATTAAGCAAAGAAATACATGCAGCCATGAGAGTTTAACTAAAGCTCATCCCCAGGTTTTCTGTATTTTGTAGCATGGGCAATTTATTTTTAGAGTGTTAATTCTCTAGAGAGAGAAAAAGACCAAGCCAACAGTAAGTCTTCCACTTACTCTAGTAATGAAGGACATTAACCTTAAGAGTTCCTGACCACACCACAGCTTGTGGCAGTAAGTTTCCTTTAAATTTGAAGCTCATTCTCTTTAAAAGCTGATAGCAGAACAGTTCCATGAGAAGGAAAGCTGAATAGACTTGTTAGTGCTGCTTGGCTGGTTTGGGTGGGGCTTTTTGTGCTTTTATATCTCAATAACTATATTCTTATAGCATGCATAAAATCATAGTGGGAGAAATCTGTTCTCCAGCAAAGCAATTTTTCAATAGTTTTGCAGTGCTATGGTTATGCACAAATATAAGCATTCAGGTAGAGTTGTGGATTTATTATTTCTTCTCCTGGTACCATAATTTCTTTCAGCATAAAGAGGCTAATTTTCTTCAAATAGGACTTCATTGTCATTCACATAACAAGCTAAGTTGATTTAACAAATTCTGCTTAATCAAAAATTAAATTATTCAGAAGGGCAAAAGAATATCTAGTGTACTCGGTCTGTTCTTACATCAGCAGCAACTGCACCTCCAACAAGGTCAGAGAACACTGCTCCAGAAAACAGAAGCTACGTGCTAAACCACTTATTGAGAGTACACTGATTATTACAGATGTATTCAGTATTAATAAAGTGTCTGACGGCACTTTGTTTCCTTCACCAGTGACATTGTTAGAAATGGAAAGACAATTTAATAAATAAAACAGAATTGTTGGAGAGAGTTTGTGGCACAAATTTAAAAGATGCTTTAAAAAAAAAAATTACTTCAGCACTTACTTGACCCTAGTTCTTTATATTTCTGGCTTGCTTGGATAATTCTGCCCTTAGAGCTTTCTTCATGTATAGTATTAGGTCTTTTACTGGAACCAGCAGGCATATGATGCATTTGGCAGGTATGAGATTCAGAGGATGCAAAATTTTGATTCCTTCTTCCCCTGCCCCCCAACATCATAGTTCTGCTGATGCTTCCTTGGCAAATATTTATCTTGTTTGGTGCTTTATCACTGGTCAAAACAATAAAAACTTCTCACAGGCCCAGTAAGTCTTCTGTGATACCCATGGCCTTTTTGCTACTGTATCTTTGCACCCAATGCAGATGTGAACACAAAATATTATGCATAAGATTTAATCTGTTTTAGAAAGTCACAAATTTTTGGTTTTCTCTGTAACTTTGAACAGTGACAGACCAGAACACAGTTCAAAACTTTTTTCTTCTATGGGTTACAGAGCTTTAGCTACTAAATATTTGTCTATTAAATAGACAGCTTCCCTGCTCCTCCTGTTGCATCCTATGTTTCCTCACTCAACTGAAGTCAAATTTACAAGACCTGTGTTCTCCTAAAAACAGCTGAGAGTAGCCTTAGGACACTGTAGGCTCAAGCCATTAGAATTTATTACCACATCATCACAGGATAATAAAAGAGAAAGAAAGCAAACCCAACATTTCTAAGCCACACATGCACAAAAACCATGACACAGTAATGAGCTGTAAGTAACTTGACCTCACTTTCCCTGAGGCTCATTTTTTACTGTGGGGAAATAGTTGTCCATCTATTTGGAATTCATTAAAATATTGGGGCCAAATCACTGCACAGCCAAGAGAGGGATGCTAATTCTATCCAACTCTTACATATCACGCACAGTTAGCAATCATTTCTTTGGCCTTTACAAACAGGTCTGGCTAGAAAATGGAGAAAAAGGATTTGAATGAAAAATGAAGAAAATTAGTTTCTGGCAAACATTTTATACTCATGAGATCGAGTTTATTTTGATAAAATTAAATTTTAAAGACCACCTCTTTCCAAAAATGACTTGGTTCCTATGGAGGCAACAGACCTAGAGGGATGTCCTTGAAAGGACAAGACATACGGATAGGGGTAAAGATACCATCTGTACACTACATGAGACATTGTAAACATCTTTCAGTTTAATTATATATTTTACTGCAGATACTAAAACAAACGATATTATGCAGAATATTAAGGCTACTGAAACAGAAGAACAATTCTATTTTATCCAATCATATCTTCTACATATTTTGTTTTGCTCTCTTCAGAAATGCTCACACTAACCATGCTCCCCCAAAAGCTAACAAACAACATTAAAAAAAAAAAAAAAGAGAGAGTATGTATCCTATCTTTAAAATTCTGACTAAATTAATTTCATTGATCTTGTACAATGATATCTGGTGAGGTCAGACCTCCACTTTCACCTTTCCACTGTGTTTGGACAGCAGACACACAAACACAGAAGTAAGGAACAGTAAGCAGTGAATTACAAGAGACTATATTGCTGGTAAGAAAGATAGTTGTAAGTGATCCACATTCTTCCCCTCCACATACTCTACAGAAATTTGGTGACTTGAAGCCCAGGAGCACTGCACACATTCTAAGGCTTTCAATAATTCAGTATCTAGCTCACAGAAAGACCTTACTGAGATTCATGAACTTGGTGTGTCCTACCTATCCCTTTTGAAGAGTTCAGCCTGCAATGTAAAGATACTTTTTACAGTGCTCATTTCTATTCAAACACCGCTATGGCCAGTTTATCTAGCTGTTAAAATACTCAGCATAAAACAGATACCTAGATCTTGGAGCAGCAATAGAAATCCAGGTTCTCATCACTCTGGTTGCACAGTTTAAAGGGTGACCATTACAATCTTCTTTCTTTCCTCCCCTCTGACCCAATGACCCTTGAATTTAGAGAAGACATTTAAGTGGCCCCTGTCCAGTACTAGCCTTAACATCTGTTGTTAGGATATTGTAACAAAAAGAGATGCAAAGAACTCTTCTGTGTTTATGAAAAGCAAGCAACCAACCAAATCCTCAAATCATTGGCAGCAATAACGTAAGAGTTCATTATCAGGGGAGAATTCCATATTGAGAATCCCAAGTGGAGAAAGGTATATCCAATAATGCAAAACCACATCCCTAGAGAACAGCTGTGTACAGAAGTTTCCTGCCTCTTGATTTTACAATTCCAAGGGCTGAAGGATGAGAGACATTAAACTACAGGGATGTTCACAGCCCTGGTTTTCCCTTATCTGACCTAGACTACTTTTATCTTTTTCTTTTTTTTTTTTTTGTTTAATTATCATTATTTTTAATGCTAGAATAGAGCGTTAGTAATACTATATTGTGAAGCAAAACGAAAAACTGTGGGACAGATTACAAACTTCTCTCCAATGACCTGTTGCATTAAACTCTTGTTGCTTTACAGCCTGGAAAGGTACTATAAATTTATTTGACAAGTAATCTGTGTTGCAGAACATGGATAAAGAAAATAAAATATTTTTTAACTTATTCCAAAAAGTAAAGACTGCGATTTTGTTTCCCCTTTGCTCTCCGAGAGTCACATGATTTATGCAGTCAGCAGCATATTATAAAACTACACGAGTATAAGAAAGCTAGTAGTATCAACCAAATAGCCCATGAGTATTTCTTGAACATTGATGAAGTGTATTCATGAATAAAAACCTTGCTTCATTGGACTAAGTATGTTCTTAGAAACTAGGTCAACATCTATTCATACTGACATACAGCAGCAATTTTCTAAGGCTGGAAATGTCAATGCCTATGTTGATTTGTAAATCTCCAGGCAAACTTCTATGCATAAACAGGTATCAAGGCCACTGTGTGAACTGCAGAGCTCTCAGGAATCAAGTAGCAGCAGTGATATATTCCAGCAGAAGAATGAAAAAGTTAAGCTAATACATTTCAGGTATGTGTATTTCCCATTTTGACTTGTGTGTTAGTGACAATAGGATATGTATATTGTCAAGAGTATAAAATAACAGTAAAGACTAATATTTTCATTAAATTTGGACTTCACTGCTTGAAGGGAAGGACATCTATTGTAATCTGTTTATACCTTTACACGTATGAAGAAATGTATGTTCATGAATGTGAACATACAAACATGAAGTGAAAAAGGAAATTGCATCATTGTACTCCTGCTTGCAGCCTAATGAGCTTCTCTCCTCTCCCAGACTCTTCCTCGTTATTTTTCAATTCCCCCTACCTCGCAAACTGCTTTCAATATTTTTTCACTGTTGTTGCTCCCCCTTCTTAGTTCCTGTCCCTGTTCATACAATAGACTATCAGGTCCCAACAGCGTTTGAGTAGCAGTCACTTCACCTCACATCTTAATTTTAGGTGCTTCCTAATAAAACTGTTTTTCTTTCTAGAAAATATATCAAATAGGGGGTAAGTAAATAATCAGTTTGGACACCCTCCCAAGCAACGGGGAAGTAGGTAGGATTCATCAATAAGCTTCCAGTACAAACATAATCAGTACAAACAGAGGGTGCCCAATTTCACCTTACTCACTATTCACCTGGAAAAAAGAGATATTGGGCAAAGAGAAACAACTGCAAAATGTTTAAGTCATTTACTGGCTCACAGTCTTTGATAAGTACATGTGTATTTATTGCATTATTTCCAGGAAAGGTCAGGAAGACCAAGAAGTGTGCAAGTTGAAAAAAAGTTCAAAATCTATTACCTCAGGCAGTATATAATAATTAAGGACATTTCAATCAATCAAAGAAAGCAGAAGCTACAGATTTTTTTCTTTCAGGATAAAGAAAATCCACAGTTCTTCTGTAAAACTCTAATTCTAGTTTAGTTTGCTTATGCATTCATAAGCTGAGAATTTTCATAGAAAGTGAAATCTTAATTGCCTTAGTATTTCCTGTGTTTAAGTGTATTCCAGTGCACTTAAACAGTAATTCCATAAAGAATAAATTATATCCATTAGCTGACTTTATTGGACATACTTGAAAGATAATATGATTGCTAGCATTGATTCCCCCCCCCCCCCCAATGTTTTGATGAAAGCTCATTTAGTATTGAATTCTCTCTACAAGAACTTCCTGGTTTTAATAGTGCACACTTTGATAATTTTAAAACAATTACTCATTAAGTCCATTTATCTAAGACTTTAATAAAATATGAGGGACTATATCAGCATGATTTATGTTCATCGTATTAATTGTCAATTGCATTCTACAAACCAAGATTCCTATTTATATTCAATAGCAAGTATATTCTGTAAAGCTGCATAGATCTATCCACTCATTACAGACAAAGGCTTAGCATAGAAAAAGTCATTAAAAGAAAAAAAGCCAATCTGCTTCTGTCCCTGACATTCCAGGTGGAAAAGTAATAATAAATGAAACAAAAATTTAAAAAACACAAAACATGGGAATAGTCAAAGGCACTATATGTTGCATTTGTAAAATAGCGTTACATATTTTATATTGATTTTATTACAAAGTAAAGTTCTGTCAGCAGAATGTACCATATCTCCTTCAAAGTCTTTCAAGAAATAAGCAAAGAGAAATTAGAAATACCACACATGCAGTGTTATGGTGATCCTAAACTCTCATGGTTCATACAGCATAATGTTGGATAAGTAAGACACTATACATAACATCACAGCTTGATTCTTCCTCTAGCCACCACCACTTTGAAGCCTTAAAAGTTCCCCCTGGTTACAAACAACATTGTACACTGTCACAGCCAACAAATTACCCTTCATTTACAGGCTTGGGTGGTAACCTAGTGAAGGACACAGTGGGTAATATCCTAAATTCAACACCAGAACTAAAAGCACCATCTTAAAAAACCAACCAACCAACCAACCAAAAACAACCAAAAAACAAACAAACAAAACCTCCAAAACCCCACAACCACAAAACAAACAAAAAACCCCAACCAAACAAAAAACAACAAAAAACCACCACCAACAAACCACCCCTCAACACATACACATGCAGCAAACCAGAAAGAACCCCAAAAGCCATTTAAGCATATATGAACCTTGCTACTTAGAATTGCACATCTGCTGTCTTCCATATAATGGTGTTATTTGGTAACCTTTACTTGTCAATGAAACAGAGACCTATTTTACGCTGTGCTTCTGCTAAATTAGAGTTGGAGAAATATATTCCACTCTCGTAATACTTAAAACTGTAAGCAAAGCCAGTTGAAAGAAAAATGAATTTCTCCACGAGTCAGTTGTTCAGCAGCTGAATGGCCTACAGCTGAAATGATAGCTGTCAATTTACGTTCCTACTTTGTTGGACATAATACCAGTTTCTTTAGATTGATGAAACTCATTGTACCAATTTTCAGCTCCTATCAGTCATATCTGGAGGTGCACTAGTATGCTGCTGGGCACTGGAGTGTAACAAATACCTTGAGATAGTCAGAGAGTAAAAATATTTACTGAACTTATATGAACAATTGGTCAAGCCATCAGTAACATTTCAATGAGACTAGGGCTTGGTTTTTTATTAAAAAAATAATTTTGAAAAGTTTCTAAAAAATAAATTTTATTAACATTTAACACTATACATTTTTAGTTGCTGTCTAATAAAATATAAATACTAAGTTCTGTTTTATTATGCCTGCCAATTCTTTAGCATAACAAGCAGGTTAAATGTTTGTGGGGTTTTTTGTTGGTTTATGTTGGTTTTTTTCCCCACCATGCAAGCCAACTAAGGGGTTATTTATTCTTCTGTCTACTGTGACTATCAAAATCTTGAAATGTAATTCCAAATCATATTCAATTTCTGCATGGCTTCCCCCCCCCCCCCCTTTTTTTTTTCTTTATACAGTTAAAGGTTACTGAAAAGCTGAAAAATACATTGAGGGAAACAAAAATAATTTACTTATTCACTCAATATCTTGCTGAGAAAAAAGGCCTAAAAGAATTACCTACCAGATTACATTCTGTAAGTGCACATAGTTCTGATCAGGTCTATATCCTTATTGTGCTAACAGATGTACAAACACAGGTTTATACCCTGAATAGACTATAATCTCTTGTAACTGCAATATGCAGCAAGTGCTCATAAAAAAGCATAGGGAATGCAGAAGTAAGGACAGGTAAGTGAGCAAGTACAAGGAAAGACAAGCACTAACTATGTATGCTTGCACAGATGATGCAAAGTAATTTTTCTTATAGTCCCTTATGAGTAGAAAATACTGCCCACTAATATGCATTAGCAACCCCCTCACAGAAGTTTAAGTTTTGCTTAAGATTGCCACAGACATAAGTAGGGAGGAGAGAGAAAAGAAAAGGAAGGGATGTACAGAAGTGGTGAAAAACAACAAAGCCTAGAATAGGGGGGCAGAGAGGGGTGTGAAATAGTCAGGAGAAAATACTATGAGAATTGGTGTCAGCAGTACTGTATGTCTGATGAAATGCATAAGTGGGCAATCAGGCCAGAAAACTCTGGAGGCAGAGGCTGTAGAAATGAGGCAAAAAGACTCAATTAAAAACGTAGATGCTAAGCAGAGAAGACAGAGCTCCTGGGAACCAGAAAATGAGGAGGCACATGCAGATTGAAGCAGGAGCTCAAGCATCAAGCCCCAAATTTCCCTGTTACGCTGTGGAGAAACCCCTATTTCAGCAACATTTCAGTTACATTAGTAAACTATGTTGCTCACCAAGACCAGAGTCTTTTTGGATCTCTCTGAAGAGTTCTGGGGATAGCATAAGCTATTGGGTGGCAGATATATTTATTCTGAATAATACACGTGCCCCCTGTATAAGGGATATCATGGCCAATACTCAGAGCTATCTTTGTCACTAGATATGAGTTATTAAAACAAAACAAACAAAAAAACCCCAAACAAAACCCCCACCAAACATTTAAAAATAAGCATGAGCTACGAGAAAAAGGCAACATACTAAACCTATCATTAAAGATTATGCTTAATGATGAAGATCAACTAAGACATACTTAGCACCTCCAGCAGTGACTCCGCCCAGTAGCAGTACATCTTGAGGAGCTTTTAGCGCTCTGTCTTTGCAAAAAGGGAGCACACACAAAAAATACCTATTCCAGCTACCCAAAGCAATTGCTTTTAGTGACCTAACCCACTTCGGCATGAGAGAACGGACTCTGCAAGCTCCTAGACCTCTGTAATGAGGAACAGAAATATCACAGGTTAACACAAGTAATTTCCACTCGGCTCCAACTCCACACTCAAACTTGTGAGATTGGTAAGCAAGTACATTCAAATATATACTAAATGATTAGTACATACTCTTGATTTTGAAAAGGTGCTTTCCTTTATTTACAGATATCTTAAAACAGCAGTTTTAATTAGTGTTGCATAATTTCACAAACAAAAGACTAAGTTATTTGTCAAGGCTGATATAAACCTTTCAACAGTTATAACATTTCAACATTTATAAACCTTAGCTTGTTGCAAGCTTCGCACCAAGTCCAAACACTTAAGAATCACTTTGCAAAACCATCCAGCCAGTCCTAGCTCTTCCTCTCACTTTTTCCCCACAGTCACAGGCTTTGTCAGCGCTGGCAGCCATGCCTATCTGTGCATGCTGTGAATGACAGCTAGCAAGGGAGGGGAAAAAAGTTTATTGTCTAGAAAATTAGGTCTTTTATTTGATGGATTAGTATTTTCATTTACAGCCGATCATTTGATAGTTCACACACATCATCTGTAGACGGGGGTTAATTAGACTAGCTTTGTGCCTAAGCTGAACACACAAAGTCTCTGCATACATCTTTAAAAATACACCAATTTATAATTCCAACAAAATTCTTAACTTGATATGTATTGCTCCTTCTTGCTTTATTTTTGGTATAAGTAATATGCTGCACATGCAACTGACAAGTTAACTCCTACAGTATATAATTTATTCCTCTAATAACAATTGTCTAAATCGTAATTGCCAGCACCAAAACATACAGTAATGATGTCTTTTTAACTAATCACTGTACTGGAGGATTTTTTCTGCTCTCCTGGTGACAGTGAAATCCCTGTCCAATACAGTTAAAACACTGTCTATTAATAAAGACTAGTTCATGCTTTTAATTTTCCTGTGTTTAATATAGTACAAACATCAATACTGTGCACCTATAACAAACACACAACTAACTGAAAGTACATTAAAAACACAGATGTGGATAATTATTCTTTAACAAGTTCATTGATTGCAGTAGATAGATGCAGCTAATTATCAAAAGGAGGAGGCCCATGGCAGAATAGAAAATAAAATAGGTGCCTCAAAATTGTTCTGCTTTTCAGTGCTGCTACATAAAAGTTTAATAGTATAAATTGCTTCAACCCACACACATTGATGTGTCCCAGCTTACTTGAGAAAAAAAGACCTTTGGCAGTCATTTCTAAAATGAAATGGAAACCCACTTCATTAATCTTGCAACAGGTGCCAAAGATTGCAACCCAGCCATTACAGAGTTCAGCCCCTGTGAAAATACTGCAAAAGCCTAGAAGAGAGATTCCATCTTGTTCTTCAGGCAACGCTGGCCTACTTCATAAATGGTTTGGGGAGGCTTCCCGCTGCTCCCCCTAAACCAAGGGGCCCATGCTTGTTCTTTTCAAACAAATTGTGGATAATTTTAAGTAGCTAATTTCCATAACATAGCTCTCATTTATACAGTTATGAGTGGCACAACATTTGGACACAGGCAAGCAAAAAACGAAGGGAGCTCTATACCCACATTTCATAAAGTTGAAACTAGAGACAACACTATATGGTGAACATAACCTCTATGGAGAGGGAATAAGGGCTAAGAAATAAATAATAAAGCTTGGAAGACAGTGTAAATATGGGTTAAGAAATAAAGCACAGAGGATCTTAAGGTCTACGTTTTCCTTTTCTTGGTGGACAGATACCTAGGTCCCTTTCAGAATAGCTGGCTGCATCTCAATTTTTCCACCCTGTGAACAAGGAACTGTCAGTCTCTGATACCAACAAGTAGCAAGCAGATACAGAGGGGAGGACTGCAAGAATAGCATAGTTTCCAGTAGCTTTCATGTAGTCTGAGGTCTAAAGATTACCCAGAACAAAGGGCACTATTTTGTGTTGAGAAACCCTTGATAGTTTTCATTTCCATTATCTGTTTTATCGGGTTTTTAAATGCATCCAGATTTTGGCCATCCACAATACTCTATAGCAACAAGTTGTAACAGTTTCACTTTGAATAATCTGTATTCCCTTTTGTTTTTTCCTAATTTACCAATTTCCTAAATTACCAACATATCACCATTCAGCACTTATATATCTGTACTGTAAAATTTAATTCTAATGCTATTCCTTTTTCTTTAAGACTCATTATTTTAATATTCCTCTATTTTTGCAGTCCTCTATGCTAAATTCCTCCCTCTAAATTTCTACTCCACAGAAAAGATGTTTTCCAAGTATTTTTCCCATTCTACAGCCTCCTTACCCATAAACACGTAATCCATCTAAACCTATGATTTCACTTACCAAGCATTAAACCTTCAGAACATACAGATTAATTGCAAGAAATCCCTTAAGATGACAACTGGTTCAGCACTTGGCCCTATATGCACAAAGCAGCCATGAAGAGAAGCTCATGAACCTCTCTAAAAGGGGGCATACACCTTTTTATACTGATCATATACAAGGCACTAAGACTGAGGATGTAGTCCACCCAGGTGTTTTATATCACATCGTGCTTCTCCAAGTTGTTGTAATTCTTCCCCCCACCATGCTGTACTGGAATGCCTCACAGAAGTGGCCACAGAAGTGGCTGAATTGCTCACAGATACTTTCTATTAACTTCAAGAGGCACAAAATTAAAGTTGTAAGGACCTATTGCCTTTTTATTTTCTCATGTTGAGTTTTATTGAACTACACATCCTGAAAAGGTATATGATATCACTGGGCAGCTTAAACTCTGTGTTAGTGAGAGTTTGTTTTAGGATTCTGTCTGGGTATTTTTGCCAAGCATGTTAGAGAATTTCCACAGAGGGAGTTTCTGGGCTGTTTTGGAGGAGAAGGGAGAGGGCTCTAGCCCAACTGACAGTCAGCTTGAGGCAACTGAATCCACTGTGAAGGCTACCTCAAATATCCAATTATTTCTCTCAGGCTCTATGGAGGGACTACCTTTTCAAGGTATCACTACCATGATTTAGCTGGTAATCTATTAAAGTAAAACAAAACCAAACCTACCCCCCAAAATATTTAAATCACAGCAGATATATTCCTGAGTTGTCTTCCTATCTAGTGTTTTCAGAATAGGATGAGAACAATCCTAATACAATCTGGAATTCCAAATGTAGAAAAATAACACCAAAAATTGCAAATAGAGATAAGAAAAAAAAAATTCTATTTATATGATTTCAAGATGAAATCACATAAACAGTAATACTGAATGGCAACACTGGCTTCAAGTCACTAAGCTGCTGTGCAGCTCTGTAACCCAGTAAAGTTGTCACCACTGCTAAGAACAGATCACAAGCTTTGTACTAACTCGGCAAGGAACTCCTATCTGACCTGATTTGGCTTAGCTCTGTCCAATGATGTCGTGTAAACCCCATTGTTATTAGAATTTTCATATATTTTTATAACTAATAGAAAATAGTAGCGAGTTGTCATTCCACATACAGCAACCCATCTATGACTAGCATAAAAATGCAGCATAGGGGAGTGCAGGCATGAAATGATAGCAGAAACCTTCAAAGTACAGATGGAAGACCCAGGACTGTAGAAAAATCTTCAGTAGTCAATTACTGGTCACTAAAGAATGCAACCTTGGGAGCTAGATCATAAGAGAAAAAAGAACAAGCATCCAACATTTGTAAAACCTACCATCTAGGATATAATGTGGGACTGTAAATCAGTGAAGAAAGAGGAAGGTGTACAGCATGTTACAAGAAGATGTTAAATCAGCCTCAAAGGAACCCTGGAGTAAGGCGGAAATAAAGCATTTATAATGTACTCATCCTAGTAAAGGACTTCGGATGCTGATGACTCATTGCAACCCACTCTTACCTCTGTTCCTGCTTGAGCACAACTGAAGCTGTCGAGGCCCCAGAGAGAAACTGGAAGGTAAGTTTAACAGCAGAGCGAAGAGGAAGATATGAGGAAGTGTATGTAACAATTTTAAATTTATTATTATTGACACTTTCTCTGTAATATCATTCTTCTACATTATTTGTAACAGCTCAAATAATAGTAACAACTGATTAGACTGTTAAGATTTCAGTTAGACTAACAATAAACTCCTTGCTTTGCACATAAGGTATGTTTTTTTGGTCCACAAGCTGCAAAAACTGCAATGCAAAACTCTTACAACAAACTGGCAGAGACAGCCTTGATTTAGATGCAACAACTGCTAGGAACTATAAGAGTATTTCACATGCTTCCAAAGGCAGGATAAGTCTATTTCCTCTTTCCTCTCTACCTTTTTAACAGTTCCAGGGGTCTTACAAGTATATTAAACAAATGAGAACTGCAGGAGATTTGAAACACACCTCCAATGACTAAATGCTTAATTAATCTGTACAAAGCTCTCTGCAACGAATTTTCTTAGAGCACTAGTCTCTTTGGCATGCATTTGCCTTGAAGCTGAGCCACAGGCTAAACCAGTTCCATTTTAGCTAAGCATATCAGATTGAACCAACTATCTGTAAGGTCAGAACACTCAATGCTTTGATCCCAATGAAAAGCAATGAAAAAAACCCCCCATTTTGTTACACACGAGGGATACATTCGAGTGTCAGGATAGCTGTCAGCTACCAGGAATCCATATTATGACTAAGCTAGGCAATTGCATTATACAGATGTTCTGAGAAACATTTCCCATATCTAACAATCATTTAACAAATTCAAAATTAGACACAAAGGCATTTTCTTTTTGGGTTTTTTTTTTTTTTAGCTTTGTTTATACGGATTTTGCTACTGTTATTCTGAACCTAGTCACATCTTGAATAAGAGCAGTGAAACAGATTTACGAGAACAATGCAAAATATAACTCACTTCTGCTCATTGGGTACCCACTGTAGGGATAAACTGAAGCCATCTGTTTGTTACTATTCCTGCCATTGTGAGACCACATA
The DNA here is from genome assembly GCF_028858705.1 of Grus americana. Lineage (NCBI taxonomy): Eukaryota > Metazoa > Chordata > Aves > Gruiformes > Gruidae > Grus > Grus americana. The sequence goes on from NC_072852.1 coordinate 104,373,436, forward strand.
CATACTTTATTGTTTCCTATGTACAAAAGCATAAAATTATCAGACATATTGCAGAAACGGTTTCTGCTTAGTAGAAGATCAGGCAAGCAGGCACAGAAATTCTCTATTAGAACAGGGCATGTCTGAGATCAGCAGCGGAGCAACATGAACACAGTTGTGTAGTCTATGCCCTACCTGGCATGTGCAATGAAAAGGCCCCTCATTTTTCATCAGTGTCTTAATCTTCACAAGTATAATTACAGCATTCGTCAGTAATGGTAAACGCAAATTATACTCTGTTCTGCAAAACAAAGATAAGCTGGCTTTTATGTTTCAATGAAAATGAATGTATGATTGGAATAAAAAGATATTTATCCCAGCTTAAATATTAGCATTATATAACAACTTTTAAAATACCTGCACAGAAATTGTGAAAAGAAATGTTCTTCAGCTCAGCATCCTAACAATCCCCTTACAAAACTGCAGTGGAGAGAAAAAAAAAAAGCTTTTTCTGTTCGTTGCAATACTCTTTCTATGAAAGATCATGAAAGGACTATGAAAGATCAGCTATAAATCATTTATACTGTTTTCTTTTCCTCATAGCGTATCCTTTGGGTACAGAAAATTATTTAAATGACACCTGTCTGATATAATTTCCTGTTACACAAACAATAGCTTGATGAAGTCTTCACTGTGATTTGAAAGTGTGTTAAAGACAAATAATAAATTGCAAACTATTTACTAGCTTAATTATTTCAATAGTTCACCTCATATTTTCTTGGTTAATTACTGACTTCTGTACTGCTCTGTAATTGAAACGATAAAGCAAAAAAATATCCAAAGTGTCTGAAATCACCATGTTATAAATCAGAAGCCTTTTGCACTCAAGATAGAGCAGCCCGTGGCTTAAGAGTTTTTTGGAAACAGCACGAGTTCACTATTGCAGAGCCAGCTAGCAAGTCAGAAACTTCTGAATTTGAAACTCAGGAGTGTCATGCTTCCTTCCAGAATTATTTAAATGGAGATTTGCCACAGTTTACAGTTTATAAACTAAATCCCAAGAAGTCCTACCTAATCCTCATTTTTTTTTCTCCTATAGCTAGCAAAACAAGTTTCAGTCGTGGTAATGTGGTTACAATCTATTTGTATATATTGTTTATCACAACAAATAGCATTTATAACAATGTGTAGAGCAAGAAAAATACATTTTGCACTAGTTTTATATGTTTATTCTTGCTGAGACAGGAAGTCATTTACTCTGCCTTGCAGAACATTTAATCCTTTTTACCATTCAGATCCAACAGGATTTAAGGACATAAAACATCTCACGGGGCAGGACCTGAGAGCATTCCAAGAAAAAAGGTATCTTAACCAGCTTTACATCCCCAGCAGGGCTCCACTTCTGGAATGATTTTGTCTGTTATTTTTAGAACTGATAATCACTCATTTTCATATACTCATTTCTAAAAACTGGCGAAGAAAACTGACAAGTGTATGAAATATTCTATTAAAAATTATGAGAGGGATATGATTGCTTCCTCTTACTTTCTAATGGTGTAACAAAGTAGGTTTGTTTTGTACAGAGGACATAATTTTCCATTAGCTAAAATATGGAGAAAAATCAAAGTAAAAATCCTAGTGTAACCTCTGTAAATCAGCAGGTGTTTAATTGCTTAAAAAGAATTAGAAGGTGAGAGACAACAGGTTCATACTAGACTTTCCCAGCACGGCACAGAATCCTGAAGAACACCTTGATCAGATCTCTTGTGTCAGGAAGGCCAGCATTAAAAGGGAGAGTGTTAAAGTCTGAGCAGATGCAACAGGAATACACAGTCCCTACTCTTTCAAAATGTAGTTTGTTGTAGCAGACACATGCTGTTGCATCTCCATCCCATAACGATTATCACATCACAGCCTGACTAGCCTGAGGTCTGGACCTTGCACTGTATTTTCTACTGGGCAGGCAGTTGTGAGAGGGGAGCGTGAAGAAGGAGGGCAGAAGAAGAGATCTGTCTGCCCACATGCAACAGGCTTGTGCTCTGTTGTTTGTCTTAGAAAACCATACTGTGCTCACATTAATCTATAAAAGTTAGGAACGGAAATCTAGAAATTACACATTTCCAGCCATTCATTTGTCAATTGCTAAACAGTTCATATGAAAGGGACTCAATACACACTGTACTTAAATTCTTTCAGAATTTGAAGTAGAAGTCTACTGCTTTTGACAAAAATCTGTTTGGCTAAGAAGACTTTTCATTCCCACCTTCCTGCTTTATTTGCTCATCACATTAAAATTACTATTTTTTACATAGAAAGCCAAAAACAAAGCATAAAAGATATTTACATAATACTTTACATAACAAGCTCCTTTTGAGAAATGAGAATATTAAAATTTCAAAAGTACAGTCACAGCAAGTGGTAGGCGAGCAACGAAGATAAATCAAATCCTATTTCTTGCCATGCTGTGAAAAGACGGCTGGCTTTTAATCATCATGATGTGCCATATGTAAATTCCATCAAAGAAGAAGTTTGGTAAATGTTATATTTCATAACCACAGGGAAGGAAGCTATTTATAAACATCAATTAAATGATATAGTCTAAAGCCATTAATAATAAAACTATTAATCTAGGTAGACATTACTCTCATATGGAGTAGTTTTTGAAATATACTTTTTCAAATGCATATTTAACTAAGGAAATATTACATTTTTTCTACTCAAGGTCATTCTAACCTGACTCATAGTTTCTGTGATATAAGTAAATCGTACCAGAAAAATATAATGCACAAAGCACTCATAAACCTAGAATCACTTTCTCAAAAAACATGAGAATGTTTAAGTCTGCACCTATGTTTTATATGTGGTCAGAAATCTATATATTTACTTATTAAGCTTAAATGTTAATTCATGTTGTGCTTTGCCAATCTCGGGAAACATTTGGAGATGCAAATGTCTTCAACAGGAGACAGTAGTGAGGCCTATCACCATATGAAATCTATTTGCAAGCCTCCAATGGTGTAAAGAACCAATCACAATAATATTACAATTATACTAGAATTGTGCATCACTCGCATTAGAAGAAAGCAAACTAATTAGAAAAAATTAAAAATCGTTACGTTTCACAAAATTCCTAGGAAGGCTGTAATCATCTATGTCATAGTAAGTAAAGCTTTGGCATACAATAGTTTATCTGCCCAGTCTTAAACGAGTATGGTAAACTGAGACTAGATCTTTAAGCCCTAAATACTGGACTAATGCTTAAAAATGCCCTTCTTTCACAGAAAAGAAGCTAAATTCAATAGGTTTCAAATAGATATTCTACAGCAAAGCATGAGGAATGGCTAATGACAGCTGGAAGAAGCCTTCTTGTAGTAATGGAACTGACAGACTACCCACTGGATACCCCAGGGAACACACAAGGCTACAATAATTTACTTTTCTATGTAATGAAGGCATGAAGGAATTAAGTTCTTCTCAACAGAAATCAGGCTTCAGAAACAAAACTTTTAAAAGCCCACAGCCCACATGCCCACATACCCCTAACCCCCCCCCCCCAAAATCCCAAAATAAACCCACTACCTCTACCTCCCAGAGAACCCCCAAACTTCCCAGATATTCTGTACTTCATTTATATCTTGTTCTATCTAAAAAGAATCAAATCTAGTTCACAGTCTCATCAGAAAATGTATAGATTTCTGTGTTTGTTTTCTGTGACACCGGAACAAACGTTTTCAGCTACACATTTAAAACCAAAGGTTTTATTCTAATGAGTTTTGTGAAGGGAGAAAAAAATATTTCCATATTTTCAGCACACTCAGCAATGTCTGTGTGCATAAACTGAGACCTGTCATATCTGCCTTGTGATTAGGAGAAATTTAATGCTTCACCTCTTTGTAATGCTTGTTGTTTTGTTACAACTGGTGTGTAGATTGAATGGCAGGTGACATTTCATAAGATTTAAATAAGGTAAGAAATTAATCAAATTAATATATTCCTTTTCTAAAGTATAATGAGTCATTTGCATATAAAATGCAGGAGTCTGTAAATACAAAATGAACTCCAAATAACAGAGGACATAATGAACTGTATTTCTTAGATTTTATAACATATTTGTATGTGTATATATATCACAGAGACAGCTTTTAAAACCCTGAAACCCTGGCTAATTTATACAGTAGTGTGGACTGGGGAAGTGATAATGCTTACCCCCTCTATGGATCACAGCATGTAAGATACCACACTGCAACATTCTGTAGGGGACCTACAGAGCTACTTATATACCAGCTGCAAAGGCAGCCTCTGATCTGTCCTTCTAGAAAAGGGAAATTCACTTACAATGCCCAAATTATATTCCAAGGGTAAGCTCCAGGTCTGATTCTGTAAAAGGAGTTAGGCAGATCCTTATTCACACATGGAATGCCATGGAGATCAATGAAAACCCGGTGGAGGGGAGAGGATCTTACCCCTTGGCCTCTTTGCAGAACTACAGTCTCACTGAAATGTAAGGCAACCGTGACATGGAGCTCCATGTTGAAGAGAAAGAGATGGCAAACTAACAGATCTACTAGGACTGATAAGAATAAAGAATAAGACACTGCCTAGGTAGGCTGCATTAAAAATACCACAGAAAAGTAGCGCTTACAAGTAAAACAGCAGGAGTGTCAAGGCTACAGGTTAATTCCTAGTTAACAATGTTGCCAGTGTATGCAACAATATAGTGAAACAAAATAAGCTGATTTGGTTACTCAATAATTGAAAATCTATTTGCTACAATGATTTACAGTATAACAGGATTCAGCTACTGTATTTTGTAAGTGGTGCTCCTGTCTACAAAAGAGAGGACAGACTTTTATTTTGGAACTGAAGAGAGCTAGAACTTATTAAAAATGCAATGAAAAGCTGGAAAATAGGAACTCTAACATACAGTATGAATTCACATAAATACAGCAATTTTAGCCAGCTGGAGCTGAGCTATAGTGCTAACTGCTAACAGGTTTGGCTTTGCACAGAGGATTCAAGAATTATCAGTGTTTTAGTTCACATAGGTGCACAGCTTATAAAAAGTCAAAATTCTGTCCTCAGGAAGAAAAAGAAAGGTTGAGTAAAGATCTATCAAATACTACAGAAAGGTATAAAAAGAAATTAAAAAAAAAAAAGGCAAGCTTGAGGCAGAGGAATAGTAGGCTGGTGTCTTCAACTGCAGGCTACCTGCAGGAAACCTGGACTTTCAACATCACTTGTAGATCTGAAAACAAATGCCTTATTTTCTTCACTTCCTCTGGTTGCAACTGCATGCACCGCTCCTTGTGCATATACTCTACGCTAACAGACTGCTTCAAAGTAAGACCCGAGTCTCTATTACAATTCGCCCCATTAATCCTCTGCTTAAAAAAGGAACAACCCTCACTTCCCTCCGGGTGGCAGAGGAGGACTTCAGCCTGTAGCTCCTATGCCTGGGACACCACTGGTTTAGTAGACTCACCAAACTCACAGCATGAATATATTCTCCTTAAGGATATATATTTGACATCCTGTGTCTATACCATTGTATAGACACATAGGCCTGTGCAGGAGCAAATGACATCGAATCCCCTATGCCAGCCTGCCGTTCTTTTATAATTGTTCAGAATTTGGCTAGATACACTAGGGAAGGCATTTGGAAGTTGAATTCCATGCTTGCTTCTCAGTGTAACTGTTAGCGCAAAGAGTAACGTATCCCCTCTCAACAACGGTTACAGGAACAGGACCAAAATCAGTCTCCCACACAGAACTGCATTGTAAGGTATTTTATGGGTGTATGTATAAGCATAAATGTATGTATATATACACACACATACGTATGAGATTATTCAACAGTTAAAATAAATTTTGAAAACAGTAACTGAATGTACCAGCGTTGAGGAATTTGCTTCTCCATTTGAGCCAGACAGCCAGTTAATGCTTGGGGTCTTACAAACAGTTTCTGCTTGGAGGGGAAGCTAAGGATAGAACCAGTATTTCTTTGATACAGGTATCATTGCTGTTTACAAGGAGCATATGAAAAACTCTTTTCTGAATACAACAGGAATCTTAGATTTGGTCTTCAGAAAGCATGAACCTATCAGGAAATATTAATCTGAAGAATTCTCTTAACCCATTTACAGTAATTTTACAAGTGTTTTTGTGACACTTTGACAAGCTTCTTTACTGGGTCTTTTCTACTTCTTTTGTAGAATTTATATGCTTCTGTCAACATCTGCCTCTACATTTTTATACAATCTCACTATTACCTCCAAGCTGCATTTTCTGCAGTGCCTATTATTTCAGCTCTCTCTTCTACAGTGAAGCTCAATTTCACTTCAGGTTTCTTTTCAGTGAGGGATGACTGGCTCTGTCTTCAAGGAGGTATGAAGAATGTTTATTCTTTGCTGGTGTCTTTACCACTTCCGTCCTATTTCTACAAGTACTCACAACTTTGCATACTGCTTGCTCTCACAGAGTTGTCCTTGAAGACTTCAGATTCCTCTTTCATTTTTAAGCATCACTATTCCATAGACTTACTTCTGAAAGCAAAAATATTTCCTATTATGATTTTAATTCCTACAAGAGATACGCAGCAACTCAAGTATACCTCTATTAATCCTAAGGAAAAAGACATTTGGTGGAAAGAAATGAGTGTAAACAGTAAGGACAGGGAGACAAAAATAGTTACATGTCAGCACAGCGGAGGATAGAAGCTACAACTCTATTAAACTCTTAATAGAGGCATTTAAATTAAAATACCCCTTTGAGTGAAATTCTGCACTAATGTATGTTACCTTAGACTTCCCCTGCCTCCTTTCTCTCATCCTACCAATGAACCCTGGGAAATATTTTAACCTCCTGCAGTGTAGTCAGCAATCCATCCCATGACTGATTGACCCATATCAGGACTGAAGCAGACCCTGTGGGTCAGTAGCAGGCAGCAAAGGGAATTATGAGGCACTGAATCTGCGCTTGATAGGCAGACCAGATAAAAGATTACAGACAGGATAAGGTGGATAATAGGCTCAGCTTCTGCCACCTCTTCTTGTGAAAATTCTCAAACCAAAATATTGTTAAGAGTTCTTTTCCATTAATTAAATGGGAGCTGAGGGGATATATAACCTGTCAAGGTCTGAACAGCTCAACCTCCAACACTTTCTTCAACAGAAAAGTCTCACTCAGAAAATGAAGTAAACATCCTTATTAAGCAAACTCCTATTTCCTCCTTCCTCTCCTTCCCCACAGTAAGAGACATGCACACAGAGGGTGCTCCTAAGTACCACCTACCCTGGGTACTTCAAGAAGTAGTTTAGACTGACAATGAAAAACACAGAGCCCTCAAGAACAAAAAACATTCATTTCCATTTGAGGACTTTTCACTACAGGAGTCACTTTGTTGACATGCTAAATCTACTATTACAAAGTCACATCACTTTTCCAGAGAACAAAGTTGCTGCTTAAGCTACATGCACCTATATTTGTTTGATTGCTCACTTTCAGTTTATCATTAAAACTGGTGCCAGCCTTAACACAGAAATAAATGACTGAATGGATGAGAGCTGAATGTTATAAAAAAAGCAAAGTATTCAGGTGTGCAAAAAAGAAGTTCTTGAATTTACATGTACACTTCAGAGCAGGACAGAGTATCCAGCTTCCTATACAGCGTCGCTTTTTCAGGTTTAGGTCAGTATTTGTCAAAGGAGCACTCACAGTGTGACCAATAAAAGATGAGCCGATGACTGTGCACTTCTGCATGTGCACATTGGCACTTCTACATGTGCATGTGGCTACTGCATAACCAAAGAAAGAAACTGGCAGTAAAAGTAGCGAAGTATAAAACTTCTTTTCATTGTAAACCACGAAAGTTCTACAGCCAAATCTAGGACTTGCAATGCATTAAATGCTCTGCTTGTAATTGATTTTTTCAGTATTTCCAGAAATGGAATACTCGTTATTTGGAATGGAGTATTCCTTTGGTCACAGATGCAAAGCAATACCAACAACAGACAGGTCAGGAAACCAGAATGACAAGATGGCTCTGTTAAAGCCAGACTTACGTATTTGCTAAAAGAACCCCACTATCAGCCAACTTTTGAAGTCTTCATTAATTTGAATAATGAAAAAATTACTCCAGTGAAACCTCTGGTTGAAGCAAAACTTGTTTCCATAAATGTAAGATGTTTCCATAACTGTATTCAGGATACATCATATTTTCCATTATTTTCAAGAGAAACAATTCATTAAGGGAGTTTAATGAACTTCACTCCATTTTTTATCAGGCTTTAATTTTAGGGAAAAAAAAAAATGCCTCACCACAGGCACTTAGCCACCAGGTACACAACGGCAAGTCCCAGTAAATTAGGATCTCTAAGTTCATTCCTTCAGAATTACATATCTGCAAACAAGAATGACCTAAATCCTTTACATTTTCACAGAAATTACAGCCCAGCTTTCATCTTAATATCTGCTTATCTTGGAGTTGTTCACTATTTAAATAAATCACAAATTATAGGTAATAATCTCAACTGAGAAACACTACAAGGTGCAGATAGCTTCCCACTGAACACTGCAATTTTGTAGATTCATAGCACGCAACCATCTTTCTCATTGTTGAATAAAATACAATAAAGGAGTATCAGAAGAATCCTGTGTATACTTCATTCGCAGGGCAATAAATTAAGGAACTGTATTTTTGTGTACTGATCAGTGACTTGAAGTTCATAATACCCAACTTAATTTTAAATGAAAAGTTTAAAACCTCAGCAACACTGAGTGTACAGTAAGACACGTGATAAATCCATTCGTTATGCAGATCACTTGAAAACAAGTGGCTTCGTTAGAATGGTTTGGTCATACCTGGTGCTGCCACTCATTCTCTAGCTTCACTTAAGCTGTGCCAATTAACACTAAATGGGATTTTGGCCTTCTGCACTGTTTATGAAACACACTTTGAGCAGAAGCAATAGCACTAAAAAAAAATCAACCAGGATTTTTTATAGAAATATACATGTGTATAAATTGGACAACAAAGAGTGTTTATGATTTTATATTGAATTGAGGCCTCACAAAGGTTACAAAATTATCATTTAATTAAATATACTATGATTTTTTTCTCTCAAAAGCTTTTAAATGAAAAGGATTATTAACATTTTAAGCAGCACCCTAAGGGACAACAGCTAGTTGTGTAATTTAAGTGTGTACGACACATATGACACACTTACATACACAAATGTAGGTGTGTAAGAGCAAATTATCATATTGTCATGTGTATATGGCGCTTTAAAAAGAACATTATTCTTTCAATGGATTTGCATACTGAGGTCTCCTACTGTTCCCAAAGGCTCACTCCCTCTTTTAAGACAGCTGCAGATGTGGCAAATCCTCCAGGTTTTTGGAGAGGTTCATTTTCTACACCAAGGAAGCAAGGGAGGAAAAAAAGAGAAGAAATGGGAATTTTGGTGTCTCTGAGGAAAGGCAGAGAGTAGTCTATGCCATGGGGAGTTGAACACTCTCAGGAGATTTGGGTCTCCAAGACACTAGTTTATAAATCAATTAGGCACGGGGACAAGTGCCGCTGCAGAGCTCTTCTCTGAAGGTGACTGTGGAGCCGGCACCATCCTTAGCTTCCAATGGGAAATTATGTGATTGTTGAGGACGGAAGTGCAAGGTATGGTGTGATGGGTGACCGGTAGGCTGGCTGGGAGATTCCCAAGTAATCTTCCCTGCATCTACATATATAAACTGTCCACCACTGAATCAAACACAGAGGACAGAAGATGCCATATAAAGAGCCCATATTAGTAATGCTAATGGTTAACAGAGCGTGCTGTTTTGCAGCATTTCAAATAAAATCACACATTATAGTGAAATGTTCTTCCAAATTCAGCATGCACAAAAAGACAATCTGTATTTCTTTGCCTTCTCCAACTTTCGTTATTTTTCACTGCTGATTCTTCCTCCAGTTAAGTCTGAAAGTCATGGCACTTTGCCAAAGTGCATATTACATCTAAATCCATTTAGATTCATATTCTATCTAAATAGAGCGCCTGAGGTATTTTGGTGTACTTTCTTTACACAGATTATTGCTATTTGGATTCTGTATGTGCCTGTGCAAACACGCTTAGAAGTAAGAGAATGAAAAGATGTGGGGCAAAAGAAAGACTTTACATGTGGGGACAAATGTGGATCTAATACATCACTCAGGAGAAAACAAATCATCTGGTTTCTGGCACGGGCTTTTTTACTCATCTATAAAATCAATTTTCAAAAATAGTGTTAAAAATAACTAAATATGCTGATAAGGACAGGTAATGATAAAGAAAAGGATCTCCAATTACAGGGTTATATACTAACCCTTTTCCAGGCTTTTCTGAATATCACAGAATATGCAATTGTGTTTACTGTGAACAGCTTTCACTCTCTGACAGTTTGCATCATTACCAAAAACTTCTATCTGTTACTACTAAACAGAACCATGGCAAAATTAAAATGACAGAAGAAGATACATTTAAGGATGCAATAGGCAATCATCTGCTGGACTCATGAAAGAACAGTGAAGGCCACAGAAGTAAAAAGGAAGAAATAAAATTTTATGAGCTGTCTCTAAAACAGGATATATTAATTAAGGTTGTAGAGTTATACAAAAAAATAAAATGTAGATAACATATCTACAGACATATTAGCCAATGACTGTTATGTGAGGTTTTACTATGTGGCCATAAAATATAAATGTGGACAAACCTGCAGTTGATAGCATGGCCTCTCTAGAAACTCTGCCTCATCATTTCTAGTGATTCAAGAAGTCTGCTCTGAAAATGTAAACTTAAATTATTGGTGGTTGAATTTAAAATGTGGCAGTTCAATGTCAGAGTGCCTCATCTTTCAGAGACTTACCCTCTGGGAAGATAAGGGCAAAAGCAGACAGGATGACACCTGCGCAGAGCAGGGAGCTGGACTCGATGATCCTTATGGGTCCCTTCCAACTCGAGATATTCTATGATCTTATATTGATCCACTGAAGCTCATAAATCATAAAGCAAAGGTTTTAATTCCATCCTCACTACTAGGCTCCAATTCAGAAAAGCTCTTCAGTACATACCTCTGTCCATTCAGTGAGCATCAAAACAGGTTAAGCCTAAACACAGGCTCAGGTCTTCTGTGACTTCAAGGACTTACTTTAATGGGATTAAGTATATGTAAAATGAATTGTTGCAGCAGAACACGCATGAAGAATGCAAAACACAGTAGGAGAAACTTAGATATTTCTTGAAGAGTTTTCCCTCACAAGCTTGATGTTGCCACTGTGATGGAGTGAAAGGTTAATTAGACTGATTAACTGAAAATCATTGAGGAACTTTCACTCACTCTTTTGTCAGTGCTGCCTGCTACACAGTGCCAGGATCATCCTGCTTTGCCAAATACCAACAAAGAATGCTTAATGAAGAAAGATGAATACAGGGTGAACATTTTTTTTTTTTTTTGCACTATAATGTGGAACATTTGCTATTAATTCCCAATGCATATTTTTCCTCTTAAGGAATAGTTGCCACCTTCCAAGTTGCAACTCCTTGGTATTTTCATGTTATGCTGGGGCTGAACTCTTTTTAGAAGAATTCTTTCCAAAGAGAAATGAACAGCATTTTGCAGAAATGTTTTCAGCAGTGACTATTCCTGTGACTTTTAGAGCAGGACATAAGGGAAAAAAAACCAAAAAAATCCCTTTTACTACTACAGGTGGTAATATGGCAATCAATTAACTCATCAGATTTTCTTCTAACAGTACAAGGATTAATGGTAGGTTTGCCTGGAGCCTGATACATTTATGGTCAATAACTGAAATATTTGACCAATTATTCAACAAAAATAGCAAAAATATTCTGGAGCAGAAGCTCTGCATCCGTAGACTTACGTACTGAAGTATAAAATTAAGAAGTTATGGGTTGAGTCTCTTACAGCATTTAATTCACTTATTTGTATTTAATTCACTTATTTGTCTGAGAGTTTAATTCACTTATCTGTTTGCAACTCATTTTATTCTCCAACTCATCTTCCACATGAACAGCAATAATTGTCAAGAAAAATGTCCTTAGACAATACTGCTAGAACATTTTCTGTATTCATCCACAAATTATTTTTATAGATCTAGCACCGAAAATCCAAAATAATGATGGGAACCTCACAGAACTTGGCTTTCTCTAAATGAGTATATCAACAGTTACTGCTACCAAGAGTGAGCAATTAAGGACTTATGAAAAAATAAAACAAACTCCTTTAGGGGAATGGATCTTAACCATGTATTTATATTTACCATGATTTTAAGCCTCATTCATTATAAAGAGTCCTAAGCTTACAGTTAAAAATTAAACTCATTCATTAAGTCCTCTTGCACTGCAAGTTTCATAAGAAGGCAGGCAAAACATTCAATGGCAAGATGAAGAAGCCTAAGATGATGACGGCTTAGCATTAATTGAATACAGAACAACTACAAAACCAAAAATAACACAATATTTGTTTCACTAGAGAGTCATCTTGTAACCTTCAGACACATAGGCAATACTTATTTTTGGATGCCTACTGAAGTTCTAACATCCGTAATTCTATTCAGTGCTAGGCATTTGGCAATGACTTAGTAACAGGTCAGAAGGAGACAATAAATGTCAGTGCCTACATAAGCCTTTTTGGTTTTTATTAAATCTGTAAGTGGACAAAACAAATCTAGACTTTCTCTTCCACTGCTTCAAAAGTACTTTGACAGAAGAAAATAAAGCATCCCACAGAAAGAATTTCTCATTACTCATGTATAGGGAACTTGGGGATCATGATTTTTAGAATGGAATAAATATCCATGGGAAGAAGTAAGTTATATTATTGACTTACATGGAAGGAGCCAACATTGTTGGCTTTAAGGAAACATTCACACAATTAAATGAATGTGTGGTATTAATGTGGTAATAATTCTCAAACAATCTTTAACCAGCAACAAAATGTGCAGGCGCAGACTGTAACATGAGCTAGCAACCACCATCACATGTACCCACGTTACATGTTTGGCTGGAACAGTTTCATCTGAGATCTGTGACTTCACTACTAGTGTCACCTATGCAAGATCATATTAACAATGAGCTGCTGTTCAATGTGGCAAGTGCACTACAACACACTATAGTACTGTTCTTTTCTACATTGAACTTTGTCCAACGAAGTATACAAAAAAAAAGAAAAAAGAAAAAAGAAAGGTATCTTTTATGACCAGGTGAACAACAATGGAATTTTTGAATAGTCAAATCAAGGGGAACAAAGAGAGCACTGATGAAAAGGTGAATGACTCAGATGAGGAAAAGTTAGTTGACTATGTTTCACCAGAATTTCCTTTTTGGTTTGAAACCCTATGATCTGGAAAGCAACATATTTGCATTTACTTTTTAATGCATTAATAGCAGCTTAATTTTGAAGGTTTCTTCTTAAACTATCTAGTTAAAAATTAATTGGTGTTTGACTGATATGAAAAGTTTTGATTTAGCTTTCTATCTGTATTTCTACCAAAACTGTACGAATTGCAAAGTAATATATTTTTCTCTAATTATTATCCTAACAGTAGAGTAATTTTGCTGGCTTTTCTACTGAATAATTTGATTACTATAGAAACGAGCTTTGCTTCAGCTTGCTATTGATTTGTGTGTACATGCATTAAGATTTTATGGTCTGTCATCATAAGCTAAAATATGAGATAATAACGTGTCCCGCATCAAGGACAATGCAACGTGTCATCGCTTTTGGAGGAATTCTGAAGGAGGATTTTGAGTTACTTTGCCAGCAGTCTAAGGAGTAGGTAAATCATTTCTGATTGCCATCCATCACAGCATAAGTAACTGTACAATATATGAATTCTGTGAAAAATATATTCTCACTTTCATATCCTGATAATATTATTTACATCAGAACTGCAGAAGATCCTATATTGCATAATAGAAGGAGTAGTTATTTATTATAGCCACATAATAATTACTAAATACACTTTTGAAGGATATAATTTATTTTTTCTCATTGCACATGATATCATAGGCAATTTGGAACTTTGTTCTTCCCTTTTTAATTGCTCATCTATTGTAGAAAAGTTTTGAATTTAGTGATCAATTTAAGAAATATACACACAAACTATCATACAAGAATGTTAAATTTTGAAAAATAAAATACAAAAAGAAAGTTTGCAAAAAAAACATTTTCCACATAATCTTTTATTTGATTGCCCTGCATATTTAATACAAGTGCATGCTTTAACAACTTAATTTTATATCACTGTTTCTGCACAGCTCCCTCCTCATTCATGGCATTACAGTTTATGAGGGAAAAAAAAATAATCAGTATGCTTTTAACCTGAAAAATCTACTTAGAGTCCTAAATTTCACTTAATCCCTGCACTGGCAAGAAAGCTCATAGACTGAAGGCATTTTATTTTTCTAGTGAAGCCAAGTCTTCTGTTCAATTCATTTTTCCAAGACTAGGGACACAGAGGTAAAAGGAGGGATTATCCATTATCCCTACATGTTTTTAGCACAGAGAGACCATACCTTCATTCACATAAGGTAGAGACAAAAATCCAATTTGCCCTAATGTAACTTCACATATAAAACGTTGTAGTTGTATGTGAAAACGGTATGAAAAACCAAGAATCTCTGCAATTCATATAATAATTTACAGCACACAATGTTGTCACAACTTAAAACTGACTGAAAAATTGCCTTGGAAATTATGGTTAATGGATTATAATAGCCTTTGTCACAAATTATCCAGAATAGTTTTGGTTAAGCATTATGCAGCTTTATATAACACTACACTGCATTAATATGTTTATGGTTAGCTATTTCATCAAACTGCTCAGAAACCTCTATTAATCTTAACAGACCAAAAGAAATATATCTCATAAGAACTTTGATAACATCTCTTTCAATATAGCTGTGGTGGTTTTGGCTAGGATAGAGTTAATTTTCTTCACAGTAGCTAGTACAGGGCTGTGGTTTGGGTTTGTGCTGGCACCAGTGCTGCTAACACAGGGATGGTTTGGTTCCTGCTGAGCAGCGCTCACACAGAGCCAAGGCCTCTTCTGCTCCTCACACCACCCCACCAGCCAGCGGGCTGGGGGTGCACGAGGGGTTGGGAGGGGACACAGCCGGGACGGCTGACCCCAACTGACCAAAGGGATGCTCCATACCATATGGCATCATGCTCAGCAATAAAACTAGGGGAGAGGTTGGTGGTTGGCTACTGCTCGGGGACTGGCTGGGCATCGGTCAGATTATGGTGAGCAATTGTTTTCATTTGCATCACTTGTTTTTCTCGAGTTTTCTTTTTCTTTGTTATTTCCCTTTTCATTACATCATCATCATTATTATTACTACTACTATATTTCAATTATTAAATTGTCTTTATCTCAACCCACAAGGTTGCTCTCTCTTACCTTTTTGATTCTCTCCCCCCATCGTGCTAGGGGGAGTGAGCAAGCAGCTGGGTGGTGCTTAGTTGCCGGCTGGGGAATGGGAGGCAATACGTATGATGGACCACTATTTAGCCCAAGAAGCTAGACCTTGTTACTTAAGATGCATAGGTACTTGACAGAGAAGCAGAGTTAATGTGCATCAAAGAAATCCCCACATGAGGCCTGGACAGAGCTCTCCCACAGTCAAACAAATTCTAGGATGTTCTACCTCTCCACAGTACACCAAGAAAGATAAAACTCTCAAAACAGGTATTGCAAACATACTGACATGAGACTTCAGGGTGAAGGTAGAGACAGGAAAAGGAACTGCTACAGTGCCTTACAACTTTCTGTGTTCTCTTTGGGTAAAACATAAACATGCAGAGTTATTAATGCTAAACATTCTTTCAGTTATTAAAAAAAAAAAAAAAACCAAACAGAAAAGTATCTTCAGATTGCACAGCAGTTAAGTAGCCCATAATATGCAAGGAAACATCTACAGGTACCCAAATTTTTTGTCGGTGTTTGTATGAAGAATTTTAACAGCATTCAACAGATGCTGTCATTATATGAGATTCTGTTGATTGCTGTAGCTTTGTAACAGAAACCAGGATTTATATACAAGTAATAGCATGCCAGCTCCTTCAAAGAAGGAAATGGTACTTACAAGTGGGCTTATTAATACCAAAAAATACAGAATGCCTGCTGTGTAAACATATTTAAGAGCATTGCATTGCACAATATTCTGCTTTTATTATTCCTGCTAGTAAAGGAGCATTTTTTACAAAAAAAAAAAAAAAATTCCTTTGACTACAGAAATACTTGATGATATCACAATTTTATTTAATTTAAATACTATCATGCACTTTATATAAAGTAGGAAACACTGATTGTCTTAAAATTGTCTTTGTCTAGACCATTTGCCAGCATGTTGTAAATGCAAAGTCAATTAAGTTACAGGTTTCATTGCTGGATGTTTTTCTCATTACAGCTCTTGATATAGTGTAACAGGTAAAAACACAGTGACAAACTTTGGGAACAGTCTTCTAGTTCTGATGAGATACATGTCCATGCAGTTTCATTAATTCACCAGGAACAAAAAAAGATCGCTACTGAGGGCAGGGAGAGATGGAAGGGAGAGAAGGCGGGGGGGGGGGGGGGGGGGGGGGGGAAAAAAAGAAAAAGCACAAATTGCCCTACAGTCAGAAAAATTATGTATGCCAATTTGTGAAATAAATCAGAAACTGTTCCAACTGCCACCCTTATTAAGCTTAATGATGTTCTGCACAATTTGCAGATATCAATTTGACCAGAGATACACAATTCATGGTTTCAAAATCTGCACTGCGACTTTACTACCATTCATCTACTACAGGTAACATGCTCCAAGATTAAAACAAATAGCATATTACATTTAAAGTAAGAGCATCTGGTGGAAGTACATCACAGAACAACAGATGTTGCTATATCAAATAACTATCAATCTTATGCTGATCTAATGGCACTGACAAGGCATTCAAAACATAGCTGGACAAGGAAAGACACACCCATCCCAATGTTATTCATGAAAGAACTCTGTGTGCTTTCTACTTTAGCTAAACAATCTTGCAATCTTGGGACATCTCACCAAACCGTACCTTTAAAAAGCCATTTAGATTCATCACAGCATTCTGTCTGGCAGTAAAGGATTTATGCTGTTTACTTGCCTTTGTGTAGCTGTAGGATTTTACCTATCCCAGTATCCAACAGTCCAGATACTGGCCACAAAAAAATCTCAGTTACTGAAATGTGAATACAACATTATCAAGGATACACCCACACTACCATTATTTTTTAAGTTGTATTTTAAAGATAGGATGCAATTGATGCAAGAAAGACTTCTATAAATGTTCTGATTGCTTTCAAGATGCTTACTCACTACTCTTGCTAGAAAAGGACTACCAAACTGAAAATTAATTATGAAGGGAAAAAATAGGTATCAATTTTAATTAAATTTCCAGGAAAATCTTAGAAAGCTGTGGATGACGGACATTCTAGTACTGAATCTTGGCTGAAAGTACTGATGACTACTTAACCAGAAGGAATCCATCGTATTTTACTTCAATAACCAGGTTGATAAATGAAGTTCAGTTGGCTATTTAAAATACACGACTCTTACAGGAGTCATACGCATAAATCTTGACCAATACCAAGGATGTAAAAGGAAAATAACTTTTTTTTTTTTCCTTAAAGAGTTTTCCATATTCAATATTAACTTAAAATCAAAGAAAAAAAACCAAGCTGGATGAAGACCTGTTTTAGTACAGAAAACACTAAGGAACCCAAGAAAGAATCTGGTAATTTCTTTTTTTTTTTTTTTAACTTTTTGTTTGGTTGGTTTTTAACTTTTTTTTGAGACTTAGTAGATTATAACTTGTGGTAATATAAATATTTTGGATGCTTGAGCACATTAGTCTACACAGCATTGCAAGATGTGCCATTTTTAGCAAAATGTTGGCCTACATATACTCTCTACGAGCAGAAGCAAGTATGATGTATCCTTCTGGCACACTGGTATTTTAGAATCTTTTTACTTCAATCTTTAATACTGTGAACTACCCATGCAACTCCATATTTCTTCTTTTCTTTATTTTTTAAATCACAAAGTGACCATATTGTTGTCTTAGTCTTACTTTGCAAACATACAGACATACAAAATACATCCAGTATGGTAACAACCTGAATTAAATAGTTTTCACAGAAGAAAAGTAGAACATAACCTAGTGAGACTGTAGCACAGAACATAATTCTTCCTATTAGATTTTCATGGTTTGCTAAAGATTTGCTAAAGATGGCTACTTTTCCTTTGGAAATCAAATTTATTACTGATTCAGATATTTTTCATATGGAAAAGAATCTCATGTCCACATACATTCACACACAATCATAGTCCCATCATAGGCTTCAGGTACCTGAAATCTGTTACCTTGATGTAGTCTGATTATAGTGAGAAACCTGATATTCTCTTACCTAGAACACAAAAAAGAAATTGTTTTAGATTAATTCATAGCATTGTTCAAATCATACATTTTGCAAATTAAAGAACAACAAATTACATACAACCAGCAAGTTAGGTAGACTATTTAGTTGTAAAATGGTCTTTAGTATTAAAACAATCCAAGAGATTTGACAGAATCTTCTACCACCTTGTCATTTCCTTTCCTTGGATGACTATAAACTGAATCTTTCAGTCAAGTAAGGTCAAAAGCCAAATCTTGCAACAAAAATCCACGATCCATGTTTGTATATATCTTGGTATGATTCAAGTTCTTATCTTTCAAATTTTGTCACAGTGTGCATGTAACATCACTTGTATAGATGGATATGTGTATACAATTTTTCTTGGAAAGTATAAAGTCAAAGGCAGTTTTTATACTCCTCAGTCTACACTGATTTTTTTTTTTTTTTTTTTTTGTCTAATACTACCACACAAATGCTGTGGTGTCATTTTGCCTTCCACTTTCTTTTCCAATAGACAGCCAACAATGACAAATGGACCATGACATCTTGTCAGCAGCATAAAGTGTCTTGAAGCTCAAAGAATATCTGACATTGTAGCACCTTCTACTTATAAAACATATAAACTAGGAAATACATATGTTTGCAAAACAATACCTTTTAAATGGTACATATTCTTTTAAGCAAAGTAACTTTAATGATGCCAGCAACAGAGCAACTACAAGTTCTTTTAACTGCTTGAACTATGGAATATACGGACTCCTGGGACAAGCGAAACATTGTTCCTTCAAGCTGTTCAACACTTGTGTGGATTACTGGGACCTCGATCAAGACTACAAAATTGTTCACTTTTCACCAGAGTTCACCTTATGAGAAAAATAAAATAAAGTATCCCTTAGAGTTGTAGGCATAAACCACCGGGGCTCACTGTGCTAGAATCAACATTTTAGAGTGAGAGAGGGTTGGAAACCATCAACAAATTATAAAGTGCCATCATATTTATGACTTTGCAACAACTTGCATGAAATCCTACCAAAGCTTTGAATTTAGTTTAACTTCTCATGAGCAACACACCAAGAATTAATACATAAACAGCCAGCTAAGTATGTCATCAAGATGCAAATGCTTGTAGATAACTTGAAATCTACCACCATCTCTCTTCCGTCAGGTCTACTGTGGTCTGTTAGGAAAGCTACTTCAGCGTTTTTCTTTTCATTCAGATTGTCATTACCTTCACTGACGCTATGAAATCCTGTTCACCTGACTGCCTTAGTGCTGGTAATTTTCAGTTTTGTTGACCTCTTTCGTTCCCCATTACATAGCATCTCTGCCTACTTCAAGGTATCCAGTATGTTTTAACAAGCCACCATTTATCACATGAGCTATCTAAAGTTGACCAACTGCGTAGATCAAAGGCTTTTTATACTTTCCTAACAGAAGTGTCCTTAACTACCCTGAGAAATTATTACTACTCTTATGCAAACATGCATTGTCTTGGTTTAAGACCACATAGACAGTGTGGAGACTAAATGGACTTGGATACAAAACCACTTTAATCACAGATATACCTGTAGTTTTATAAATTACATGACCTCCATATCCCACAGGAGAGACAGCACAGTCTGGGAGGAAAGGCAAGTGGGTCAGCATGGAGGTTCTGGCTATGCTTTGTGCAGCACAGGGTAGGACCACTGGGTCCCCTGAATGCCTCCTTCAGTTTGTCTCTTCTTGAAACTTCTGGGTTGTCCCTCACGTACCCTTGGAGTCTCTCATAAACCCCTGAAATCTCTCCCTCATGTGTCTCCAAGAGCATCTTCCATAGTGTCTACTTGGCATGTTTCACTAGGAGCCTCTCCTGCCACTAAGGGCTGTCACTCTTTCTTCAGCATGTCTCAGCAAGTGCACTATGGACTCCCTGACTGGATACGGTTTTGGCAGATGATGGGGTGTTTACCCCAGTCTCAGAGCCAGATGGGACTAGCACAGGGCCGTGCACTGCCTCCTCCTGCACAGGTCACCAATCCAAGTCCCCTGCCACCCACTCTGTCATTTATGTCCAATATATTGCACCCCTCATGTCTATGAAACATATATTTCAAGAACTGTTTGAACAAATATC
Source organism: Grus americana (assembly GCF_028858705.1). Classification (NCBI taxonomy): domain Eukaryota; kingdom Metazoa; phylum Chordata; class Aves; order Gruiformes; family Gruidae; genus Grus; species Grus americana. The sequence continues at coordinate 104,394,003 of NC_072852.1, forward strand.
CTTTATAAACTCTACTTTCAACACAAATCAATATACATTTATTAAACTCTGCCCTTGTCCCTAGGGCCAGATAACAGCGATTACAATGTACAATGTGTATATATGCTCATTTTGCAGGGGTTAAAATCATCACTGTCTGAACTTTTAGCTATTACAAACTCCACCCCGTGGTCCTGCAGGCCAGATTGGGTATTGTTTCTGACATGATCAGCACATGTTGGCAATTCACTCACCTGACAAACTAACGCAGGTTCTTGTTGCATTGAATGAGCTGCCCAGATGGGCTTACCACATTTCCATCTGTGTTCTTCTATTCTACATCATCCTATCTTTCCCCACACGGTATCATCCACAATTCAGTACTCTTTTGTTTCCAGTTTGCACGGCAGCTGGAGCGCATCCAGCACCATCCCTCTGACTCTGCCATCCCCACCACCACATCAGCCTCATGACTGCTCTTTTTCCCTTGTTCACCATTTGCACACTCTTCTCAGAATATACCCTCCCAGTATGGTTGGGGGGCGGGGGAGAGACAGCTCAGCATGCCTTACCACCCTGTCCCATTCCCTCACCCATGGCCCCTGGGGGGAAACCATCTGCCCTCCTCCTCCTGTTCTTCTTCAGTAACTATGTGGGGGGTCCTCATCCCTGCAGAGGGAACAAGTCCCCACCATCCTGGGAGGAGGAAAATCTGAGGTCTGCAGAGCCTTCATGCCCAGCTGGGAGCAATATTGCTGTTTCCTGGGTTGTACTTCTTTTCCTCCAGTTTACACACTTTTTCCACCGCAAGCCAGAGTGCAAGGCACAACCCCACATTCAGGGCTTCCATGCAGGACCAGGGGGTTCTTCTTTCTCGTAACCTTTATTTCTGTGTCCAAACATTTTGCTAGGTCTTGTCCACACACTCACCATTCAGACTTTGCAGCTCACCCTGGTGTTTGGGCCCACGCGGGCCCTGGCCTCACCAACCGGCTGGGGCTCACCCTGAGAACCACAGAGGCCTGAGGCAATGGCTGTCAAATGTGCACTCCCTGCCACAGCCCCGGACCTGGAGCCTAACACCCAGAGGGCTGGAGGAGGGTCCACTGTTCTCCTCGTCATTGGACCTGAACGCTGCCACTGGATGTCAAAACAAAGGATTCAGTTAGGCCGTAATGCAGGTTTCAGATCAGTGGGGAGGCTTGGCGAGAGCACCCAGGTCGTCGGCCACCCCAGCGCTTCTGTGGTCCTGGCCCAGAATTGCCAGCGTACCCAGCAAGCGCAGGTTGGGGACAATTTCTTTTAACGCCAGCAACCGCGTATCTGCTTCTTTCTTCACGCTCTGTTCATGCTGCCACACGCTGACCCAAAACTGCTCAGTGACGTTCCCCACACTAAACTTCAATCACTTAAAAACCGTTTTCTTTTTAAACTGGATCGTTTAGACAGATCTTGGTTAGTTTCTGGTAATAGCAATGCTTGAAACAGCACAACAGAGAGTATGATAACTCTCAGCAGGGAAAGGAAACTAGCTTTGCTGGCAGAGGAGCCCAACCTTTCCTTTAACCTAATTCTGTTTATCCATCAGGCGATCTAACCGATTTTCTCAGTGAATAGCTGTGGGACAGGAAAGCTAACTTTTCTTCTGTCCTCTTACTGAAACCTATGGAACAGAGCTTTCTTTAAAACCACTTCTTTTCCTCCTTCCTCTGTTGAGTTCATAATTTTTTAGTAACCACTAAAGTACTAAGTATTAGCTCCCAGGATACATAGGAACTAGCCTTGGAACATTTCTAAAGCTATTTTTGTATATTTTCTTTGATAATTGTGACTAAGAGGTCAGGGATAAATGATAATCTTTGGGGGAAACGAAAAAAAGGAAACGAAAAAAAGGAAACCGAAAAAAGGAAACCGAAAAAAGGAAACCGAAAAAAGGAAACCGAAAAAAGGAAACCGAAAAAAGGAAACCGAAAAAAGGAAACCGAAAAAAGGAAACCGAAAAAAGGAAACGAAAAAAAAGGAAAAGAAAAAAAAGGAAAAGAAAAAAAAAAGGAAAAGAAAAAATAAAGGGAAACTTTCCCACTGGTAAATGGTTTCTAGTGTTTGTGATTTTATTCTAGAGGAAAGCTGTTTGTCTTCATCCCCATAACTTAAATAAGGGGTTTATTACACTGGAAGAATTATAGAATATTTTGGCAAGAACACAAACTATTAGATTTTTTAAAAACAACAAAGCATTTAGATTTTAAAATGTCAATGTGTTTTATTTAGAGGTTGCTAAATACTTTGAAGAGGGATGAAAAAGTGCTATAATCTGAAAATATTTCAAGATAAAAAATCTAAATTTTTTTTTTTTCATGTCTGATATAAATTGAGCAAAATGACGACTGTGGAAAATGGTCATTGCTGGAATATACAGATGTAATCTGTCATCATACTTGGCCACCCTGCACTACTACAAACACTTCAAATTGATTTTTGTCAAATGGTCATAATGATCAAGAAGCAAAGGTTTCTTTGTTCTTTCCAAACAAACTTTTGTAAATTTGTAAAAATCTTGCCATCGTAGATATTTTCAAACCGCTTGACACTATTATTGGTTAATCTACAAGATACAAAGAAAATTGCTATTCATATCCTATGCAGTCCCACACCACCATCAAAACCTCCATGGCAATAGCCCTGCCAGTGGCATGTTAACAGTAGGCTAGTGTCTTTCTGAGCCACAGCTGCTCATGCAGGCGAGTCTCTGGGTGCTGCCACCAGAGAGCCCTCCTTACAGGGAACATCAAAGGCAACTTCCATGCTGGACTCCCATCATGGCAAGCAGAGCAGGTTCTGAGAGAGGAAGACTTTGTCACCCAAAAGTCCTGCTATTACAAATGTCATCACAATTCTACACATCTTCCCTATTCAAACAATGGTCATACCATTCGTCTAAGACATAAAAGAGCTCCAGAGAAGTACTCTTTCTGTTGCATACCTTCTACACTTCCTTCTCTACTGTTCCTATCAAACTGCAAAACTAAAAATGTGTTTGTCTTTGGATTTGTGTGTATGATTCTGTTTTTATTAATTACTATCACAACTGCAGCCAGTACTGTCTCTTTCATGTTGCATGAGAGAAATTTTAAAATCGTGCTTGCAAAAGACAAACAGATTCTAAGACTATATTTGGGGATATATTGCTCAGATCTGAAATACCAAAAGATGTGCAGTTTTTAGTAGCTGGGACACATTTTACAGGAAGAAAATAAAAATAAAAATAAAGCATAGGATAGAGTATTATACCCTGTATTTTCAGCTGAGAAACTGAGCAGCAGATGTTGGTGAGCAACAAGCAATTTAAACGTAATAATTAGTAAGGAAAGTGCTTTAGTGTGGGATAGCAAAATGTCACTGACATGCTCTGATTTGACATGGTCAAAGGGAGAAAAGAAAACTAGACCAAGGAAAAATTCTGAGTAATGTAGACTGAAGAAACAGGAAATAACATGAGGAAAGAGCATCACTGCAGATTTCTATAAAGGTTTAAAGTTAATTTTCATATGATTATAAGAGATCAGAGCTTTACAACTGAGATGTAAATTGGAAGTTAAAGGTTTTATGATCTATCATCCAGAAATAAGCTGAGTTCAATAAACATCCAACCAGTTAGCAGTCAACAGCAGTGCTTATGGCATGGCACAGTATAAATTAGTAGTTTTGAACTAAGGGACACATTGTTCTTAAACCCAGTTGGGAGAATCCATTATAAAATACTCCACTGTAACGAAAAAACCATCATTTTTAGTTGTGATCACTACTGATGAGTCAAAATACTGTAACTCACAAGCTACTCTAAATTACCTTCCCTTCAGAAAGATGCCTTATTTAAGATCTTAAACCCAGTGATTTTATATATTGAATCTTAGCAACTTCCTGTTTTAATTTCTTCCTATACATTAATCCTTTGAGCTCAAATCCAGAAGACAAAAAATAAATATTTACATCTTCACTACAGTTGTGCAGACTGCACAGATATCAGACTTGCTCATAGTTCTCAGGCTAATCAGGCTTCCTTGTATCATATGAATCCTCCTTGAGCTCGACTTTGGGTTGACTTTAAAGTTTATGAGCTGAAAAGCAGCTAAATTAAGCAGAACAAAACAAGCAAATGACAGCTAAAGAAGCATTAGACCCAAGTCTATCCATTCAATTAATTTGCAGTTTTACCCACTCTTCTGTTTAACTGCTTTGTCAAAATTTCGACAGAAGTACCATATGACTGAATCTATGCTATGCACAACAAAACCTAAATACCTTAAATAAAGACAAAATAGATAATTCTGCATAAGACACAGTAAAAAATAAAACCGCATTCAAACTCTTACAATTTTGGTTTACTTTTCAATGGATGCATTTGTCTATTATAATATTTGATATAATTCACCAACCCAAATAATATGTGAACAAAATTAAGATATGAAATCAGTTCCAAACAGGATAAAGTGTTGTTTCAGCCAGGTCCAGCACCTTTGTTCTCAATTCCTCAATAACTTCAAACAAACCCTACCTGCCTTCTCAACTTTTCCATTCACTTTTCCACTTCAAACATTGTTTGAGATGTACATTGATCAAATAAGAACACCAATCAAAAATGGGTATAAAGATTACAAAACTCTTTCATTTTCAGACAGATTTTTAAAATTATTATGCATATGTAAGTTATCAGTAGAGATGATACCTAATGTAACTGTGCATTTCTAACAGAAAAATATAAGAACCCTCTTCTCGCTTCACGAAGCTAGCTCTAGTAAGAGCAAAAGCAGTAAGATGAAATGTGCTGGGTAAGTTTAAAGAAAATCATCAATAAGCCTTTAGAAGTATGTTTATATAGAAGAGTGCAAATCAGTCTTGAGTCCCGTAAAGACAAATATACTTTGTTGGGTTTTTTTCCAGAAAGATAAAGCACAATGTCTATATAGGGTGCATTGAAAATTTACATAGGGAAGGAGGAACATACAGCTCTACTTCTGTAGCTATATTACTACTGGCAGGGTGAATCTACCCCATGTATCTGGCTTGCATCTATCCCCCTATGGCGAAGACAAAAAATGAACAAAAAAAGTGGTTTGCATCTCCTTTGTGCATCTGATTTAGCAAACACATTCTATGTATGTCCCCACAGAGATCCTTATTGTTGTGGAGAGATTCTTCCAGTAATCAAGGTAATTTAGTAAAAAATATAGCTTATAACTTTGTAAAAAAATATAGGTGAAGTATGCTACCTGTGTTGCTGCCTCTAGCACAATTTAGCAGGCTTTGGTGCCTGCTAAGTTGATGTGACTATGCACACTGCTCTTTGAACACAAGAGCTAAAGAGCTTGAGCTAAAGAACTTCCAATGAAACCATCAGGTGCTAATTTTTTCAGAGGCATTATGCTTGCACCAGGTCTGGACAGATACTCATGGAGACAATAAAATATGTCTTCTGACCCAAATACAGTCCCTTCTCTGAACCATAGAAACACTAGAACAATTCAAAGAAAACAATGAGAAAAATGTGTTATATCGGCAATGTTACTCCCAAAATAGCTGCCTACACATTCAGTTAACTGTATTTATTTTAATGTGATCAAGGTGATTAAAGTATGCTGAGCACTTCATGAACATAATATTAAAAAGCACATGCAATAACAAAATCTTATTTTCCATAATTTACATTTAAGCACTGACAGAAGTAATTCTTCTTTAGAAAATGATTTTCTGACAAGTTTTGAAAGCTCAGATGCAGATGTACTTATCTGTCCTCTAAAGCCAAGATTAACAACAGCACAAGCTTTTTTGCATGCGTGGTTGATTTTCAAATCATGCCTTGAAACAAACTAATAATTATATAAAACCAGAAACATAGAAAAATGTCCCTAATTCACACTACTGACTGGAAAAACATTGCCAATGACTAAATCAGAAGAATAGTAAAAATACATTAAAAGAAACCCCAAACAGATTTGATATATGAATCACAAAAAAATGGTTTGTACCTACAGTTTGACTTCAGCTTAATTTCCATTACTTAGGGCAATACATCATTAGTGTACTAATCAACTTACTATGCCACGATCTTGTAAGATGTGTTAGTAGAAATCAGAACCGTATATATTTCGTTTAAGGACTAAACAAAAAAAAAATAGTTGAGGGCATTTTAAAAACATAGGTCAAGTTTAAAAAAAATGCTGGCTCAAAATAAAACATCTACTTTGTCCAAGACCATTGAGATTTTTCTCCATCTGAATTTCACTCCTGTTCCGTTACACAGATTTTGTGTTCTGACAGACAGGCATGTAGCCTTTTCTCTCAAAGCCAGAAGGGTCAGACGCAGACTCTCAATTGCAATTTGGGGTAAAACCCTAGTTTACGTATTTACAGATGTCAGCAATCAAAAGCGTATTTGTTAACTCTAAATTCTGGAGTGGGATTTCCATTCATGCTTAAATTGTAAGGTGGGCAGATCAGAGTTACAGGTTAGGATAGCTCTGATACACTGGCTAATCAGATATTAATTCCTATGCCATGAGTTTCTTTTGAAATAATGTAGAAATTAAAATAACAATAATTATTGCACCTCACCTAGTATTTTACAAAACTGAAACAAGTTACTTTGATAAATGGTAGCTAAAAAGTCTGAATATCATTCTACATTACACACTATATCTTAAGTTTATTGTAATTGCAAACACTTGGAAAAAAAAAAAAAGAGGAAATACATGTGTACTCAATATAGGCCTGGACTGAGATGCTATATCAAGACAAAAACCACATAGAGGAGCTGTAGTGGGTTGACCTTAGCTGGCTGCCAGACACCCACCCAGCTGCTCTCACTCCCCTTCCTCAACAGGACAGGTGGGAAAAAATATGAGAATGCTCATTTGTTGTTGCCAGGGGCAAAAAAGGCTTGACTTGGGCAAAATTAATTTAATTTATTGCCAGTCAAAATAGAGTTGGATGGTGAGAAATAAAGACAAAAACTGAAACACATTCACTTCGCTCCCAACTCCTTTGCCTCCCCCTGTACCTCAGCAGTGCAGCAAGGGTGGGGATGGGGGCTGTGGTCAGTCCATAACAGCTCCTCTCTGCCCGTCCTTCCTCCTCACACTTTTTCCCCACTCCAGCGTCAGTCCTCCATGAGTGCAGTGTGGATACCTGTTCCACCATGGTCCTCTCCAGGGGCTGCAGGGGAACCCCTGCTCAGGTGCCTGGAGCACCTCCTCCCGCTCTCACCTCAGGGCTCGCAGGGCTGTTTCTCACACTTTTTCCCTTCATTCCTCTCTCTGACTGTCCAGCACTTTGCCCTTTCTTACCCAGGCTTTCCCCGAGGCGCCGCCATGGTGGCTGCAGGGCCCAGCCGTGCCCTGCGGTGGGTGGGTTGGAGCCGGCTGGAACCGGCTGTGCCCAGCACTGGGCAGCCCAGGCCCCTCCTCACAGAGGCCCCTGCAGCCCCTGACGGACCCTGGGCACCCGCAGCCCGCACACAGCCACAAACTGGCCTCATAACCAGGACCGTCAAGGCTGTAAAATTCACCTGGAAAGCTGGGCAACAGTCAGCTGTAATTTGTCAATGGGCAGATGCGGCCCATCTCAATTTCTGTCAGTCTCTGTGCTCAAGGTAGGTACCCTATGTTAGTGCTGTGACTAGTCCTGCAGTATGGAAGAAGACTAAATCTTGCTATTTATAAAGTGTTTTGCTTTAAGCAGACCTCTTCATTTTAACTGAATCGTAAAAGTATGTGTATGTGAAATTTCTATCAATAATATTAAACAGATAAAGGAAGAACTCATACTACAGGAGATATGAGAAGTATTTTATTATTGACATACACAATAATTGATTAGGTTTCTCAGTTTCTGTTGCTAGAAATTCTAATGTATTCCACTTAGGATTACTAGTTAGCTTTCATTTCCTTTTAACTTTCGCCTCTGGATAAGCTCAACTATTCCCAAGAAGAAACACTGATCAAGTACATTTGTCATGCGAACAACTATAATAAGGTAATTCATCATAGTCTGTCAGAGTCTTATTCCAGGAAGACTGCTGCATTTTTATCCTTACTTAAAAATCTGCTGTCATTCCTGCTGAAAATTTTGGTAGACACTTTGGACATGTTTAAAAGCCCTTCCAAACTGATAGTGGCAGATAATTAAGTTATCAGCTATCAAAGTCTTTTTTCACTCTCTACAATGTTTATGACACTATGAAACTTTTTGGCTGGTTTAATCTGACCTGTTCAGGGTGTGTGATCCCTTGTTCCTTCCCTTCTCCTTTCTTAATGGTGGCCAGTGACTAATGTAACTCAGTACGACAAATGAAGCTCTTCTGGAGAGTCTAACTGAGCAATTTTGTTTTCTTTTCAGGGTCTGAACTCAACCACATCCTGCAATCCATTCTTCAGCACCACAGTGGCAGAGTTACCTGAAGGTAAGGCAAGCTAGATTTTAGGTTTCCAAACAGAGGAAGAAACCAACACTGGCTCAGAGTTGTGCGTGGGTGAAGGTGGGAGTTGTTATTCAGGCTGTCAGTAATGCTTAACTTTATTGTATATTCTCCAGTCAAACTTGAACAATATTTTGTGCAAGCTTGGCTCTTCACCAGCATGTTGGGTGCAAAGTTTCATGTATTCTTCCTATATTTTCTCTTACATTACTCTGGATATAAATATTCTCTTTCAAAAAAAAAAAATAGGGCATGCAGTTTTAGCACCGGTGAACAATCTCACAAATGGAAATGCACTGAAGGAAAAAAATACTGGGAAAGAAGCAGGTTCTATTTTCATCTTCCAGAACAGCATTAACAATAGGAAGGAGAAAATGAACTCAATCTTGCAGATGTATAGCCTCACATACAAACACAAACGGGGCATAGTTTTAATCCTTGCACCTCGTCCATCAGCACCTTTTATCTGTGGCTTTTCAATATAGCAATGCAAGCCTAATGACAAAGTGATCTTAAAAAGCTAGAATCAATTTCCACTTCAGCCACAGCTGTCAAAAAGGCAGGAAGAGAAGTTAGATCTGATAAGCAAAATTAAAAGTAACATCAGTTAAACCTACCAGTAGATACATGTGGTAGATTGCTAGCAATGCCATGCAGTCTGTGTATAATTGGTTTATTAACAGCACTTCCATAAATGAAAGACAGAGCAGAATGTCACAAGATTTATCCTGAAGCAAGGCTTCATCAAGTGTGAAAGATGGGGACTCAGCATCAGAAGATAAATGAGCACTATTCCTAATACTGTGGAAAAGGGAAGGGGCCCTGATAGCTCTAGATGAAGGAAGGACCATTCTTAATGCTTACTTGACTTCTATTAATAGGTCTTTTGTAGGTCTTAGATGAAAATGACATACATTACAGCTAAGAAGTCTAGGTATGCAAGAAGCAAAGTCAGTAATATTTCAGTCTGCGAAACACCCCACCTTCCAAGTATTGTTTGTATTTGTCTCATACAGAAGAGATAAAAAGAATTAAAAAAAGACAGAAAATAACTCATACACTCAAAGATTCTCATGTGTTTGGAATTAAGAACATTTGTAACCATTTCACTTGGATTTAGAGTTTCTAAAGTTTAGTCACTGAGATTTGAGGAAAGGGAGATTCAGGAATTAAAGTAAGCATTATTTTCAAAACCAATATTTAAATAGTATCATGCTTAGTCCTTGTCCTAGGCTTTTTACATAAATCACACAGAGGGTCACTTCTCATTGCGGCTAAAAAGTTACAGGTACAAGATTTCTAGTGAAGATCCTAAAGCAATTACACACTGAAGACTGCAGCTCATATTCCTAAACTTAATTGCAAATCAATATAAAATATAACTACATCATCCAGCACTTACAGTTTGAGGTGCAAACTTTTTATCTCAGAGTATCAGCAGAACTTGGTATTTTTGGCCATATATTTTGCCTTGTTTAGTTTCCTTTCCCTGAAGCAGTGCTAAAAGGTGAAAAGAACTAACAGGCCTCTTGGTTAGAATTTATCTGGTTGAGGAGAACACAGCTGAGACAGATCTCCACCATCAGCCAGTGTGATTAGGCATTCTCCACAATTAACTACACCATCCCTCTCCCTTGCCCACATAGCCAAGTGTGAAGAAGAGAGCTGCTTATGACTGATGCATACTTGTTGTATACCTAAGAACAGTATCCAACTCTCATGCTAAGTTTTCCCCCTCCGGTGCCCATATTCTCCCACCACAAGTTCCACAGCTGGATCACTGCTTGCCCACTCTTTGGTTCCAGGCTTGAAGCAAACAGTCTGCTAGACAAGTAGATGTTCTGAAAACCTTGGCTGTAAATCGCAGACTCTCTGGTTTCCGCTCTTCCTCATCCCATGACCAAACACACTGGCATACTCCCCTCCCCCAGGACACTCACCAGGTGAGGAAAAAGTTCAGAGGTGCAAATAAAGGCAGCCCCTGGCTAAGTGTAAATGGCCTTAGCCCAACATATCCATCTAAAAATGTCAGAGCCTCTCATTTTCAATTCAGATGATTTTGTTTGGTTGGTTTTTAATAATCTAGTTGTCCTCACCAGTCACAACTAGCCTGAGCTACAGGCAGTGCTAAGAAACAGAATCAGTAATTTTGGGGAAAGATTTCAAAAGGCCCAAAGAAAAGCTGAGTGTTCATATTCCACTTGAAGACAATATTTTATTCTAATTTATTCATATTCTGAATAGAAAATCTACGTCTACTATGTTGTAACTATTTAGCATTAGGAAAAACCTTATTACTCATATGGCTGTTATGAAAATTTGCCAAGACACTAATGAAGGCAAAACTGCTGGAGTACATACAATGAGTCAGAATTGTGAAGAATTTATGTTTTCAAATAACATTAATTTTTGGTGTAAAAGCCATATCAACGTTACAGCAGAGCCAAGCATAGTTCTTATTGCTAAAGGGACCTGGGGACCATGACAACAAATTTCAGGACGCTGGATTTTAAACTGGAGGCACTCGTATCACAAAACGATCATTCTATCCAGGGAGTTATAAAGACAGCCTAAACAATGTGAGGCCATAAAATGTTTGACCTCCTTCCCACAAACCGATAAATCAGGGTGCCAAAGCAGCACAACACTATCAAACTGACACAACTATGAGGCTGATGAGAAAGACTCCGAATACGACTAGGAAGCATTTAATTTCAGATTTCCAGGGGGAAATCTCGATACCAGATAGACTGAATTCCTACTCAACAGTTCTCTGTGTGTGGCCATCATTAGTTTTAATTATTTCTGACATTTTGTCTATCATACTCGATCCTTGGAGAAAAGTAATGAGTATCCTCATGTGAAAGGTGTAAAGAACAAAGATCATATTAAGATGCCAGAAATAATGAAACCACATGATCTTACCAACTATAAACCGCATAAAGGATACCATTAAACCACTTGCAACTACCACTGTGACTACAGAAATCTCCTCATTAGCTACAAAAGCCAACTAGCAGCATCTTAATTCTGGCATTTCAATTTCATTAGTTGATTGTGTATGCTTGTTCCAGATTTAATATCAGCAATTGTCAATTGTCTGATAATAATGAGTATGTCAGTAACAGACAATGAGGGCTACTTACCTGAGGAGCTGAGCCCAGTCATTTCCTAACTGTTTCTTTTCGAGTGGTTGGGAAAGTAGTTTGTTAAAGATATCTTTAACCTTTTCCTGAAGGTCATGTTTGTACTGTAATAAAACTTACTCAGCTTTTTGGAAAGAATATACCAATCAATTCAAATCAAAAGCTTTGGAAAGTACAAATTACATTCTCTCTCTTTCCAGCTTACTGGGAGAAACACTGTGTGATAGTCTCAAGAAAAATTAAGCAAAGAAGTCTAACAGTCTGTATTTTCTTATCTTAATAGAATTTTACAACAGCAATGAATGCTTCAGAAATACTACTAAGGAGAAAAGCTAATTGGCAGAAGATTATAAATTATATTTCCATATTCAGCAAAATAAGTACAAGATAATTTATTATTATATGCAAAACTATAACTCAGCGGGTAGAGGCAGAAGACCGCAAAATAATTTAAAATACTTTCCCTCTGAGAAATATTGTTTTATGAAATATTAACATATCAATACATTTCATAAAAAAACACTGATACATTAAAATAGTCTATTTTCTCCCTATTTCTACACATAATGCATTAACTAAGCAATGTTGTGGATGTATCCACCTGCCTATATATACAAAGTAGTATAAAATAGGCAAATATGTACTCTTTATGTTCTAAATTCTCTACCTTCCATTGGCAATGTTCATACAACACCTCTTTTCTAAGGAATTAGTAAAAGTGCATAAACACACACGTAAATGTAACCCTTTGAGTAGCTCTACTGACTTCAGCAAATCAAGTGTATCAGTCTTAACTGATGAGTTTGATTACTTCAGTCTTGTCCTGACATGATAAAAGATGGACAAGAAATAAAATGTTATATTAAGTATCATCATATTTCTAGACAACAAAAGCCTCAGAACCCAAAGTGCTGAGTTCATTCTCCATACTCTTTTACTATCTTTTACCATTCATAAGTTTCTTAAGTGGTACTCCTGTGGATCATTGTCAGAAGAATATATTAAGCAAATTAAATTGTTATATTTCTCCTGGGGCCACCAGTTATGCCATATACTATAAAGGGGTGATTATGTTGCCAGTTCGGTATTGCCAGACTTTGTATTAAGTATTATTTGACATATGCTTTCATAAGTGTTTGTTAAAATGAATTAAAATAACAGACACTAAAATACAGGCAGTAGCGCAGTGGTGACTTCAAGTGCTAATTGTGTCTGCAGTTCTCTTATTGGTACCTAGCACTATAGTATATACATTTCTGAGATAAATTTTACTTCAACTGTCAGACGTCAAAACTTGTGATCAAATTTGGATGACCAATTAATGTGATACAGACAAACATGAAACAGAACTCCAAGATAGTTTATATCTTCCTGTTTCTCTTACTCACCGAGGTTGTCAGCAGACCCTTGACCTAAATGCTAGAAGTAGCATAATCACTTAGACAATACTGGAAGCAGCTTATAGAAATCTATAGAATCCATAACTATGGAAATAAAAATAAATACAAAAAACAAAAAAAAATTCAGATTAATTATTTTGCAAATTCTCAGGTTGAGGGCCAGCCTCAACCTGCAGAGTAACTTTACTATCAAACTAGAAATGCACAAAAGGCTCAGTTCCATATAAATATTTCTGACCATGAAAATACCTCCACCATATATTTTTGTCAGCTAACTTCAGCAGAAGGGTCAAACTCAGTAATAAAGCGTGGGCACATAAGCACAAAAATCTGAAGTTTATACTAAAATGCATCTGTTTCCTTCCAATAGTCTTGAGAAACCGTTAAAAAGCCACATAGATAAAAATAAAATATCTGCAAACAGGAAGGAAACAAGCCATTGAAAATATCTTGGATTTTAATATCATGTCTCTAATTGCTACAGTGCTCATCAGATACTGTTACAGTAGTCAGAATTGGTAGTCATAAGCCCTGGTTTTGCAAAATTTCCCTTTCAAGAAATTTACTAAAACTAAAGAAAAAAATCGTACTTACTTCACACTGACATGAACCCCTCTTCTGGTTTAGCAAGCACAGCTCCTTGTTGCACAAACCTCACATTTACACAGCTCTTAAATCTCACTTTGAAGGAAGAAGGAGCAGCTATTGCAAGACTAACAAGTATTGCTGATGTTGAATAAGCTGTTGGTGTCATGGTATATTTATTTCAATTTCTCTCATCACATATATGTGTACAAAAAAATTAGTATTTTCATCATCTGAAGTTATTGAACTTAACATTAACCATCATAGAAGATAACACAACTTTAAACGCTTCCTTAAGAAAAAGCCCTTCTCAAGTTTCAGACACTTGAGAACTCGATTTTACTTATCAAGTTGTCCTTGGTGTGACTTCTAAAACATATAATCTGAAAAAAATAAATTAAATAGACATCTTATACTTCCATATATCAGCATATATGCATGAAGGCAAGAAGAGCATTAGGTCTTTCCATCTTTGACAGTTACTATTAAGAAATGCAATCTTCAAAAGAAAGCAAAGAAGAAGAGCATGCCCTAATTACTACAAAGTATATTGCTTTAAGATGTGTAATGTTAGTCAACAAGAATAGAAAGAAAACCTGCAACATAGTTTATTTAGCATGAATGAACATGCTGAGTGGTTCAATGAGAAAAAAAGATCAAGTATCTCCATTCTCTAGACTTTCTTCTTGTAGAACAGACTTCCAGAAGCAGTATTCTTACAGAACTATATTTCAAGATCAGAAGGATCTTTATTCTCCTAATTGCAATTTGAGATAGAGAAATGACCCACTTTGCCAGAAATTACCCAGTCAGCTGTAAAGGTACTGTACTCCAGAAGTCATTTTATCCAATGGTAAACAATTATTTTACGATCTGTGCTCCCAACATAGAAAATGGAGGAATAATGAATGAAAGAGTAATAGTGGTTCTCAGAAACAAATATTCTCATTAAAGACTTAATTTTACTGAGAATGGATTAGTGCTCAGTGGGAAAGGTGTGGCATCACTGACTCTTTCTTTGTATCGACTGTCAAGATGTAATTCATTTTGTAGAAATAATGTATAGTTGCTGCTGTAGTGATTAATGGAAGGGAGACTGTCTCTGTGTTCTGATGCTTGATTTATCCTTCTAAATGCACTGAATACCACAAGGGTCTCACTTTGCTTACTAAACCGAGAACTGCTGTCCTTTCACAGCACAGAAAATAAGATCACCATCTGTTTCTTTGAAAATACTTTTATCTGAAGAGATTTGTAAAAGCAAAATAAGTTCTGAGAATAAAATAGGAAAAATGTAATTTGATGTTGTCACAATAAAAATAAATAGAAGATGAAGATGGATGATGGTGGGTGGTCTGGCAGCCTGTCTGAAAACATATGGCTTGATCTAAGAACCACTGAAGTTAGGAGAGGTTTCTGGTTTCCTAAAGAGGCTTCAGTTACAGACAAGGACCTATATAAGTCATTAAGACTGCAGAAACAGAGTCATCTTTTTACCACTGCTTATGGGCTTTTTTGTTATTTATGGGTATGGAAGTTTGTTATTTAAATATTGTGACATTTCCAAATACATTGTATGTTACCATAAACTCCAATTTATAGCAAAACAAACTGCTTCAAGCTGTGCTGGATGTGGCAAATGGAAGCTGAAGGTGTCTAAGGAGTAAACGGATGCCAGCTTGTTAGCTGAGGAAAGAGGCTGAGGCAATGAACACTGTGAACTTGCATAATGAGGAGCTGTGTTTCAGGGAAGGCTGAGAGATTCAGGAGGCAGATGAGAAAAAAAGAGCAGAAGCAGAGGTAATTTGTGTTTTTGAGAGGGTCTGTAAATATTAAGGTAAAACAGGATCTTATGGTAAGAAGCTGCGTTTATGGAGGCACTGAAGGAGGATAACTAGAGCTGTTGAGTAATTAGACAGTAGCCAGACACCTTAGAAAAATGTGGAGGTGGTTTGGACAGCAGACAATAAGGACTCATGGATAACTACCAGTACCAGATTGCCAGACCGCAGGATGAGAGCATTTTCAGAGCCCTTTTAAGAGGAGAGAAAAAAGAGAATGCTAAGGATAGACTAATTACTAACAACTATTTTTAGCGTGATTGCTGAAACGCTGGAGTAATGTTTCCCCAATTAACTTCAAAAGGAGTTCCTGCTTCTGTTTCTTCTTGCCCCCATAACACCGCTTACTCTGTATCAGTATGAGCACTCGCGTGGCTGCACACTGAATAGCAGGGAACTAATTCAGCTGAAAAACAGCATTTGCATTCAGTTCACAATCTTGCCATGTAAATACTCATTCTAACTCAAGGCAAGTCGTTATGCAGGGGTATAGGTGCCTGAGGCAGCAACCACTTTGCATGGGGCATGCATATAGTGAACAAGTGGGTGTGCAATGACTTGAAGAAGAGCCAAAAAAATCTGAAGGAGTCAAGCCTCCTCTGCTATCCAACAAAGCTAGCACAGACTGTATCTTCTTCAGGACTGAAACATAAGTGACCACAGAGATTCAGTGATTGCCATTTCTACTCAATATTATTTGCAACATAGGCTTGCTGCAAATTGTCTATTAACTAGAAAATTACCATCATGAAGTTCCCTCTCCTGGTTTTGGTTTAAGGACCTATCTACAATCACCTCTAGAGGAAGCTCTCCTATTGTTTGTTCTATACCTGTCTGTGTGTAATTCATGGACAAAAAGTAAATGAGAACTTCCACGCAGCAAGAGGTACCAAGTTGAGTAGGGAAAATTACATTTCCCCCTTACTTTTAAAACCACAGCAGTCATAAACCTTTGGTTCAAACTTGTTTGATCTTATATTTCAGGCAATCTCCACTATAAATAATAAGACCAGTTGTTCTCCGAATTCCCAGCCCCCCTGACCTGGAAGACAGGGATGGGGAGCAGAACGAAGCCCCCATACTCCAAGGGGAAATGGTTAGCGACCTCCTACACCACTTAGACACAAGTCTATGGGGCTGGATGGGATCCACCCAAGGATACTGAAGGAGCTGGTGGAAAGTGCTCACCAAGCCACTTTCCATCATTTATCAGCAGTCTTGGATAACCAGGGAGGTCCCAGTTGACTGAAGATTAACCAGCGTGATGCCCATCTACAAGAAGGGCTGGAAGGAGGATCCAGGGAACTACAGGCAGGGGAACATTATGGCGCAGATCGTCTTGAGTGCCATCATGCGGCACACACAGGACAACCAGGCAATCAGGCCCAGTCCTTGTGGGTTTATGAAAGGCAGGTCCTGCTGGACTAGCCTGATCTCCATCTACGACAAGGTGACCCACTTAGTGGATGAGAGAAAGGCTGTGGATGTTGTCTACCCAGACTTTAGTAAAGCCTTTGACACCATTTCCCACAGTATTCTCCTGGAGGTACTGGCAGCTCACAGCTTGGAGTACTCTTTGCTGGGTAAAAAATGGGCTGGATGGCCAGGCCCAAAGCGTAGTGGTGAATGGAGTTAAATCCAGTTTGTGGCCGGTCACAAGTCGTGTTCCCCAGGGCTCAGTACTGGTGCCAGTTCTCTTTAATATCCTTATCAATGATCTGGAAGAGTAGATCAAGTGCACCCTCAGTCAGTTTGCAGACAACACCAAGTTGTGCAGAAGTGTTGATTTGCTTGAGGGTAGGAAGGCTCTACAGAGGAATCTGGACATGCTGGATCATTGGGCCGATGCCAACTGTGTGAGCTTCATCAAGGCTCAGTGCCAGGTCCTGCACTTGGGTCACAAAAACCCTATGCAGCATTACAGGCTTGGGGAAGAGTGGCTGGAAAGCTGCCTAATGAAAAAGGACCTGGGGTATTGGACCAGTTGAATATGAGCCAGCAATGTGCTCAGGTGGCCAAGAAGGCCAACAGCATCCTGGCTTGTATCAGAAATAGCGTGGCCAGCAGGACTAGGTAAGTGATTGTCCCCCTGTACTCCCCCTGAGGCTGCACGTCAAGTACTGTGTTCAGTTTTGGGCCCCTCACTACAACAAAAACATTGAGGTGCTGGAGCATGACCAAAGAAGGGCAATAAAGCTGGTGAAGGGTCTACAGAACAGGTCTTGTGAGGAGCAACTGAGCAAAATGTGGTTGTTTAGTCTGGAGAAAAGGGGGCTGAGGGGAGACCTTATTGCTCTCTACAACTACCTGAAAGGAGGTTGTAGCAAGGTGGGTGTCAGTCTCTTCTCCCAAGTAACAAGTGATAGGACAAGAGGAAGTGGCCTCAAGTTGTGCCAGGGGAGGTTTAGATTGGATATTAAGAAAAATTTCTTCACTGAAAGGGTTGTCAAGCACTGGGAAGTGGTGGACTCACCATCCCTGGAGGTATTTAAGACGTGTAGATGCGGCACTTAGGGACATGGTTTAGTGGTTGGACTTGGAGTACTAGGTTAATGGTTGGACTCGATGATCTTAAAGGTCCTTTCCAACCTAAATGATTCCATAAATCTACAATTCTATAAAATGCGTGAGCAATTTTCAGATACACAAGCCTGTTCTAACACCCTGCCATTAACATTTTACTGTTTACAGAGTTCTACTCCTAAGACCTTTAAATAGAAGGAAAAATAAATGCAAAACAAGCTCTTTATTTGGCTCTTGCCCAGCTAAGCCACAGAAACCCAGAACCTTACAGTCCAAGCTTATCAGATTTTCACCACAGGTGAAATATGTTCTTTCCTCGTGTCACTTCAGCTGTGAACACTATCATATATGCAGTGCACACACTGTATCAATAATAGGAGACAAAATAACATAACATTGTCACGATCATTTAGAATTCCACTCTTTCATTTATATGTCTTTTCAATGAAAGTTTTCATTGGTGGTAACATATTACAGGTACTCTAAAGCAGTCTTAAGAAAAAGGGAGAAAATCTCAGTTTGCTTACAAAATATATTAGGCCTTAGTTCATACATATGTAGTCTCCCCCCACTTGAACTAAAAATATACTCAAGGTCTAAGCTGATGATTTGTTTAAGAGAAATTCATGTTATCTTTACCATGCGGTCATTAACCACTCAGTCAACGGTGACCAGAATCCTCTTGAACTTTAGCTGTACGGAACGTCAACTATAACACAAGTTCACATAATGAAAGCGCCCTCTTGTTCTACAAGAGCAGATATTGCTCAAAAGTTTATATGTATACTTAGACACTTCACTGTCCTTGCCACTTGTCACTGTCACTGAAAAGCATCACTGCATTTGGCACCAATACTCCAGTGAATTACATCATCATGTTCACATTTATAATTGACAAAAAAATGAGGTGAGAAATACAAAATACAGGGCTTAAAGCTAAAATCCTAAGTACCCTTATGTTGTCAACTGCCTATCAAGAGACTGACTACCTGCAGTTCTAGTTTGTTAAAATGCAACCTGGTTGGCACCTCATACTCTCCTCCTCAGCCCCAACCTGAACAAACCCCAAACCATTTAAAATTACCAGGTCTCTAGTTACAGTGACTAATTTCAGCTACTTAAATTTTCAAGTGCCGACCAAAGCACTTTTAACATTATAAAGAGGCAGTATGCATTACTAAATTAGTAGCATGACACAGTCCTCCTCACGATGAAGGATGTAGAAGAATTAGTGGCTACGTAATTAGAGCACGGAAGGAAGATCAAGAGAGAGGTCCCAGAATAGCAAGTCTATACAGTGCTGCGGGAAATTATTCGTTCTGTTCTGGAAGCAGTCTAGCTGCATTAACATGCTGCTGTGCTATGCCAATAAACCTTTTGAGGCTAGGACTGCCCTGAGTGTAACTGGATAATAAGTGACTCAGCTCGGGTCGGTAATCGACAAGCCTTAAATCTTGCATTTCTGAACACTCTGTTCCCGAGCTGAAACAAGCAGCTTAATTCTGCTTCTGCCTGACATTAGTTCTGGTAAAGCTCTTCTGTGATCAAATCTGGTTGCGCTGCTATGCCTGTATCCCAGACAGGACGCGTTTATTGCTAAGCTTCCTCAGTGTGAACAGCGATCAGATGCAGTCTCTGGCTTTAGGTTTTCTAGAAAAGCTTTCAGGAAGAAATTCTCTTGGGAAAAGATTCCACAAAGATTTGAGTTTTTACTTTCTCAGTGCATCAGAGGGGAAAAAAAAGGCAACAGGTTTTCTGGACCCTGCGTATTTACTTAAAACCCCAGCTACTGGAGCACCATAAATCAGAGCTCCAGGTTTATAGTTTACCTTTTCTAAGCCTCAGCTGAAGCAAGAGAGTAATTTCCAGAATTTCTTATCTCAATTGTACTTAATGTAGCCCTAATATGCAGATGTGGTCAAATCATATCACATCTCTAAGTGCTTCCTCGGTGTCACTCATTACTCTTGATTGCACTGCAATATGTGGTGAAAATCGCTAAGCATGTTCACTTTCCTCCTCTTAGATCCTGGCTTCTCTTCTAAAGCAGGAGGCTCTCTTTTCACTTGTACCTGTGTCCAGCATTCTGCCCTCTTCAAATTGTCAGTGTCCGGCCATGGTCAAATAACCTGGCAATCAGTTTTGTCAAAATGCCTTTTGTCAAAACGCTAGATGATCCTTCTGCTGGTCAGCAGCCCATTTGGCAAAGCTGTTGTCTTGCTTGGCCAGCTTCTTTAGTATACCCACTATACTGCCCAAGTGGACCTATTCAAATGCCAATGAGCTTTTTTAATCTTTTCACTGGCCCTAACTGGTTATTGCCTGTCATAAACAATGCCCATGGAAATGGAGAATACTACTGGTGAAAGGTTAACCCTTAGAGATGAGGTAAGAAGCAACACACACATGCATGCATGCACAAAGTAACTAGGTAAACCAAGCCATGGTATTTCATAAAACTAATGCAAAAAATCTCCTTTGGTTTTGAGGCTTTGGTTATACATAAGGATAAAAATGACAAAAAAATCTGGTACTGTTATTCTGTTAAAAGAAACCCAGAAGGCTTTGTGTGCCCTGGAATAAAGGAAGACATAAAACTCTACATAAACTCTTGGGATACTATAAAAAAGCAAGTTTTCAATTTCTGACCCTGAACTCTCTCAGTAAGTATGCCCCACTTGTTCAGCCTATAAATTTTCAAGGTTATTTGGAAAGTGAAGAACAAAAGAAGTGCTTCTCATGAGAAAAAATTCCTTTGTAACAACAAGGAAGGAATTCTTTCTTTTGGAACTCCTCGAGACATTATTACTCATACAGCTTAAAAAGTTAAATAGACTAAGGCATTATACAGATCATATTTTTAAAATACATTTAAAATTCAGTTTGATTAAAGTCCAGCATGCAATATTTGGGGATAAAGCTATAAATTCTCTCGCAGTTTTGAAAGATGTTGCTAGATGTGAGCTATGGAACCAATTAGAGCACCAGTTCAGTCTGAGGAAAAATGAGCCTCCATAAATAGAGTACTTGTATCACATAAAAGAAAAAGCAGGCATACACATAAACCCAAACTAGAACATCAACACAAAAATGAAACTGGGTTTTCAAGGAAATATGACATAGCCAAATGAAATACCTGCAAACATATTGTGCAGAGAATTTTACACTGAGCATTTCAATTATCCAACATAGGCATGCCAGTAACTGGTTTACAGATGATACACTGCACAAAATACAACTGAACTAGCTAGTACCAGTATAAAAATGAAATTAAATATCTCAATTCCTTTCCGCCCCTTTAGGGACTCAAACCATTCAAATAATTTACCTATACAGACTCTCTGCTTATATGCAACCCCTATGAATGAAAAAGGGACGGTAGAAAAGAGGGGCAACAAGACTGAGTCAAAATATGGTTGTGTTGTTTCTGGAAATACAACAATGTGATGGTACTACAGTGAGCACAAGAAACAAAAATAAAAATGGTGATCCAAGACTCTTCAGACTGATTTTTGTCTGAATATCTGTTCTTAGTTCAGTTACCAGTTAGATCACTTCCCTCAGAGTTATGAAACGTTATGCTGCACCTTTTACTTTCATCAGTGGTAGCACTCCAGCATGCTACAAAGACAGAAGAAGCACTGATGTTCTAATCTCTACTTTTCTTTCTTTCTTTTTTTTTTTTTTTGGCATTTTTAATCCTTTCCAGCTTCTTTTGAGGTACAACTTCCAGCTCACAAAGGTGGCTAATAACATCAATAGATTGCTCATGAGGGCACTTGTAATGAAATCTTTGCACATGAATTCCAGTGTTTTTGAAATAATTCAGTATTTTTCAAGAGACAAAACCAAACTAGTTTCATCCCTCCCCCTGCAATACAATTGAAAAAACACACACACAGACACACGGACCCCCTTTTTGTTGTGGCTTTCTGAAACATTATAAAGCAAAATCTCTTGCTTGTCTTTGTGTTGATCAGTGAGAATGAAAAAGGCTTGTACCAAGTTGGAAACAAGTCAAAATGCCCTTTTCTGACTTGTTAATGAAATCCTTCTGATGTACAAAAGGCATTTATTCACCACCTTAATAGTCACACTGCAAGTAGATTTTATCTGGCTAGAGACTCATTTATTTGAATGAGAAACTAATCTCTTTTGTGGGACTCACATAAAGGATTTGAATTTAAAAATAAATAAAAGGAATTGTTTACCTGCACATAGCTAATAATACCTTTGGAAATGCCATCTATGGATATTGACTATTGAATCATGAAGCATTAGTCTGGCACATTTAAAAGAGTTCATGCTATAAAAATATAATGAGTCTATGCTCTAGACCAGCACATAACAAAATGAAGACAAAGTTAAAATTAGATTCCACCTGCACTCAGAAAAATTAAGAGAAAATTGTAGAAAATATTTTTAGAGAATGGGTTTGAAAATGTACGGGAAAAGCTCCTGCTTGAAGCTTTGCAAATTGCATTTGAAGGGACTGACCTGACATAAGGTTGGCAATGGATGCAACTGGAGCTTTAATTGAATAAGCTCGGACATCTGTCTCAACTGTCAATCCTCCTAACAATAAGATTGATAGATGCAAGCTAATCGCCAATTAGAGGGAGTTCTTTCAGATACAGGCTGTGAGTAGAGAAGCTGGATGAACTCGCACAGAGGCGGATGAAGCAAATGTGCAGAAGAGAGAGCAAGATTTCTGTCTGTTTGTTTCCAGACAGAGACCACAAGATGTTCTTACACTGAATTCATAGAGCAAAGCGTCACCAGCACAATAACGAAGATGAGAGAGAAACACTGGCTCCACAATTGCATGACCAACCTCTATCTCATCTTAAGACAGTTTTAAGCAAATACCGAGAATGGTTTTACTTACACAGTGATTAGCATCCCTTTCTTTTTGGAATACAAAATATTTCAGCATTACATAATGTGACTGCATTAGCTGTCTGCCTTTCTTCCTCCCCCAAATACAGATACATTGTCTAGTCCTTGTTTCTTTTCCACACCTTTTTTAACAGACTACACTTCATAATAAAAAGCATTAGGATTCCATTTTGTTCCTAATATGTTTAAACTCTTTCTGGACTGTCCTAGCTGGCTGCTGGTTAAAGATTATGTTCTCACTTCCTCTATCAATTTTCTACCATTTCTAGTTTTGGATATATAGCCTTTATGAATGACTTCCTTATTCTTCCTAGTTTAGAAACAAATTTTTCATTTTCACTGGCCTAGACTTTTAAAAATCTTGTCTCTCACCTTTCCCTGCCCCACATTGTGGACTTGCATCTTTGTGAGCACAAAATATGGTTTTTATAGTTTACAGTTATTGACAGCTATTTTCTGTTTAAACACTGCATCCCCATCCCTTTGGGATTCACATGTAATGCCACCATGGCATACCATAAGAGTCCTTCAAAGAAGTATAATCATTTCTAGGACACAATAGCAGCACAGTGAATTTATTCTTCTCTCTTCTCCTCTCTCCGGTATTAAAAATTTGTTCTTCTCAAGGCGAATGCTAGTTTCTTTAAATACCACTTTTGTAAGTACACCTGCACAACTAAGTACTTTGATTTGGATTTATGTGCTTGTAGAGAAGATTGTTAGCAAACGTGGTGGCCATTGGGAGCAAACATTTGTTTCAGTTCTTGTTTATCTCTCTATTCTAGACCTCACGTTGATGGGAAACTGCTGGTGGAGGCAATAGTTGAGGTTGTAATGACAGTTGCCAGGTTTCAGAAATAATAACTGGCAGCACAAAACCTCCAGCATGCCATAGACCGAACTACCTCCCAATAGCTCAGTGTTACTTTCCCCAACAAACCATAAATGGTTTCTGGTATGATTCAGTAGCCTGTAGTAGATGTTAACAGGTACACCACATTAAACTTTCCCTAATAAACTTTTCAAGATAAGCTACTTCTAAGTTGCCTATGACTTGGAAACGTACAGTCACATTAACCACACCCAGAATAAGAGGACAGGCTTTCCAGCTGGCTCATGAGAATGATATTTAACTTTGACCATTGCAGCTATGCCTTTTCCAGTACCAAATGTTGCTTGGGTATTTCTGTACAGCCTTGTAAGCATGCTCAAAGGAACTAAACTGCTCTTGAAAAACTTTTTTTCACCCATTTTTCACTGCTTATTGTAGTTCACAGAAAAATATCCTCATTCATTATGCAGTACTTAATGGGAAAACTGTACTTCTGATGGGGGGTGAGGGGAAGTGAAAGAACTTAGGTTTGTATTTTTATATTTCAGTGGACTGAGAAGTTTTCACCTACCTAAAAATCCCAGGAAGTGACCTCCAGATACTTCTGTCTTCACCAAATAAATCCTATCTCTGGCACACAAACATTTTGCTGTGGAAGTCAACTGTGGTGCTGTTTGCTGGGAATGGAAATGCCAGAGGTACCTGAAGTGCCAAGGGTTAAATTATTTCTATAACAATAATGACCAAGCCATTAAATGCACATGAATATTTAATTTCAGCTGTACTTAGTTCCAATCTTAATTGTCAAAACCACTTTGCTAAGAATATGCAAAGAAATTAGCTATTCTCCTTATGTACGTAACATCTTCACCTCCGTATTTAGAACAAGGAGTTAAATCCATAACAAAGCTATTTTAGTGGCTTGTTCTACCAGTTCATTTTACCATGCTGTAAGAACTAGGACTAAGCACAGTTGTGGCATCATCCATTCTCCTTCCTCACCCTTTCTTTTTACCCTAATTTTCACAGCTTTCTCATGATCTATTGACAATAATTCCTCCACAATCATTTGGCTTCCTCACCAATGCTTTTTAGCTGATCCAGACAAATCTCTATTGTCCAACTTCAGGCTTTCAAAATATGCTTACATTCAAAGTGCAGGAATAACTCAGGGTTAAAATCTGAAGTGTGGAGTGTAATTTGCTTTAACCATAAAATTCTTTTAATGGCACTATTGAAAGTGCCCCTAAGCATTTCTCCAGAAGCTGTTAAGCCATTCAATGCATCCTGCAGTGTTAGAAACTCCACATATTCTGCCCCAATGAGTGACTACTCCATGTGGATCTTTTATCTAGAAGAGCTATAAAGCTATGAAAAGCAGCAGTGAGTGGCACATCACATTTAAAAACTAAAAAATATGGTTTATTTTTAATTAGCTTTCTTCTTTCTCTGAAGAAGAATGGCAGTTTTTCTTGTGGGTTTACTTTGTCAGGACATGTAGGGATGAAAGATTTATAATGATATTACTTAAATAACTGGAAGATTAAAACCAAGTAAGACAAGCTGGACAATCAGCAACTATTGGAAACAAAACTTTAAAAAGCAAACTCATTAGTAAAGAAAGGAGCAGAGGATTAAGTGACAGGTGTGGTGTATGTACCCTCAGAGGCATGCAAAATGCACGCCTAATGGTTGTGCCTTTAGGCAAAAAGTCCTGACTCATGGAGTTACAAATCCATTTTCCAACGTTACATGCTAGAGGCCACACAGCCAAAGAGTGTTTTCACACACCTCTTTATAACTTGGCAGTGCAGCTGACGATGATATAATTAAATACATTTTAATAGTGTAAATGAAGTTATTTGTCATTGGGAGAATTTCAACTTTGCCAAAGCCTAATTATTTCAGATACATTAATTATTTTAGAGTTTCATATAGCATGTTCAAAAAGATGCTTCAATTTTAAAACAAAATACTGCTGCAGATGAGAACAACATAGCTGAATCTTTTGCATGCAAGATTTATTGTACACAATGTGATTTTATCATATATGAAGGATTGTATTTTAACAAGTCGAATGAGTCACAAAAACCAGTTTTATTAAGCTGGCTTAGAACTGTGATCAACTTTAGACTAGTGTCATCGAGGTATGATGTGTGTGTTTTAAAAGGAAGATGAGAAGATCAGCCTCTTTCATCCTCACTCCCACCACACGCACCTACTAAAGCAAATGGCACGTGGGAGATGCTTCAAATGGAACAATGGTGAAGGGAAAAGTGGAAAAAACACAGCCCTAGAACATATTTGTGAGTATGTGAGTGTGACTGTTTTGTCTAAGAAAATCTGCTCGTATGTTAATTCAATGACAGACAGTATGGGAAAGATTCTTCAGGAATACTGAACTTCTCACAGTTTCCTTTATGTTAATATATGTGTCTAACTGGAACAAGGGTACACTACCACTACCTTGTTCTTTTCAAACTAGGATACAAAGTGAAATTAATGCAACAAAGAAACAGAAACATGCAATGCCATGAATTATTCCCTCATTTGTTTTCTAATGTTCCTCTAAAGTAAAGCAAGCACAGAGGAAGATACTCCCAGGTTATCCACGTAATGTATAATTCCAGTGGAAATACTTCTAAGCGTTGTCATAAAGCGTATGCAGAATTAGCCTGCCCTATTTGCCTAAAACTGCCTGCAGCAGATTACATACATGCAATCAAACTTTGAGAAAGTATGGCACTGATTGTCCTCTTTTCAAAAAGAAACTACAATCTCAAAATGTAAGCATGAGGAATCAGTTCTTGTCCAAGCCATTACATTTCAACATTTTATGTTTTCAAGTTATAAAAGAACGGATGGAACATTATTTATGCCTCTATGCACATACTCAGATTTTTCAGGTGTTTAACATTCCTGGTGAAGAGGTTAAAATAAAAGAAAGGTAGAGTTATCACAAGTTATTAAGTAACTTCACGGAAAAAGTCAAAGGAACTTCTATAAGCTCTGGCCTGAACACTCAGATTTTTTTCTTTTGTTAAGAGTTTTTGAAGTTTTGCAAAACACAGGCTATGTTAAGTAAATGCCATTAATACCAGAAATGAAAATTTTCTGGGGGATGCAGTTTGTTACCTTATAATTACTATTATTCTAAAGCCTAAATATAAATGTTTAGTTCATAACTCTTGGGATCTATGCATTGTTATATATTTTAGAAGTAGTATTTCTGAACAAAAAAATAACATGTTCTCTGGAAAATGATAATAATGAGTACTTCCTATGAAATGCAATTTACCTACTGTAACTCTAATAATGCAGGGAAGGAATAATCAAAATTATATCAAACAGCAGGAAATTAAAGAATGGTAACCTTCCCAATTTCCTCCACTGGCATCACGAACACATATATTTAGGGAAAGAAAAAAAAAAAGAAAAGAAAGAAAGGAAAGGAGAGAGAGAAGAAAAAAGGACTGGAAGAACTGTACATATGTCCTTTTTCCCCATGTTTGTTCTATCTAGCAGATAGTAAAA
Source organism: Grus americana (assembly GCF_028858705.1). Classification (NCBI taxonomy): domain Eukaryota; kingdom Metazoa; phylum Chordata; class Aves; order Gruiformes; family Gruidae; genus Grus; species Grus americana. Next base: position 104,421,215 of record NC_072852.1, read on the forward strand.
GAGAATTAAAAAGTTGTCAAAGTTAGTTACTTTAAAATGGCAATAGCGCACTGATGACCAAACTGAAATCAAGATGACTCTACGTTGGATCCTGTAAAGGGCTATTACAGGTGAACCCCCTTTTCATTTTAGCTAGAGCTTAAGGACTTGAAAGTTACACCAAAAAATCCACTTCTTATGTAGATATGTGTCTCTGTCGCTCAGTGAGAAGGGAAAGGGTCCTAGGGTCTGGATCCTGCTCGGCAATGCTGTTATTCAAAAAAAACTTTGGTGATAAACAAACATAAACATTCATTGAAGCAGGACTGGGAATCAGGATTCCTGCCACTCCCAAAAGAGCCTAATTCACAGCAGGTCACAAAACTAAATGCTCTCTGCTCTCTCTCTCACCCTATAAAACTTGCTGCAGAGTGGTCCGGATTCAGTAGCACAGAGTAGAAAAGCCCAACCCCAGCCTCGATTAGCTACCTAGCCTGCAGCTTGAGGTTAGGCAACTCATTTGAATTTACACCCTGCTTGCAAATACTCTTGTTATGAAATACTTAATGCAAAAATGTCCAAGTGAGAGGTAGGATTTGCAAGCAAGGAGTCTGAGGAGGAACAGAAGTGCCAGTGAGCAGTATACACAGGAGAATACCAGTCATTTTGTAGCAGCGCCTCGACATGACTTTTTCCTCCTCTTTCCTCTCATCTCCTTGTCCTCCCCACCCCCGGGTAGCTCTCTCTTACCCTCTGCATCGTTATTCCCATCCTTATGGATGCTGACGCCAGCAGCAATGGTGTGAAACCCAAGCTAGCCGCTATAAAAAACCTCAGTCTAGGAGCTCTTTGCGGATGCACCCAAGCAAGTTAAACTGTGCCCTAGCCCCACTCAGAACAGGTTACTAACACTTCTCCTGCCTTGCAAGAAAAGTCCACTCCTTCTGCTCAAGCACATTACCGAGCTATCTGAGCCAAACAGCAGCCTTTGCCAATGAACTGCAAGTCTTCAAGTTGACACTTATGCCAGGAAGGAAGCAAAACATCAGAACCTTGTTCATCTTCCTTTTTTCCTGTTCCTCTCTCTTCTTTCTCATGTTCATCTCTTCAATACACAAAAATTTCAGTGTTATCCACCGACTCTGAGGTGTATTTTATTGCTCAACACATTGCTCGCCTTGAATTTGACTATGTATTGTCCAACTTCTCTGTTTAATGTGTAGGCATCTTAGAACATCTTTATGTGGCAAAGTAGAAATACATTTAATCCCAGAATTCGCTAATCCTAGACGTGCATTTTAGCCTTGAAATCTGCTATTTTCTGATTTAAGATATACCAACACAGAATATAAGTAAAAAGTGAGACCGGATTTCAAAATTATCTCAGGCCAGCCTAAGACCTTTCTCATCACCCGTTCCAGTGATTTCCCTTGTACTTCATTCACAGTCTCAAAGAACAAATGTATTGTGCAGCAGGAATAATAAAGTAAAAAGTGAGGTCTGTGGCTACATAAAAAGAAAAAGCTATTTTTAAAAGATTAAGATTTTTTACATCCTAAACCTGTCCTAATAACACATATCACATTATTGAAAACACAGAAAGGATAGGAGTAGAGAGTCAACCCTGCACACACAATATTTACAACTCCTCGTACAGTTGTCCATTTTAAAACACTATATTTTTTCCAGTAATGAACAAGTAATGCAGATCACATGTGATAAGTTCTCCGCAATAAAGAGAAAACTCTTTACCACTGAAGCAAGAAAGAATCTACAATATAAATTGCCTAAGTTCCTATTATTTTTAAACTATATCCCTCTGCAGTTCATAGCATGATATCAGAAGCAAGCAGAAAGGAAAAATTTAAAAAAAAAAAAAAAAGCAGCCCAAATCTCCCCAACCCAACTCAGAACAAGGGGAAGTTTGCATGCAACAGTAAAAGCTGTATTCATTCATCCAACCATAAAGACCCTTCTGACCTCTGCTGCTATCTAGACACTAAGAAGAAATCTCCAAATTGTTTCCTCTAAATCATAAGAGCAGATAATTCATATGACTACGAAATTCCTACAAGTAAAAAAAAAAAAAAAAAAGAGGCATAGACACTAGATCACTTATGCAGCCACACTGACGGAAGAAGACAACCTCTAATCATGAGCACTGATCCTGTGTATGCTGTGAATAAAAATTCTCTGGCACACCACTCAGATTCACTGAACAAAACCTACAGTTCAATGTTCACAATTTCAAACATTTCACATAGATGTCTGTGAAGAGCGGGGAAAAAAAAAAAAAAAGGAAGTTTGACCTAATGAGCCCTTTATTGACCACTGAGCTGTCCTGAGCCAGTTTCTCTAACCTCATACATCCTTGTTCTCTCTGTTTAGAATTTGGTTGAGATGTAGGTACTACATGTAATAATGTAGCGTGTAACAAAAGCCTTGATTTTGCCTCTTTCTTGCAGGCAGCAAGGACAACAGTTTCTAGATTTAATTAACAGTATTTCAGTACAACCACTAAATGTAACTTCTCTCTAAAAGTGACGAGCATGAAGCTCAAGATATTTTTCTGTGACATCACTAACGTTATATTCTACTCTGCTTCTCTGTATATGCATATACTTCCATATGCATCAGTCAATGATTGAAGTTGGGAAATTAAGTAGTTAATACTAGCTAACTGCCAGGAACTGAAGTACATAAGGTTCCAAAAGCAAAAAAAACTAACCCAACACAACAATAGTGAGATATAGTGCACTATAAAAAGCAGTGCTATGAAGAACAAATCTAGATTTTAAGTGTAAGTAGCTGAAGTTCTGAATACATTTGGATTGAATGTCAGATAATTTCTCTTGAAATCAAAAATCTTCATCAACACAAGGCTGTTGAATGTGTCTTTAATTTCTGTAGGCAATCTCGGTATAATTTCTGCTTGCCAGGTGGCAAGAAGGAACAACTAGCTAGCTACTCACTTGCAGGCTAATTTTTATTAAGCACAGTATTCTTATACTAAAGGCTAACAATTTTCTACATCAACTGAGCAAAGGTTAGTTTTCACGCCCTTCTGAATCCTACACATATTTCCTTCCCACAGTAGATGGAAGAATTTCCAAAGCTGAAAGCTATTTTGAGCAGCTTCCAGAGCCTTTGTAACACCTTCTTAACTGTGACTTCCTAATCACTATGCAGAAGATTTCACTGCCTAATTAAAGGACTGGTGCAGTGATGAAGATAAAGAATACCGAGCAGGGCTGCAAGCTAATCTACAAGCAAAACATAGGAGCTACTTGTCAAGAGTAAGGGCATATTTTATCGACAGCTGTGTCCAATAAGGATGAGTTATGTAGTGAAGGTTTAATATTAATGCATTTTGGTCTCTCCCATTACTTACTCCTTATACATACCTAGGGCATTGCCAATTCTCTCACTCTCCCTTCTTATTGTAATGTAATTAACATTTTAACCCCTCTGAAAACTCTTGTTTTTACATCATCACAGACTTTTACAGACAGTGCTCGACAGAGCTGTAGGCCTCAGTAGTTAAGTTTTTGGCCTGTAAAATGCAGGTCGGGTGTGTAAATCTTGGTGATGGATGAATCTGCAGGGCAAATCCACTATTTGCATGTTTGAAACTTTCTTTTCCTTTATTTGCCTCTCCCTATATATGTAAGTATGTCTAAGTATGTATGTCTGTTCTCCAAAAAGATATAAATATTGAAACAGTTACAGATTAATTATATTATACACCAAAGCCATTACTTAGTGTTATGTAAACCAACAATTTTTAAAGAATATCAAGTTACCAGTTGTGGTGGGTTGACCCTGGCTGGAGGCCAGGTGCCCACCTGAGCTGCTTTATCACTCTCCTCCTTCACTAGACAGGGGAGAAAAAGTACAACAAAACGCTTGTGGGTCGAGATAAGGACAGGGAGAGATCACTCACTAATTGCTGTCACGAGCAAAACAGACTGAACTTAGAGAGAAAATTCATCTAATTTATTACTAAGCAGAACAGAGAGAGGAATGAGAAATAAAATCAAATCTTACAACACTCCCCCCACCCCTCCCATCTTCCCAGGCTCAACTTCACTCCCGGCTTCAACCTCCACCCCCCCACCCAGCGGCACAGGGGGACAGGGAATGGGGGTTACGGTCAATTCATTACATTGTATCTGCTGCTTCTTCATCCTCAGGGGGAGGACTCCTCTCATCATTCCCCTGCTCCAGCATGGGGTCCCTCTCACGGGAGACAGTCCTTCATGAACTTCTCCAACGTGAGTCTCTCCCACAGGTTACAGTCCTTCACGAACTGCTCCAGCGTGGTCTCTTCCACGGGGTGCAGACCTTCAGGAGCAAGCTGCTCCAGTGGGGGTCCCCCACGGGGTCACAAGTCCTGCCAGCAAATCTGCTCTGGCACGGGCTCCCCTCTCCACGGGTCCACAGGTCCTGCCAGGAACTTGCTCCAGCGTGGGCTTCCCACGGGGCCACAGCTTCCTTCAGGTGCCTCCACCTGCTCCGGTGTGGGGTCCTCCATGGGCTGCAGGTGGAATCTCTACACCCCCTCATCCTTCCTCCATGGGCTGCAGGGGGACAGCCTGCTTCACCATGGCCTTCACCACGGGCTGCAGGGGGATCTCTGCTCCGGTGCCCGGAGCACCTCCTGCCCCTCCTTCTGCACTGACCTTGGTGTCTGCAGAGTTTCTTACGTCTTCTCACTCCTCTCTCTGGCTGCAAAAGCTCTCTGTAACTGGTTTTTTTTTTTTCCTCCTTAAATATGTTATCACAGAGGCGCTGATTGGCTTGGCCTTGGCCAGCGGCGGGTCCATCTTAGAGCCGGCTGGCATTGGCTCTGTCAGACACAGGGGAAGCTTCTAGCAGCTTCTCACAGAAGCCACCCCTGTAGCCCCCCCGCTACCAAAACCTTGCCACGCAAACCCAACACACCAATTTAAACATTAGCATTGCATTCTTTTGTACAAATATGGTTGAACTCCCTAGAGAGCTGAACAGCCTCTGTTCAGGTCATCCATTTCCCCTGTGGGACCATCCACATCGCATCTGATATGGGAACTCATAGCTGTCTAGTGAGGGGGGAAGAGGCAATAACCATAGAAAAATAATCTTACGGCTGAAACCAGCAGTGTCTATCCTATATATAAACTGTCATCAAAAAATATTAAATCAAATTCCTCTTAATGGCTACTAATGGCCTGTTCCTTATTTGGGAACAATTAATTTGAGACATCTGGGGCATAATCTGCAGACACAGAGCATTCACAACAGCAACATAAACAGGGGGAATGCTGTTATCAGCTCATAAACCTCTACAAACATGCCATAGGCGTGTCAAACTGAAGACCAAGCTGATGCTTTTAAATTGTTGGGCTTACATTATTGTGCCTGAGTTTGCCCTATGCGATTTAAGGATAATAGTAACATGGCTTGCAATCACAGAGGTGTTTTAAAGCTGAATTTGTCAGTGGTTTATAAATCATTAGGGCTTAGATAGATAAATGGACATATATATTTTACAATAAAATTCTCCTGCAACAGGAAAGCTCAGGTAGGTCTGCTTCCACAGAAGCTTCCAGGTGCTCATGCTCTCTTCTCTCCCTTTTTCTGACACTTTGAAGCTTTTCAGTGGGAACAGAGCAGGCTGTCAAGACCCTGAGCACATCCTGTCTCCTGGGGCTTTGGCTAGCTGGGCTCTGGGCCAGCTCAGTGCACAGCTGGTGACCTTGAAGACAGCCACTGTGAAGGAAGTGAGAAGAAACCTCAGCTGGGGCTGCCCCCCTTCCCTTGGGAGCCTCTCACCCTGGATCCCTGCCCGAGCTGTATTGCAGCTGCGCCACAACCCTGCTGGTGCCTGGCCATGAGTCCTGCTGAGCTAGGCCCCAACCCAGCCCAGCCTTGGCTGTCCGGGTCCCCACAGCCACACAGACAATCAGGACCCTTAGCTGGACATGGCTACCATCACCAGACCTGCCTGGCTTGCCTCGCTGGCTGTCGCGGGACGGGGCCGCACTCGCTGAGGGCACTGCCCTCCCTGCTGTGCTGCTCTCAGACCCAGTGGTTCCCCCCGACCCTAGCACCACGGGGCCTGACCCCACGCCTCCCCCAGATCCAACTCCCCAGCCCACAACCCCATAGCCACCCACAGCTCCGTTGCTGCCCCCCCCTCCCTGCACTGTACCTACCCCACCCCAGGCTGCAAGTGACCCCCAGCCCAGTCCAGGTTTGGCAGTGGTCTCTGGTGGCACCTCACAGGAGGTGAGGCTCCTCACCTCCACATCACCTGGTTGGTCATTACAAGACAATCCTCAAAAGACTGTGCTTGCCAATATGAAAGCTCACTCAAAAAAAGGTGAGATGTAAACCTAGGTGTCCCGTAGTCTGAGTATCTAACTAGAAGCCAGGAAGTAAAAGGTATGTAAGAGGCAAGAGGATGGTGGTTTTACCATCCCAACAGGAGAGAAGCCAGAATCTCCCTCCTCTCCTAGAGAAATAAAGACAGGCTTTAGCTAATCAGCCCTGGATGTGTTTTCTGTCAATGAGACAGGAGTGGCAGAAGGTACCTGGGTTCAGAGGTGACACGTCCAAGCATCCCTCATACATACAAAGCATCTGTGGCCAACCTGTGCAGTGGTGGATTGCCTCCCGACTGCCGCGTCGGGCACCAGAAGCTACATCTAAGGATGGCAGGGTAAATTAGACTCCTGCTGACATGCCTTGACTGCTGCAAGTATTCATGTCATCTAAACCAGCTGAGGATTCCCCATTCTGTACAAAAGCCTGTAGCAGCAATACCCCCAGGCATCTGCACACTGAAAAGGGATTTTAACTGCGGTTTTGCAAACTAAGCTGAGAGCCAGGCACCTACAAATTAGGCATTATAATGCTAAATAGCAAAATACCTCTGTATCTTTGTGGATCTGGTTATAAGATATAACAGCTGAAAGACCTAGAAAAAGCACCTGAGGAAATTAATAATCCCGTCTGTATTCCGTGTAAGGACTGGACTGTGTGCTGTAAATAGAACATGCAGTCACAAGCTGATGGGACCAGTGAAGTTAGAAGGAAATACTGAGTTGCAGCTCCTTCAGTACTCAGCAGAAGTTAAATGTTGTGCGGAAATACTAGTCTGTGAATGGGTAATTAAAGACTGTATTAGTGCACCTGCCTGAAGGGGACAAATCAGTGTTGCACAGGCAGACTTCATCACAGTGTTTCCTAGGCTGCCGGTGCTTGCCTTGCAACCTTGAAGTAGCCTTGGCATATGTTAATTTTCATTCCCTTTAATGTCATATTATATAAACAATCCCTGTATTAAGGTTGACTTCAGATATTTGTATTAAAAAAAAAAGGAATTATCCTCTTTGTTTTACTTGAAGGATACATTATATCACCTTCCCCGCTCAAAGGACATACTCTAATTAAAGATTGAATTTTCTCAGGATTTTAACTAAATCTGTCACTTAGCTTATGAATTAAAAATAATTAAAGATAGAGTCTCATTAGAATTGTAATTCTGCGCCTGCTCACTTCTGTCTGATTCCTTTCACTAACAAATTGCTGGTTTTCCATTGTTCGTGCTCTCTGCATAATTTGGACTTACTTGGAAATAATTAATGCACGTGGGAAAATTATGTTGTAAGTAAAAACAATTTTTTCCCCATTATAGTCAGAATTCTGTCTGTCTTAGAAATAGTAGTTATTCTACTCCTCTCTGCAGTCGAGGAAGGCAATTGCTTGTCTACAGGCAATTTTGTCAGGGACTAGCTGGTCCCTGCCAGAAGATGACGTTCTCTTCATTTCTGCTAATAGCTCAGAAGACATAGAAAGCCTTTGGGGAAGACAGCTGCCACTTTGCTGAAGCTTAGTATGGTGGATATACTATCTGTGAGCAGGAATGGCTGATCTTCCTACTTCTCAGAGACAGACTGCTCTGGAAGACGGCTACCATTTCATGAAGAAGTTCCATTGCAGAGCTCAGGTATTAAATGTTTCTTTCATTTCACAAAATAAACGAAATATGGAACTTCTGAGTTTTACTATGTACTGTACGTAACATAAAATAGATGAATGCAATATCTGGCCTAGATACTTTCTTACCACATGAATGAAAATTATTGTTTCTTCATGTATTTTACAGAAATTTGAGCACATTTAAGCTAGATAATCTGCCATCCCAGATACCTGCTACCGGCAGGATACCAAATGACCTTACCTGACCAGAGCGGACATTCTGATCCACATCACAAGCCTCAGCTCCTCTTGGCTGCTACTATTTCCCTTTCAAACCTCAAATATTCCAAGTATTTTATGGTTGATTCTTTCATCAACTAATAGCAAAAATGAAATTACATTGTGACAAAAGAAGAAAAAAATACGTTTCCTATAGTCTCAAAAAAAAAAAAAAAGTTCAATAATGACCTTAAAAACCTAGGAAATATATATATATAAAAAAAATAACAATATAGCACTTTTGCACTTATAGAGACCAAATGCATATATCCTCACAAGGAATTTCAGCTTTGCTTGCAAAAAAAAAGAAAAAAAAAAAAAAGGAAAAAAAAGGGGAGCACACTGGCCACACATTAATCACAACACTCTTAACCTGTGCGTACAATGTCAATTCTGATGATTTATCAGTGTCTGTAAGGTTGAAATTCAGGTGTGTGATGCGCTGAGACCTCCCACAGAGCATGTGCTAGAAGACCACAGAGAACCTTCCTGGAGCCTTCAGCTCTTCGGCTGCTTTTAATTGGTAGAAGGTCCCCCTGGGCCATTGCCAGGTAAGCTTAAGCTCCAGATGCCTCCAATATACCTAAGGATTGGACTCGATCAACCCAAAGCATAGATATCAATTCCCACACAGCCTCTCTGCTCTGTCATACCAAGCTTCTGCCAAAGAAGAGGAGTTAATGTCAGGAATATATGTGGAAGTGCAATGTAAATGCAGTCTCCACTTCTTCAGAGATATTAATCTCAGAATTGCTTATTTATAAAAATTATTTAAAGATTCATAACCACTTGTCACTCTTTGTTTCCCCAGCTGACAGAAAAAATTGAATACGAAACATAATTCTTGCTCAATTTTAAAGATTAACCCATATGTCTGTTGTCATACAAAGTATGTAATCAGAAAAATAAGGAATTCTGAGTGTTTGAAAAAATATACCACTATTCAAAAATGGAAATTATTCTTCTGTCAAGTTTAGAAATGCAGTTGATAAAAAAGTCATCCTCGCTATGTCTTAGTTCTTATCTCTCTCATAAGATGAGCGAATGATGGTTTATGGGAACTCCACTGACTTTTCCCTTCTCTGCTAAAACAAGGAAATGCAGTGGAATGAAAAAAACCCACCGTCTTTCAATATGGCTGTTGGATATTTTTTTTTTACTTAACTGTATAAAGATTTTCCATAATTTTTGCATATGCTTATACATTTCCCTTCTTTTCCCAATATAATTACTTCCCATTTCCTTAAAATTGCCATCCGAAAACAAGAACAAAAGTTCCTGAGGCAAATTTATGATAGTACAAAGCTTGGTCTCTCTTTTTTCCTGACTGTCTTTATGAAATTGGAAGAAATGTAATTACCTTGGAGACCTCTAGCCTTCTGTCAAATTTGATTGAAATCAGCCAATAGCTTCAGATGTTTTCAGAGGAAGAGTCACACAAAGTCATAAACACTGAATAATTGTCAACAACTCTTCCTTTAAAAAAACAAAAAATCCACTAAAACCAACAAAGCAACAAAGCAAACAAAACCAGTGTTACCTTAACAAGTAAAATGGAAACTATCTTGTCTCTGAGCTATGTTTCAGAAGTATGAATTTCAAAAATTCTCCTTACTCCAGGAGACGGACTCATTTAAATTCAGTCAATTTTAACGAGTGCTATGAAAAGATTCATTTTCATAAACCAGTCTGAACTTTCAGCTTTTCCTCATGATGTTCTATTACTTTTTACATATGTAATGCTATTTTAACATATGCTCTTAAAAAAAATACAACCAAACCCCAAACCAGCATTCTGGCTGCTTTTAAAACCAGACTACATGTAACTAATTTTCAAAGAACTTTTTTTTTGTAAATTCAAAGTTCCTTATTTCAAAGTTAAAATAATTTGGGTGAAACTCCTCCCAAGATTAACCTTTGTTCAAATCATAGTGCTCATAAATGACAGAAACGTCCCAAAATCTGCAAAGATAAATCTTGTCTTTGAAATTACTGAAAGCCTTCATTAAGCCTTAATATATGCTGTCAGTTTTAAACTAAATAATAGATGAGATTTTAACATAATCAAAAGAAAACTGCTGGTACCTGCCTCTGTTACTGTCACAGTTAAATTGACATGGTAATTTTAAAAATAACGCCTTCTCTAAGTCAGTTAAAGACTGGCAAGCACCCACCATTTAGAAAACTTTTCTTCATATAGAAGGAAGCACCTTACTATGAATTCACTGGTACGAATGAGCAAATATCTCTTCTGCTGGTCCACTGTGGGAATAAAACTTGGGTGGCTGGGTTAAATAAATCTGAAAAAGTCATACTAACACCTTTCTCTTGGAAAAATATTATTTTGTTACAGTAATAATTTGCAAGTATTTCATTATTTGTTGTTTGGTTATTCATGGCTGCAGGGAAAAATCTATCATAATTTTTATTAAATGGGCATTTGGGGATTAGACTATATACTGTGCTTAAAACCTACATGTAGTATTCCACGTACTATGAGGACGAGGACTGCATAATGCAGACAACTAAACAGCTAGAACCTCAGCTTGCCCTCTATATCATCTGGTATGCGAAAGGCCATATGTATTTTATAAGAAAACAAACAAATCCAGGTAATCTCTAGCCACTCTGCAGTCCCAGCACACCTGCTGGTTTCAGGTAAGCTTCTCTCTTTCTTTCCATACCCGCATGCAAGCCAAGGAGAAAAAAACCTGCTGCAATTTCTTGACTGATGGACTCTGCTGTCCATCATCATATCAATCCACCCTCTTTAGATTCCTCTGCATCAGACAGGCCGAGCATCGCCACCCACAGCACAACATCGGATCTGAATCCTTTACAGCAACACCCACTAGTGCACCAGCCGATCCTCCTCCATGGAGATTTCACCGTCTCCATGAGTGAGCTGACCAGCTGACATCCCCACGTGCCTCTGCCCTTTCCTTCTTTCCTCTCCTCTGGCACCTAATTCAAAGACTGCTGGCATTGCCTAAGATAAATCAATGGCTGGCAGCTTCTAATGAGAGCTGGGCTGGATCTCTGTTGGCCCAAAGTCCTCCTAAACTTGTCTTAAGCAACAGCTAAGAGCTTTTATCCAAAGTAGCACTGAAAAAGCTTTCCCGCATGTGAACTTAATGATGTTGAAATGAAACCAAGTTCTAAATAGTTGCAGAGGAAGTATGCCACCAATAAAAGTTTGATTTAGAAAGTGTTGCATTTCTCTTCTGGAAGGTCACCAGGTGATGGTTTCAAAGTCTGTTTTAAGATACTCATGTTTTGTGCCTGTCAGCTGTCACTGTTACAGACACATTTCACTATTTTAGCTGCAAAAAGGATTAAAATGGGATGTAATCATTTCAAGTACTTCAGAAGTAGCTCAGAGCTCTAGATGCTGGATCACTTGATATGACTAGAGAAAATATTTGAACACTCAAGGAAGGCAACAGCACTAAGGATAATAAAATGCCATGACTCATAGCCCTTTTTCAGAGTTAGGACTTATTTTCTGGTTTTGTAAAACAAGAAATTTACAGCTGAAAACACCTGAAAAGATTTCAATCCCTCTGGGTTGAGTCAAGCCCCCCCGGGCTCCGTCAATGGAACCTGACCAGACCTTGCAGTCTGGAAATTCTTTCAGGTCATGCAAATGCACCAGACATCTAGGCATGAAACTATATAAAAATACTTTAAATAAAAACAAACTCCACAGTCTGCCTATGAAATGAAATTTATTACTCCATCTTCCTGAGGATTTATGGGCGATGACAAAACATAGCACAGACCCATTTCTCTTTTCAGCTTCCAAGGAAAATAACCAGTACTGACTGAACAGGAAAAGGAGAGTTATAATTCAAACAGTGGGAATAAGGTGTGGACATTCTCTTAGATCCAACTGCTCCATGAGCTTAAGACGCTAAACTCACCATTAACAACAAAGATTCCTCCATGATTAGAGGGCAATGTCATTCCCTTATAGTAGGGGAAAAAAAACCAGAGTTACTAGACACTCAACTCTTCACTGACTTGACTGATTGGATAGAAGGAAGAGAGCGCGCTGGTGTGCATGCGTACCTCTGTGTGCCTGTATCTGTGTGTGCGTGTGTGTAAGTAGAGAAGCCTTGTGTACTTTATTTGTAATCAATTTCTTTCCTAATTCCGTATGTCAAAGTGAAATGGAAGCTATTCTGCTTGTGTTTTGGCCTCCTTATGCTGAAGTCTTGATTATTGTTTTTGCTTGATGTCACATCTATCCATGTGGCACGTACTGCATATATCCAGCATGAATGTTTCATGAATATTGGGGAAGCAATTGCAATGTGAGACACAATGCATATTTCAGATGACACATGACTGATGTGTTTGGAGATGTGGGTTTATTATGTACTTGCAACATTCATCTACTACCAGAAAGCTGGTCTTTCCCCCTATTGCACTGACTAAAGTCAAAGAAGGAAAACAAATGTGCATTTTGAATGTATCTGATCTTTTACTGAAACAATGAATTAATGTACTGTCATGTTGGTTTTCTACTGCCTTTCCCCAAAGACAGAGCACAGGGATAAAAACAACATCAAAACACTTTTGTATTTGCTCTGAAATATAAAAGTTTCTTTTTAAAAATCTTTTCATGCACTACATCATTACTAGGTTCGGATTAATAAAATCTGGTTTAATACCACATTTTTTAAGCAGGACTTTTACTATAGAAATACTTATATTCTTTTGACATCTCAAATTTTCTAAAGAGTGTCTCTATTATTGTACTTACTATCTCCAGATGATTAAAAAGTTCAAATTTATAAGCAGTGACCCACATGTTAGTCAGCAAACAGTTGTTAAGATAGGAACCTGGGGAAGTGTTTGTTGCCATTTCATTTCTGCTGTAAGAATGCTCAGTTCTAGAAAGATGGTTTTCTTTGATTTCTCTCTCTTTCTTCATACCAAAACAAAACAAAAATACAAACAAGATCCCCCACCCATACATTCACATACATGATTTTGAAGAGGCTTCATTTGATCCAATGAGGAAAAAAATAACTTTTTGGAAGCTGAAGAAATTTCACAGTGAAGACTTTCCCTCCATTTTCTTCAATGAGTTGTCTTTAAGAAAACATCTAACACAGCATCTTTGCTATAGCAAAACAATACACCTGCTTATTTGCTACAAATATTGCATATAACTAGATGACTAATAATTCGATGTTTTGCCCAAACCAAGGCAGCCCTAAGTTGTTTTGAAAAATCAAGAAGATAAAAACTTTCAAGAGAACGTAGAGAACAGAAATGACAAAGGGAAGACAGAAGTGGCCTTCAAAAGCCTGAGAAAATACAGGTGTCTGCAATCTCATCAAGTTTTTGCTTTAATGAGTTTAAAATTAAAAACCTGCTTTTGCATCTTCCTTGCATAAAAAGATGTCTGGGCCATCTTTACACCTTCTCATGGCAACCTGGTGTGTGGATGTGAGGAACTTCATGGGCTTAGATCAGAAGAGGCAGCCTGAGAGGAGGCAGTCACTCCCACATCACAGACCCACAAAGATTTCAAATACTTTTTTCTTTAAACAGCTTCTCTTTTATAGCTCACGAAACCTATTCCCCACTTGAAGCAAGTCCTGCCTCCTGGGTCTCCAGGGTAGGGAGAAGGTGGGGGGATCCGCACTGTGCGCTGGTGGAGCTCCGCACCTTGTAGCTCCTCACCCACAAATAGCATTAGGAGCCCAAACGTTCCACTGAGTTCAGCCCACATCCGAGGCCTGCTGCTCCTTGCACAGGAACGTACAAGAAATTGCATGGGAAGTTTGAGCTGTCTCTGAGTTAATTTAAGAAGCTGATGAAAAATTAGGAAAACAGATGCCATCTCAAACTAGCTGTTGCTTTCAGAGAACAATTCAAGCAGGTACTGCAGCTGTTCTACAGTCCCTCCAGCTTTCCCACTGCTAAGAGAAAAATTTTAGAAATAGAAAGATCTAGATGGCTAGGAAGATCTCTGGACCTTGACAAATTACTAAAAGTTAAATGGAAAAAGCCCAGCAACAACTCGAAACCAAACAAACATATTGCTAAGTCCATTGTTCTGATTGTGAAATTCCCTCATTACAGCTTCTCAAGCTCACCTGTTTCCCATTCAGTGTCATAACTGTGGATGTTTCAGCTTCTGTACCTCCATTTTCAGCTCTCACTTAAAGGCTACACTTTGCAGGGTAAAACATGCTACTTTTCTCTTTCCTCCTTTCTTCCTTTTATAGATGTTGCCGTGAGAAAAATAGAAAGCATATAGCCTGCTTATAGTTCATTATATGTATTTATTGTATTTTAAGTGTAGTAACCCTCTGAGATGAAACAATTCTGTCACAAAGGGTAATGTTTCATGGTCAGAGAAAAGAAAGGATTCAAACAAGCTAACGATATAAGTACATCTCAACTCACATTATGCACAGATGCTGCTGAAAAATCAAACCCACATGCAGCATTCAGAAAAGAAGTTTCTTAATCCTTCAAAAGCAGACCTAGTAAATGAATAGCATGCATGGATAAACAAAAACAAATTTCAGAAAAATTACATGATCTAACTATCTGTGAGCAATTGTAGAAAAAAGGAAAGTAGATATCTCTTGGAGATGGTAAGCACTCCCTGACAAAACAGCTAATTGTAATTTTAAATGAGGCCACAGGTGTTAGTTACCTAAATGCCTTCCTATGTGGCAGCTGCTTGTTGATTGGTTTTGGTGGACAGTTCTTCACATCAAGGAGCCCATCACAATTATCGCCTTTGTTGGCGGTCTCGCGTAAGCCAAGAACTGAACGGCCATCTATGCTCCCTCTGATGTGTAGCATGTTGATGAGGTTTGCTCACGCTGTACTTAGTTGTTCAGTGGTTCAATAGTTGGTTTTAATTCCCACGCTTTACTACCCAGCAAACCTATGTTCCCTTGAAAATATATATTCTTATCTAATCTTATCGGCCCCAATTAATCACTCTGGCTTTAGATAGCATCCCAGTCCTTGAAACCAAAAATGGGAGGTCAGCATCCACAACTCTCAATTCTTACCTCAGAAGTCAGAATTTTTTAGAAAAGAAAATGTGGAATGGCTAAAGAAGAGATGTGAAGATATTCTTCAAGAAAAAGCAACAATGAATCATCCGTAAACAAATGTGTCATGACCATACAGACTACATAGTGTTCTCCTAAATAGAGATGCTGTAACATGCAACGCAAATACTCACAGATAAGGGAGGGAGGAGAGAAAATTAAAAAAGCTGAAACCTTCCCATTGTCTTAGTTCAGGAATAGTCAGAAAGAATATTGCGGCTCAGTCTAGAGACACAAATCTGTATAAAGGCTAACCGATCCCTCTTCTGTATTGCTGTTAACATCACTTTAAAAGCTACACTTTTGCTTTCCTAAGTAGTAGCATTTAATCCATTTCCTATACACAGTAATAAAATACTGCATTGACACACACATATGCCTGCACACACACATATATACTACAGTATATAAAAAACTGTGTTATTCCATGGTCTTGACCAATAGTTATTAATTTTGTTGCCTTCCACTGAAATTCCTCCTCACCTTTCACATCATTCTACTTACACTGATATCTCCAACAGAAATCTAATTTATGTGTAAATATAAGAATGCTAGGTCACTGTGTTTCATAGGTGATTCCCAGCCATCACTTTAAGGCATTTCTAATGTTCCCATCATCAGAATATCTCCAATAGTTCTATGGCTATTTGAATGAAATATATCAAATACAAGAAAATACTTTCTGTTGTGGTATTTCTCAAACTTCTTTTTCAGAAGCAAATAAGGATTCTCAGAATACAATTTAAAAAAAAAATAAAAGTAGGAATTCACATGTACTCATATACATGTATTAAAGACTAGCATTGTTGATCTCAAGCCTTCACACCTCCCAAGTGTAAAAACACGGATTCCCTCTTAGCTGTCTCGCTTTTCCAACAAGGATAACAGTATTGATACACTCAGAAACAATGTGGTGAAAACAACTCATTGGTCACATCTGAATGCTTGAAATATGTGAAGTGTAATATAAGTGGTTAGTATCACTCTGGTGAGAGTCTTGATTTTCCATACAGACAGCTCTGGGGTATACTTTCTCGTTAATGGTACATTTTAATTTACTATGATGGTTTTGGCTGTTGCTTTGTGAGCTATTTTATGATGTTTAAAGACTTCCCATGATAAGAATACTTCAACATATTTATAATCTTTTGATTTTCTACATGTTAATTTGGTCATTTACCACTTCTGGTTATTGATCATCTGAGATGGTCACAATTCTAAGCAAGTGCCATCAGCGAAATTGCATTGCAAGAAAGAAACAAAGACACTAATTAATAAAAAACAAGAGTATTATTACTATTTCTTAATCTCGAATGTCCAACCAACAACAACAACAGGGAATAAGATGAAAAAATTCAGCCATGTTCAAATACAAATAAATTCAGTTTAAAATATCATCTTGGGAAAACAAAAGTCTGTGAATCAGTAAAAAAGTATTAATGAAATGGAAAGCTACTAGAAGGATGAGTTTCTGTATTCAGTGTGTGTGGGATCCCAAGTTAGTGGCAGCAGTACTCTGAAAAATACAAAGCTAACCACTTTTAAAGGGCAAAGAAGTATTTTTTAGGAGATCTCAAAAAACACACGAGAGGACGTGACTCGGATTCCCTGCTTGGCCACAGCGAGGCTTTCCTTTATGCTCACCGAATCCTTCCTCTTACCTTCCTGGGTTTTTTGCCACAATCAGTCTTTTTCCCCTCCTCTGTTTTCGTCCATTCACTAGGCAACTTCTGCCTCTTTTTGCCTTGATCTTAGGCTGCTTTTAACACATCTCTTCAATCATAAACCCAGATAAAAAAGTGGGCCGGTATTCTTGCTTGTTTGGTGAAATTTTGTTCCACCCTTCCCATCTACCAGTAGCTGAGAGCATTTTAATGAGTTCTTAACCGGCTCTATGGCACTACTGTAACCAGGGAGAGAAGAAAGACTTTGCAGGTTTACCACTTCCACTTGCCAGTGGGGAACTCTCCCCACCTATTTATCTCCCTGCCAGAGGAGATACATGGGTCGTGAATCTTCCACCAGACGGTTTCCCCACCAGACCGTGCGGAGCTGTCACAAGTGAGCTGAGGTACTTCAGTTGTCAAAATGAAACACAGCAGTGGGCCATTCCTGACAGTTTTCCTCTCTGGTCCTTTGACTTTATGTCTATCCAGACCCTGAGGAATTTCATTTCCCAGTCTCCTAAAAATCCCCCAGCTCAGCTGACGGCAATAGTGGCAGTCATCAGCTCCCAAGCTCCAAGCCTCCTACCGCAGCTGACAAAGATGGGCTTCCCAGGTCTCCCAGCAGCCTCATTGGGGCAGTCAGGAGCAGGGAATCACATCATTTTCATGAAAGGATTTCCTCTTCTTCATCATCCCCCTATCTTCCCAGATTCTAAACCACAGGCATTAGTGGTTTGGATTTTTTCTTTAAAACAAAACTTTAAACCAAACCACGCTGAGTGCTCTGCGGCAATCCATCCATGAGAAAGAACAGAGAAGCCCAGATAGAGGAGAGGAAAAATTTCTACATTGCACAACTTTGTATGACATCTATTTACAGCTAGAAAGAAAGTGATATCTCTTTCTCTAATCCTCCCCCTGCCTCGTTTCAACAGCCAAGTCTTAAATGCATGAAGTTGCTTTACTTCCACACATCCTTTAGCAAATCTGGACCGCTCTGACATAATTACTAGAGGTTAAAATAGCAGGGCTAGCAATAGAGATAACAAACTAAATCTTGTTTCATAAATCTCTGTATTCCTTCTGTCATGCAGAATCAACTTTACCACTCATTAACTTTGTAACCTAAGCTACTTACCACACCTGTGGGCTTTCAAATGGAATCAAAGGAGTTAGTTTTGACCTTTAAATGACTGGAAAAAGGGTACTTGAGACATTTGCTCTGTTGTGTGATTGTGCTGCAGAGAAATTTGTGCTAGAGTACTGCCAATTTAGTAAAGTGGGACCTCCTAGAAGGGCATTCACTGTCAAAGCCTCTTGACTCTGAAACTGGATGTCCCTTTAGTTTCCCAGCCTGGATTTATTGACTCTCCTGTAGTGATATGGGGTTGCCTTCTCTACTAGAAAACTGAAGGACGCCTTTGAACATTAAAATAGGGGTTGGGATTTTGAGCGGCTTAATGAAGACTATTGCTTTGTGATTCTTATATGCAGTCGAGTAATCTCTGTAATACCAAAATAAAGCACAGAAATATTTAATGTTATTCTTTCAGACTCCATAAGCAGAAAATATTTAAATACAATTAGAATAAAATTGTTTAAGGTGAAGAAAGCATTTCTTTGATTGGTAGCACATATGACAGAGAAACAAGTCCAGAGCTTCATGTTTTAAAGGAACTGAAATAGGTCCTGTTGCAAGCTTGGGTTTTGGGTCTAAGATGAGATGAAATGAGTCATTAGGGAAACAGCAGCAAAAGTTCCTGTTGATGCGGTAGTCTGTCAAGTGATGTGAACTAGAAAACTAATTTCTAGATGAGACGAGACACGTATTAGTATCTGTCCCCCAAGTTCCTAAAAAATAAATGCCAGAACAAAAGTGCTTAAAGAGCCAACAGCATGTCACTCATTAACTACTTGATAACAGAAAATATAATTTGAGTTAAGGAGGCTCCTCAAATATTCGTCATTTGAAGCTTTGCTACTTCTTTCATGATGGTCTGCCTTTGTATATCCACACTGATGTTTCTCAAGATATGCTTTTAGGGACATGGTTTAGTGGTGGACTTGGCAGCGTTAGATTTACGGTTGGACTTGATGATCTTAAAGGTCTTTTCCAACCTAAATGATTCTATGACTGTATTCTAACTGATTTTAGGTGCAGGTTTCAATTTGACAGCTGAAAAATTTTCTACTTACCAGCTTACAATTCCTCTCTGGCAAGCAGAGCAATGGTACCTTCTTAAAGGCCATGATAAGTGGACATAATGATGTAACTGCTTACTATTTCATGACAATATCCAAACTATATTTTGTCACCTTACAAAAGGTTAAATTGAAAAATAATTAAAATAATAAGCAAAACAACAAAACGATATCTCTAAGAAACTTTTGCATCCTTAAATCTGTTTCTTGCTGGAGTGATACATTTATACTTCTCAGATTCTCCTCTAAAATTAAAGATGCATTAAAATATTTTATGTAACAGTCCATATAGCTGCAAATACCAGTAACTTCATTCTGTTAGCTAGCTACTCTTACAATTTCATATCAGCTTTAAGAAATCAACCAAAAAAATCTGAAAGAAAAGCTAGTCACTTCAGTTACATTTAAAATTATTTTTCTTCCCCAAATTCATCTAATAAAATGCACACAGAAATGTCTATGTCTTAAATTACTAGAACCATTTCAAAGATCTTTCGACACTTCAATATCCAATTCAAGTTTACTGTCAGAAAGGTCTAACATGAAATCTAATAAGCCCTTATAGATTATTCTGGAAAAATCAAGGAACTGGAAAATTATGGTCATTTGCTTATAAATGGAGAAATCAGGTCTTTCTTTCTTTTGTAGTGTTTTCATTATGCAAATACTTATAAAAAGAGACATTATAGTCTTCTTTCCATTCCTTTTGTTTCACTTTGGCTGGATCCCAGGTGAAGTGTGGTTAAAAAATAATGCATTGCCTTTTTTATCCACTGTCACCGAAACCTTACCTAAAAAAAGAATGATAATGCTTACATTGGTTACAGCTGGATATTCAGTTGAAATGCAGTTAGTGCTTGGCTGAAATTCAATTGTTTCCTGTTTTACTTCTGTATTACTATTAAAAAAACAAAACAAAACAAAACAAAAAACAAAAAACAAAAACCCCCAACCCTTACAAATTATTCAGTCGTTCATAATACACTTTACTGCACCATTCTACACTGTTTCCTCAGTGGCTCCAATTCTGCCTCATAGAAAGCCAGACAGATAAAATTCATAAGGAACACTTAAGTCTTGAACCAAAACAAACTTTGAAGTCAGTTTGAAACTATAGCTTTAAGAAGGTCTCTGCTTAATACTGTTTCATCTGCAACTGAACCAAAAACTTCAATTAAATTTTTTGACCAGATCAAACCCAGTTTTAAAGGTCCCAATTTTTTTCTTCTCATCCTAACCTGCCTTTCCAAAATAAAGGCTTAGCCCTTCCTAATATGTTCCAGTTGATATGAAATTAAATGTGAAAAATGAAAGCAAAGGCAGTGAGGGTCTAGATTCACAAAACTAGAAAAAGATGATTTACAGTATCTCCAGGGCTGGCAAAATTAAACTGGAGAAATTAAAATCTGAGACAGTTCTTGAACTTGCAGTTAAAGTATCATCTGCAAATACCACCTCCTGCTTTTTTTTTTTCCCCTCACCACCCAAGAAGAAATATTACTTTCATTTACCTTAACGTGCATCTCACATCTCTCCCTCTCAGAATGAGAAACCTCTGGTTTTACTACTTGCTCTGTACCATATTCCCCATTCCAAAAGTGAGCACTGTGAGAACAACTCAGTGAGGAAATTGTATGGTTGCCTGTCTATAAAGGTCAAAGTTTGTGAAATAACGTGTGCATTATATGAGATACATGTTCAGTGACTAACCGCCTCTAGTTTTCCCTAAAATAAGAAGAAATAAGAGACAACCACAGCTTCCAGACCTTCAAGCTAGTTTTAGCTTGTTTTATCAATAGTTTTCAGCAATCTTTGGGTTTCTCTATATTAAAGTTGCTTGTAGACATCCCTGAAGGTACATCAACACTGAACATAAAAGATGTCCAGAAGTGACGCTGAACACTGAATCATCCCTGATCATCCACACTGCTTGCTACTTTGATCCCAGACTCTCTTTTGGAGTGAACAAACCAGCTCTTCCCAAAGTAAAACCTCTGTCCATTTTTGGAGATAATTTACTCCCAGGTCTGCTCTCAAGGCACAGTATAGATGACATTAAACGCAACTGCCTCCCATCACCCAAGACAGGCTCTCAACACTATCTTGGCTTTAATTTGCTACCTCAGACATACCCCAGCATCAGCACAGAGCAACGCATACTTTCACATTCATATTATAAAATAACAAGCTGGTTGGTGCAAAAGACCCTGCAAGTTCTATGCCGTTTGAACTTAACCAAGAAAAAACAGTTATGTCTATGGATTCAGACACCATACAGGGCAGAGGAGACCCAGAGCGAAGTGACTTGTCATGTGGGCATGACCCGCATGCTCCAGGGAGAACTAATTTGAACCATTATAAATGTAGTGCTGTTTGTACCATTGGCCCCAGGGCCTGGGATTGCTCCTTGTCTTTTTTATGTTCCAGTGCAGACCTTCCTTGGAGGGTCACCCAAGAGCAGAAAGTAGTTGAAGCAAAGTACTCAAACTAAACCACTGCATAAATATTGGCTTACCCCAAGGTTCAGGCCAAAACTGTTTGCCTGTTGACTCTTCATCAGCTGAGGGTTCATTTTCCATGGAGTATCCTTAGCTGGTGAGATCAGGCAGTTATCCACCCACATGACTTGACTGGAATGGGCCATATTTTTCCCTAGTCCACCTACCTAGTGCTCTTTGCATGAAGACTAGGGCAAAAAAGGGCTAGGTCACACACTGCCAGTGGAGTCAAGGAAGGTTAAATGGTCTCCCAGATTTCACAGATTAAACAAAACCAGTGTTTTGTTTAATCCATCATGGATCCATCACGGATCCATCATGGTAACCATCACGGAAAACACCACACAGCACGTAGACATGCACATCCATGAGAACACTGCACTAGTATCAAGCTGAGCCTAGCTATTTTTGCAGATTAATTGTGTGAAAAAGGCACTGACTTTTGCACTGAGTAGTCACCCTTCCAGCACTGGCTACAGCAATACAGAAGTGTTCTCTGGTTTCCAGTTTCAGATAGTCATCTCGTCTTCCATTGAGAGGTAAGTGACATTTCTGGAAGTGCTTACTGATATTTATTTATTCTTCATTTTAACATTAAATATATCCCCAGCCAGCCATCTACAAACAGTAATGAATTTTAGTTAAGTAAAAGTGTAACTTTGTGGGGTTTTTTGTTGTTGTTGTTTGTTTTTTTTCCAGCTAGTATGATGATGTGCATTTTAAAATACAGTTGAAAAAAATCTTTTTTAGGATCTATTCTTTATACCATCAATTTTATATGATACCAGCCATTTGTGACTGATTATTAGTCCTCACATTGGGTAACTAAATCTAGTATTGGAAATCCATTGATAACAAGTGCCCATAAATTCATCAGTGATATGTTACCATAGCATTATCTTTCAGCACGGACATAAGGGAAGGATAAACTTCAATAGATTTAAACAGTTTTTCTTAAGACTGTAGTAATAGTTTAATGACAGAGAGATTTTAGAAGAAAAAAGGTGTGGAAAATGAAATAAAGCTGTCCTTAAAGATTGAAAGCTCACAGAATTTTGAAGAAGAGTTCAGCAGTTGTCAATGCCAATAGAATTTAATGGAGCAGATACAAAGCAAAAGACAAAATCAATACCTAGGTGTTTGTGCTTCATTTCTTTGCAGTTGTCAAACCTTTGAAGTTGTTAAATAATGACTTATAGACTAAGAATAGATGTCTACTTTGACATTTCCTTAATGCCATGTCAAGAATCTAGCTACTCACATGCAAAAAAAAAAAAGTTCATATGATATAGAAAAGAAACTCAATCTCAGAACCATATGATGTGAAATTTACCCCACCTAAGTCTTCATATTGTCTTTATACAAAGTAAACAAAATAATTTTTAAAAAAACCCCTCTTAATTTCGAAAGCTCTGGTGAGAAAACAAAGCTTTCTCCCTATACAAATATCTTTGAGACGAAGACACTTTTCCATGCATGTACAGAATAAAAGAGAATCACTTTGTAGGCTTAAATGGTTCTACAATAGATAGAAGATCATTCTTTAGGGTTTCTTTGTTGAAATGCTTCTGAAGCACGTCTCACTCAATCCTGTGAGCGTAAACCAGCTCTTTAGTCAGTTAACAACACAGTCATCTTTTGCAAATCTCATACAAATCCACAGTCCCTCCATGAGAACCCAGAGCATTGAAAACCATGGGACAGAGACACTGTCCCCTCCCCACTACGTCCCTGCTCCCCTTCCACTAAAGTCGATATGAGCTGTGTCCCCACCTCCTGTGGGACTGGGACGTGGCATAGGTGAAAGACTAACGAGTTTTGCTTCGTGAGGAAGCTATTGCCTCCTGAGCCAGTGGCTCTGTGCTGTGGAGCTGGGGCAAGTCAACCCAATGGTGTCACGACTGTTGGGAGACCTATGTAAAAGGGGAAGGCAGGGCAAAATAAACCAGAATGTAAATTAACCCCACTTTGCTAACTCCCACGTGACCAGCTCTAAGGCTCTGATTCATGATCCTGGTGTGATTAAGTTGCAGCAGCTGAAGAGGTTACTGCCTGCGAACCCCCTACCCCTACACACAATTTGGCAGTTAAAATAAACCAACAGTTTGCGGGACTTAATTTCTTCAACTGCTGCAGCTAAATCCTGCAGGGGTTGTGAATCAGACCTCTCAGGTACCACGGCTCATCGACTCAAATATTAAAATAAACTGAAATGTCCTTTGGTTTATGTTAATACTACCATGGCTGTGGAGTTAGAAATGCCACCGTTGCATCGTCTCCACTCCTGGGGCAGAAGCTTTCAGCAGAGGGAGAGGGAGGACAGACACCGGCCAGACCCTCTTCAGCTGCCCAGCTGGAATTGGCAGAGCTCATGACTCGGAGCTCTAACTCTGACCCAGAAGTACCTTGTCTAGTCTGGGTTAATCTACTTAGCATAGGTGTCGCACTTTAAATTCACATCCTAACTTATTCTGTATTCATCTCATTATTCAGAGATACATGAGAAGGCAACATTAATCATTTCAAATGTACATCGGAGTAAAAACTTAATATTTAAATCTTATAAGTACTACTGTTTCTATTAGCAATTTTAAAAAAAATAATAATCCTTTTATATAGGCATTGTGCAAGACTATGAGAGTAAAGGAACTGAAATGATCAATAAGATTCAACTCTGAACCATCCTGCAGAGTGGAACAAGGTAAAAACCAGCCTTCTCATTCCTTCAAAAAGAGAAGGAGGCAGGATAAAGCAAAGCAGCAAAACCTTCTTTCCGGCTTTCTATGTGTACTTAATACGACTGGTAGAATCTTGTAACTCTGACAGCCATTTTATTCCTTCACATATTTCTGGAATACCGAGGAGAACAGATTAGACATTTATTTGCCTTCAAGATCACTCCTTTATTGATCTGAAGGTAAAGCAAAAGCTCAGACTTCCAGAGCACTCTTGTATTCTGATTATTTTGATATTTAAGGAATCTAATTGATTTTAATTTGGATGAAACACGTCCAAATTTTGGAAGAAAAAAGAGTTGGGAAACCAAACTCCAGATACTGGAACTGATAAGTGTAACCTGTGGTTTGGGCTCTCAATGTTAGATCTCCATGACCAGTTAGGCCAGGATGGGACTTCTTCACAGGCACTCTGCAAAGGGTTTGTCAGAGAGGGTCACAAAAAAATTGTCATCATCATGCCTCTGTCTTCCACAGCCTGCTTCAGCTGGGATTTCCTAACACTCTATTACAGGGTTCTGACAGAGGTACTCAAAATAGCATGGTATAATTGAAATTCAATGTGGGCCTGATTTTGTATTTTGGGTGCCTGAATTTCATTAGGACTATTCATTTTTCCATGACAACACATAATTAAAACAAACACTTGTAGACATTGCTGCATTGAAGGTTTTCTTTTTCTTTTTTTTTTTTTTTTCCTGCTACTGAAGTCTCATTTTCTTTTTAGGAAACTTTGTAGAAATACAAACTGATGGGAAGGAGACTCCAGAGAATATTTTGTCCTCCAGTAACATGTATGGATGAGATGACTTGCTGAGCAATACCTTGTTAACAACTTTCAGGTTTTAAACAAAAGTAGGAGGGGGTTTAGTTTGCATGCTGCTTGCTTTAAGATGGTACTGTATAATCAAAACAAGATCTCCCACAGGAGAGATTCTTTAGTAGCAAAGGAAGGAAGGAAGGCAGGCATTACCCCAGACATTTGATATAGAGGGTATGACAAGAGGAGGAACAAAGGAACAATTCAATACCGCTTATTCTTGCTGTAGCTATAGAAAGTGCTACAAGGTATAGCCGGCAGATTACAAACCACTGCTGCTGAAGCATCTACTTCAGTGAAAGGACAGAGGTAGCTGGTACAGGAGATGACAGTTGCAAGGCATATCCTCATCCCATGCCACCCACTGTTAGATGAAGCTCAGAAATATCCCAGTTTCTCAGCTGGTAAGGACAGGTCTCTCTTCTGCCTCACAGTAAACAAATCTAATTTCTGCTGCTATGAAAGCTTTGATCATTGAAGCACTTTTGCAATTTCATGACTGTAGCTTCCAGAAACACCACAATACAAATGATAACGTATATGCAGTGATCTCCTGGTTCAAAGACAAGAACAGCCAGCTCAGGGTCACGAATGGATAATTACATTTCCAGACTTTCTTATTTCATGCTTTATCATCAGGACGTTGTTTGCCAGTGCCAGTTTTTGGTGCCAGTCTACAGAGAATATCAGGAGTATGTGAAGATTCACTTGACCATTTAACTAATCCAGCTCCATTACTGCCAATTAGAGTCCTACATAAAGTTAGCTCTCAAGGGAGTACGTGTTCAGGGAGTAAAGGAATATAATCACATCAAAACTCTTACACAGGAGACTTGACAAGTTCCACATTTTGGAAGCGCACAGAAAGAAGCGCCAGCAGAGCTGCTGCATTCTTGCAGAAAGGAAGCGACCTTACGAATCTCTTGTTAGGCTGTCAGGCACCAAAAGTAAGGGAAGGATTTCGAGTCCTAAACTGATCTATAAAATGCTTGTTCATTAAAGTTATTAACTCAAATAAAATAAAACCAAAAAATCGTAAGCTATCTCATCTCTTGCTTTCATTGTTGGCTAGTAGCCAGTTAATTACAGTGAATTAATTACGTATTAAATTATTTTTGCTGAATGTATCATCAATTTGCATTTGGTGCAAATACTCAAGTTTTGTAGGAGCAGAGGCAGCTATGTTTTATCTTATACCACTTGCAAAGTGAGTAACTGCATTACATAGTGTGGCTGTACTATATGGAAAAACAGGGAGCAACAAAAGCAACTCTGGCATAATGTCAGTGACAAACATTATTCTGTGACAAAATTACATTTTAACTTACACATTCTAACCTATCCTTTTGTAATGCCACAAATAAAATTATTCATATGACAATTTAAAAAGAGACTCATCTATAATGATAGATAATTTGCCGTTGCAGACAAAATCACTGGAATAGGCCAGAGGCTGAACATTATTTCAGATAACTGTGCCTGGGTGTGACTGAAGACACCGAATTGGAAACATTTTCCCATAACTCTCCTCAAGAAAAGTTTTTATGTATCACCCAAAGGGGAGAAAATTTACAAATATAAGAGTTACTGAAAACCCCAGCGGACTCTGAAGGAGAAAATAAATTAGATTTCCAGAGAGTCAGCTAAACAATAGATAAAAAGGGTTTTATTTGCTCTGCTGGCCAAGACTACAAATCTTTTCCACGCACTCAACTCTTGTTCAGAAACGGATGCAAACACAGAACCAAAAGACAATTTTTTGACATAATTCAGTTCCACAAACAAGCACTGTAATTTGATTCCGGAATGTTAAACCGTTTCATTTGTTACCATAAATATCTAAGGAAATCATGTCATTTGAATATTTTAGAACTTCCAGAGACAGCAACCAACTTTTCATCCGCTTTTTTTGCACCAGCTTTTGATGGGGTATGAATTTTGCCATCACTGGTGTTTGTTTCTTCCTCCTCTAACTTCCCGAGCTAAGATTCTCCCCTAGCCCCACCGCATCCCTAGCTCTCCTGCCGCCTTGCAGTCGCTCTCGCGGCACGCTGTTGAGCAACCCCTCCGTCTCGCCAGGCTGCCGGTGCTGCCCCCGGGTCCCTTCCTTCTCCAGCCATAACCTCCCCTTGGCTGTGATGAATTTGACTGCTACCTTCAGACAAATCATTCCCAAACGCACCTCACCAACTCTACATAATCCGATATCTCCAGCTGTCGAGCAGAAAATGTGCATCTGATGATGGCTTAAAGCGTAACATTATTCCACCTCTGAAGTAAAACAGGGAATGCTAACAGTCTTTCTACTTTATTTTAATGTTGTGTCTGTGTTCAAAAGTCTCATTAAGCAGTGCTGCACTCTTCCTTCGAGAAGGCTGCCTGTGCAATGCTTTCTCCTAAGGGTGTGATGAAAATATACATGAATCACCTTTATTTGTGAGACTATCTGCAGGAAGTCCTTTGTACACTGTAAGTTTAGAAAATAATTTGTATTTCATTTTAGCAGATCTGTATTCCACCTGACAAAAAGAATAACATGAAAATGCATTGTCTGTCTACATTATTTTGGGGTTTTTTGTCACCTCCATACAGCATTATAGACCAGTGCTCCACTTAGGGCAAAAATTTTGGTGATGTACGAAGTGAAGATGTCTCTAAATATTAAGAGTGCTCGATACAGTGACAAGTTTGAAGAGTGGAACAGAAGCTCTTTGGTAAGATAAGGTGAGTAGCTGACAACTCTAAGGAGACAGAGCTTACTTTACTCGGTGCAAGTATACAGCCACTGTCGTATCAAAACAAAGCTACTTGCAAGAGAGAGGGATACATCCTGAAAAAAAAAGTTTAATTTACCTTATTCTTCTTATGATACTACTACTATAAACATTATTACTATTATTAAGTGGGTGAATCCCATGCTTAAGCATATTTGAGAAAATTTAAAGAGAGAGATTTAAAATAATTTGCATTCAGAGTTTCAAACTAACTGCAAATCACTCCTTTGTCACTTGGGTGTTAACTAGTCTCCTACCCTCTCAAATACGGTTCCAAAAGCTCATTTTACATTCCTGCTACATGTTAATTATCTGTTGAACTCTGTCTTTGTGAACAGCAGGAGATACAGTGCAATCACATCATTCCAGAAGCATTAAATATCTTCCTTTCTTTCTCAGTACACCAGATAAACCAACTTTTCTACAATGGATGTTTACTTTAATTTTAGGGTAATTTTAATCTTTCGTGTTTCAGCTTCTTTATCACCTTGATGCCCCAGGTCTATTTTTGGAAGAAAACCTCCACCTCTGGCCACAGACTACTTCTCTGAGAAGTGTCCCGAAGCTACAATTTCTGCACCAAAGTAATATAGCATGTTTATTTCCAAGTTATTGAACTAATTTTAAAAAGAGAAGAAAATGGATCAGCAAAAACAGTGTGTCAAACTGTGATTATATTTGAATCATAAAATTTCCCAAATTATCTAAAATACCGTTATATATTATCTTGTCTGCAAGAGATATCATGGAGAAACTTCTTCTGAAATCTACCAGGTTTCATTTTGAAATAAATAATTGTGGTTTTAATTAAGCAAACGACTTCTCTGAAAGTCCATATATGTTTGAAATGATGCATGGCTCTGGCTCTGTGAGCTCTGAACCTGAAGCATATTACAGATTGGGAGTAACTTAGTTTATATCTCTAATGACAAGAAACTTTTAAATGCCGAGAACCACAACAAAAAAGATGATTTATTGGCTAAGAAATTCTTTCATGTCCCTGTTTAGACCTCAGTCTGACTTAGAAGACGTGAAAGTCACGCAGATCATGCCGGAGAAAAGGCAGACTAAAAATTAAACGATGGCTTCAATATTCACTCTTGTATGTTCCAATTACAATATTTTCAGATGAAAAATATGAATTCAAAATTCAGAACTTCTACAAGTTCATTACAAAACCAATTTCTCAACCCCTGTATCTTCCACACTGTCCGATACAATTTACAGTTTTGATGACAAACCCAGCACACATTAGAAAGGCATTACTGTAATTTTTTTTTTTTTAAATTAATAATAAATATTGGTAGAGAATACAGGCAATATAAATGAAACTAAACTCACATGTATTGAAACTTCTGGAAAACAAGAATGCCTGACCATGAGAAGAAAGCATTTTTTGAAGTAAATATATATCAATATGCTGAAAAAATACTGAATTTTTCTAATTTTACCTGCTTCTGTGCCTTATGAATGAAAACTTGCATCATATAGTTAGATCACCAAAGAAAACATGTAAAATCTCTTGTATCTTCACATCTTTAGATAAAGTAATCAGGGAATAATTTATTTCCATAACGGGGAAATGTGTTTGCTGAAATCGGGTAAATTTTAACGTGTGGGGATTTTTAGGTGGCAGTTCTGAACGAAACTGTTCAATATACATATACCTAAAATTAAAAGAGAAGCTTTTTCCGTGTTCTGAAGCGCAAAACACAAAGTGGCTTTTCAAGCACTACTGAATTTCCCTGATGGTCCAGGGGTTTATATTCCTCGCAACCACGCGAAGGACTCTGCAGCCAACACAAACCCACCAGACGCTTCCCCTGGAGTGATCCTTTAAGCTAAGATTCACAGCAGAGTATAAATACCCAGCCTAGTGTAAAGCACAGCCCGAAAGAATGAGAGAGAAAGGGAAGGACAGAAAGGGCGAGAGAGAAACAATGAGAACAAGAAAATGAGATGCAGAGAAAGAGAGGGAGGGAGGGAGGGATGGAGGGACGCAGGGATACAGAGAGAGGGGAAGGAAAGAAAGAAGGGGAAAGAAGGAAAGGAAGAAAGAGAAAAAGGGAGAAGAAAAGAAAAAAGAAGGAAAGAAAGAAGAAAGAGAAAAAAGTGGAAAATACTTTGTGTACCCACAAGAATCTCATGACTACATTAGAACTAATGGAAGCTTGCCAAGACTGGCACAAAATTAGTAATGTTATCTTCTTCCTAATAGCGGTAGCCACCACAAGTAAAAGGTGAGAGAACTGGAAGCCTTCCCAGAATTTAATTTTCTCAGGAAAGCACTCAGCAGATAATTCTATTAAATTCTAAAATGTTGGATAAGAAAAATATAATCGCAAGTTTAAATTGCATGTCTGCATAGACTGTGCAAAGTGATTTTTTTTTTTTTTTTAAATAGGGCAACACAGAAAAAGAAAAATGGCTTAAGCATCTGAGAACAGTTATTGAGGGTCTCGAGAGACAGAGAGGGAAATCTAGCAAATTTGAGCCCAGCAATCTCTTTTGAACCTTATAGTGCTTCTCCTATTTAAAGGTAATTTGTTCAAGCATGCACAGTGAAGGTAACATCTGGCTAAAGGATGCAGCTTCTTATTAGAAATGTGTCAAACGGCTTATTAATAAATGCAATATAATAGGAAACTCCTTAATGTGTGATACTAGAAGAAAATCAATTACATTTGCAAGTCGTAACAAATCTCATCGTTTAATTGCAAGATGTAATACTCTAAAAGGACTCTGCTGAATTTATTTTGCCACTTGGTTCTAATTTTAACAGGTGGAAAACATTCAAATGGAATTTAGTGTTAACTAATTATAATTCCTCTATCTATTTATCTTTATATATTTGTGCCTGTAAGGTGCTCGGGAACTCTTCAGTAAGTAACACTGAATGTGAATGCAAAGTACAAATACTGAGTGAAGCAAGTCACGCTTCCATCGGTAGCAGTACGGTCTGCTATGAAGCGGGGCAGTGGACCTTACCCATGGGCTACTTGCAATGCTGTATTTATGTGGCGCCAATTATAGGTTATATTTTGTGAAAAAACAGAAGTTAGAAGATGAAATTCCTTACTTGTTTCCAAGTTCAGGACTATTTCTCAAAGAACAGCCAAACACCTGCGTTTGTGTCAAGGGACAGTTGGGAGAAGGAATTCATTTTTCTACATTGAAACATCTCTACTAACCAGTGTAAGATACTCAAACAACCCAAAAAATCAGAATTTTTTAATACAGTTGTTGTTTTTTTAAAGTGCCACCCTGAAAAGCCAAAAATTTCTGCCTTAACAAAATTCTAGGAAGAAAACATAAATGAAAACACAACGTGCAGACTTACAGTAGAAGCTAGTGGTTTCTTTTTTTTCAAAAATATCTATTGTCTTTAAAAAAAAAAATCTATTTCCTCTTATCTCCCACAAAAATTGACTCATTTTCAGTTGAATGTCCTTTCATTCACTCCCAAGACTTTTTTAATTAATTGACTGTACAATCCTAATACATAAAAATAGTCCTATAAAAATCATCTCTTAAATTATAAAAGAAATACAAAGACTCATAACTATCTGAAAAGTTTTATTGTCCTACCACGATAACTATATAAGAATTTAGTGTGTAGTTAGAGAGGTGTTATCTTTAGAAAAATCAACAAAGAAATTGCAAAATAAGAAACTATTAATAAATATCTTAAGACATTGGTTTTGAATTTTGCAAGTTCTCTTATCTAAGCATATCAAAATATTTAATGAATAATAATGAATTGACTCTAAAACCATCTTGCGAGCTAATTCTGTGCAATGACTGACTTACACAAAAAAAGTACTCTTGCTTTAATTTAGAGTCTTAGGACTAGATCCTCATCGATATTCTTGAAGTATAAAATGACCTCACTGAGGAAGGGAGTGTAATAAGTAGGGAAAGTAGGCAGTGAAACAAAGTTATGTTTTCACGTGACAAAACGACAGAAGAGTAAAAATTTAAGAAAAAAAATCATATGGAGATTTATTATATGTTTAATATCACCCACATATGCATACATGTACTATAAAATATATCTATGAAGGAAAATTTGCTTTGTTTCTATAATCACAGAGTGCATCAAATTAAAGGCAAATAAACTGCTCCTACTTGAGAGGAATACTTTATAATTTTCCTGAATTCAAAACTTTTTCTAACTTTAAACCATTAGATTAAAAAGAGGATATTTAAATATTTGCAGTATCTACAATGTATTAAAATATAATCAAAACAGGAAATACTAAATAAATGGCTTTAAGAAGTAAAAGGTAGTATGACAATCATTACGTATTTACGTTAAATCGATGTAGAGTGCTATATATCAGTTGTCCAGAAAGAAAAGCCAAAGAAATGTGGAGGAAAGGCAGAATTAACCTTTTCCACATCAATACATGACAAAATTTGTAATAATTTTCCTACATATTATAACTACAATACCAGAGTTTTGCTGCGTACTGCAAGTTGGTTTGAATTTTTAAAAGTAACGTATTGATAAATAGTCGAGGAAGTAAAACAGTTCGTGGTTTCTCGTTTTTTAAAGACCAATCTGTGCCAAAAAGCACTAAAAGAGAAGCTGGCAAATTAGTATCTTTTAATTTTCTAAAGGATGCATAAATAATTTTACACAGTGTTATATACAACACACGGACTGTAAAAAAGTTTCCTTGACCAATTTTTGACAACATCTACTCAATTCAAGTTCTGGTCAATTATACAGGAAAACTAATGAGGAAAAAGTATCTTCAGCAATGAAGAGATACACTTTTTGAAAGTACAGACACGTTTTTAGAGTAATATGCTTTCTAAATAGAAGTATCCCTGTAATCCACAGTAGGTGGCCAGGATATTTTTTCAAACCAAGTATACAATTATGAATTGATAACTTGATTTTGGTTTTTAATCATGCTGAGAAAACACCTCCCTTAAATACTGTCTAAAATTTTTATTTTAGGCCTCAAATGGAAATTTTGATTAGCAAACTCACTAGGGAAGCAGATGTTTTGAGGACTGTTCTGAAGAAAACATTAACAATATGTTTTACTCTAAAATAACAACAAATGTACGTCATCAATTATACACTCTCTGCCTGTAGTGTACCCCCCGCAAAATACATGAAGGGGAATACTGTACTTTTCTAGTCCCCATGGTTTCAGAAAAGATGATATTTGATAGCACAAGTGGTTCTTTATAGTTTTATATTCTTGAGAATGTGAGACTGATAAGATTTACTCTTCAAACATGTACTTTTTCTGGACCTTTTGCCTTACTTTTATGCTTTATTGTTGCAAAATATGTGTTCATGGGGGGGGGGCGTGTAAATAAAATCATTAACACAGGTACAGAGAGTACTATTAAAAAAATAATTAGGTGTTTCATTACTGAAACTTAGAAGAGTTGATATGGAAATGATTTGCCCACCTCCGTATATACTAAAACTAAATCCTAATACATAGAAGAGGCAAAAAATATTCTTCCTCCCCCCATGACCCAAAGAATATAAACATGGCAAATGAATTAAAACCAGTAATTTCTATACTAATACCTTCCTAGAAAATAGAGAAATCAGAATACTGTCATTTGCAAAGGTGAAATTAGCACAGAAATACACTTTTTCATATAAAGAATTCAAAAGGTTCAATTGAAATCAATTCCATACTTCTTAATAATCTTGCCATTCGCTATGCAAGAATGGAAAAGTTAGGAAAAGCTAATTGAAATCACTTGATTTTACACCAAAAACAAACAAAAAAGTGGCATTTACTGAAAAATTAAATGATGACACTCCCTAGAGTATTTCTAAAGGATCGCCATTAAGGAGGATCTGGGACACTGGAAACTTCGCAATCTCTGATATGAAGTACTGCCAGGTATATTTTCTGAGGACAGAAAAGAAACAGTATAGCAATGAGAATGCCAAACTTTCTGGTTTGCTATATCCACTGCCAATATTGCCTTCCTAAAATACTCTTCAGAGCAGTGAGTTGTTGGATAACGTAGAGCTCAGAAGAAAAAAAAAATAAAAATTTCATCATTCCTTCCATATCTAAATCCATTCCTTAAAAACTGTGAGGCTTATTGCACATATGAAATAAATACCTGAAACGTCCCCAAACATGCTTTAAGAATTATCTTCCTACTTTAATAAAAAGCAAGAACTTTGAGGATCAAGTAATACCCTTTATGTGTGTGACACTTGGGGTTTATCATCGGGGGGGTGAGGGAGAGGAGAAAATCACTTAAGAGTGAAATGATGAATCACTCTTAAGCAATATAAGTTGGTTTCAAAGCTGACTTCTACTGGGCAGAGAAAAGTTTCAATTTAATTCTTTCTAATCGCTTGCCTTAGTTAATACTGTTTCCTGACCCTTTACCATCAAAAATTGGAAAAAACAAGTCATCTTGCTGCCAGTGAGTAAAACACACTGTGCACAGCAGAATACCAATTCAGCCTGCAAAGCTGGTTCCATTCCCATTTGTTGTCTTTTTCTGGTGAAGTACATCATTAATGAAGACTACAGAAAAGCACAGTAATTTGTTTTTCATGTTAACCTCTTCAGCTCACTACTACGCTCAGCAAGACAAACTGCAGCACTACTGGAACGTTGGCATCAAAATTACCGTTTCCTTCAGGTCTGCTCACTTTAACAAAAAAATGCTATGCAGACAATGGATAAAGGTCATAATTTTGCCCAAATAATTGATAATTGAATCTGCTCTCATTACAGTTTACTGGGAGCTCAGACAAGGATTACAATTTAAATAAAATGTATTCACCGAAAGCTTCCCACAGCTGGAATTTCTGTGTAGCATTGCAACAACCTGAAGCCTAGGGTTAGGCTACAAAGACTGATTAATTTGCTTTGTTGGGGACACAATTTTAAATTCACTTTATTCACTCACTTAAATTCACTTTTCCATAATGGTTAAAAATGATGTGTATTAATTACCCAGGTAAAACTTATTATTGCCTCAGTCTTTAAGGAGCTGATAAAGCCTTTCCCCTGTTTAACACGTAGCATTATGTTTACTTTTCAATTTACCTAATAAATCCATTCTCCGAATTCCTTAAGTAGCAGCATAACTGTGAATTGCCTTTGAAAAGTGGAAGCTCACTCAGTGTTATCACTCCTTGATATTTCTGAAATAATCGAGAGCACTCCTGGGAATGCTCTCAATACTATTTATCTTTTTTTTTTTTTTTTTTTTCTCCTTTCTCCCCTAGGTTGAAAAGTCGTTCTGGTTGAGCTGAATTCTTTCAGGCTCCTCCATCAAGTGGTGGCTGTTTCTGGAGAACTCCAAAGCCTGAGCTGGGAACTGACCTGCATCAAATGTATCAGCTACCCCCAGACCCGTCAAACGGTCAACAAGCCCTCCCTTGTCACAGCTGACAGAGCCGTGGAACAAGGGTTCCTTCCTACCATTGCCACAGACTTTCTGCAGGCTGAGGAAGCAGAGGGACTTTACTGGCCTTTCTCTGAAAACTGAATTTCTTCAACGACAAGAGGATGTTCCTGTGTCAGCCCCAGGGCTTGGGGTGGCATGCACGTGTGTGAAGGTAAAGACATAAAGGTTGGCGGTATGAAAAGGAGACATCAACTCTAAAAATCAGATCATAGGACTATTATCAGGCTAACAACCACCTTGGTCCAGAGAAAAAAACCCCTGTAATCAACAGGGCCTTTAGGAGACACATCTTGCCACCCTTCACCAGCCTAGCGGAACAAATGGGAGAGAAGCCTCTGCCCCTCACGCCCAGACAACATTTCTGCTTGTGGTGATTCCCTCAGCCACAAACACAATCTACTTTGTAAACAACAATTATGCTCGGGAAGACCCACGGCGAGCATAAACCCTATGAAATCACCTCTATGGGCTTCTCCGAATAATTTTTCAGACCACAGTTCTAACGCCATACGATGGGGACCTGTGGTGCTGATGCAAACTGACGCCAGAAGAAATTTGTTCAGTTTGGGACTACACTTCCTTGGCACTGATGCTTCTAAGGCCAAAGTGACAGAGGCAGTATAGATACGTATGCTGCTCCTGATAAAGACATATTCTTTTAAAATAATGTCAGAATCAAGAGTAAAGTAACAGTTTATGAAAATAAGATCCAAGGCTAAGAAATGGCCCCGTTCATCAATTCGAAAACTAGCAAGATCAGAAGAGCCGTCAGGCAGAAAGGTTTGCATACGTTTCTCTTTTATCTCTCTAAAAAAGAGCGCAACTAGTTCTTGTTAGTGCTACAACCTTAAAATGGAAGAAATTTTAAAGAAATATGAAGAAGATTTTTCTGTACTCTGGGGAATTCACAATCCATAGAATTAATTAAAAAAAAAAAAAAAGGAAAGAAAAAAGGAGGGGGGCACATTTTCCTAAGCCTTTATACACATATGCAGTCTTGCATACTCTTGCTTATGGGCTATTAGCACTAAGTTGACTAAAGATGCCAAGCAGGGATACAACATTCATTTTTGAAATATAAATCATCAAGGGATGGATAGTCTCTGGCATTCCCTTGGGTTTGTACTCTTGTTGGTTGTCTGTCTCGGTGGCTTGCTGGGATTGATGCTCAGACAACCCACCACTCTTCAGTGTTTCTCCAGATTTGCATATGAATGTTCTAAATGCATTTTTGAAGGAGTCAGAGATAATAATTTATTCTCCCCATTTTTCCATTCTGCATGAGGAATCTATTAGGTTTTCTACTCAAATGTTTTCTGCTTCAATAAGCAGAATTGATCATTTATCAAAGAATTTATTCTAAAGTAATCTGGAAAATATTACAGCATATAAAATAAAATAAAAGTAAAATAAAATACCTGCAAGAGACTCTTGAAAATTGAAGTTCCCACCCCTGGGTACTAAGCAGAGTGAAGGCTTTTGTAGGAAAAACTTAAGAGAGTGAAACATTTTCCTGGAATCTCCCTGCTCAGGCAGGAAGGAGAGGAATACAGGGGGACATTAATGGCTATGCATAAGGCAATCTGAAAACACTTCCTGCAGAAACATTACATTTGAAGTTAAAATAGAAAATAAAAATGCTTATTAGATGAATGGTAAATGTTGCAAGGCAATAATTAAAGAAAAAAAAAGCTTTCTATTATTTTCTTTTTCTTATTCACTGTTCTAATTACTCTCTATAGTTAGCTGGTTAATTAACTTCCCCTGTTCTTTGACTGGACATGATGAATGAAGAACCAACAAAATTGTTAGAGGATATCAGGAGAAAGATAGTACCCAAAATGATGCAAAACCAGGCTGTCTTTCACGTGGACACAGACATTTGCACCTAGACGCACAAATACATATGTTACTTTACACCCATGGAAGGA
Organism: Grus americana; assembly: GCF_028858705.1. Lineage (NCBI taxonomy): Eukaryota > Metazoa > Chordata > Aves > Gruiformes > Gruidae > Grus > Grus americana. The sequence continues at coordinate 104,458,578 of NC_072852.1, forward strand.
GAAGGAATCATTTAGTATTACTTGGCTTATTTTTAAACATAACAGAAAATTCATAATGCATGTACTGAGTAGCGTTCCTTCAAACCAGACGTAAGTCTTATTTCTCTCCTCTGAAAATAATAAAATACTAGGGAAAGACACACTAAGTTCTTATTTAATGTGAAAACTTAAAATTATTACAAAAGAAGTATCAGCCTTTCCAGAGAATGCTATTTCATCAATATTTTAATATAATATAAAGGGAAGAGTTGAAGAATATTTTAATTTTACATGAGAAACAAATGACAGTTGTAAGAAGAAGGAGAAGAATGCCTCAGAAGAAAAAGTTTTAGGGGAAAAAAAAGCCCAAACATGCAGATGAATTATGTTTTGTGGAACTGAAAAACAGATTTAGAGTAGTAAGTAATATACTACCTGTAAAGAAGAGGTAATGTTACAAAGCTTTGAGAAAAGAATAGCTGGATTGTAGTAGAATCTCTCTTAAGAGGAGACACATAGTATTCAATATTTAAAATACGACTGCCTTCAAAATATTTGTCCAAACCCAATTACGTCATCAAGCAACAATAATTCCTGTACCTCCCTTCGCAACAGCCCTATTTTCATGTGTTGAAAAACCGCTCCGACAGTCAGCTCTCTACTTTTTGTTTATGGCTTTTCCTCCGCTAGAGCTAATTCAGATGATGTGTCACTTCTCATGTAAATATATACTTTTCTTATGTCTTAATTGCCAGGTACATTTATAATGCTTTCTAGGACATCAAAAATATTAGGTAATACGAAAATATTATACAGCCTATCTCTCGCTTGCAAAAACAATAGTTTGGTTCTCACACTGTCAATTAATGAACAAACAAGATCATTTAGGCAACATGAAAATTGCCTACAAAATTCAAATTTGTAAAGTGGATTACGACTGAAAAGCTGTATCTTCTCAGAGATATTCCTGAACTGCTGTCTGCTAGCAGAAAAGCACATCTTGGGACTGATCCCACTTTTGTCAGTGAGTAAGTCATCCCCATCACAAAGAGCAGTATTATCTGCTCACTCAGTTTTGGTATACTGCTTGGTATGCCTTGCTGTCCTGATAGTACTGTTTTCTATTGTGTGTTTTCCTTTATCAAATAGTTCAGTCCATAGCCCTGTTTTCTGAGAAGTGCGGAGACATCAAAACCTTTTTGAGATTAACTCTGGGACTACATAGAAGTGAATATTAGAATGACACGTTAAAAGCAGTACTCATGAACAACATACAAAACATTATTTAATATTCTGGGAATTAAATTGGAGATAATTCAATAAAGGATCTCTCCTCATTCAATGTCTTACAACTTTGGAAAGTTTATAATGAAAATAATAATAATAATGAATAATAATGAATAATAATGAATGATGATGATGATGATGATGATGATGATGAAAAAAGGGAGCCAGGACACAGTTGTTGAGTTATTCTGGGAGTGGTTCTGTTGCCCAAACACAGGAGTCCCATGCTGTACGAGGGACTCGGGGGTATCTCGCCTGCTGTCCAGCTCTTAATCTATCAAACCTGTGCAGATCTCCTGGCAGCTGCACAGGTTAAGGCATCTCACATGGCATTGGATACCTGCCCTTAAGCAACTAAAAGTTTAAATAAATGCTGCAAAAGAAAGTTCCGTAACCATTTTTTTCTTCTTTTCTGGGGGACTATGTAAACACTTACCATCTACTCCCCTTAAAAAGCAGATTATTTTGTATTTAAACATACTGTCTATAATTTTACCTCCTGAACTATAAAGATTACTTTGTTGTTTGATTTTGACCAATTACAATATTCTTAATTGCCAATATATTTTGCAGCATGGAAAATCTTTTTGTAAGACTCTTGCAATTAGGAATAATATGTTATCAAAGGAGGCTTTCGGCTTGATCCAATTCTTTATGCACTATTTTCTACTTCATAAATTGGAGGTTTGATGAGGATTTTTCCGTTTTCAAACAGTTGTCTAACAATAGACAACACTGGCTGGAAAATATTCATCTGAGGTTAAATTTAATCTAGTAATACGTGCACAGATTCTTTATAACAACAACAAAAGGACCAGAGGTGAAATGAAGCCTTGTTTGCCATACATAGAAAGAGAAGCAAAGGACATTGCAAATCTAATAAATTCTTCAAAGTGCCAGATCTTATCCAAATCAAGAGAGGAGTAAAAGGGAACCGTTGCCTCTTCAGGGAGGATTTATTTCTCACTTGACTTGGTCAAAATACAGACGGAGAAGAGAACAAGATCCTGAACTGATGCACATCCTTATATCTCCACCAAAGTCAAAAGACTAAACAGATTTCACAGCATCTGAGGATTAGCCCCTAAGAGATCAAAACTTAACAGATTTTTATCCCTGAAAAAACCCTGAAAACAACAAGCACCACCACTTAGTACCTTTAAAATCTGCTGTATTGGAGTTCCTACTCACAAGACAGATGGTCTGAATGTAGGATCAGATTAAGCACTGATTTGACAGAACAACTTCTTTCTTGCAGCAAGCTGATTTGTCCCCCAGTACTGAAACAGTACACTGAGACAAAGCAATTAATCAGAAAACTTCTTTTGCTTTGGGGGTGATACCCCTCCAGTCATTACTCTGCTTCCAGGAACTTTACAGCTGGTTGAGAAGACATGCAAATTCTCCAATAAGATTGCACAGTACACAATTTTTAATCTTTTGTGCAGGGTTACACAAACTAAATTACCAAATCAAGTACTGCTTCTATTGAGATGAAATAACTTTCTTACACCACATAAAATAAACTTTTTTCCACAGGGAAATTTGCAAGGAGTTTAACAGCTATATCATAAATTCCCATTGAGAATAGAAGCTGTACTGCTATGGCACATGAACCCATTCGTAGTGACTACATTATTTCCAATGGGAAATACCGAAAGGACTCTAACCATTTTTAGTGTGGCTGTTGTATAAAGTTATCATTGAATAATTTCTGAAAAAATGTACAGGGGGTTTTTTGTTGTTGCTACTTGGTTTTTTACTGTTTCAGATATCTTTCTTTTTCTGATTATTTTCTTTGACTGTAGCTTTCTGTTTCCTGCCGTAATTCATAAATTCTCAGGGAAGCATACTTTCAGCTGAACTATCTAAATTGAGACCAGCCTCACCAATTCAGCGGTGGTTGTAGACAGAGGCAGGGTCTGCTGAAGAAAGCCAAAGATAAACTAATAAGCACAGCAAGAGAAGGATTTCCTTAAGCAGGGTTTTTTTTTTCCCCCTTTCCCACATGACCATGAGTTGCTGAGGGTCTACTTTACTCCTGACCCGAATGGAGAGATCAATAAGTTAAGTGATTAGATTGCTCCAGAGGAACGGTGGGTTTATTTCGCTACTGAAAGTAAACGCAGGTTAGCAGACTGCTGGTCCACAGAAGCTGCAGCACTTCAGTCGTGTGGGCTGGAGGGGGAAAACAAGCAGCCTTCCTGTCTTTAAAAGGTTTTATTTGAACCTTATCATTTTTGCTGTGGTTAAAAAAAGAAAGATACAGAGAAAAATCAAGGATTTTTACTCCTCATAATTTGCTGGTTTCCCGTTAAAAAGGTTTTGGGTTTGGTGAGGGTTGGTTTTTCCTTGCCTTTTAATGAAGTTCGAACTCTTCCATTTTCAAACTAACCTCTGCCTTTAATATATTATCTCCTAAAAAACTGATATGCTTTAGGTGCATTCTTATTTTGAGACCAATGAAGCTAGTATATGCTAGCAAGTACTGGCAAATAAAAGTTTAAATTTCAAAAATTAAAATTGAAAGTTTGTATTTTGTTTGTTTGGAGAGGTTGGGAGTGGTAAATCAAATAAATTCACTACATAGTTATTATAGAAATCTTATTAAAAGTAATTGTGTGAATATTTTATGCTTGCTCTCTAATTGTAGGGCTTGCAGACATTTTAAATGTCAGCTGCCTGACAGAGCTTTCTCTGCCAGGATATCATAGGAGAAAACACAAAGGAAGCCAAACTCATGAAGGAGGTCTTTGAGCCTTGGCCTACAGATGCCCCCAGACGCTGGAGCAGTAGGCTGTAAACACGTACGCCGGACACGCTGACAACACGACTTCTTCACTGCACGGTTCAGGTTTGTAATGAACGTATGCCATCTTCTCGTGAAGAGTTCAAAGCTTTATAGATAAAGTTGACAGAAATGAGGCAAGCCACCTAAAAGGGAAGGGGTAAGGGACAATCCAGCAGCCCGAAGCGTTGGCAGTAGCCACCCGCGCTGACACGTTACGTCTGCAAGCGGCAGCAGAACTCGCACCTCTGGCTGCTCTGGGGGCCCCTGGCTTGACACCAGGGCGAAGCTGAGCCCTACAAGATCACCGGTTTTGGTAGCAGCTAGCCATGGATGTCAGTGCGGCCCTATTGCCAATTGACAGTACTAGCTCAATATTTCTTTCAAGTAAAGGTGGGTTTTTTTCCAGCTCAGTGTCCATCTTCTAGTTTAGGCACGCAACTTCTACTTGTAATGCCTAAGTCTGGCTGTACTCTACTGTGTAAATGCAGAAACTGTGCATAAGACTCTGACTGACAGATAGCTGCCTCTTTTCTTCATTATTCTATAAAATAATTTCTTCTCCTCTAAGAGAAGTCAACCAAAAGTCTTTGTCAGACACCATTTCCTAGTACCGTTACATAGAACAGGTGAGTTCCAAAGAGCATTTGTGAAGTTTGTGAGGCTATCTCTTGAAGTTAGAAACACTTTGATGTATGAAATCTAGATTTCTGTGATTTTTGCGAACACTCAATATAAACAAAACTCCTTGGTCCCATTATGATCTTCTTCCCTTCCAACAATTTTTTTTTTTTTTTTAAACATAGGCTTAAATTTTAGGTTTGCTTTCTTAGCTTGGCATGTCTTCATATATGGATGTTGCACAGTTCACTATAATACTATAAAAATTTCAAAATCAGCTATATTAAAATTCTGTCAAATACATCAGGAGTCTGATGAAGAACTTTTCTTGAATGTAAACAGAGATATAAAAAAGTTTATAAACATTAGAATTAATTTTTGAAGTGTGTAGTAGACTGCTAAATACGAAACAATTATAACTAAAATAAGAGCTGGGTTAAAGACTGGGTCAAACAAAATCAAATTTTCAAAGCGTACAGTTAAACCAGGTTACTGGTTACCTTCTTTGTCTTCCTTTGCACAGCCATGCAGGTCATGGCTGTGCAAGTAAGAAAACTCATGTACTTCACTATGATATAAAAACCTAAAATGCATGAAGAAAAGAGAAGGAACATCAAAAAACCCAAATACAAATCCTGATATCTACATGAAGGCTTGGCATCCTTGGGGTTCCATGTGCATCATGTCTTTGTTTTTAACACCGGGTTTTTTGTTGTTTGTTGTTTTTTTGATTCACAAACAAAGCATGTTTTCTCTAATTTCCAATATAGTGCAAAATTCATTAAATTTAATCCAGTGCAAATGAAGTTTAAGATTTGAAATCAAGTTTTCATCTTTCTTATTTATGCACTCTTTCCATTAACAAAGACTCTGAACTGGAATACAGTTACCAACTGCTGATCATGCATAAGCCAGAAAATAAGATAATTCATTCTCCTAAATAGAAAGTGTTCAACTTTCAGAAATGAAAATGTATAAAGAAATAAGATTCTACCATAGATTTTACAGAATTTCACTTCCTAATATGTAATTAAAAACAAACCAACCAACCAAAAACCCCTTAATGCAACAGTATTATCTCGTCCCATTAATATATTATTATTACTGTTCCTGATTCATAAACTCTACACTTTACATAGAGATTGTATTTATATTTTACAATCCCTTGGTCATTAGAAACTAAGAGAATTCAAACCGAAAGTTTTCTGCCTTTTGGTGTTTATACTGCCTACAGAGAAATCACTCAGATCTTAAAATTTACAAGAAAATTACATTTTGTCCTGAAGGTCCCAAATATGACTGTGTTCACCTGGTTGTGGGACAGCAAGATATAATTTCCCTGTCATCAGTTTACCTTCTGTCTTAAAAAAAAAAAAAAAAAAAAAATTGTCAAGGTGAAGAATATATTTTTCAGGGGTTAAAATAAAACTCATACAACTAAAATGGTCCAAAGCCAAATTATTTTTGGAATGGACCACGTAATACAAAATGGTATGCATCTCTGCTGCTTGAACACGGGTGATTCTGTCACCATCCCCAGCCCCCCGCAAACGCTATGCCTCTGCTCACTAAGATAAAGCATTCAATGCAACTCCTTTGAAGAAAAATGTGAAAACATGCCCTGTCTATGGTAATGGGACTACCTATGACATTTTTTTGCCATTTTTGATTACTTTCGTCTAATAGGTAGTTTATGTGAATGGCATAACTACAGACTGAATCACTCCCTTACCCGCAGTACCATTTGTACAGATTTTACAGCTTGTACATTAAGGATTTCCATAGGCCAAAGTAGAAACTCTGTTTTGTTAAAATGTGGACAACACAACCCTATACATTGAATTATATCACCCTCAATACGGTGCTGCTAGACTCAATAATTCACTATAAATTTGCCAAGGACTGACAAAACACTCCGCTATACAAGCAACTATGTTGTTGTAGTGGGGAAAAAAATTCCATTGCTGTGCTCCCGCATCTTTTTTCCAGACATTAGGTCAGAGGATGAGAAAAAAGGCTGCTGGGCTATCAATATCAGTTAAAGCTCCTGAATGTCAGAGTATTCAGTTATTCACTTAAGGGTAGAAAAATCTCGTGACAGCAATTCATTTAAACTGCTAGTAGAAAATACTTAGGGGTTTCTAGCTGATAATGTTTACTATTTTCTGCCAAATTAAAAGAAAATTATAATCTTCTGCCAGCTGGAAATAATAGCATCCAGGTAATCAAACTTGTGTTAATAGGATAAGAAAGCAAAAAGTAAAAACCAAATATAAGGAAAAAAAACCACCCAACAAAAACCAAAAAAGCACCCTGAAATTTAGATGTTTGATGCTTAAAATAAATACCTACCACGATGTGACAGTATGCTTAATAATTATCATTCACAATTATGTAAAAGGAAGGTAAACATTTGCCAGAATGTATGACCTTGAAAAAAGATTGCACTGAGGGTTTGTAATGTAACTAGTATAAGAGATCAAACTAAATTACTTTTAGACTACTGTCGAGATTTATTAGAAAGGAAAATGGGAAAAAGAACCAAAAAATATTAATCAATCAAAAAAGTTCTATTTTACAAAGCTGAGTTCAGCAGCAAGATTGTTTTGACAGCTATACTGCATTTCTATTTAAGAAAATGTTCTTAACTAACAGTTCAGCTGGGTAAGTGGTATCTCATGACTATTACTGATTCCTATAGCTTATGACAGAACTGATCAAAAATAAGAGCGACTTACATTTACTACATTAGTCTTTAGAGGCCTCATGCACATTTAAAGAGTTGCTAAAATATATTTTAGAATGGATTTTTTTCTTTGTTTTTTCCTCAAGTTAAGCTGAAAATTTAACCTAAGCTGAAAAACTTATGATTTATGTCAACACCCCTCTAAAATTCTAGTATCTTCAGATTAAACAGAAAAAATTCTCTGCAAGTCTCAAATTCAAGTAAGATGATTTCCTGTCATCCTCAGCTGATCCACATTTAATGCAACAAGAATAACATAGTCTACATACTGTTTACATAGAAGTTTGAATAGAAATGGCTAATATACAAATATATGCATGTCTATTTTGATTTACTAAGAAAACACTGTCTTCAGATAACATGGGAGAGGCAAATAATTCCAGGATAATTTCTTGACTTTTGTTTCAGTTTTTGCATTACAAAGTGGGAAGGTTTGGGGGGGGGGTTGTCTCTTTTGGCTTTATTTTTTTTTTTTTTTTTTTTTTTTAAGAGACTGACATACAATACAGATACATGCTGATTTTCAGGGCAAAGGACTGCTTTAATTTCATTCCAAGTACCCTATGTGAAAATACATCATTAGTAATAAATGCTTTCTAAAGGCTACAGATGTTATCTGCACAATGAAAAACTGTGAAGATGAATCCTAACTCTACAGCAGGAAAAAAAAATGCAGAAACCCCATGCTTATACAGAGGCACAACGTTAAGAGGGAGCAAACATGGAGGCAAACATTCCAAAAAGAGGAAACAAGCTAATGTTCGCATTAGGCAATGAAATAACCATCTGAATGCACTGTATTTCTTTGTAACGGCATAAAGGCCAGACAATGTCGAAACAAGAGGACTTAAAGTTCAAAGCAATCAGTGTCTAAAGAAGTTGATATTAGTCAGAAATTAAAATAAACTAAAATTTGTTGTTATTTAAAACAAGATTCATTTAGCTATCAATTCCATCAGCTACGATTTTCACATTGGTATGAAAATAAAATAGTATTTTCTTCCTCAACAATATTCCTAAATTATTTTCATTCCAGTAATTCTGTAACATTCTTGACTTATTCTCAGAAATTAACCATATATGTAAGAAAAGAACTGAAAAAAATTCACGGCTCTGAATTTCTTGAGACGTGCAACAAATTAATAACCACTTTCAGAGGAACTGTGCCTTTTCCAGTGCTTCCTCTTAAAGCCAACGGTACCTAAAAGCAGTGTTGAGAAACAGCACAAGGTTGCAGACCGAAGAGGGTGTGAATAAAATGACGACATCAATATGAAGTATCACGCAAGTTTAACAAGAAAAAGGGGACCGTACCAAACATGCAGTGCCACTTACACCGGTAGTCTTTATCTTAAAATATACGGTCTTTAGCTGAAATTGTAACAATGCTGAAATTATGCCTCCCGACGTCTCTTTATATTATGCCATGCATTTGTCAGCATGGATACATTTTATAGAGTGAACTCTTTTCTTTGCCCTAGACAAACACCCATTTGAAACTGATTTACAACTCCCTTTACCGCTGGTGAAACACAGTTTCTTCACAAAGATCGCATCTCGAGGGATTGAGATTGATTGTTTCACAAAATATATGGTGACAAAAAGATTTACAGTTTTTGATCAGAGCTCCTCGTACAGGCATAGGCGTCGGGTGGCATTACTTCAAAGGCGGTGCGCGTTACGAGATGAATGGGCTCCTAACAATGACCTCTGGTGAGGTACCAGGCTTAAAGTGTAAAGCTGCAATTTGTTCTGACGTTCTTTCATTGCCGTAGTCTGGCTCTTCATTTCATACATTTAATAAAAAGTTGATAGTCATTTTATAGCAGAGTTTTCAGCATTTTATTGAGAAAAATATGCTTCGGTGACCTAATAAGCATAAAATATGGAGGACAACCTTGCACAGCACAAACACAAAGAGAAAATCCAAAGCTATGGGGTGGGGTTTTTTTGGTTTGTTTTTTTTTTTTTCCCTCCCACAAATAACCAAGAAAAGGAACAGTGGTCAAATTACGACTTTTTGTACACGAAAAAGCCACCAGTTTATTTTATAAAGAGGAAATATATAAAAATGAGTTTGATTGCTACAGGATTAGCTCAGAATTCTGCAGCTTTATTTCTGTGTCAAACCCTACCTTTCTTTTGAGAGAACTGTCAAAGGAACAGATGTAGTGTGCTTCTTTTGGAGAGTTCAGCCGGAAATCAAGAAAATCAAACCAACCTGTGCTTTTCCTTTTTTTTTTTTTTTTTTAAAAATGTAGAAATATCTTCCTTTTTTCTGCTCCTCATCTATAATGGCTAAAGAAGTAATTCTTTCTCTTCAATCATTCCTCATCACTCCCGGACCAACATTTAATAATTCATTTATACTTCAGAGACATGTTGAGACTGCTAATTAGTGAAGAGACGGATTTTATGCGTAATAACTTGATGTGTGTCTATGCCAGACAGATGTGTACAGAGTTATAATATTCACACCCTTAAAACTGTCATATGCTCTAGCAGGTTCTGCTTAAATAGAATTAAATTAAATAAATACAGACTAAAATAAATAAAGCCTTTTCTTTCTCACAAGCTTTCAAATCAATTTTCTTGAGACTGCTTAGAAAGCCATTGAAGGCAACAGACATATTTAAAAGCATTTAAAGATTTTCAAAAGAAGGATTGGTTCCAAATATATTAAATATAAATGACATTTCTACTTAACATATAGAACTGAAACACAGTTATGTCAGATATACTCAAAACAGTTCATTTAAAATTCTTTATTTAAAAAAAAAATGATGATGGAATTTTAGGATGTTATTTAAAGAATAGGTGAGAATAGGTTATGCTTTCTCTTTGGACTAGTATAGTTTCTCTCCTGTAATTATTTCACTCCCAAGCGGGCATCATCACGCCGCGTTGAATAGTTGAATCACTTTGAGAGTGCACTTTTCAAATGTTCATAGCTTGCCTCTTTCTGTAACCAAATTCTTTGGGGACTGAATGCTTCAAACACATTTTGTTCTCATGCATGCCTGTTTAGAAAGAACCACCTTCTTCTCACTTTTAATTAATTTTATACTCTCATATTCTTGTATTTTGTGTTTTAACATTAAGCTGCCTTCTCCTGTCAAATATCCACGCACCGTTTCAAGAGAAACATGCATTTTCATGTATAGCAGCTGTCTTAACAACTGCCAGAAAGATGAATCAGAACCAGTGTGATTGTCTTGCCTTTTGAAAATATTTTAGCTTTTCTATAAGTATTTGTATCACGGTGGTAATACATTTTGAATGAACGCAGCTTTTCAAATAATCTTTTCCCTTATCTTTAATTTTTTTTCGGCATCAATAGGCATAATCAATAATTCATCAATTTGTGAATACATAAGTATGCCGCTTATAATGTATTCTTTTCAAAGTTTTGTTTTTCTGACATAATGAAATGAATGCCTATCACACTAACTAGCATATCTGACTGTCCTCCTGCTCTCACTTTCAAGGCACCACCTGCGTAATGTAAGGATGTCTTCGAATGAGCTCTTAGGAGTAGACTTCCAAGAAAGACCAGAAGAGATTACCAATTATAAGCAGAATATTAAAGCTATTTCCTTAAAACCGGCATGTCAAAAGAATTTTTGGTCAGCTAAGTGGAAGTTCTGAACAGAAGCATGACAAATATTTTGCAGAAATAACTAAATTCCACAAATGAAGTTTTACCTTCCTTTGACTTCTTTCCAGTTCAGCACAACATGAAGAACAACCAGCTCAAAATGTCCTCAGCTAAACTACTGTAAAAGCAAAGAAAGCAATATCCATAAAGAGTGCAATCGCTGCACAGAACTACATTTCTACCCTTGAAGAAAACAAAAACAAGTCCATAAAGGAATTATTTCCAAGAAGTCCAGGCATGGTGGCGTGCCCAGGTCAGCGACGTGGCAGACATGCTCCAAGCGTTGCATGCAGAGAGCTTGGTGGCAGCTCAGGCTCCTACAGCGACTGAGAGGTGATAAGCTTACAGGATTAAAAGTTTGGCACGCCACAGCTTCCAGGCTGTACCTAAGACCACCATGCAGGGTGGAAGGACCCCCGTACAGCAGAGGAGGAAGCTGAAGATGATGCATCCCAAATGGGAAAGAGTCGAAGCTGTTGTGTCAGGGGAAGGTGGCACGCTTCACACAGCCAGCGACAGTGAGAAGGTTAATAATCCTCTCTCGCTCTCAAAATTCCCTCTTGTAACAGAACAAGCCTTCATCCCCATCAGCTAGAGGGTCAAAGCAAATTGTGGTGGCAATCATGCTAATTATCATGTTTTCTTTTGATAGAAAGGAAGACATTTTCTCTTATCTCCAGAATGGATGATACGCTATTGTCACGTGGAATCACACTGAGAGCAACGAGACTCCAGATAGGAAGAATTGTATGCCTTCACATCATCTTGTAGAATCTAGCTTTATACACTTACACAAACTCCAATTTTAAATTTTATTTAAACTTACCTATGTTACAAAATATTACAGTGGTGGGGAAACTAAGGAAGACAAAATTCAAATATAAAATATAACTGAATGTTTATGATCCTCTTAATTGAATGTGTTTTAATTTACATCATTGGAGACCATTGAGGATACTGGGGTATGTACTTATGTTTTAATACTAATTTTCTGTTTCTAAATTCTTTCACATTTAGAAATACTTTGGTAGAGTTTTGGCCTCATTTCTTCTACTTAGCTCCACGCCCCCCCTCACTAATGAAGTTCAGTGTTTCGGTCTCACGTCTTCTGAAAATGTTAAAGGAGTAGAATATTAATGTATGTGGTCATTACTGCCAAAGACACGTGCCCATAAGCACAGGCCCTAGAGACTAATGGAGACCTCTGGGTTTCAGAGTACCCCCCTGCTTAAGAGCACTGCTCTAGCTACAGCAGGATGCTGGTAACTTCTGTCCTCAGCCACTGATGAAGTCACACGGTGATGAAGCAGAAGGGAAAGCAACCACAGTCTGATTCAATATTGTAATTCAATTCTGACGTCCTGAGGTTCAAAGAATATTTGCGTTACTGTTGCAAAGTTCTGGGTGAGGTAAAGAGAAAGCATTCTGTGGTCCCTATCACAAAAGAATTCCAAATATTGTAGCTCAGAATTTTGACTATAACACAGTCCACACATCTCTTCATAAAACCTAGACTTACCTAAATCTCTCCTTCTTGTTTTTAATCCTAATGCTTGGTACTTTGTAAACTGTTAACATAGAAATCAGTGGATGAATACACAGGGAATTAATGTAAAACAAAGTTATTACATTAGTCTACAAAGAACAAATGAAATATTTTAAATTGATACACATTTCTAAAATGGAACCCATGCATTTACTGGTAATTTAGAAGATACTGTGATTGCATAAACATGGCAACCTCTTTCTGCTCTATGAAAATTTGTACAACACAAGTAACCCGATATAGCTGTTACAACTGAGTAACTTACTGAGATATTCTGTATTTTCTTACACTGAATTAGGATGGGAGGGATTTTGTTGTGTTGTAACCATCCACATGAAAAAAAGTAAAAAACCTTTACAGAAAATGTTCTTCAGATTAATTACTGATAAACGCTCTGAGGCAGTACTAGAGCTGGAATTCCCAGCTGCTTAAACTACAGGCAGCTACTACCCTTTGATATACCTGTACCAGCCTGTGGTAGGGCTCTGCTGCCGACGACAAAGGACTGTCCGAAGCGCTCACCCTTCCAGAGAAGCAGCTACGGCCCAGGTGCTGCTGCATTTAAAACTGCACTAGGCATACATTTGAGCAACAAATGCCGCCCTAAGAAATATAACTGTAAGTTACAATAACTATACACATATATTACGTACAGTTTGATGTCATTTGTAAATGATGCCCGGAAACTTCCCACCCATTTAAAAAAACCTAAACAACTGCATTCCTCTTATTTGTGGGGGGGGTTTTGACCATGTTACATAATTTCACGAAGCTAAGTCTCTGAACATTTCTTTCATCTTTACCCTTCTATCAGAAATGTTAAAAGCATCTCCACTGATACTGAGAACAGGATTCTTGCAAGCAATATTATATAGTAACATGTTGGATATGGAGATTGTATATAACAACATTACGAATACTAAAATGTAACTATTTTACAAATGTGGTCTGTGAGATAACTATGTGACTACGATGAGGCACCATGGTGTAAATATCTTCTGCTGCTAAAGCTCACGGGATACTCACCATATGCCTACAACTCTTAAAATGAATGCAATCTGCTCAGGAAGACACTGCCACCTCTTTCCAGAAAACAACTGACAAGCACATCTTTGAGAGATAACATCATTTTCCTAAGCTATATGCTAAACGGATAACTGTTTTGTGAGATTGAAAGCATAAGCATCAAAAAAGCTTCAGGTACACAAATCCTTGCGAAGGAAGGAGAGTTCCCTTTCCAAGGGCACGTTTGTGAGCTTTGAGAAGGGAGACAAGCTGGCCTAGAAGAACATTAAAGAAAAACTTGTAAAAAGTTAAGAGTTCATGAGATGAGAGATGTATTAATTCTAGCTATATTAGGTATCCAACTACCCCGCAGCCCTGGATTTCAATTTCTCTACAGTCTTTATGTAGAAGGTGGTAGTTATCTAAGGTGGTGGTGTTTATACAGACTGGTGTGGGTTCTTCTGGTTTTTTGGAGGTTGCTTTTTTAAGATATGTTTTCTCAAAAATGTATTTTCTTCCTAATACATGATACTGTCTTTCAAAAAGATTTTTCAGCTAGTGCATTCCTTCAGAGAGAAGCATGTAAATCCTGAACCAAAATTAGATCTACTGAACATTTTTCGCATAAGGATCTATAGTCCAGGCACAGCTGGACACGGAAAGGCAAACTGTGATTTTATTGTGAGAGATGGGTGGTCGATACAGATCTGAAATTAGGAGGATCGCAGCAGTTGGGGAGACAAAGGTTATGGATCAAAGGCAAACTACTTACTATTGCTTTAGAAATCACCGCTAGTCACCTGGACTTCTGCACCTGACAAAGTACAAGATCTCATCCTGTCCCAAATATAAAATTTATTTAATTCAACAGTTAGAGCAGGCAGAAACAAAAGTACAATCGTTACAGTGGACATCCAGTAATTTGCAAATTTGTGGAAATTCTCAGTTGCCTCGTTGTGCTGAAGCAGCACTTCTCCCAGGAACAATGAGAGATGATACCACTCTTAAATACAAGTATGATTTTGATATAAATAACAGTTGTCAGCTTGGAGTTAATCATATTTTTTGCCGAGACCATCTTTGTCTAAAAACAATGCATAATAATATTAAACTAGATAAATTGATTTTTCAAAAATAATCAAACATACTTCCTTTACACTTATCTCCATGTGTTAAAGGCCTTTTCATTTCAAAGCTTGGTATGCCTAACACAGCTCTTTTATTTTTATTTTTTTTAAGAATTTTTAATGCTGAATATGGCAGAGTATATCATCTTTATTACTGAACAAGTAAGCAAGCAATTCACTATTGCTCACAATGCAAAACTAGAAACCATTATATGAAATCCTTAAATAACGGAGGGTGGGAGCTAGTCCTGTTTTCTATGCGATGCACAGCCAAACCCCGCAAGTCATTACCATAGACAGCTCTGGATGATAAAACAACATACATAGATTCCATAACAGAACGAGCTTAAATTCATGGCAGAAAAATCTCTCCAAGACCACGGAGCAGGAAAATATGTCCTCTAGTTCAGGGAGATCCTAAACTGCAGTATCCCAGGAATCTGAGAATATTTGCAGATGCGAATCTGTTTTTTCCTCTAGTTCCTTGCTCTTTTCCTAAGCATCTTTTATATTTGGCTAGAGTTTTTAGGAGAGCAAGTATATTTAGGATCCTGCACATTTGGGGAGCAGAGAAAGAGGGGAAATGTTTAACAGCCTTTTTTTGTTGGTAATATATAATACCTGCATACACTTATTTCCACTTAGGAGCACGTGACTCTTCTCCTGAAAAGAACTCTTTTAAACACGAGTCTCCCTTTGACAGTTATGTTCAAATTCAGAAGGACTATTAGTACTTAATTTTCTTTTGGGTTTAGTTATTTTGGTTAGTCTTTAGATATTCATTCCAGAAAATACACAGCAATAGGTACTACAGATGCATAAATATTATTCAAGATCAAATAACCTGAATCTAGTTGAGAAAAAAATACACGCTGAAATGAAATACAATACAGACAACTAATTGATCACCATGAAAACTAGGTTAGTGTTTAGGTTTTAAAATGAACTGAACTCAGAGAATTATAGCTGTTGGTTTCAACAAATATAAATCATAACCCTTTATTAGGAGAGAGAAAAAATGCAGCAGTCTGTCTCTGTTTCAACCTCCTCACACCCCACAGTAAAAATCCAAATTATAATACAAGAGGTCTCCTGCTTCAAATACTAAATCATAACCAAAGAAGTGTTGACGAACAATAAAATATGGGCAATGCCAATACAAACTGGCACAAACAATTGGAAGAAAAATTTTCCAGTGTCTAATGTGACCACTATAAACCCTTCCCCTACCATTTAGGAAATAAACAATAGTTTCATTAACGTATTTGTAAGATATTTTTAGACAGCTTTGTTCTTTTAATCTCTCTCCATCTCATTTCATTCTGTTTACCATTTTATTTCCACCAGGATTCCTAAGATGTACTGAGATCTCTGAACTGTTTACTGTCTTTAAAATAATTGATTCTGCCACGTAGGACTATGTCCAGTCTATACCAAAGTTTTCTACTGTGGCAGCGACCAATGTCCAAGAACTCTAATGAGCCATTAAAGCTCTAAACTGCAACAATTTAAAATAAGATATATTGAAAGACATATCTCAGTGGATTAAGTTCTTTTTTGTGTCATCAAGAAACTTGTGGAACCCATCCCAAGATGTCATCACATTAGGCAGATGGAAACCTGTGTCAATCTGCTCGGTTTTCTAAACCATCTTACCAAATGATAGAAGAGCACAGTACAATAATGCCTTTGCATATAAACACACAACTGGTAAAAAACAAACACCTCAAAAAAAACCAAAGCAAAACCCACACGTCCTCCAGAACAGATTCCTGCATTCTTCACTTCTACATTGCATAGAAACATACCCAATATGAGATTTTTAAAAGATGCCTAAGGTTTTGATTTTGTTTTCACAGGCATAAATGTAATTGAGAAATGCCATCTAGAAGTAAGAAAAAAAAAAAAAATTCCTCACGTGGACAGTCAGGCAGTGAAGCAGGTCGGCCGGAGAGGTTGCGCTACCTTCAGCCTGGGAGATTTTCCAACTTGTTCCAACTGGACAAAGCCCTGAGCAACCCAGTCTGACCCTGTAGCTGACCCTGCTTAAGCTGGAGGTTGAACTGCAGACTTCTTGAGGTCCCCTCCAACTGACACTGTCCTGTAATCCTATAGTCAATTCCTCACTTGTACAAAACATCAAAACAAGATATCGGTATCAGCTTCTGAAGAACTGTGTGTTACTAAAGATTTGTTTCAATTTCAAAATACAAATTGAAGAGTCAGCTTTGGTTATGTATCTATTATAGCCACTCCCCAAATAATCTCCTGCCTAAAAAGAGTTACACTAAATATAGGAGTCATTTAGAAGTCTTCATCTTACACCCAGTTCTGCAGCCTCTTATCCTGAAGTGGATCATTTGTTTCTGAAAAGTTTTTCCTTCTTAATGTGACAAAAGCAAATACATGATATAACTAAATGAAATACGAGCATAGCCTAAGTTACTTAATTTAATCATTGTTACCACAAAGCTTTCTTTAAATTGTAACTTTTAGTAAATTAAAAGATATTTGATATTGAAGCAATTTTTTCATAAAGAAAAATCAGCATCTACAATTGGTCGCTGTTACTGGTATCTGCCATTCAAACAGATGGCAGGAATAAAGCCCACAGAGCAGGTGTGTGTTCTTTAATCAGAATCAGAACACTCTTGATTGGCAGTTTTATACAATCATTTTTAACGAAAGGTATTTACATCAAAAAGGAGCTGAGTTTGGGCAATGATAGGTTCAAAAAGAGACAGAGGAAAACGGGGAAAAAAAAAAAAATCCCACTGAAGAACTCTTTCTAATTGGCATTCTGCTCATTCTGTGTGCAAAGGAGAATGTTTAAAATATTTAACAGAAAAGTAAAGTTCAGCACTGTTCCAAGAGTATCCTGGGGAGAATAACCAGAAAAACGTAAGCTACTGTTTCAACACTGAAGAATGTTTCCTCTTAAAGAGAATGCATCCTACCATAAATGGCATCAATTTGATAATTATTTTGTTCATTCACATATATATTTTTTCATTAAGACATTATTTTCCACTCCCATTTATGTTTAAAAAGCATGAAAAAACTATTAGTATCTGAAAATTGATGATTCTTTTTCCTCTTCCTCCTCAATTCCATAAAGAAGTGCTTGCATCAGCTCCCATGACAACATGAGTAAAAATGAAACCATGACAAAATTGACCAAGAAATAAGTTTCTCAGACTCCAGTCCCACAAATGATTTGCACAAACCTCTCCCTGCCTCTCTGCTTACTAGCATCTTTTTTGCTTTACAGTAGAAAACAATTTATATCAATACTAGCTTATTGGGATGGAAAAGCTCTCCCATCTATTCCACAGCGGGTCAGCGACCTAGCCAAAGCAATGAGGAAAGTGAGTAGAAGCTCTTCGAGGTTAGATGGTGGCAGGCTTCCACAGAGGCTTCCTTAATAAAGCTAAGGAAGAGCAGGCTGTAATTTAGAATATCTCGTACAGCAGAAAATGCACTAAAGCCACCATATATCTTTATTCCAAAGAAAGACAGTAAGGTCTCGGGCATGGCCTTAGATCTAGTTGAAAAAGGAAAAGAAATGACAGGTGTGCTGACAAAACAGACAGAAATGAATAAAAAAGGAAAGATGACATTCATCCTACAAATCACTGCCAAATTCTTTACCAGATGAAGAAATTTGATCATTTCAAACAAACCCACATTATCTACACCTTGGTTGCTTTATGGAGAAACAGAGAAGGCTGCTATGCAAGTAAAATGCAACTATCACCTAAGAGCATTTCCTTCTCTTCCAAGAGTTTTTTTGATACCATTTAGAAGTTTCTCTTTGAATGACTGTTTATAACCCTAATTGTATTAAAAATGGTTCAATAAATGTATTCGTCTCAAGAAGCCTATGGATCAACTCCCTCCCTTCTCCCTGTTGAATTAAGATTTGGTTATATTTTGGGGTTTTTAAGATGGTCTCTACAAATAAGCCATAAACAAATACAGCCTGCTGAAATATTAATTTACGTTAAATAATTTTAGCCCACACTCTTCTGTTGTTTACTGTTGCTTGCACTGAGCATACGATAACAATCAATCTATTACTGATGGTAACTGATATTAAAATTTCATCTAACTCGGTGTTTTCCTTGCATGCTTCAGTTTCAGGAATAACTAACATGGTATTAGCAGTGACCTTAATGAATTCCTTTTACCATTAAGTCTGAAGTTACCTAGACTAACTGTTATCTAAGAATCTCCCAGCTACCACATAAAGTCTATTAAGTTAGATTAGAGCAGAGGTAACTTATTCAAAAAATCTTATAGAATTAAAGAGCTTTAATCCATATTACAACAATGGAATATGAAAGATTGAAGAGTTCTAAATGAAAGCCAAATTACTAATGCTTTCCATAAACCCTTCAGTCATATGAGTTAGCAAAGTTTAGAAGTCCTCTTCCATGTTTCATCAATAGCAATTTATGTGGTTTCTTATACTGCAACAGTAAAAGAAACAAAGATTGTTGTGGATGTGAAATATAACACAGATTATAGAAATGTTTTATTAAATAATTACCCTTATTAATCCAGTTCATTGGAAGTGAAAGAATCAAGTGTTTCCAAGCTACAACAGGGAAAAGATTTCTGAGACTTGTGAGTAATGCCCATTTTGATTTGCCTGTGCTCTGGATGGTAGAGTACCTGGAATCTTTGGTGGCTAAATGTAGTGTGACAAATGGGTTCAAACCTTTTATCTTCTGCTTAATGAAAACAATCTGCGAGACATTGTAGTAAGACAATGCTAACTCTTCTCGTGGATGGGTATGTTATCAGTTCTCAGTACTGTCCTGAAAACCAGCTCTCCCCTCCTATTGGAGCACCTCAGGTTGCTCATTCCTGCAAAAGACAGCCTAGGACTTCCATGAGGTCTGTGATTAAATTCCACATGGACTAAAAGATACGTTTATACCCAAATGATTTTATTTTTGGAAAACATACGATAGATAGTCATTACATTCTGGGTGAATATGATAATCTCATCCTGTTTGCAACACTTATTAGGGAAAAAGGACACATGATTTAGTCATTGAGGAAATCTTTTTCATGGAGTTGGTAAATGGATATATTTGTTATGCAGCAAATTTACTACACTTGTTTATCCTCAGTTGCTTCAGTTTCTAAACTTGCAAACTCCAGTCATTCATTTCCCAGTCACCATCAAAGCTCAATAAATAAACACAACAGTCTTTTAATTCTTACTCATTAGTAATCCTCAGTCCACTTTACATCAACAAAGAACAAAACATACAAAGTCAATACTGTCCTTTTTACGCAAGCTGAACAAAGTGGCCTGGATGATCAAAGGTCTTCTACCACTTGAAAGAAATTACTTCTGCCGCAGGTATTAGATCAGTACGTGTCTGCGGGCGGGGGTACTCAACAAAGGACAACTGCAGCTTGCTGAGACTTCCCAGTCACCTTCTGTCTAGAAGAAGATTCAGTGTAAAAATCTTAACTGTAGAGCAGCACAGAACTTTCTTAATCTATTCATACTAGGTTTATTAGACAGCATACAATAATACTGGAAAGAAAGAATTAAAGACTATTAATTAAAAGAAATGAAGAAGATTGCTTGGCTAAAAATACTGAAACTGGAACTTTCTATAGGCAAAGCTAGGTGAGCCAAACTGATTGTAAATAGCTCGTAGTAAAAGTTTCAATTAAGAACACTTGATTGCCTTGTATATAAAATTAAGACAAGTTTATATTAGTGACAAGATAATAAAAATAGGCTTTCCTTTGATATTCTGGTCCTCCTGCAGCAAAAGTAAATTAAAGCAAAGGTTCCCATCTACAAATACTTTAAGAATTGCTTTGCTTTTTAGTCTGTCCGTTCAGATGAGCTTGGTGTTACTTCTCTCCTAACAGAATGGTCAGCTGATGATAATCTTCCAGGTAACATTCAAAGCTTAGAATATAAAGTTTGTATTCTTTCTCATTGCATTTGGAGTGATAGATTGCATGCTATTACCATAAGTGCACTCTTTATGTTTTACTTGTATTTTGTCAGTCTTTACTCACTGTATCAACACATTTTAGACAGTAAGTGTAATTCTCTTTGCTATGACAGTCTTGTAGACAGTGACAGGTTTCCTGTACTCTCCTCTTCAAAGA
This sequence comes from Grus americana, assembly GCF_028858705.1. NCBI lineage: Eukaryota > Metazoa > Chordata > Aves > Gruiformes > Gruidae > Grus > Grus americana. The sequence goes on from NC_072852.1 coordinate 104,479,485, forward strand.
GAAAAAAAATCCAGACAACGTCCAGGTGATGGCCCAACTCAGATGTTCCGAGTAACTCAGTGGACCAGCTTCCATCTCACCACTGACTGCAAAAAGAGTGTGGGCAGTGGCATTCTTGGAGGAAATGAACCTCTGCAAATACACTCTTGCTTCTTGTTAAAGCTAGTTTTACGAATAGTGTAAATCTTGGAAGAATACCTAGATTCAAAGATGTTTGACAGCAAAGGGAGGAAAGTAGAGAATGGTTTTTTTGCTCCAAAACATAAGAATTATATTGTCTAAATAAAGGTTTACATTGCTTCTGCAGCTGGTATTTGATGTTAAGAAAATACTTTAGTAACGAAAGAGAATTCAGCTTTATTTCGAGCGTATGAAAATCATCATAAAACAGGCTGTTAAAATGTTAACTCTTAACCCTTTAAAGTTGAAGCACATTCTTGCATTTGTCAGAACAAGTGACCAGAAAAAGCACCTCTAACAATACATCATGTAGCAAGGGTATTTGCGTGTGTATTTGACCCCACACCTCTCTTTTGCAGTACTGTTTTGCTATACTTTGCCTAGTTAAACTGAGCTGCTACAAGAAAGTGTAATTCTCAGTCTGTAAAAGTTTGCCCTTCAACCACATTCAGATGAAAAAATATCAGAGATCACTCAATGGAACAAATCCAACTAGAAAGGCATACAACATTAAAGCAAGTTAAGAAATAAATCCTAAACTTTTCCATTTTAAGAAACAAATTAAAGTCTTTCTTTTATTTCAATCCCTATTAGAAATATTATAATAATGCAAACAGGCAAGAAATGTTGCAATTAATCTTCACTGTTATGTAGGTGTCACTTCATATACCACACAATCCTCCACACTCATGCATCTCTTCTATTCCTTTCCCCTTTGACCATCAAAGCAGCTACAGCTATCTAGAGACTAAAATTTTACAGATAACTATGCATTATTTATGTGGTTGAATAATACATCTGTAATCGGTTTAAAATAATTAGGAAAAAGAATACAGAACATATTCTGGAATATTACAATCACCAAATTATAAATACTTGCAAATATCAATGCTTTAAAGAAGTTTCAACTAAAAAAAAAAAAGGGATAACTATCAGCAGAAAAAGGTACTTCATTCTCTGAGCTGATAGGAAAAGCCCATATACTTCATACCCACGTTGCTGTTTACATTCTGATCCATAGGCCTATTGCCTCTACATAACATGAAGTTCAGAAAGGTTTTGTGGCACCGGCTCCTAGCTTTTGATAAGGAGCTCGGCTCAGAATATTTCCTATGGGTAGTTTCAGATACATCACCTTTTCTCTTTTGACTTTACTATAGTGAAAATATCCAATAAAATACCTTACTTTTCCCAGCATATAAATAAGGATCATTGGAAAGTTAGCAGTCTGGACCTGCTTTGGACAGTAGTCATGAAAGACTACTTCTTTCGAATTTCGCTCTCAAAGTAAGCATTTTTGAAACAGCCAAAAGATTTTTAAGAGGTCTACATTAACATATATACAAATGTAAAACTATTTTTGTTAGTCATTCTGTTATTTTTTCATTACAAGTTTCCCTTTAAAAATGAAATGCAGACAGCCAACTTTACGTTGAAATGGAGTTTCAGAAGTAAAATACAAGACACACAAAACTTCTTCCGTAAGTAGAATTGTGCGATGAGCTTTTGGTATAACAACATTATTTATCATCTATTTTCCAGATATGCACATTTAAACAGTTAAATATCGGACAAGCTGAATGCTGAAACATTCTGTATGGAGATGGAAATGGAGGAGATGCAAGGCACACAAACACATACATACAAAAGAAGCTCTGAATATGAAGCTGCATAAGGCACATAATTTTGCAAGACAGTTTGAGTGTTTTCAAAAGTACAGTCCATTGCAACAAGTTGCTAAAATCTTTTATTCTAAATTGTGGATGTGAAATGTAGAGTTCAAGACTCTAAACTCAAAAATTCCTAAAGAAACCTTAAAATTAACTTTAATTACAGATTAAAAAAAAAAAAAACAAGTGGAAAACCAGTTATAAAATACTATCCTAATACTTCTGTCGTAGAAATTCTGAAAATATTAGCTTTATCATAAAGAAAAGTAAATAAAGTGCTGATAGTTATCTTTTTCCAAGTATATCCATTCATAGCCTGTCCAGTCCTACAGTAACATGATTTTAATTAATCTCAATCAACAAGATTAGTTTACCTGTGCTCTTGTCTATGTGAAATGAATATAAATATTACAATATCACCTATGCATTTAAATCACAAAGCTCATCAACTTCTGTTGGCAAGGTGAAAGATAAAAGCCACCGAAGGTCCTTCCCAGCCTCTGTCACTAATGATAAACAGCATTAACTGCTTCTGCAGACACTAATGCTGCTATCTTGGGAACACAGGCAGCCACCATGAGAACTTTACAGCTTCACTAATCATACTCTTGTTTGTCACAGAACACCAAATAAAATCTCAACAAGAAAAGGCAATAAATATTAACAGCTATGAACAAAGGAAGGTCACATTAATATGTAGATCTTTAAATACAAGATGCTTTCTTCATTAACTAAATAACTTGTTCATTATTATAGAGTGTCAAGGGGGCGTAAGGGAGAAAATACATTAAAAAAAAAAATCCCTGATTGAGAGCTTTAATATATTATCTACTGAACATTTAATATTTACAGAATAGGGATTTTTGTTTGTTCGACTTTTAGTTCAAGGTTGTAAGATGTTTATATCATCTATTTTATAACCCATGTATGTTGTTCAGCTTTTGTTTTACCCAAAAACTGATGAGTAAAGTTTGGGTTTGGTCTGCATATTCCTCTTTTTTTTTTCCCCTCCCCAAAGTTTTGATGTTTTTTTTCTAATTGGAAAGAGTGTTTACGGCATATCTGGATACCCTCCTGTTTCTTTTTTGATCACAGAGCCACAGTGTTGGTTTCCATTTCCCCCCCCAAGAACTAGGTGATATTAACCCTGCCATACACTGCCTAATACTGCTTTAAAAAAAATAATATTAGGTAGACTTGAGCTGCCACCCGTGCCCCAGCGTCTATGTGGACATATGCTTAGGTCTTGCAATACATCTATATCAATAATATTTTTATTATACACATGCTTGGTGAAGAATTAACAGGAACAAAAATACGCGAGCATGCCCAAACTCCACTCTCCCTTGTATAATGCTACACCTAACCCAAACAGACTGTTTACACGCAATTAGCCCAAAGGTTTTATACCTACATTTTGTCCCCTCGGTTCCCCTAAGCCCCTGCCTACACCTTGGCAAGCTGTTCCCACCTTGCCTTCCCCCAACAGCACTCGCAATGTGCTCTCTGTACCCAACCCTGGGCTACAGTTCCCTGCGATGTCACGCGCTCTCTTGAGAAATGAGAAATAACGTAAGATTAATGTGACCAGACACTCCACCGTTATTACCATAGAAAAGTTGCACAGCCTGGTTCCAAAAGTACCTGTGAAGTATATTAGTGAGGCCACGTACGTAAAGCCTTTTGGGAGTGCAGGAAGAAAGCCCAAGTGAAATAATCACCTGGGAAAATGCAACTGGAGAGCCTCGCATCCCAGCCCTCCTCACGCTGGGGCCTTCCCCTCCCTTCTGCTGTGGTACCAACCTGGGCCCAAACGCCCCTTCACAGCAGCCAAAGCATCACTTGATAGCACCACATTTATGTGATCTTTCTTGTACACAAGCGCTGAAGATAAAATGAGATTATCAGAAGCTAGTGGCCTGTGAAGGGCACAAGAGTCCTCCTGTCACGGCTCAACAATACCCTTAGATATATAACCCCAGACTTAAGTGCATGTAAGAAACCTGAACATTAACAGTATTCAAGACATGCGGTTAAAATTAAAAAATGGTATTTTAATAATCACTTTAATATCATACTAAAAAGTCAGAATTCTTAAGATGCAAATATATTTAGGGATATATTCAAATTGATCTCCAGTTGGATGAGTCTTTCATATGTATTACTTCACTCAGAATAAATTAAATTAATTCTATTTTAATATATTGTACTGTAAACAAGTGATCTTTTTATACCTAAAGGCTTAATTTATTTTAAAAGAATACTTACACTTTTGAATAACTTGTTACTGATTTCTTACTGGCAAGTAGGGAACACAAGCCAACCTTAATAGTGGTATGAATTGGTCACACATCTAAAACTAATCATTGGAACTTAAAAACGCCTAGTGCTACCAACGTTACAGATTGCTAGTGATATGAGAAATTTCAGGGACACGCTTGAAAATGTAAACAATATTTTATGCATGAATCAGACATTAAAATTGTAATCTCTGAATATTTTTTTTCATCTCTAACCCAGTTGTTGCTTTTTTAGCTCATGTAAACTTTTTGGCATCTACAATATCCTGTGGCAAGGAGTTCCACAGCCCAGCGGTGTGTCAGTTTAAAGACAGATTTCTTCTGGCGAGCTGAAACTCTCAATTCCCCTTCTATAGGCATACTCAGGAGAAACCCCTCTGCAAAGTAGAGGGACATTCTTGAAGAGGACCCTAAGTTAGATACTCCATTATCTTATTATGGTCATTCCCCCCTTTCTTTTTACTGGTTATAGAGCCTAATGGGCTTATACTTTCTGTAATACATGTATAATTTCTAAACATGTACTTCCTAAACTGCATGCGTATTTCATAAACACATCACACACAGCTTCCCCCCTCCGCCCTACTAAAGTGATGAGTATGGTGAAATGTTCAGAAAAAGATAGTAAAGCCATCAGCCATTCACATACACCCAATTCTTTCCTCAGATCATTTAAAGTCAAATTCAAATAGAACAGCAGGATACCAAAATGATATTTCAGACAAGACACTTTCAAACAAGACTGTTGTTTGACTTTCAAGTAAAAGACTTTTAGAACTCGTTCATCAAAAGATAAACAAACATGAGAGACCTTATCACACAGGTACAGCAGATCTAACAGAAAAAGGAAAAAAACCCCACACCATCACACCTTCGACAAAATGGGAGATAAAAGTAGGTAACGGGGCAAACAGGGAACCAGATTAAAGTCACTATCTTGAGAACTTGTTTCAATTCAGATCCATTCAGCACAGATCTACTTCACAGCAAAATATTCCCGGGCTTAAAGTAATCACAAAAAAGCTGTCATACCAAAACATATGGTCATGTAATAAATGAATGCCCTACCCTATTATTCTGTTAGGACATAAGACTTTCAGTGAAGCAACAGTGAGGTAATTTACTTTCACTAGTCTGATCATGAATAAAGGAAGAGTAGGTTTCACTGTTGTAGGAAAAAGGAGTAGAGGAAAGGATTGTGCATATGAAAGCTTCCTAAAGTCAAAACTTTGCCTGTTTTGAGCAAATTCAGATACTTCTGGTCATAAATTAAAGGCTTAGAAAGCACTTGTCTGTCAAGGAAGGAAGCTATTAAAAGTCATAATAATGGGTGAGACTGAAAGGGGCAAATGGATGAAAGTCATGTGCCTCTAATTGAGAGCGAGAAGCTGATCATTAGCAATGGCTCACTTATGCAGGTCTGTCTTGGCTCTCTCCTTAGTCAGTGAAGAGTTCCTCTAGGGTGTGAGCTAGAGAAATTAAGCACTTACTCTAATTATTCCTCTAGAAGAACCTGTTTCTCTCCCTTGAGGAAGCTTAGAAGTTAGCAACATTCAAAACTCAAGAAAACAAGTTTGGGAAAACAAAGCCCAGAAACGTTGGCTTTTCATGAGGAGAAAATTTAAGTGCGACATAAATTTCTTGTCATTCTGTTGCATTAAAAAATATGGTTGCTGGACAGTGATCCAAATGGTTTATCCTAATAGAGAGAAATATTTGAAAAACTCGTCTATATCTAATACAGTGAGTGAAGCCAAAAATGTGCTCCAAAATTCAACCTACGTTGTTTTTTGATCTAAAATTCTGAGTTTGGATTTGGCAGGAATGCTCACAGTGCAAACTCTTATCCATATGGTCATGAAGTATCAGTGATTTCAGGTGAGTTCCTGCAAGAAAATCTGTTAAATACCATAAATAATATTATGGCTCCATATGAAAGACTTGTCTGAGTTTTTGAAGAGTGATTGATCCCACTGTATTACTAATACAGATCCACTGGGCATTATGATAGATATGTGCACTTATTTCACCATCCTTCAAAGGGACTATATCATTCTGAGTCATCTCAGGATGCAAGAACTCATTTACATCCATTTCAAAGCTGTGTTTGGGACATAGTGCATAGAAATGACCAGTGTGACAAACAGCAGTTAAAATTAACAATTACAAAATCTCTTTTTATTGGCCGTGCAGAGAAATATATCAGCTGTTGTACTACTGATTGGGAACACCATCTCAGGAAAAAAATATCGGGACAATCATCCAAGCTGATAATATCTTTCAGGATTGAGTTTTGGGTAAGTTTTCTTCTTCTGATCCCCTCCCAAGGAGATCATGTGCACCCTTCCTCAAAACATACTTACCCTATTCTAATTGTTTCAATATTCTCAACCAAAAATTACTTTAGAAAACATATAAGCGATCACCTATTTGACAGCGAAAGCTACAATTGTATCATACACTAGTGTTTAAATTGTCAATGACCTGGTTCAGCTACTATCTCGCACAGGTCCTGCGATGACGTCAAGAGCCATCAGAGGGATTCAGCCAGAACGTAATACAGCTAGGTGATGGAAGAAGCTGTCACAGCAGGAGGAACAACAAACAGAGATGTAGTCAGAGGCAAGTTTTCTGCGGTCAGCAGTTCCACTACCACTCTGCCAGAAGCAGTGAAAATTTCCAGTAGGAACAAAGCAAGAATCTTCAACAGCTGCCTACGGAGTACCTTTGAGATCCGTAGCCAACAGACAATAGCAAAGATATGGGAAGAAGTACATTAGAAATTTCATCTTGCAAAGTTTTACTTAAGTGTTTCATTTCAGATATAGTTCTAGGGGAGTAAACTAGCTTACTCTTATGCTTTAAGTTAATCATCTGCCTAAACGTGCAGGTTAAAGATCAGAAAGTGAATCTGTAAATTCTGTTAGAATGGGCCATAATTTATCTGCATTTTCAATTAAACGTATTTCAGAAGACCCAGTCATCCCTGGACAAGTGACGCAGTAACTTAGGAATTCACTAGTCTAGAGGATAAGAACTGGACTTGCATGTTTGGCAATATAATAGAAAACAGTACTCTTCTGTTCTAGAACAGCACTGTCACTCCCTTGTCGCAAGCGGCTGAAATGGAGTAGTTTCTTTTCCAGAAAAGACTTCTGAAAATTATTTTACAAATTTGCTTAAAAACTACATTCAGAAGTGACTCTTGATACAATAATTCGCTCACACAGAGCAGTGCGGATACTGGAACAATAAAAGATGGCAGGTTTTGTTCATGTAGCTGAGAGCTGCTTCTCTTTTCAGATGTTAGTACTGTCATTTCTATAATATGCAAATCCAATTTTCTCATATGCTAAAACTGACTATTGTTTAGAAGGCTAACAGAATACAGGTCCCTTTCTATAGACAAGACGTGAGTAATTCTATATTATTTCAAGCAGAATCCAGGCATTAAGTAGATATTACCAGAGAATTTTAGGGCATTTTAATTTCATATATTTAAAATGCAGGCGTTACACATCTCATAGCTACACTTCATTTTTTTCTTCCTTCATCTTTAAAACAGCATACAAATACAGCACCATTTCTTCCAAGTGAAAGGATCACTTGGAGGTCCCAGATATTTTTCCCCTCCAGTACTATCGTAAGTGATAAATTACAACAAATTGCAAGCCTAACAAAACAACACTTTAAACTGTATTGTCATATTTATTATAAAATTCCTGGTTCATTGCATTTTGGCATTTTATACAACTGGTTCTGACAGTGATTAACATGGTTTGGGCTTCTGCTGTTTCACCCAAGAGAAATAAAACACCAACATCTCTGCAGGTGTGTAATGGGCCAGGGATTCACAATCTGTTCTGCAAAGTCAGACTTCAAAGACTTCAAAAACAAAAATCCTAAAGTTGGCATTGCCTCTGTAATCATTTAAAGCTTTTTGCATATTTCAAGGAATTCTAGTTTCAATGTTTTAATCAGCTCTGTTATTCAACATTTTTCTGTAACAATTTAACCAATTGCATGACAAATTCTCCATTAGCTTTGAGTTTCACAAACCAAATAACATAACAGCGAGTAGATTTGAGACTAAATAACAACACAATCTAAATTATTTAGTACTTATTTGAACTTGAAAGGGGTTTTCACTTATTTGAAGCACACTGTACAACTTACCTGATGCATATGGGTGGTTAGAATTATAGAGTAATTACAAAACAGCAATCAGACAGTTGCACCTGCAGTAAAGGAGCCTCAGGACAACATCCCTAATTGCTTCTGTGATTACCTGTCTAAAACTAACACAGAACTTATTGAAGAACCGTTAAAGTTCAGGCTATACTTTCAAGTCCTTCACAATTGAAAAAAAATAAAGATAAACCCCAAAATAATAAAATTTTCTAAAAATGATAATGCAAGAACTCTGCCTTGTGTGTTATAGAAATTTCAAAAACGTATTTTCTAATTAAATCTCTCTATTAAGAAGTGGAGAAGACAATCACTTGATATGTTTGTTTGTCTTTTGGTTTTGCTTTTCTTTAAAGTGCATTTCCTTATATTCAATATACTCGCTTTTATATGCACTGTAAGAATGTTTTGCTCCCTACTCAAGTGGTATTTTTCTTGACATTTGGCATTTAGTTTGAAATTTTGACTCGATTGTTTTTCAAAAGCATAGTCTCTTAACTGTGAGACTAAATATTTTGGTCTTAAGATTGAAGTAGTACTGTAGACAGCGAATAAAAATAACTTCCTTCCCACTTCCACTTAGTTAGAAATTATAAACCTTATTTCAGTGTTCACTTATAAACCTGATAGTCACAGCTTCAAAATATTCATTAGAACAAAATGAGTAATTCTAGTACACCATAAACCAATGGAAACCGTTTATACTGTTTTGCTGAAGACTCAGTCAAAATCATCGATCTAAACAAAAAAATAAAATCATCCTCTTGATCATAATAAAATAACATTAGTAGAAGGAATAAGCCAAACAAATCTACCATAAGAGGGAGGTTATAAGAGCTGAAGTACCATACAATGTTAGGCACTGTCCTGACTAGATGAGAGTTAACTCACAGAAAGGTCTATTTGATGTCTTTTTAATTCCCTGCTGCTCGTGATTTAAGGGAGTTTGGTTTGAGCGAGTCAGGCAGAACAGCATCATCCTGTGCACCCTCCTGGCCTGGCCGAGCGTGATGGGTTCCTGCATCCTAATGCCTCCACGTCTCTCTCTGCTTTAGAGCAGCTTCTCTATCAGACCTTTGAACTTGAGGGGAGGTGAAACAAGCAGATTACCAGATAGGAGCAGAAGCCAGAGTTCCTGAATTTTGAGTCTTGCAAGTTACCTAGTTCAGCATGATTCATGCCACTTGTTATGGCTGGGGTTGTTTGTTTTGTTTGGGGGGTTGATAATTTTGTTGTTGTTTTGTGCATAAGCACAGAATGGGAGAATAACGTTAAACTGCCTTCATTAAATCCTTCTGCCTATGATCAGCTTTTTCCTCCCCATGTGCACTTTATAATGATATAACTCTACAACAGTCCGCCTATTATAAAAATGTTGTAATCCTTTCTTTCAGTTAAGGTGACATGACTGAACTTGGACTCATTGACTGTCTGTCAAGAAGGAAATGTATCTTAAAGAAAAAGTGTGCTTGTGTCTTTGAAAGACTTTTCCTTCAACTGGTAAAGGTATCGACAGCTTTAAGACTCAGATACAGTTAAAAAAATAATTTAATAAAAAAAAAAAAGTGACAGCTTATTCTTTATTAACATTTCCATATTTTTAAATTTTCTTTAGAATTTTAAAACTTTGGTGCTCTGCATGAGTTATAATATTGTCAGCCTGAGGGAAATTAGGAGATAGCCACGTAACAAAAGCAATTGGATTTGCTATTCTTGGAGACCCACATACTTCACATAAAGCTGTTGCAATTACACTCCACACAAGGACTTCATTAATACTAAGCAAATAGTGCAGTTAAAATACAATACTAAACATGGCTGAAATAAAAGTACTGAGTCTAGAGACTACAATATATAAAAAGCACAGTAAAATCATGGTGTAATGGGAAGAAAGGTAAAAGTCATACTCTACAGAAGAAAGGACATTTAATAAGGAAAAGCCACGTAGGAGGAGGACATAGGGAGCATTTTTCCGTCTTTTGCAAAAGAAAAGATTGCACTCAGATGCCTCGCAACAGGAACTGAAGGAACTCCATATGGAAAGTTTAAAGTCCTGATACAAACTCCATCCATCCATTACGTAACAGCTGTAAAGATAATACGCATATGACTGTTGAAAAGCAGATTTTCAACATATCATCATATACTAAATTCATTCTGATCACTAACAATTCATAACGCTCGTAGGAACGTGTTGGTAGTCATTAGTTGCCATTATTCTTGATGCGAGGAAGCATCACTTCAATGAGCACTATATAGCCACAACTGTATCATGTGGCCTCCAGCGTGCCTGTATCTGAAAGCCAAGAGGCACAACATACAAAATTAGAATGCAAAAAGTTGCTGTGTGTCACCAAATGAAAGCAAAATAATGATTTACTGTAACAAAATACAGAGGAGAATCCCAGGTGATGTCCGACTTCAGTATGTTCTGTGTCCACATGTACTCTACTTGGAGAAGTAATTAATAGATGGACAAAGTACCTCAAAACTGAGTTATTAAAATCTAGACAGCAGAAATGAACAACCAGAATTCATTAGAATATTCAAGTGTTACAGATTCAAATATAAGAGAACGAAAAACATAACAAAAATGATGCTAATTTCCCCCCTGTAAAATAACAAAAAAATATTATTAGCATCATTATCAGCTAAGCATGTGTGGTAAAATATTAATTTCCTTCTCTATTACATTGAAAAATATGATAGATCTAGGAGTTCAATAAGGTATAAATATTGGCTGTTCTCAGAACGTTCGGGTTTGGTGGTTTTCTTTGTTTTGGGTTTTTTATGGTTTTTGGGTTTTTTTTCTTTTTTAATCATCAGGCATCCAACCAAAGATGATACTGTTAAGTTTCCTTCCACTACTCATATTCCAAAATTACAAAATTAAAAGCAATCTTTATAGGTTGTTTCTGTGTATGTTTTTTCAGAGTCGTACTCTCCTGCTTCTAGGTCCGTAATGCTATCAGTTTCTCTCTGACTTGTAATAAGCATAGCACAGAATAAGGATGTAAAATTTGCACATCAATTCAAATGTTGTAATAAAATATTACCGTGTCTCCTTGATATGAAAGTTCAGTGATATTATTCCTATGATTATTAATTCCTTTGGCATACACCCAGAAATATTTATACTGTATATAAATTAATAAATTATGCAGCTAGCAGTTAGTTGAAGTCACTCTTTCCAATTTCTGTTAATTAATAATGTGGCTGTCATGTTAAACCAAAGGATTTGTGCAAAAAACCTCAAATCCTTAAGGCAAAAAAAAACGTTAAACTATTAGCTATCAAACTTTAAAAATGCTAATCAATACTGTTAGCCTGAAGACACTTTTGGTGTTACCTGGCATCAGTTTTCTCAAATAATTATTTTATTTTATCTCAAAGACTTTCTCTGCAATGCTTTGTTTTCAGAGAAAATGAGAAGCTAGGGAGAACAAAGAATTCACTTAGAAAGCCGATTGTTCGGTATATATTAAATAATATATGTATGAAGTTGGGTGATGCAGAATTAATACTGCAGATCCAAATGACTGTAAACTATGCAAAGGCTATAAATACGCTCGGCTAATAATGAGTTATGTCCTTGAAAGTTTCATTGTGATGGCTATCTATGGGATTTTCCACTGATAGGAGTCTACTGAGAAAAGACAAGATTTGAATGTGCAGCTTCAGTTATCATTTTGATGCTTAACTATTATAAATACTTTTCATGTTAAATTTGGGAAGGCAAAATAAATAGCTTTCCACTATGACATCTATTGAACTTCATTTTGATATGCGAGGGGTAAAATTCCATTTGCTACAAGTAACACAATTATTTCATAGCAAATAGAAATGCTAATCATCAGTATGAATGTCAACCAGACAGTTGGCTTAATTATATCAAGACTTGGGGGTTACTATATATCCCAATGTCCTGAGGGTTAAAATATCCTTCCTTTGCAAAGCTGATTCAAGACTTCTCTTGAAAACGTATCTTTTAAGCTTAGAACACAGCCCCCACCAAAAAAAACCCCAATAAACAACATACAACCAAAACAAACAAACAAAAAAATTGGGAAATTATTAACTGGGGTTGAGGTGTGTGAAACTAGAATGGTTCAAGTACCGAGTTTGATTTTATGAGGATAGCTACTAAAAAGGGACTTTTTTTCCTGTAAAGTAACTGTTCTCTCTCTGTATACCCTGCTAAATCTACAAAATGGCTATTCCAGTCTAAAACTAAGAGGTTTCATTTTAGAAATAACTGTTGCATAGAAAATGTACATAGAAAACAAGATTTCAGATGGGTTCTCTTACAGATAGTACTACTGACATCATTAGATATATGATATCTATCCTTCTGTTAGAGTTATCTCTTATTGCAGTTCACATGGTATTGATTTTAGTACCCCACACAAAAACTCTCTCACAAAATCTGGAAACCATACATTTCCAGCTGATAACGATGATGACCACCGATGTGGCACTCACAGCAGAAAGCATACTACTTTTTCTTGGTATTTTGTTCCTGTGCTAGTTCTGAATTTTTAAAATATCTAAAGCACAAGGCAGATACTTGAAACTCCGAAGCAGGTACCAGGTTAATCGCTCTGATTACGTAAGGACAGAGAAAGTTGTCAGCTATAACAAGAGAACGTACGATGTGAAGCTGTTCCGCAGGCGAGCCAGCGCACGCGACCATTTGCCTAATGAGTCCAACGCCCAACACCTCCTGCGCCGCGCTCTGAGAACGCGGCCCAGACGCTTGATGAGTCTGGGAGAGAAACCCAGGGGTGAGCTGAATTGTGAACGTACAGACAAAACCCAGCTGTGGTGGCTCTCACACAACCGCATTTAGATTCTGTCCGTGACGCCGTGTCAGCACAGCAGGTTTAATGAGAGTACGCACTGAACTCAGAAGAGCTATCCTATACATCTCATCGGGAGGAGCTGACCTGAGGCTGTTGTAGCCCTACCAAAACAATCTTTAATCTGACTCAACAAGCATTCAGGATTTTCTCAGGGATGTTTCTCAGCAAGTCAACAGCACACAGTCTAATGTAGCTTGACCTGTAGGATATGAAAGAGGAAAAGAATAAAACAAAAAAGAAAACAGGTAGTAGAGAAGACAGTAAAAAATTCATCCAAGTTGTTTTAAGAGTTTGTCATTTAAAATTGACCTCTAGGGGGTTTTTTGGGGGGGTTGTTTTGTTTTGTTTTGGTGGGGTTTTTTTTTTGGTGGTTCTTGTTTGTTTGTTTGTTTTTGATAAGCAGACCTAAGGGACAGGAAGAGTGGAGCTAGAACATGCTATTCCTAAACTATCTAAAACCAGAAGAAAATGCCCAAACTATTTCTCTGTTGAGTAGAATAGCGTCAATACTTTAATTTTAGCAAAAGCCAGAAATGTTCACAATTCATCTTTAGAAGATTAGAGAGCAGCCATAAGACTGAAACATTATTTTAAAATTCTTCTCAGTACTTCTACCATGGTCTCATAGACAGGAAATGTTGGGATGGAACCTGGTTAGGATTTATATATTTCTTCTTCAACCTTAACCTTCCAGGAGTTTAGAGAGGTTTCTCTGTAACCCTTACCTTGTATGTATTTTTCTAACACCTTTTATTTTTTCTATTTCAGCAAAATCCTTGTCAACAGTACGCATTGGTCACAGGGAGAAGGAGAATCCATACAAAATCTGGTAGTGTTATAAAGAAAAAAAAAATCAGCCTCTGAATGATTCAATGAAGTTCTGTCTATTGGTGTTCACAGATGTGTTAAAGAATCACAGTCTTATTTTATACATGTATAATTCCGGCAGAAAAATGATAGAGTATTAAAATGTTTATTTATGCTGCAGTCCAGTTATGTTTTTTCTATGTGTCAGCTTAAGTCTCATCTTTTTTTCTCAGGCAGCTTTTATATAGTCCTTATGCTTATAAAACAATATATAAATAAATAGTAACACCTAAGAAGCAATGACATACCAAACTTGGGAAGCCGATTAAATAAAATTGAGAATGTAGCAAAAATCCCCTCTTTCTTCACTTCATCTAAGATGTTCCCCCTGCCTTAATCAACTGCCTTTCTTATATGTTCTTATAACATCATTTCTTTGCCTAATTTTAATGCTGTAAATATCTACTCTACTTACTCAAGAACACCTGATCTATCACAGCAGTGAAAGTCCAGAAGAGTGACTGCTCTAAGGAGAAATAATTGGATAATTCTGCCCATAACAAGTTCTAGTTCTTTGTAAAGGACATAATTCTCCCCAGTGCTAAAATTTTACAGAAGGAGACGCTAAAACATACAGTTCCAATAAATATGACCGTTGTCAGAGGCTGCACCAAAGTCAAACTGAGATAAATTATACCGGCACAAACTAACCTTAAGGCCCACCTAATGAAAGATCTCATCATTTTAATTTTGTCCCAAACTGAAGACTTCCTGAAGCTTGTAGTTTGCCACTTTTACCTAATCTAATGATGTATGGTCTTTTATAATTCCTGACACCAAAAATGTAGTGCATTACAGATGTGCTAACAGTGAAAAAATAATGTGCATGTCTGGTATAAAAAAAACTTAACTGTCAATATTTCACAGCCCATTCTCATTAGAAAGAGAAAATATTTCTCATTCATTTATTATGTGCAGTTGGATGCATGATGTGTTTTTTTAAAGCACTCTGTAAAAGAAAAATTAAAAAAACCCTACCTTCCCAAATAGCTTGAAACATATTGCATAAAACACAAAAGCACTTTAAAAAATACAAGTTTGTAAGAACTAGGCTTACTTACTAAAAAAAATAAATTTCAGGTTTAAACACAGTTGAAGAAAATAAATAAAATGGTTGTAATGGAAGAGAGAAATTACTGGTTAGTTTTATGTCTCTTCACAGTTATAATAAATTCATAACACTTTCTCTTTTACATGAGACAAGTGAAGATCTCAGAAAAGAAAAATAATTTTGGCCTTAATCCTGCTGGTTACAAAGCATTTTATCCTTAAAAGTGAAAAGCACCTGAATATGTATGTTTGTTTGTTTTTTTTTTTTAAATCTGAGCAACGTCCCTGAAATCAATAGGAGAAAATAACTTCAAAACCACTGGATTTAATTATTGATTTAATCAGTGGTAAAATTGCTTGCAATTTCATATAACATCTCTCAGCCAGCCTATCTTTAAAAGCATCTTCTGCCATCGTTGTCTTAACGGCCTACACGTCTGCAGGAGGAGAACTCAACTGATAGGAACTGCTGGTGCGCGAGAATACCTTGACCAAGCCTCCAGCGTCGCAGAACGCACAAAGGCATCGCAGCATTTTGTACTCGCCTCAAAATTCTCCCACTCAGTGATAATCGTTGAACCGAATTAAAAATTCAAATATATAACTGCTATCCTCCAGAACAGATCCACAGCATAATATTAATATGCCAAAAGAGTATATTTAATACTTAGAACGTATTCATTATAATTTTATAATTTGACATTTTATGCACCGTGCATAATGAAAAGAACACGCCATGGCACTTATGAGCCATTGTGCTTGAAATTATGCAGTTCTGTGCAATATTTTAGTATTCGTAAAGTGACTTCTAAATAGCTATAAATGGCATCTTGTAGACATGACCATATAGAAAGTCAAACCATTTCAGATAAGCTAATATAAAAAGCTGAGCCTACATTCTGCTTCATTATTTATTTTATACTTTAGAAAGTAAAATAGCTTCCCTCCTCTTCAGCAAAAACCTTAATTCAAATCTAAGAATAAACCCCAGCCCTCTGCAAGAAATTAACTCACAAAAATATTTTTTCAATACTATTATCAATACAAAACATCTATGTCTTTCAAAGAAGGATTTCAGAAATATGACCGAAGAAATTCTCAAACTGCATTTGATTCTGTATTTAAAAGCAAACTTATTCAGTATTTTACACAACCATAATACCAATTTGATTGATTCCTTTTGTTTGTGGGTTTGGGGTTTTTTTCTATTAAGGAGGAAAATCAATTTCTTAGCTCAGGTTTTGAATACTTGTATACCTGTCACCTTAAATGCACATGTTCTTCCCAACAAAAATGCCATCCTAGTGCATAGATATATATTTCTTCAGTTTCGTTTTTCAGTTGAATCACAACATATCTACAAATGTACGTATGCTGATCATCCTTTCCTGAAAGTTTCGTTCTTTTGTTGGATACACTGTTGATGTAACAGTTTTATTGTTCTGATATCAGAGTTTGCAGCTGCGAAGGATTTAAGGAATGAATTATATCTTTGTCACAATTTTTTTCCTATAGTGCAACAGTTTTGTGTATGGATTTATCATGTATGCATTGGTAATAGCTGAAAGAAATTCAGTGAAGAACTAGAGAGGGTTATGAATAAATTGAAGAGCATCAATACTCAAGAACTGTATAGGCAGGAATTCAGTCCTAACTCTGTATGTCTCCTTAGCCTAAGATTGTGGGAATCACCAGCAAATCTTGTAAGTTATCCTTTATGAACAGAAAGTTACTCTCTGTTTTGCTTTTAACTTTTTAAATAAATTTTTAAAAAAGGAGGGGGGGAATGGTAGGTCTTTTTAAAAATAAAATTTCCTTTAAAATTATTCTTAAATTTATGTTTTAGAAGATAACTGTTCAAAATAGAAAATTAAAAATTTAATTTAGGATCAAATGGCATTTTTTACTCAATCAACTTCTATTTCTTTTTTTTTTTTTTTTTGTTGTTATTGTTAAGGAAAAACTGAAGGTTTTTGGCTCAACCAAAACATCAAGCTCACCCCAAATCCTTTCTTCTTTTTTTTTTTTTTTTTAACCATCATTGCTACAAGGTACTGAATGGGAAAGAGGCTCTTAATTTTAGACCTCATTTTATTAAACAAAAATAAAATAAAAATCTAGCAAGAAGAAAAGGAATTGAAAGAGGATGAGATCATGACAGTGAATTAAGGGTAGCTAAAATAGAGGCTGCACGATATGGTAACAGTAACCAAGTCTTTCTTTCTTTAATGTTCTATTATAGGACTCCAGTGTAGTGATTTCACTTAAAAGATGCATTTCATGTAGAAATGCTCATGTACTGATTAGTGAAAAATAGGTTAAAATACTGTCATCAAATTATTCATAGCATGGATTAAGCTTCTGACTTCACATACATATGTACACAGACATATACATGTTTTAAAGCTAGTCTTCCATAGATGCTGAGTCACCCTAACTCTCCCTGAAGTCAAAAGAAAACCTAGGAATTTATTAAGTACTTCTAATATATATAACATTTTGTTGCTACCATAAGTAATGCTCCGGTTAGAGGTATCTGAGTAATATCTCTACCTTAATTTACTATACTGAAAGATGTAGAAATAGATCTAGCAGTCTCCTTCCTTTTCTTGTGAAAAAGCCAAAGAGAAATCTGGTACTAAACCAGAAAGCAGGCAATTTATTTGGTATGTCGCTGACCATAAACTTCCTTATTTAACAGGTGACTGCCTGTTGGTTAAGATGGTGATATACCTCCACTTGATGCAGCAACATTGTTGGAACTATCTCCTCCCCCCAAACCACTCCTACCCAAAAGTTTTCCCTTTAACTGAATAAAAACATTTTGAATTACATAGAAAATGCAGCCAGCACTATTTTTAAGCAAAAAGAAACTCTTTACCATGGAGATCCAATAGTACTGAATTTAATTCATAACAATATGAATTGTGTTTGCATCTAACTTTAAGCGTGAGTAAATCTCTGTAGAGCAATGCAGTTACTCCTGTTCATTCAGACAGGCCTAAGGAGCTTGTTACGCAAGGACAGTGACCCTGTGGCGGGTGTTCCTGGGCATGCACGTGTGAACTTCCAGAAAAGAGACTTTTTGGGGCAGATGGTTAAGACTAACCTTATCGTTGACTTTTACACGACTCTCCCAATTAGAGAGGAACAAATGATGGGGGCGGCGTGTGGAGATAAGCTCATAAACCAAAGCTCAAGAGCAAAGTGTGAATATTGCTTCTAAGCCAAGTAAAATAGATCACTTAATTTTCAGGCATTGTTAAACAGAAACAAAATGCATTTGGAAATGCCACCAGCAAACAGAGGATACTGGCATTCTTGATATCTGTATAAACCGTTAGTTACTCACATGGGTGAAACTTATATCCTGAACATTTTCAAATATTTCAACTTTTCAGAATACTGTCCTTAACTTTTTGGCAAAATAATTTGAAAAGAACAGGTCCAATCAATGAATACTTTTGTTAAATGATGTTTTGGGCATTTTAGTAGCATATTTTGTAATATAGGAGTACAGTAGCATAAAAGCATATAGTATATTTTACTAATATACTCTTAGTCATCTACCCTTATTTCTCAATCTCCGATCCAGAAGCAACATTGCTACATTTACGGGAGCTCTTTTCTCTGCAGATTAATTAATTTTCACCTAGGTCAAAAAATTTTACATATTCCAACTGCAAATTAATTTTTTATTTCTGGATTTTTCCTTCAAAGTTTTTATTATAACGACAAAAAGATTCAAATTGTTAAGCCTCAAATTCATTTTGTGACACTAGTTTTTCAGAACTTTTTGAAAGATACTTGACATTTACCATATTCGCCAAGATCATTGAGAGGATTGAAAGGAAAGTTGCAATATCTCTTGAATACATATGCAAGGAAAAAAAAAAAAAAAGTTGTGAAATTTTAAATGGAAGAAAAAACAGAACGGTCCATGCTGTAATTCTTGACCCTTCTGAGAGACTTCAAAAGTAGAATATTTAATATATTGGCATATAATAATCTTTCCTTCTGCATTTACTACCTAAATAACTAAGGAGGAAACTGTCATGAGTCCAGATAGTCTTGGTCCAGAGGGAAACAAGTTGTTCTTTATTATTGTGTACAGGTTTTGTCACAGCTTTACATAAGGTAGGATAGACTAAGAATAATCTGTTCCTTTTCTTGTCTTATGCTTGCTTATTTTTCTCTTTTATAAATGCAAACAGCCAAGAACTGAATCAAATAAATCTGTTGTTTTGTGCAAAAATTTTCTTACTCCTGCCTTCACTTCCACTATGGCTGCATCACTTATTCACTCCATTCCTTTTTTACGCTGTGCATTGCCCACATCCCTAAAGTTTAAGAAAACTCCTCATTTTCATGACCCCTCACACATACAGACCTGGGGAGCGAAGCCCGTGATAGCTGCTCAGGAGTGCAAATCAAGCATTTCATGCCCAAAGCTATTACACAGAAATGACTGTCTGGGGTTGCATCATCAGCATTACTGCTGTAGCATGAAGGAGAAAAACAAAATAAATATTAATGGAAGAGATGGAAGGGCAGCAATGAACACATAAAGACTTGTTAAATTGTTGCTGCAGATTTTCCATTGCTTCCCTGTTTAAGGGAGTTATGCAAATGGACCAAAGTATTGACATGCAGGTGTTTCATCTTGTATGTACTATCAAATTACCTATGAGATTTTAGGGGTTTGTCATACATGAGTGAGTCAGGTAATTAAACTATTTGTTGCAATTAAATAGCACAAATAGTGTAGAGTCTATTCCTTCTCTCCTTTTAACTTTACAATAGAAATTTTAAACTATTTTAAGGGTAAAGAATTTGACCATCTTGCACAACAGATTGCAAATTTTTTCACTGTTTTCCATTTAAAAAAGCTCAAGAACAAGTCCCAACAAGCTGTAGTAAGATATATCTGATATGCATAGCATAAAACTCATTTCTTCTTTTAGATTATGTCAATGATTTCTTAAAAATATATTTAATAGATTTATAGCTTTAATACATACATTAGACATGGAAGAGTTTCATGGCAGTACAGCTTTCCCTTTTTATTTCAGATTTGATTAATAAATATTCCACAAAACCCATGAAAGAGAATGCATGGACCTTGTGGGGAAAACAAGTATTCTAAGAAGTGGTTTCAGTGAACACTTATGATTTCCTCCCTTTTTTTTTTTTTTCATTAAATTTGACATTTTTGACACTATACTGTATTACAGTCTATTAGCCTAAAGCAATGATTGGGTAGATTAGATTTTTACTGAAAGACAGAGTGAAAAATGTGTGAAAAATTGAAATTACAAGCCTATATTAGCAGGTTCTTTACAGAGGGTAGCTCTATCTTTATTGTACAATGAAATATAATAATTTAGACCTTGCAGCTTGCATTAGTGTAAACTGAAAGTCGTATCCAACGTGCCTTGACAAGGGAGACATCCTCTAGAAAACAGCTCTATTTGAGCAAATGTCTACAAAACAGATTTTCTGTGTGTGTGTGTGTGTGTGTGTGTGTTCCCCCAAGACTTTTGATGCTGCTTTTGTTTCTTATCCTCCTTTTCCCTTCCCTGTCTGCTCCCCATACCTGCTCCAGCAGTGGCCTCCGTGTTCCCGAGCGGAGCTGACCCCACTCTCCCTGCCCAGGTGGGACTCGGGCAGCTCAGCCGGAGGGGCAGGGGGGGCAGCACGCTCCCTGCAACCCACCCACCCCTGGTGCAGCCAGAGCCCCTCGCTTGCAGGGACACTCGGGCATGCTCCTTCCATTCATACCCTCGAAAATTTTCCCTTTCAAAATCCCGATGTCTTAAGTTAGCACATCGCCTTACTGCGTACATGCTCTGCAGAAACTATAGCAACTAAATGTCATGTTGCATTTCAGTTATCACGCCAACTTGAAGAAAACATGCTAAAATATTCAGATATACTATATAATATATACTACACAATAAATTAGGATAACACAAAGAAAACATTTTATGACTGCAGAGAGAGCAGTCACAGTAGAAATGTTCAAAAATATCTAATTGTTTAGGTATGTACCAGTGTCTTTTTTGCATCGTGTGTAATTTTAATAAGGGAAAATGAATCAGTTGCTGATGGATAGATACCACTTTCTGAAAAGTTGATAAGATGGCAATGATACAGCCCCTGAACCATGTCTCTACCATCTCATAACCATTTTCATTATAAAAGCAGACTCGCTTTAACTTCATGAGGGACATAACTGTTACTCTTTCTGCCAGTGTAAAAAGGAACTCTCATATTTTTTAAGCTCTAAATTATAATCTGCGTAGTTTAATTCAGATTATTTATTCTTTTAAACTTGCAGCGTCACAAAGTAAACCTACTTTCCACTGCAGAACGACAATCTCTGTTATTTCCAGAAGGTGGCTACAGAAGCTCCTTGTTACCCTTTATTTTGAATTGCAAAGGAGAATCGGTCAGCCAGGCAGCAGCGTCAAGGTGAGGAGTCTACTGTGTTGGGTAGGAGATGGCAGATGGAAGTTAAAGTAACAAGTAGCGCATCTATATTTGCAAGCAGGGTAATTTTTAATTCATCTGCAATTTATGAAACTCTCCGTGTACAGTCACTGAAAAAAAAGCTAGTGGGTGAAACAAGATCTATATACACTAGTAAGAAAAAGGAACTTCCACTAAATTATTAAATATCAAACAGAAATAAGAGGTGGTTTAGTGCTTATTGGATAGCGGTGAATTTTTTCCACTGAAAATATTTTTCAATTAAAAAAACATGCATACAGAAATGTGCGATACACATGCATATGTGCAGCCACAATATAGCTGAATCAAATTTTCACAGTGACATCTAAAATTAAAAAAAAAAAAAAAGTCTGGTTCAACAAAAAGAAAATCACTTTCTACTGAGCTGCTACACTCTACAGATGATGTAATTTGAGGTCATACTCCCAGAGGTCTTTGCTGGCTAGTATCCGGGGAAGTAAAAATATGCCTCCCTTGGTGCACTCCGCCTATGGCATGGCACTGCAGACTCTCTATAGGATAGAGAAAAAAGCCCACGAAGAAGAAATGAACACCCAAACCAAAATATCCAAATAACACTGGGCTAAAAATTAAATAACAAATTTGAAAACTTGAGAGTAAGGAATCTGAGCAAAAGTTACATTGCACTGTGAAAGTGAGCAGACACATGGTACTATAATTAGGCATTTAGCAAGAAAACCCCCTTTTACAATCAAAGGTAGGGGCTGTTATTTGCTTTTAACTAAAGAGTCTGCTTTCCTTGACACAGTATTTAGCTCTAACCTTTAACTGAGGTAGTTACAAGGTATTCATAAAGTTGGCGTTGCCACTTTAAACAACACTGAAAAGGAAAGGGAAAGATTTTTAACATCAAAAAGTATTTTTCACATTTCTTTCAATTAATTTTAAATGCAGTTAGTCAAATGTAAACATTTTGCTTCATAGAGTGCTTTCCTTGGAGAGGAAAGATACCCTCCAACACAAGGAAGAATCACCATTATGCCAGATTAGATCAGTGGTCCACCAAATTACCCATGACAGTAACTAAAGCCTCACACAACATAGTCTTATCTACTTCTAATCCATAAAAATGACCTTTATATGTCTACCATCACCTTGAGACCAACCTTCATTATAAATTCATCATCTTCTCCCTTTCCTCCCGTATTTGCAAAATTTTTATTCTCCTGCTCTGCAATTTCATCTATAACTGCCCTGCTGACTCATTCTTGCTTTCCTCTGTCGCTTGACTGAAGCACTTACCATTTTCAGTATCTTTCCCTGGGATCAGATTATAGCATGTAGAGAATACTGCTACTCTTTCCTTACAACAACAGATTGAGTCCTGAACTATTCTCACTCGGATTCTCTTCACTAGTCTCATGCTCGTTACTTATTTCTCTTTTCATATATTTCCACCGTTGTCAATACACAAATGTCTCCCTCTGGATATATGCCATCTGGAACAGCCTTTTTGCATTGCTTTGCCTCATCAGCTCCAGCTTCTATTAAAATCTCCTTAAAACTGGAATTTAAAAATATAAATATATTTAATATGAACATTACACTGTAATTAAAGCAATAAACTCTCTTCATTTCCTGTCCAAAAATTATGCGCTATTAATTTCAAAACCATGGCCAACTTCAAAGCGTTATGCCTAATATTTCTGAGTTAGTAAAATCCACTAACAATAAAACCCAAAGACGGAACATAATTTGTAAATATTAAGCTGTACATGGTCTGTGTGCACATATGTACGTGTGTGTATATATATATGCATGAGTCAAAGATAAAAGCGTTCAGAAACAGAAAACAACCACCAAACCAGCTTCATCCCTTTTAAACGTTTCATTTGTCTTAAACCTGTGAAGAACGTCATACTGATAAATGCCGATAGCCTGTTTTTGCAGCAGGCAATCTCCTGGTTCCGGGCGAGCGACTGGAACAATGTTTTAGCTCCAAACAGGAGACAGAAGACGTCACTTGCACCGCGGGAGTCAGCGTCGACGTTAAGAACATCTTGACAAAGATCTACAGAACAGAGTCTAGCCAAAGTAACACTGAAAAATTTGGAACAATCCAAGGGGTTACATAAAAAGGACAGGATATTGAATATTTCACGTGTAACTAATGAACGCAGCCTGTAAGAAACTGGGTTTACTACGTATCTTTTAGCTTCCGCCTGAACTGAATTATGCTTTGCAGAGTGAACTATTTTGATAACATCGTAGAACAGGATCATTTTCCCCCTCATCTACATACTTCTCAACCAGAATATTTTCTAATAAGTTGCAGTCCAAGTTTCATTTGGTTTTCCTAAATACTAAATATATGGAGCAGAAACAAAGGTGATGTTTTTTTCACAAGTGTTCTTGTCATTGTTGTCTAGCATCCTTGGTAATATCTGATAGATATTGTAACTTTACACAGTGTTCTGCTATTTCAGCTGCTGTAGATTTCCAAGGAGGAAGAGGTTTGAAAAGTAATGACTATCAGAAAAGTCATTAATAATTTTAGTCATGTTATACATTAACCAAAATTACATTTTAATACATGCAGTATTTTCTTTATAAATTAATGACATGGAAGATGTCTAATGAGATTTGTCTAAGGTTTTAATAAAAAAACCCCACAACCAAATCACTGATGATGTATTCAAGTTATACCCAAATTCACTTCACAATATGGTACAATTGGGGGGGGAGGGGGGGAGAAGCAGGCTCATCCATAAAAACATTCAAAATATGTAAATACCTACAGTTAATGATGACGAGTTATTGCTATGACATCTCGAGAACCCTCTTTGATTATATTTTAATATACTCAACAAAACAGGGAGAGGGAAAGGGCTAGGGTGGCTCAGCGTTGCCGGATAGCATTAGAGTGCTAATTACACTTGATTATCAGTGTGAAAGATTATTCTGTAACAAGGCTCCAGTTTTGGCTTCTCTGTAACTAAGATCATTTCAACCTCCCAAACCACAGGTAAAGCCCTTGAAAAGTTGTGAAGAAACCTTAATGCAGCAGCCTTGCAAATCACACTCGTCCGTACGCACAACTTCATTTCTCAGGTACCCTATGCGCGGTACCTTTTAGCTTCAGGTGTTTCCATGGCTCAACCAAATTACACCAGTTTACCTAGGCAATATCACAATAGAAATTTGAGAAAAATTATAAAAGGAAACCAGATGCCACAAATTGCTTCCGTACGGTATGCTGTTGGAGCCACCGTATATTTAATTTATGCAACCCCACTTCCCACAGTAAAGAGTACAGTTTAGATGGAAAAGATACGCATGTTTATAAATTGGTCTAAACACAAAGCACATCTCATCCTCACTGGAAATCAGATATATTGATACTGTACCGCATTATTAGATACAAAAATATGCCTACAGAGACAGATCATTCTGCAAGTTTTCTTTTCCAAAATCAACCATTTAAATCAAAGGTGACATGTTGATACAGCCTACAGGATTTCTGTCTTGTTGAGAAAAATCCAGATCTTTTGTATCCCATGCAAATAATCCAGTATTATACGGTCCACAGAGTTCAGAGTAACGTTCCTGAAACAGGTCGATGACAAAAAACTGTCTACTTAACAGAGCAAGTAGAATTTTGTATTTGTTCTTATTCATGTGTTCCTAATCTGGCATTCGCAACAAAAATCCGCGTCTAAAAAGACACTACAGT
This sequence comes from Grus americana, assembly GCF_028858705.1. Classification (NCBI taxonomy): domain Eukaryota; kingdom Metazoa; phylum Chordata; class Aves; order Gruiformes; family Gruidae; genus Grus; species Grus americana. Next base: position 104,504,809 of record NC_072852.1, read on the forward strand.
TTAACCTGGCATCACAACAGCCCAGGTACAAACTTACCCTTAAAAAAATAACATTGAGAGAAGTAGTAAGTAGTCAGTAACAAGCCTAATGCTATCGTTAGGCTGTTAAAGATTAACAAGCCCCTGTAACTTGGGTGAATATCCCCTGAATCATGCCCACGTTTACTATTCGTATCACTCCTGTCAGCACAAGCAGAGAAAGGAAGACGAGGAAATTTGAGCTCAGCTTCACGGTATAGATCGCACATATGACTGTGTCTTCACAAACGCAAAATGGAAAATACGTATGCAATGCGGCCCTTTGAAGCCAAAAGATGTACTAGAAGTCTCTGCCTGTGTTCCCCCCCCCCCCATGCTGTCCCCAAAGCTGTAACCACTGATAAAGAAAAAAAGCTTCCAGTCTGGCCTAAGAGTTCTCCGTGTCCTGACCACGTAATTATACATTTCTTTTTCCTGTATGTCATGTTCAGACATGGTATGAAATAGCATATGGGAACAGTCACAGAAAAGAGTGCCTGATGGTGTCTGTTTTTTAATTAGTAACATACATAAGCAATTGCAAACAAAAATAAATTAATTTTAACCCATTAGGACGCAGATGTATCTATTTATGTTCACTTGATTTTTTTTACAACTCTAGTTTTTAATATTCAGTCTACTTGTTCCACAACATGAATAAATAAAAGTTCATTTTTTACTTCCATTTGTACCTACAATAATGAACACTAAATAAACATATGCATCATCTGCAGAGCTAAAGCATGTAATGGGATTGTATCTTCTCTTTTCTAAGGGATTGATCTCGTTTATTGACATTCTTATTCCAAAGGGATCCAACTCCATATGGCCAGCAAATTTTATCTAAATAGAAAAAAATATTTGTGTCAGAGGACAGGAAGAGTAATTTTATAATTTTGTACCTTTAGTGATTTTTCTGATCAGTATGTCTTTAATATATCCAAACAAAAACTTTTTTCTCTCTTTTTTTTTTAAAAGATATAAAATCATTTAAACATATTTGGTTGTGGAAATGCAGAATTTTTACATTGATGTGTGCAGTATGAAAACTTATATCTCCATAGTACATTTTCAAAGTTATACATGCATCTTTTTTCTGTGAAGACTGGTAGGTGGACAAAACTAAACCTCTTTTGCAGAGATTTCAAGCAAGTCACTGCCTGCTTTGTACCCTACCTGTGGCCCCTGTCTCAGTGGAATTGCCTTCACTAGACTGCTTGCCTTGAGCTAAGTGGAAACTAATTAATCGGAAATAGGTAACTACTACTTTTTGATTATTTTGCAGCCCTTGCTCTGGACTACAGGAGATGGAGAAACACAGCCGGGACCCAATGGCATTTCTCAGCCCAGTCTCCGACGGACCGCTCCCGACGTTACCTTCAGGCTGTCAGACTGCGTACCTGCAGCTTCTAATCCTGTGCACGTGGGGAAACAGCCCGCATTTCTGTGCTTTTTTTCACTAGTCAATTGTGTCAACTTCAGAAGAACTGGATTACCCTTGAGAGCCCGTGGAAAGGAAAATGGAAGGTTACCTACCTCTTCCAGAGCGACTGGGGCACATCCTCACCCTAAAGGGGATCACATCTAGCCAGGGTTAAGTAAGAACTTTGATTTCATATTATTTTTTCAGCTCCGTTACTAATGACTTAAATTAATTTAAAAGAAAGCTTTTCTTCCTCTCTTCCTCCTCCCTAAACCAAACAAATTTTAAAAGTGCAAGTGACCTTAGTGGAGAAAGGTACAAATGATGCAACTCAATTTATCAGCCTAATCCACATCACTGGAAATCTGATGAATAATGTGTGGTAGTTCAACAGGGAACATCTCTCATAATTACTTGCTCATGAGCTTCCTACCAGCCAATAACTATTTGTCTTAATTGACAGTGTGTACTCCTCAAATAGCTAAACCTTCCTGTTTTGATAAATTAATGGCATTGATGAACCCTTTGTTAATCTCTTACAGTAAATCCAGAAATTACCCATTAGTGGGAGATGAAGACAAAGAGTGTTATACCCCAAAATAAAAATCCCAACTGTCCAAAGCATACAAAAGCAAGTTACTGTATATCTTTATTTAGAAGCTATGGATTTTGTAACGTTAATTACCTCTTTTCTTCAAGCTTTAATTCAGGGACAGTTTGTACTAAATTAGATTACTTTCCCTTGGGGTCTTTATGGCAAATATGCAGCTACAGAAACAAGAGCAGATTCTAAATGGAGGTGATAGAGGCAATGAGTACTTGTAATGAGGTCTGTATCAAAAAGAAAAATGCTCAGCCTTCCATCCAAAATACAAACAGAAAAAAAATGCACAAGCCTATCTGCTCTAAACAGTACTGACCTTTGGCCACCCAGAAGAGTACAGGAATTTTTTTGGCCACCCAGAGGAGTACAGGAATTGTCAAGAACGCCGCAACTAAAAGTTTCAGTACCAAGAGAATACAACGATTTTCAAAGGGTCTCATTTACGGAATACTTTTTTTACTGTCTCTGGAGCATCCCTCTAGTCCCATCGCCCTGTCAGGAATAAGAGCTTTCAAGCACTTCTCTCCTTCTCAGAAGCGAACTCCAGTAAAACTGCTGAGCCACCATAAGAAAAGCTGTTCAGAAATACAAATTTAGAAAAAAGAGGTAAGCCCTGGCTACAGATAAAATTTTATAAAACACTGAATTATAGACCAGTCTATTTCAAGATCTCCATGTGTTTTAAATACAATATTTTTAAAACTAACAGAAGTTACGCACAGATTAATGACTGGCAAGATTTTCTCACAGTATGTCCAAGTCTCAGGCAGTAAAATTAGTACTAGTAAATTTATTGAAAATATTTAGAGCTTGTGAGCTTTAAAGGATATTAATGTACCTATGTTTTTTGTTTGAACTGCTTTTCTTTAATAACAAGCTATTAAAAACCAACTTTTGGTATATTTTTTGTGGGGATCTTTAAAGTACTGTCTTTACTGTAAGATTTTCAGTAGATCTATGAAAAGTCCATGAGGAAATCCCCGCCTGACCAATGCCTTATGATGAAAGAGTTTACATGTTTATGTTATCTCATCTGTGAATTACATTTAATGTTTAAAATCAGAAAATGAGCTGCTTTTTTGACCTTAATTGTTACACATTTTTAGCTATTAAGTCGTCCTGATATTTTCATTACCGCCTGTCTAATATTATCCCACCTAGCTAGCTTTGCAATGCAGTATTGTCTACAGTCTTTGTGCCTTGGGGAAGGATTTTTCATTTCATATTGTTTGTTCAGACTTTAATGAGATTCTTAAAAGAGCAATCCCTTGGATTGTAATAGAATCCTACTATAGATAAGTGACTGGTAGAAAGCGTTTTGACATGACTAGTTCTGCAGAAAGAGAAATTTATGTTCACAAAAGTAGACTAGATCATAAAAGGTGGAAGAAAGAGAAAAAAGAATTAAGCAGCCACAGACAGTCACCAAAAAAAAACCAAACCCCAAACAGAAAAAAACCCCCACCAGTAATACTACTAGGATAGGAGTCATATAAAATTGCTTTTTCCTCCCTCCTTTTCAAAGGCCTCTTTTCAAAAACATGGATAATGACAGCTAAAAGTTCCAGGACCAACAAGAAAAAGACAGCAAATGGCTTGAAAATCTGCTAATGCAAATTGTACTGTAGCCTATTACAATAAAATTTAATTTAAAAAACAAAACCAAAAAAACCACCCAAACCTTGAGTTTCCTTTTTTGCTATCTTCTCTAAAATTGATTATTCCCTACTAAGAATCCCATGGCTATGTCCAGAAACAGAAAATACATTGTACAGAGAAAAACTGCCTATCAGTAAAATAATGGAGTGGTTCCCCTCGATATACTTTTTAGGCACTATTTTTAGGCATACTTCTGAAAATTTAAGTATCTTCTGAGGAAACGGAAATATAGAGTGTGCTGGAATAGTTAGGAGACTTTTTATATTAATTTACAAAATATATCTAATTCCATTTACTTTCATGCATTCTTTAGTATAAATTATTTAATTTTATAAAAAATTAAAAAATGTCCAAACCTGAAAGAGCAGGCCACCAGTGGATTCAACAAGACTTGGCATGACAAGAGAAATCACCAATATAAATGTTAACTGCTGTGATCAGCTCCACGTTCAATATCTCATGGAAGCCCCAAAAGCACAGAAAGCATAGAGACAGATGAGCAAATTACTCTTAAAGCTAATGCTCCCTACAAGTAAGAGGAAAACTGACTAGAAGAGTAGTGGGAGAGAGAGCACAAACAGTTGTTTGTACTTATTAACTAATAAGTTCCAGCTGATTTTCATGGTGCTTTAAAAAGACACTTTAAAAAGATAATTATAAGCATTTTTATTCTTCTCCGACATACTTTAGTAATTATTATTATATGCCTATAATAATGCATAATATTATTATATTATTATGCCTTCTGAGAGGAAGACTTCAAATCATTAAAGGAATAGAAAACATCCATTTTCCCCATCTCTTTATTATTGAAGAAAGTGATGTAACATTCTTATTTGCTCTTCTAATTTGCTCTTCTATTGACACTTTCCTTTAGTCTGATTTTAAAACTTGACAGGTGACCAATTTACCAAAATGACAAGCTAGATTATTAATTTAACTAAGGCGAGCTAAATTTCTAAATCATAGATTTACCAAAGTAATTAAATTACTAAAATGTATCAGAAAGATATGTAAATACTTTAACTCTTACCCGCTACAGATTTATCAAATTCCACATGAATACACTTTTACTTTATTGACGTTGAAATAGTTTGGAGCAGACAGCTCATGACAATATTGAGCTCAGACAGGAATTTTAGACGGCCTCCAAAATGCCTCAGACATGACTTAGCAACATGCAGCACACACAACTAGAGATGGGCCTGGAAAAAATATGAACTAATTGGTTAACTAGCCCGCTCATCAGCGCATGCTTGCTCTCGGCTAAACCTTCACTGCCCTTTCAGTCAACCAGCAAGCTGCAGACAGGCAGAAAGGGGAAGGCGCGAAAGAGTCGGAGATCGTTTAGTTGCATAGCCGGTCTTGAAACACGCGTTCGGCTCCGAAATATCCACGTACGGTTTATCGGGTTTGTAGATTAAGTGCACCACAGATGCTGAGATATTAGACCTGGCAGTTTGCAGAGGCATCTTTGGTCCAGCAGGATGCTTTAGCAGAGCCACGTACAGATTTCCGAGCCAGGTCAGCGGTGCAGCTGCTTATGGCAACGCTTCAGCTGACTCCGAGGAGCTCCGGGTTCCTATTAGCCTCCGCTTAATCCCAGGCAAAACCTGGCCCTGCAAGGCGATGCACCTGAGCTAATAAGCCCCTTCTGGATCCAAAACGCTGAGGAACGGGGGACCGAGCCAGCGGGAGCCAGCCTGGGTCCTGCCGACGTGGAACGGAGCCAGCGCTAATAAGCTGGGTCCATATGACGGCTTTCGTGCTGGGCTGTGCTGCGCATCCCAACGGTATGGGCATTTTTAAGGGGTTTTTTCCACTATCCACTGTTTTCTTGCTGACTGCCTGGTGTGCCACCACATTAGTCTGGCCCTAATACAGCAATTTGTGGGGGGAAAAAATGGAAAGGTCTCCTGCAGATATAATTTGGCTGCTCCTGGCATTAAGAAATAAGGATTTGGACGTAAAAAAACCCAGGTTTTTTCCTCCTGTGATTGTGTCTCTCAGAATTTTAAAATATGTGTCTGCCTGTAGCATGTGTTTAATACCATTTTAAAAATAAAATGTGTAACACTCCAATGTTTGAAAACTATGAATGACATTTTCATTATACGTTGTGCTTAAAGTAATCCCCATGGTAAATGAATTTATATGAAATGTGCTCTGGTGAATTAAAACTTATGCTACAGGTACAGATCTGTGAGGAAAGATAGATTTTTGTAAAAAAAAGTATCACAATTCTCTTATTTCTCAATTATAAAATACTGTTAAAAACCTGCCATAACTTCTGTTTTGTTTTGTTTTTTTCTTTAGGGGGAAAAAAAAATGGGTTTCCTTCATTAGAGTACAAACCTTGAGGTAATTGCATAAGATATGCCAACTCATCTTTTAAATCTTACAAGCTTCTGTCTGAGCTATAAACTTTTTTAGTTTGTGGTGAAGTTTGTTTTAATTAATGCCTGGAAGTCCAATTATTTTTAGAATACATTTTTTTATATTATTTTTGTAAGCAATATGCAACAGAGTCCAAATTTACACTTTTTCCCAATATGGAATTAATGTACTGCATGCTTCACTGCTCAACACTCATATTTTCATCATGGGGTGGTGCTTCGGTAGCAAACGATAGTTATATTTGACAGGGGAGTAATGCAATCTAAAGACTAGCTAATCCCCTGTTGGGAAGAGGAGCATACGGATTTAAACAGAGTATTATAGCATATGTAACATCCATATTGATGGAAGACTTTTTGAAGGGTACGAACAAGAATCATCTAAAGATACGACAACACTGAACTTTTAAGGATTAAAAAACCAGTTGTATTTCCTTTCTCAAGTGTTGCATTAAAATTAATATCATATGCAAAGACAACAAATTAGTAATATCAACCTATACACTGCTAAAGAGAATATGACCATTTATGTGCAGAAGATGAACTATTTCATTATTAAAACTACACACTTCTACAGAAGACAAGGTAAGTAGATGAGGAATGACAGGGCAAACACTGTGGCCTTTGTTAGCCTTCCATTTCCCCTGGAATTACTATTCTAGAGATTTCAAGTGTTGTCATAAATATAGCGGTATATAGCTTTCTTCTGGTCTGTATTACATAACTTCCATATTTCATGCTTTTTCTGGTAACTAATTTATTGTAATATTCAAACCGTTATAAACTTGCTAGTCTCAATCCTTCAATCTACTAATTGTCAAAGAAACAGAAAATGGGCAATACACTCACAAGCACTGTCTGTTTGTCCTGGGAAGAAAAAACATCTGACTATTCTGATTGTTGGATTATATATATCAACATCAGTAGTTCATTTTTTATACAATATATACTGCGTATTTAGAATGCTGTCTGACATGTTGTCTGTAAAGCAGAAAGCATAAGCACGTTTCTTACTCCAAAGTTATCTAACCAATACAATTATAACGAGCTCCATTCAGTCTTCAACAGGCAATTTCCATCCACAGGGCAAAGCTCACCCTAAAAGTCAAGAAATGCTCCTAGGTGTTTATATACAAACTCTCCTTTCTGCCATGATGTCTTTTTGAATAAAGTATAAACTCAGAAAATCTTAGAGCCAGAGGAGACAACTGCAGTCTACATGGACAGCATCACAGGATACATTGCACAATTGGTATAAAAGGGATGTTAGGTCCCCTCCCTTGATAAACTGTGTGCATGGAGCTTCTTTGGCCTGCACAATCAAATTAATTTCCATTCCTGAAATATCTTGTAACTCTCTTCTGCAACCTTTCCAACTTCTTAAGGTTTTGGGGTTTTGTTTATGTTTGTTTGGGTTTGCTTTTTTGGTGGGGTTTGTTTGTTTTTGGTTTTTTCACAGTAAATACTAAAATTAGGTATATTACGATAGTGGCTGTTTTAGAAAAGTTAACTACAAAATCAGTATTACCTTCCTAATTTCCATCTACCATCCTTCAGCTTGTATATCATATAATTACAGCTGCATGAGAGGATCACATTGGGGTATCCAGCACAAAGCTAACAATTTGCCTCATCACATGAAACTCTTGACTGAACTCTAAGGTGATGAGTAGCCCAGAAAGGAAGGGAAAGGCTACCCAAGCATCTGAGAAGTTTCTTTCCTTTACTGTTATCTATACCCTTTATTGACCAGCCACAGGGAAAACACGAGATCTGGCCTTTTGTTCTTAGTAATTGTTATATTAAAATGCCAAGCTCAGAATTTTAGCTCTCTGCTCAGGTCTTCTGTGTCTCTTTCTCCTACCCCTACCCTCTTTCAGTTGCTCTACATTAGGCTCGCACTAAAATGGCAATCGTGTCTACATCGCCTCTCCTCACTCAGCTGTTGTGAAAGGATTTACTCAGCTGAAGCCAAATTGCAAAGCCACATATGGCACCTCAGGCTCTGCCTAGAGCCGTGGAGCATCTGCCTACCTCGTGTTCCTGCAGGACATTTAAAACGTGTGTCCCCCAAACTTGAGCACTTGCAAACCACTGCAGCTTCTTAGGGATGGCTTCCCAACGCTTGGGTCTGTTTTTCATCCTCACAGGTACGTGTATAGATTGCTTTGTTCGGATTCACTTCCTCCCTTAGAGGCTGACTGAATTTCACATCATTCTGGGGTTTAAACAATGGGGAAAATCTGTTATGGAAATTACTGATGACAAACCACACGGGCCGCATGACCTATCAGTGATTCGATTTTCAGTACATGTTAATAAAGTTGCAAGATTCCTTTGCCGAGATAGACCAATTCAAAACTGAATTGAATTTGTGACCACCACAAATAACATCTGTGTGTCAAGGTTTCCAACTTCCACAGTCTTTTCTTATAGTTTTAATTTTCATTTGGGTTTACCCTGTTTTCTAGACACCTTTATTTATCATCTATGAATATGTGTAATTCAGGCCGATTAAAAAATATCATTATTATATCAGCTGCTTTTAAATATCCATTTCTACCACAAATAAAGATGCGATAAAAGATCTTGACTCGTAGTTCACTAAAAATTACCTATGTGATGGTCCATTCTTTTCCTCTCAGTCAGCCTTTGTTTCTAATGTTATACATGTCTCTGACTATGCCAGAATCCCATTAAACCACAGGAAACAACCTACTGGTATGGAAGCCAGTGATTAAGAAGTAACAAAACATACTTAGCCTTGAAGAAAAGACAAAGATGAAAAAAATTACCTTCACTTTCTGATTTGCTAGAAGTATATATATACACACAACATGAAAATACTTTACATGACATATAAAACAATATTATTGTATAATTAGGAGGAAAAAACCTGACTAAGGCTGCCTTTCAATTATGGCATATTATATGTGGGAGACTCCTGACAATGTAAATCCCTGCAGGGAGGGATTTGTAAGAAATTCCCATTATAGCCCATTGTATACTGCTGTTCATGCAGAGAGGGATTTCACAGAGCTGACATAAAACTACACTTACCTTTGACTGCCACAGAGGTAAGTGCTAATTCAACATAAGTGATAGTTTGTTTGTTTGTTTAGTTTGTCAGAAAGGTACAGGCATATTACTTACACTATGAAATATAGGAATTATGCTTCACTATTACACACAACTGAAGGTCACAGCTCTTTTAAATAAAAACAAATAGAAAACGCAGGCACGGAGGAAAGAATGCGCAACTACCTGATGTGTTTTGTTAACGGCATTTTCTCATTTGCAATCCTTATCATTACCATCGATTATAAATTGTTCAAACGACCTCAGGGTTGAAGAGTAGCTGGCAAAGATTTCCACCAGCTCAGTGCACTTACACGGAACCACACTTTCCTCTTGCATCAGATAAAGGAAGCCTAGATAAACAGAGCTCAACCACTGCCTGCTGAATTCAAAACACTAGGGTCTGAAGGATAAGATTTGCCATGTATGAACCGTACTAACGAAGCAGTTAGGTATGTACGATACTTAGAAGTAGGTCTTACTGATGCTTGCAGAGACAGGCGTTGCAACAAAACTATGACTGTACTGCATGGAAACCAACATTTTCCCCCAGAGATTTCCATTTCATTCATTCATATCATTCATATCATTTGTAGCCTTGCACTGAAGGGCAAAATGCTAATGTCAGCGGGAATGAGAGTCTAAGACTGATACAAAAAAGCAGGTCTGGCTGCTGAAGCTTTGAGACTGTTGAATTATTTTATTTTTTTCCTATTAATTTCTTTTTCCTGGCCTTTTGATGTTTTTAGAGCATACAGTTCCTGTAACATGGAGAAATTTTAAGTCTCACTAATTTATCTGGACCACTTAATTTTTACCATACAATCAAGCAAGTGAAATACTAACAATGAAAGATCATTTCTCTCAAAATCTGCTTTTCTTCAGTCTTGGTGAATACAATATACTGCATAACAAATATGAAGTTTAGAATGTGATGCTTTCTCATTCTTTTCGGACATTATATGGATTGTTTAGTTTATATAGTAGCATCACAGACTCTAGCTCTTCCCTCAAGTTTTTGAAGGTCTTCAGGCAAAACTACTAGCCTGTCAAACTTCAGTGAAAACACTGTAAAGTTGTCATCCTCCTCAAACTTTTCGTCCATTATAGAAATGGTATGAAGAAAACTGACATTCCCTTGAATCTAAAAAACTAAAGCAACCTCCTCCTGCAAGTGTAATGGAATGAATTATAATGAATAAAAAATCTTGCATCTGAACATTTCCCCCTAAACAAAAGAACTACAAGAGAATCCACTATAGATGCCGCTATTATTATCAGTTTAACATGAAAGGCATCAGACACAATAATGATAGATGGGCAACAGTATAGTACCTTTAAATGTATCTTGGAATTACAATATCCTATTGTGTTTCAGAAAATAATTGAAAATACCTACTATCAATGCCATTTCTACCTATAAATATATGTATATCTAATTGTTACTTACCGACTTCACAAATCTATAATCCAGATAATGAGAGCACTTTGGACGCTACAGGTAGAAAATAGTAGGTCCTCATCTTGTAGTGCCTTTGGGAACATCGCTAAGTACAAAGTTTCTGATCAACTAAATTGTTTGTCTGTTGAAGAACACGCTGGGTCACTGTGATCACCACAACTGGTAAGGCAGGGGAAGGCTACAAAGCAGGCGGCTTTCACAACGCCTTTCAGAGACCAAGAGCCAAGACTGAAACACAGTGAACGGAAAACCTCAGGAGAGGGAGGTAGGGTTTGTAATTGGGAGCTGTAAGACAGCATCTCCATCCTGGCATTTGTCTTTATGAAGGCAGCCCCATAAAGGCTACAGATATGCACACGGATGGCGTGTTGAAGAGTACCTTTTCTGAACAGTGGAGAAGGATGATGAGGAAGTGGAAGAAATTACAGCTACCGCCCTAAGTGGAGCAAAACCGTATTTCCATTGTAGTTATCTGGTTGAAGCACAGAAGAATGTTTTTGGGGTTTTTTTTCACTTGAAGAGGAATTTATGAAGCAACCCTGAGAAATTTGAGATGACTTTGCTAACACAATCAACCTTCTGCTCACTGTTAAACAACAGAAAGAGAATTCTGATATCTGCAGGGAGGAAAAGGTATGGAAAAGAAAAATAACAAGACATCCTTTTGGGAAGTGGAGTTTTCAAGGCTGCAATAGGGATTTCAAAGTCTCAAGGTGAGGTAGAGACACAAATCATGTTACCTAAGAAACTACACCATTCTTTCCTGCAGGGAGCCGTATACATTAATGCAGTGCCCAAGGTTGTCACTGGATGAGGGTCCTCCACAATATACATCCTCTCACAACAGGAAAGGTTCCTCGTCCTTCTCTAACATGTTGTGAAGTGCACAGCAATGCACTGTGGGTTTCACAGCATTCTCCACAGCGGCATCAAACCCATTTCATAGCCGATACCAAGAGATCTTCAACGCTTGCAGATACGCTAGACAGATGATCATTAGCATCGCCCCACTTGGGGACATTAGATGAAAATGTATTTGAGCAACAGCCCTGTCCCAGCTGGGCATGGTGTTCCTTTGGATTCTAGCAACAACGTCTAAGGCACTAAGGACAACAGCAAGTCAGGAGCAGAACAAACGGTGCACGGCCTCCTGACAGGAGCAGCCCACAGAAACCCTAAGAGCTTGCAATAAAGATATAAATAAGAGTTTTAGTGCACACTGCAAGGGGGAAGCTTCAGAACCAGCTCAGAGGACAGTACAGACCTTGCCACCGATTTCAGTTCTGAGAGATGTTATTAATATGATAATTCACAGTACACAGAAAGATTTTTGATACATCAGACAAGGATAAGTGCATAACACTGAAATAATAAGTTAAATTCACCATCGCCTGGTCATGTATTTTATTTTTGCCAGTCAAAGGACATTTGAATATGACTCAAAGACAAAAAGCCAACAAAATATTCTAATATTTTGAGTTTGTATTAGTTCAATGCCTGGAAAACAGGCTACTCTAGCAATTTGACTGTTGACATTTGGGTGACAGAGGTGAGGGTAATATAAGAATCTCTGCAGACTGTAACAACAGAGACAGCACATAAAATAGCAAAACAGAGAAAATGACTCATCAAGGAAGCAGAGACTCTTCCACAAGTCAACCTGCTAATAAAGTAGTTGAGAAAGCTCAGAGTAAGTTTATGCTCTGTCCATGTAGGAAATTAGCACGCTGACCTTCACTCTGGGATCCTCAATGCAAAAGTAGAGTGTCACCAAGGTCAACGATTACACATATGCACAGCAGCTGCACTATCATTCTTAATATTTGTTTCCTAGTATAGGAAAAATTGAAGTATACAGTAATATGAGAGAGCTGTAGAACTGTAGGATGGCAAAATTACAAAAATGTCTATTGTTTTTAAAGCCTAAAACAATCAAATGATTATTGCATTTCACAGTGTACAATAAAAAACTGGTCATTTATGTTATACCATATATATGTTTTAAAGAAGTTTGATATTAAAATAATGAATGATCAACATAAATGCAGCAGCAATTACTTTTCTGCCTCTCACATTTACCATAATAATTTATAATGAAACAAAAAAGTGAAAAGTAATAATCTCATTTCATTTTGCTGATCAACGGCAATCAAGTAATGTGCTATTATATGATACAATCAATATAACAGGAAATTTATAAAGAGATGTTTACTGCTACTCACTGGGTACCTATATTGATATTTTAAATGTATAATTAGAATAATGACTCATTTGCCTTTCATCATAAAAGCAGAGAGCTTCAGTCCTTGGGTTTAGACTTCCAGATGTAAAAGCTGTAACTTTGTTCTGACAGGACTTGTAGGAAGAACAATTTCCTCGCTCACTTTAAAGGGACTTGAAACCACTTCGAAATACTACCCTTTAAAAAGTATTCAAATTAAGAAGCGTAAAGAGAGATTTCAATGGTGTTAAGCAAAGGAATAAAAGGCCGAGAACTAAATGAAAACATCTTCTTATACTGTCCATGCTGGAAAGATTTGAATAATATGTATTTTTACATTGCTCTTCATACCATGGACCTTATTCAGGAAGATATTTATGCATGTTTCTAATCTCATTAAAGGCTTACTCACTGATGAGCTCATTGTATTTCAAGATGTGCTTTGTTTCTCCTGACATAATTCCTTTAGAGTTGTACTTTATAGATAAAATATAAAAATTACAGCGTAAGTCGTCTAATAGGATGCTCCATCTGTGACACTGACGTTATAAGGTGTTTCAGAAGACATAAGAAAGCCTCAAGGGGAAATTTCCTCCTAACTCCAGGCAGTTAGCAGATGTCATTCTTTCTCTTCAGAACAAATCAAAGCCAAATTATCTGATTTTTGAAACCTATCTAATGTGTTCTTGGCTGTTTCATTTTCCCATAAAAGCCATCCTTTCTGAATATTTCCATAAACCTGATCAAGTTTAAGTTCCATTAGTTAGAACTGCTGGATTTCAAATGAAAAAACCCCCACCCAAAACAAACTAACAAAAAACCCCAAACCCCAAATCCAAACACAAAAACAAACCCAAAAGAATTCACAAGATCAGGGTTTAAGGACAGTAGAAGATGAAAGAAAGAATGGACATTTGTGTGTTCCTTCTGGGAGGGAGAGGTCTTGGCCTCTCCATGGAGCATAAATAGTTATCATAAATAAAAAGGGGAAAATGCTGCAGAAATTGTGTCATTTACTGGATGAGCAATACATAAGTAGCAATTAGCAGATAAAAACCACCTTAGTACTACTGAAAATAAAAATCACAAACTGAAATCTAGACTAAACCTTAAAAATGTACTCTAATTCTTTCATCATACTTTTCCGACATCTTTAAAATCTGTTGTTTACAGACATTCAGCATCTTCTGCACTCTTTCCCTTCTTAAATGTAGGTGATTTGAATGCAAATTTATTTTGTACCAGAGGACCACAGGTAAACACCCAAATGTTTTGAGAATTATTACAAATTCTTTAGCACTGTTCGTATTAAACGCTCCAATTTTTACTGTTGAATATCATTCACTGGATGTCCTGAGAAGCCTTCACTGAAAACGTCCATGGCCCAGAAACTGTGGAAGTGTATTCCTTGTCTACTTTACTACCACATGTTTATATGATCTTTTATACTGGTTCTGAATTTGGCTTCCCATACCAGTTCCAGTCTCGCTAGATTTTTGGGAGGTATTTAGGAATGCTCTGACCTATAGAATTACCAGTACGACATAAAAAAAAAGAGGTGTGCTTTGAGGGACCTCAGGAAGAATTATCAATGACACAAAAATTAGATGAGCCCTAGTGACAGGAAACACACGGTGTAAAAGAGCCACAGTGAAATGAGCCAGGGCACAGAAAACATCTGCCCGGGAAAGTTGTGATCTCTCCCAAGCCCTGCCTGGGAGCCCGCTCAAAGAATTTGAGCAAAGACAAGCAAGAGAAGTTATTCATTCTCATTTGACCTACTTAATCTTCTGATTAGCATTTGGTAATTGGCTGGAAAAAGTCCAATTTCTTGCTCAGTTGATGCTGTTCAGGTATGCTGACTGCTTTGGGTTAACAACCTGAGTATACAGCAATCTGTACTAAGTGATTTAGGAATACAAATCTCACTGTAATTAAGTGGAATCCAAGTCCCCAACAGGTAGGGATCTTTGATAATCCCAAGTGTTACACCATATTGCAAAGGATGACACCAAAAAGCTGTCAGAGTAACTCCAAAGAACAGTAAGCAAACAAAGGAGAGAAATCTTGCTATCCCTTTCTCCTTTCAGCAGTAAATGATCATCAAATCTGAAAGACTCAGTAAAAGCTTTATAAAGGGGGAAAGAAGATAAACTAAAAGAAAATAAATGCATTTAAAATCAACTGTAAGCTAAGTATTTTTAGGCCTAAATTTTAATTTTGGGTAAAATAGGCAATAGCGGGAATATTCTGAAAAAAATGCAAAACAAGGTTAAGGGGTAGGGAAAATCTAGAAAACAAATACTGCAAAACACTGGCAGTTCAGTTAAGCTACGCTTCTGCTTTTCTGTAACAATGTCGAAGTAACAACAATTTTCCAAAGCATTAAATGAACTCCAACTGTCTGCTCTGCAAATCTCAATCTGAATGAGCATCCCGAGGCATGCTATCATGTCTGAAAAAGCTCTCGTTGAATAAAGTCTCATCTGACCCCTGAGAATCAGTTCAGCTGAGAAATAACAATACAAAAAAAAAGTGCAGAAAGCTATTTTGACATATTTTTCCGAAGGTGGCTGATTTATTGTGTTGATCTTTTTTTTCACCAAAAATGTCCCCAATATTTAGTCAGGATGAACATCTTAACACACCACAAGAAACTTTGCAGCAGCGTATCAGCCTCAACAAGAAACTAATGACTAACGGCAGTGTGGATGCTACCTCCTGTTAACTGAATCGAGGTAGGTGGCATTAACTGGTAAACAAGTAATTATATTTTTACATTGAGAAAAAGTAGGAATGCTGTAAAGCCAAATAACAAGTGGACCGTAATTTTGGTGGCAACCAGTCATGAAGTTTAAATTTCAGTGAAGCTTGATTTGATAATGGAAGGCTAACTGCATCCTTCCAGTTTCATTAAAGAACGTAAAGAAAGGCTTTTGTGGAGATACAGAAGTGGTTTCTACTGACTCTCATCCACTGCAAAGTTCTTATTGAGGCTGAGGATTTGAGGTCAATCCTCTAGTTTCAGAAAGTTAATTGAGTGATTAAACTTTGACTAGAAATTTCAGGGATAAAGTTCTTCCAACTGAGCTTAACCTCAGCATGTGTGATGGAATTAAAATTTATTGAATCCTCACTTCCCTGAAAGTCTTGTGTTTGAAACAAAATCGATGAAGTGTTGCGACCATCCCAACCTTACACCATATATCATTAACACAACGACAGGTTAATCATATTCAATTGCTTCTCCTGTTCTCAGTGGCTGTTGCACCATATTTGACAAAATAAAAGTTAATTTAGATCTCGCTCCTGCCAGTGCAAATGTAAATACTCAGTTCTGTTTTGCTCTATAGAGATTAATAAATGTGTATTGATCTACCCACATGCATCCACTTGAAACCAAGGCCACTAATTAGATCCTAAATGTGCCAGGAAATTTGCCTTTCAGTTACGGGTTCTACCACAAATGTGTGATGCACTTTAAAACTCTTGCCTGAAACGTATCGAGGGAGCACAAAAAATATTACAGAGTTCCATTTCTGAAAAAAAGAAATTTTAAAAAAAACTTTTCTTTTTGACCTTCAGTGAATTCTTCTACAAATTCTTTCATATGCCTCATACTTTTTTTTTCTGTTTTTCTCACAAAACTATTCCAGCATATTCATATCATTCTTATTCCTGACTTAGTTATAATCATGCCACATGCAAAGTTATGATGTTAGATCTTCAGACTGTGACCCGTAATGACTAGTGTAACTATGGTTCAAAGCAGAGAGTGAGGAGATATGGTTCTGTTCACAGCTCAGACCATTAAAATTAGTCATCTCACACACATAGTTAAAATTTTGATTTTAGCAGATTTTAGAAAAACTTCCAGATTACACAGATATTGAAAAATGCCAAAAATCCTTTTGCTTTTGAAAAACAAAACCAAATACCCCAAACGTGTTTAAATGTCCCTTGGTCACAAATCAAAAAGACTTGTAGAGCTTGTGGAAAATGCAGTTCAATTGCAACTACTGCAGCTGCGTTTGCCTGAGCCTGCCTAAACTGGAAGAAAAGTATTGAGCAGAACCAAAACCAAGGCTTTTCGTGTTTCTTCCTCCTTATATCTCCTAACACAACGAGCTAGACCTTCTGTTTGGAGGTTTGCAGTTAGCTCCAAAAGTCGGGTGAGCTGTTACTGTGCAAAGCTCACACTTGCTGCGCGTGGTCTTAATCCACGCAGCTGCTGAAGTTTCCGTGGATCGCAGGCGTTGTCTGTACGCCTTTACTGCCCGCTCAAGTTCAGCTCCCACGTGAGCTCTGCGAGAACCGTCAGGCCACAACGCGATGCCGACCTCAGGCGCCACTGAGAGAGGCTAGTAAGTCTTGCTGCCAGCGAGCCTACTTAGCTCAGGCTGTACACCGATAATTTAGTCTGAAGCTATAATGCCTCCAACTCCAAAGCTGGTTTGCAGTGTGAAAGATTACTAGATTAAGCTGTCCCACTGTTCAATCCCCAATCCTCTTGGCGTAGTTCCTGGCTGTGGCATCTGCCTATTAATATTTGACAGGAAAGCAGTCCAAAAGCCAAACGGTTTTAGGCCTCCAAGACCAGTGCTGACCTTATTTCTCATAATGCACAAGAATTTCTGTTCCATGCGTTCTTCAGATTCACTGCGAAAGAGAATACGTATAACGTGGTACAGCTTTACCTAGTAGCATAAAGAAATACATGGACCTATGAAAAAAAAAAAAAAAATACCCTCGCCCCTGAAATTAAAACCAAAAAAAGAAAAAAATCACTTTTGCATAGCTTTCCTCACTGTTCTGGATAGTTTTCCCTAGAATCAAGACATCCTCAACTTCTCCCAGAGCTTGCAACTCTTCTTAGGGTTCTTCAAGTCTTAGCATAAGATCCTCCAAATCCCTGCTTTTCTCTTGCCGACAGTTTCCTACAGTTTCCTGTGACTGTCAGGTGGCTTTCCTGCATTCCTGTGCCCTCCTCCTCTGTCCTTGCATATTCATTCTCTGCTCTGATAAACACCAGAGAAGACAGGTAGGAGACCAGATTGGATGTTTAAAGGCGTAGTTGCACGTGCGTTCCCTTTAACAGCAGTATGGTTTGAGCAACGTCTGATCTCTCTCTTTCCTACCCCCACAGTTAATCATTCTTTCCCCCCTTAGTTATTTTGGCAAAAATATTTTTGCGGCTGCAAAACGAACCAGATGAGGAAATGGATCTGAGATGGAATTTATGCTGAAAAAAGTGGGCAAAAAAAAAAGAACTAACTGCTAAATGCAAGAGCTGCTTAATTTGATGTTCCTGCAGAGGGAAAGGCCTACATAACTGCTGTTTCAAAGCTACTGTTGATAACATACCAGTGAAGTTGCTGTAACTAGAAGATATGGGTTGCAAACGGTTACCAGATCACTACATCTAAATGTTACTTTCTGCATGCATGTCTTCTAATGGCTCATTATTTTTGTCAAGTGAATCATCAATGGTCTTAGAATGTGTGATTAGTCTGTGGTAATGGGACTTAGGCTGTCAGAAAACGACACCTTGAAGAAAAACAGTGGATTTAAACACAGGTCCCCCAAAAGTACAAACACCAGATGATAGCAAATGCCTTGACAGTGGGGAAACAGGACGATGGCAAAGCTGCCAGGGCTATAAATGCAAATCAGAAACGGCCCATCGCTAGTCACTAAAGGAGCCTAACCTTGTGACCTGGGGAAAAAAAATGGTTTTACCAGTGAATAAAGATCAAGTTAACAGACTGCGTTAACAAAACAATAAAAATTAACCAAAGCAGACCCCAGTTGCGGAGGAAGAAACACCTTGGGTCAAATCACACTCTTCCCACCAAATAGAAGAAAGAAATCATCAACATTAACATTAACCATTTCTGGTGAAGAACTTGAGGTGCTTACCACACACCATAACTCCACCCTGCTTTTTTGCTAAATAAGACTACTAACCATCAGTCTTAGCACCTGAGAGGCTTTAAGAAGGGTAAGGGTAACACCAGAGAACGGGGTACATCGGAAAGTTTGTTTATATCAGTTCTAACTGCATCATGATTGGGAATGAGCTGTAATAGTTGCATAATTTGGTCTGTAAGTATTAATATTATTGCAACAAGACTAATAGTTCTTTGAGTAGACTTAAGACTTCAACAAGATTAAGAACAAATTCTTGATTTTGCATACACAGCGTGTTTCTTTAGGCCACATGAAATACATGGGGTGCTTGCTATGTACCCTGCCCTTAAGGACTGCCTGTTAAAACTAAGATGCAAAGTTGTGGCTTGAGATTAGATAAATTTGCCCCGATGCCTAATTCTCATCTTTATCCTTTTGACTCTACAAGTTAATGAACAGAAAGAAAAAACCTGCTGGCTGTTCTCAGAACACCTTCCTTATGAGAAGGACATTAGTAACACTGATCAGGAATTGCATCTCTCCTTTTCTGATGTGATCAGTAATGAAAAAAATGAACAGTACTGACTCTAAAATCATCCTTAAACAACCATTTACAAAGAGAAAGCATAGGCCATACATCTCCAAACTACTGTTTTATGTTAAAAAGAGATCAAAGCTTCTGCTTTCGCTTTCTCTGTACTGTCAATTTAAAGAGGTGTAAAAAAATTAACTGAAAGTTTAATAGCAATTGTAAACAGCTGCAATGTAGCTCTAAACTTAAACACTTCTGCAGTTTTATCTTGTCTGAATACAATAAGAAACAGTTAGCAATGTTGATAGCGTTTTTCTTGATATTTTATACTGCACATCAAATATCGCTGCTGTATTGTTTTCTGTCTCCTCACCTAGCGTCCTGCTTTAGAGACCATTATTGCTTTGAGGTTTGTACATCAGTTTACCAAAGAAAGACAACGGAAAGAAAGATTAGATATATAAACATCTAGCAGGATATTTTTATTTTTACGTGTCCCATGGTCCTAAAGCAAAGCTAGGCATTAAAACTTTGCAAGTAATCTCTTCTTCCTCATGTTTTTCTCCCAGGAAATAATTCACAGATAAAAGTTGATGCAAAGAAACAGCAAGCATTCTTGTTGTTCGCTATCATATTCTCAAACATCACTTGCATAACTAAGCTAACAAAATCATAGGACTAAAAGCTTGGTTATGTGTCACATAAAAAAACTTGGAAAATTACACAGCAACAGTGTTGACCTCCTGAGGTGACTGTATGATCAGATTGCAAGACTTAACTGCTTAAAATATTGAAAATGTTTATTTGACAACTCTCTTAATGCTTCCCCCCAATACTAGGAAAAAAAATCTGCTGAATGCATAAAGAACTGAATATGGTTATTCATACCTTCCAATAAAACTTGTTCTATACTGTAAAAGTGAATCATTAGCCACAGTATATACAAGCTATGAACAATGAATGTAGATTAAATAAACATGTAGAGATAGATAGTTGTTTAGCATTTCTATAAAACACACTCAAATGACTAAAAATATGGACAAGAACTTTTTGATTAGGAGTCAACACTAAGAAATAATTACAACAGAAACAAAAGTCAATTGCCTATTTAAAATCATATTGTAATTTGAAAAGAAAAAATAAATAATGGCTGACAAATTATTTGTATGAACATCTGTATAAATTACTTGTTTGAAGAGTTATCAATAATTACTCTGCCTGATTTCCTGTTTCAAATCCTGTTCTATCACATATCTCTTACTGTTTTTTCTCGCTGAGTTGCTTCTGGCAATCATTACCTACAGCTATCTCCTCCAAGTGCTGCTCAGCTACTAAGGAATATAAATGTTTTAGATTTAAGTGCTGGAAAGAGATGGGATTTACTAGCATCCTCAAAATCATGAGTAAAGCCAGTATTTTAGGTTTTAATTAAAATCTGTGGAGGTTCTGGTCTCCTAATCTTCTGCATCATGCTGTTCTGTCACTATACGGCGTGGACTCCAAAGAAGAGCAGCAGCAGTAGAGGTAAGTCCAGACACGGGCAGAAAGGTTAGTCAGCCCTTTTATTGTTGCCATCTTGGCAACCACCCATTTTTTTTTTTCACTACACACTGAAAAGCTACCAGAGTTTAATGAATTTAATACAAGTTGAAATAAAATGAAATTTCCGTGATAGCATTTTCATAGAACATAATAAATTGTGTTTGCACCTAAAAATGGTAAGACAAATTGTATTCATTTTCTGGTATTATTGACAACCACATAGGAAAATGAATCAATACCTAAGCTATCTTCTTTAAGTGATGAAGGCCAGTATCAAGTGTTTTTGTATTTTATAAAGGCAGGATTATTAGATTTAAAAAGCAAAGCTTCTGTGCAGATTAAACCTTTTAACATCTTTGTCATTATAAAAATACTAAAGCTGATATTTGTTACAATATTATGGGTAATGTTTTCACAGAAGGCTGAAAGTTAAGTCAATTAAAAGCTTCATTCTGAAATGACAAATGGCTTCAATGAAACGCCACAGATAATGCAACACAAGAATATATTACACATCTTTACCAATTGTTTCAATAATATATATATAATGTGCAATAATTTATCTATACAGTGCACAGAATAAAATTAGGACAAAATTGTAAACACTTATCCCCAGTTTTGAGACAGAACACTGGAAGTGTTTTCTATTTATTAGCTTGAAAGGTTTATACTAAGAATGAACTATTTCTAATAAAGAACAACTTAATGAGTGAACATACCTAGAATGCTAGTAAAAAGCAACACACTACACCTAAAATGCATTAAGTAAAAAACTGACGAAACGAGATACAGTGAGGCTACATCAGGGAACAAGGCAGCGAAGAGCAGATCAGAATGTTTCCAGCCAGCGGGACACTGTGCAGCTACCTGAGTGCCACACAAACAGGGGAGCACTTCCAGTGATTTCGCTGACATCCCATTTTGCCTAAGCAATATGCCTACATAAACGCTGAAGGTCTGGATCCAGTTAACTGTGTTTGAGAGGGAAAAAAAAAAATTAAAAAAAAAGGACAGAAAAAGGGGGCATTGATCTGGAGCACCCTGAGAAAAAATGAAAGGAAATTTAGATTTTGCTGTTATGTGGTCCAAGCTCATGAGGATTGTACAAAATGTAAACGCCAGTGACCTGCAAAGCACATCCCATAGAGCTCTGCAGGGTATGAGAATGATATAGAGCATGAGTTTCTAAACCGCAGCGTATGTGCCACTACTGATAGATAAGCCTTTTTTCACATGGTTCGTGGCCTGGCACAAATGCTGCCATTGCCTTTGGTCCTGTGTGGAGGGGGAGAGGGGACAGGCGGGCTGCAGGGGTAGTTCCAAGGGTCTTGCTCTACTCTTGTTACTGTTGAGGAATAACTTACATCCCAGAGTATAAAAATCTTAGTATTTATGACCAAAATTTAGATGTATGGAACATAGCTGATATATTGGAAAATGAGAAAACCGAAATATAAGGACCATCAAACAAAAGGAAGAAAAATGATAGCACACGACTATAGAAGAAGCCAAGAACGCAAAAGTAATGTGCTCAAAGAAGAGACTATGACTGGTTCCTCAACACCTAACATAGGCTGAAAACTGTAATAGTGTCAGAAATATTCCAAGAATGTGAACAAATACTGTTACACCGTTCATTCACTTTTTGGTCACCACATCTTCAAGACTCATCTTTGTTCCACAGTGACAGTTTGCTGGAGTAGTGAGCCACAGGAAATAAAAAAGAATGTGAAAGACAAATAATACTGAAGAATGAACTTCCTTTAACTATGTCTTTAGGTCACCAATCAGGAAACAAAAATAAAACTCCAGATTATTTTTTTAAAGAAGGCTAGCAAAATACAAGAGTAGAATATATTGTGATAGGTAAAGAATAAATGTTAATAGAGAGGAAGTAGAGAAAAATATATTTTTCTCTATGTTCTAAGACTTAAGTACTTTTAAAGTTCAACCTTTTATTTAAAGCTGTAACAAAGTATATATGGCATGACATAAGATGAATCATTCTTAATTCACAATATGAGATTTCTTTTGATATATGAAATTATGTCTGTCCTTGGAGGTTGTGGTTTAACTAGTTTCTATTTTATTTAGTACTTATGATCCTGACAGCGGGCTGCCTTGGGCGTCACTTCCACTTAATTCAGAAAAACAACATTCCTTATTCATGCACTGTCTGATCAAAGGCTTACATTTAGCACAACACACATTAAAAAAGCACATTTTGAGTAGATTTCTTACAGCTAAATGAGAAACTGAGCCCAACTCATGGAAAATGTATTAGTTCAGGTCATACTGGTTTTGCAATTGTGCACAAAGTTGCCTTGCCAAATTTATAGCATTCAACATAGAAAAGAAAAAAGGTATGGTATGGTATGATATGGATACATACTGGCATAAATACAGGCATAACAATCACTGAATAGAAAACAATATGAGGTGAGCCTTCTTACTTCTCTTGAGTGGTTTGCATTTGCATTATTTATATTATTTGCATGCTGATTAAAAGCACTTTGGGCATAAAGGGTTCCAGGCATTCCCATAATTGCATTAGTGCTGATGGATCTTTGGGCCCAGCAGTCACAAGAATGTGCAGATGGAGTGAAATGCCAATTACTTTGCCCTGAGTATTATGGGCAGATTGCTTGTATTTAGACAAGCCCGCGTGTACCATCAATCACCGCCTGTCAAAGTACGTAACAAAGTTCTACTTAAACCACTGGAGTAAGATAAGGTCAAGTCAATCATATTTAATTTCTGGGTTGTTTTAAATATCTGATACACCTTATACAGCCACTGACAAAACAAATAAGTTTTCTGTACGGTTACATAAACTAGTATCTCTTAAATGAGAATATTTTCTTGAAATTTGGTGTGACAGTCTACCTGACCTTTGCTATCCTCTCAAGAGTCTTGCAATCAAGGTGCCCTGGCTCCCAGCAGTGCTCATGGTGTAGGTAAGGCAGAATACAATTTAAATATTTCACAGCTAAACATCAAAACAAATTCTGGATGGGCTTTTATTTGTTTTGCCATGCTGAAACTAATAAGCAGATGCAGTTTGATCTAGTCAAAGACACAACCATATGGAAGTGAATCGGTTATTTTAAGGACCTGTGAACTGACAATGTTTCTAGACTACAATTAATGTCATGGACTCAAGACAAGCATCATCCCAGCTTATGGTGTTCCGGTGCCAGCTTTATTTTATTGGTATTTCAAGTTTGTTATGCTTGATAAACTGGGTGTGACCAGAAACACTTCATTTGTTTTACTCCAGCTGCCACAGAGCAGACAAGCAAAATAGTGTTCAATATGGTATTGAATGAGTTTTCTTTGCTTAACTTCTTACTTCTGTTAAGTATCTATTTGGCTAAAAAGACATGAAAATGGCAAAATTTGTAAAGTTTAAGTTGCACTTATGAGTAACATGAATATAAGTTAAAAAACAATTCTTGCAACCATATACATCTTAGATTTCATTGATGACAAAACCCAATCATCTTCTCCATTTTAGAATATTTCCAACTTTCTGCTAAATAAATAAATCTCTCTGCTGACAGTTTGCTGTCCACTCAGGAACACTTAGACATAAATGTAAAAATCTCACTTTAAGTTATAATTCTCAACTAGAGGTTTTTACTCTGAGAATTTATCTTATTTAATCATTGTCAAAGAGATTGTAGCACAACTTAAGCAACTTAATTTCCAGTATCTTTCAAGTGAGAAATCTGAAGGAGAAAGAGCTTGGAAATAAATTATCATTTGGTTCTTAGGGCCAGCCTTACAGGCCTTTCAAAACAGATTTGTCTCCAGATCTCTGACAATAGGAGCTGGAACAATGTGCCCTCTTCTTTAGTCTAAAGAATGAATCTCTATATCCAGATCCATTTTGTCCTTGAAGCAGTTTGCACGTTCATTGATTCTTTGACAGCCTTTCACTGGTTCAGACTGAGATTCCCTCTTTTCCCAATATTCAGCATATGTTACAGAATCAATTCTCTTAGTCCAGAAAGTCCATTTCGCTCTTGCACGTTATTAACTATCCCTTTCTTTCACTTTATCCTAAAAACTATATAAGATGACAAAAATCCTAATATCAACAAAACTGGATTTTTTTCCTCTGTGAAAGAGAAGATTCTTTAAACCCCTCATTACAGAGAAAAAGAAGAGGCTTTTTGAAAAACTGCGATGGAGTTAATCTCCAATTTTTGAAAGAGCATTTATCTACAGAAGTAGTCTCCAAATCAGCATTTCTGGCATTGCTTCTGGACAAGCCAATTTTTATTTTTTTTTTCCCCCAGGCTTTGTTCCTTACTTGTAACACCCGTGAGCCTGGATTGTGAAGCGCTGCTTCAGCCTCCCTTGCCGGCAGCCTGCGTGGCTCAGCAGCCACACAGAGCCCAGGAGCCCGGCCGGGTCGGGCTGCTGTCACTGCCCCAGTGCCCGGCACGAACTACTGCAACCCCAACACCACCAGCATCCAGGGACTCGTGCAAGATCCTCTCATTTTTTATTCTCCCCCATTATACGCCATGCATCTTATTGGATATACGCTTCTCAAGTTGCATGAACCCGAGGGTTGTGCTCTCTTGACTATTTTCTCTAGTCTTCAATCAAGTTTTTAGATTTATTTCTCCTTCCTATGTTTTATTATTCTGTTGTTTTCACATGCTAATTGAAAACAGAATTAACTTCCTGGTTTGCTTTCTCAGTGAGGCAAATGGAATTCATCACCTCCACCACAAATTAATACAATACAGCTAGCAAAAACATTTATATATATACTTGGAAAACTTGTAACACACTTCATGTCACTGGTAGGTATATGAATAATTCACAGATTCAATTACTCAGTGACAGAGTCACCATACAAACTCAAAAAAATTAATCGGTTATTTCTTAGTGTGAGGGAAGGCAGCTCACTATACTCAGCATCCAAAACAGTGTTGTAGGTAGAAAAAGGAACAGGAGGTTTTAGGAACAACTGGAGGACAGGAAAAGAAGATTGTTTTCTTTCATGGTTCTGAATTCCTGGCATTTAAGCTGAACAAAGTTTAAGCAGTAGATGAACCTGCCGACTTTATCTGCAGAGTAGCAATCTGATTTGACCCTCACTCACAGAAAAGACAAAATTCTTCAAGATGAGACATTTCCTAAAATAACTGTGACAAAGCAAACAAATTAACAGTCAATTTCAGAAATGAGCGTATCCTTGCTATGAGGGGGGGTCTACAAAAGGTCTGCCAACTCTTGGCAGAAACTGAAGGGAGACCACAGCAGGGCAGGAGACCTCAGACGGACATTACTTTCATTAAAACTGCTGAGGAAAAAAAACCACAAAAAAACAAAAACAAAACACCAAACTCCCCCCAAACCCCCCCACACCACAAAACAGTTCACATCTAAGCACCTACATTTCAGTCTTCCCCAAAGGAGGAATGTATGTTTGTGTTTCCCCTTCAAGAGGGAGAGCAAGTTGATACACGTCAGTCACTGGAAAATGGGCAGTCGGTTTGGAGCAGAGTTGCTAAATCCACTGAGTACTTTATGCACAGGCTCAAAGTCATATGATTTTGTATGAAATTTGATTTTCATTTGCACAGTGAAAACATATAAGCTTGAAACATTTAAACATTACATATTAAATTTATGAGAAAAAAGGTCACAAACTCTTTGAAGTCCAAAAAGTAACTTGGGTTATTATCTAATTTAATTTTTAAGAGAGAGATAAGACTTAGCACAGGTACAGGAAAAAGATAAGACAGTGACACATTCCCATCTAAGTAATGATAAGCCTACGTGCTATCAAACTGCAGATATGGTAATTATTTGTTAACACACAACGCAGAGTGATTAAGCAAGCAAACTTGCATTTACCCCAGGGAATCATTCACATATTTGGAAAGACTTGCATTTCAATTTTTTTTTTTTAATTTTTTTTTTAAAACCAAACAAATACACATAGCCTTTGCTTAATTCTGATAAAGGTTTGATTCTAACGACCTTGCCACAGGAAAGGAAAAGGTCATTCTAACTCCAACAACAGAAAAATTTTAGCTAAGTAGTTGAAATTACTAATGGGACAGAAAAGAGTGCTGACTTGTACATGCAACCCCCCCCCCCCCCAAAAAAAAAAAAACCCACAAACAAAAAAGTCAATTTCTGCCTCTCACAGCAGAAACAGTTTTTGCATGTTTGGACTGAAGTCCCCATCAGCTCTGATATAGTTTGCCCAGGGAAATGTACAGATAACATTTGCTTTGATGATTAAACTCCACAAGACAACATTACAGGTAGATTATAATATTTTTTAAATTACAGATGATAATTCAGCATATTTCACTTTTCCAGTAGTGAGTTCTTCAGTGAAAACTCAATATTTGTGTATTAGGAAATTCCCTTTCACATTTAAATTCAATTCTTTCTAAACTTTATTAACTTTGAGACTAGCAAAACAGTTTTGAATCAAACATTCAGTAACTGGATGTGAAAAAGCATTTGTTAAATGGTGAAATCTCTGTTAATATGAAAGGAGCAATTTCACTTTTAGGAAAAGAATACACGACACAAGTATTCTGTAGCCTAAAATATGTACAAAAATTATTCAAATTATAGTGAAATTTTAAAGCTACAAGTATTCAGCCATGGGTGGCACAGAACCTTGCAGGGGTTTTGCTTTTAATGCATTGTTAGTGAACTGCTTCTGAATATAGAATCATAGAATCACAGAATGGTTAGGGTTGGAAGGGACCTTTAAAGACCATCTAGTTCCAACTTCCCTGTCACGGGCAGGGACACCCTCCACTAGACCAGGTTGCCCAAAGCTTCATCCAACCTGGCCTTGAACGCTGCCAGGGATGGGGCCTCCACAACCTCTCTGGGCAACCTGTTCCAGTGCCTCACCACCCTCGCAGTGAAGAATTTCTTTCTAACATCGAATCTAAATCGACCCTCCTTCGGCTTGAACCCATTACCCCTTGTCCTGTCACTGCACTCCCTGATAAACAGTCCCTCTCCAGCTTTCCTGCAGGCCCCTTCAGGTACTGGAAGGCCGCAATTAGATCTCCCTGGAGCCTTCTCTTCTCCAGGCTGAACAACCCCAACTCTCTCAGCCTGTCCTCACAGGAGAGGGGCTCCAGCCCTCTGATCAGCTTCGTGGCCCTCCTCTGGACTTGCTCCAACAGGTCCATGTCTCTCCTGTACTGGGGCCCCCAGAGCTGGACGCAGTACTCCAGGTGGGGTCTCACAAGAGCAGAGTAGTATCCTGAAAACAACTGTCTTAAAAAAAACAAACAGGGTTCTTTGGGAATTAGTGATTGATTCTATAAACTGCTGGAATAAACAGAAAACATTTGCAAATGAAAAAAATATTTCTTGAATAAATATTTTTTAAAAATGGAAAAGTTAGATGTTGCAACAAAACCAAATGCAAATAAAAGCAACACTTGCACCATTGCCAAGATTATTCAAAATTATTCAGACTTTGTTTTCTAAAAGGTGATTTTGGTAGTGGTGATAAATTCAACTCAAATGTGATGTATGCAAACTAGAATTAAATGAACTGGATTACCTGCAAATTGGAGCACATCTTATTTGTTATTTCCTTGCATGCAAAAGCAAAGATAACGTTTTAAAAGGCATGGACAACATTACAATTTATTACTGCAGCACTATCATGACCTACTGTATAAAGCAATTATGCAGCTGCAAAAAATACCTGCATAATTATCCTTTCTAGTTTTGGTTCCTTCATAATTGTACCCTAGAATCTTAGCTTCACCAACCCCAAATTCTCTAGTCCACATGCCGGAGACAATAACCTTCAAAGGGTTTGGTCAGGTTTACAGTGATGCCTGTGGAGGGCTGCAGACAGGCTGACGTAGCAATTCAGAGGTGTGAAACAGGCGCTAATAAAAAAAGCAAAATTATAACAATTTAGAAGTCAGTGTTAATTGTTTCATCGCCGAACATTACGGGGGGGAAAAAGGCACTAGTGAATCCATTGTTACTATAAATGCAGCAGCAAGGAGTGACCTGGTGGATGGAGAGCACAATATGATACTTCTGTCAAAGGCTGCTGGAGGTGGGAATGAGCTATGAATAATTTCTCGACTAGAATTTAGAGTAATATCTGTCTTATTCCAAGACAGATGCAAGAGGAACAGACATAAATTTATAGAACTGCAAATGAACCAACAACGCACTGGGCTTGCCCTGGTTCTCCACCAAGTTAAATCCTGTTGCATTTCATTATTTGAAGCCTGGGAGTGTTTGACACGTCTTGTTCCCGCTTTGCTTTTCTGCTGTTTGCTCAGCTCTGGGAGCAGCACAGCTCTCTCCTCCTTAACCTGGAGGCAAGGTGGGCCAGGCTGGTTCCCCTTGGCCCCCATGGCACAGGATCCAGGAGGTGGCAAACACAAACTACAGGCTGGAGACTACCAAAGACAATTTCCAGCCCTCCCCCTGTAAATCAGTGCCTGAGCAGCCTGTGGGTAACACAAGCTTAATTCGTAGAACTTAGTTTCTTTCTAAAATGTAGCCTACGTTTTTTGTCAGTGTGTTAACTGTTATTTTGAAACATCGCTACTATACTTGAAGTTCTCAACTGCTCCACAATAAAATTCACCACCAGGTGTTATTAACATTTAAATATCCCACTCGTTTAAATAAGGTGCTGTTTTCTTCCTATCAATACAGTGAGCACAACTTTACATAATTTCACCAAATCTGTTTTAGATATTTAAAACTGATTATATTTTTTTTGTTTGACAAAGGAATTTGTGCAGGAGCTTCATCCTATAAGCTTCATCCTTCTTAGCTGAGATTACTCAGTTCCTTTCAAACAATGTGTGGTAAATTGCTAATTATAGTCAATTAAACCATACAATATGAAGCGGTTTTATGCAATGCAGTTCTTTCAACCATATGAAATGACTAGTAAATGCTATAAAACAACAAAACCTATAAAGACTTTTTAAAAGTAACAACATACCTTGCACACAATCAATAAGTCATAAAGATTCCCTAAAAACAAAGCCATTCTGGCACCTGTGTAACTGCAGTACAACTCTTTACGTTACTTTACATTACAGCGATGATTAAAGCAGTGCACTCTATCACCAATTTCAGTGAAAACAATTTTAAAAATATTTTTTCTGTTCCCTTTTTGAGGTTTAATTTTACCCTCGAAGGATGATTTCCACATACATAAAACTCAAAATATCCAACCCACAACTACAATGTCCCTACCTCTTTGCAGGGCAAAGAGAAAACAGATGGTGTCTTTTCTAGCAATAAGCTAGGCAATCCATATTCCCTTCTAGAGATGCTAGCCTTGTACCTCTTATGTTTCCTTTTATCTGGCACATTAGCTGTGATATCATCCTACTTTTACTACTGGTTCTGCAGACAATTAACCACTAATGTTTGGCTTACTTCTTTGTGAATTAAATGCAAAATTAGATGGTTTAACGTGTCTTCTGCAACTCTGTACCACATCACTGCTGGGAGTTTTCTGAACAGCATCTGAGCAGTGTATCTTGTTTGTTTTAGCCTTACACGTCTAAGTGAAAGCTTTAAAGAAAGTCTTCAGAAGATTTTACCCCTGTAAATGGAATCAGAGGAGAATGGGCTAATCAACCAAATACAATAAATAACTGATAGAAGAAAGAGCAACAATAATATATCAAACACATGACTATGTTAATTGATTCTGCCAAGTGCCTTTTCATTAACAACAGGTCATACTTCTACTGCATATCAATAAGTATATGCAATATACAGCCTTCAAGAAAGAGCAATCACTGCTTCTAACAAGCAGATCGCTCTAATGATCACTTGTTTGCTTAAACATTTTGATAAAACACCCCACCACTGAAACAGGAATAAATGCCACTTCGTTTCACTGGCTCTCTCCTACCTGCTCTGGCTAACATTAACCTGCACTGAGACCTCAGGGCAGGAAGAGGCTGTGGTGCTCTCTGGAGCGTGCTCCATGGTCACTGCCCGCCACGAGGCTGGCTGATTCTCATGAAAATCACGGCATGTGGAAGCGGGAGAAGAAGAAAGAGGAGGACTGAAGTGTGCCTAGGTCTCAGCCCAACTTGGAGTCAGGGCACACACTTAAATCCAGAGTCAGGCAAGTGTATCTGGTTGCTGGAGTGGAGCCTAGCTCTAGCTGCCTTGGAGTTGAATGGTGTGAATGTTCTTACTGCTTTTCTCACTGAGCTTTTGAAAGGATTAGATAGTTAATATTTTAAAACCTTTAAAAGATTAAAAAGTTGCAAAAGATTTGCAAGGTGACCTTGCAAGTTTTAGTTGTTTACAAACCTCACTTAACGAACTCGATTCGTTTATATTTACAGGTGTGACAAAGATATACTTCAGTCTTTGGAATCAGAAATTAAGATGCATATTATATCTGTCCCCTCAAATATTGTAAATCTATAATACTACTACACACATAAAGAATAATTAAACAGAACTTCATTTTCTGATTAAAATCTAATTTCATGCCCAGCTTTTTATTTGCTTATGTCAGTATTACTGCGGAATAAATACGTCCATAGACTGAGTAGCACCACAGTTTGGAAGTTAAATGGAAAAAAAAAAAAAAATATATATATATACACACACGCAGATTTGCATTTATTTAATCACAAATAAAATCCAGTGTATTTTACTACAGTCTGGAACTGTACAATGTTACCTTAATCATCAACAGAAGGCAAAAAATCTATTTAACAAATGTTTCCAAAAAGCACTCAAAATGTAGATTTCAATGTGCTGACTAAAGCTGGAGCAAACCGCTAAGCAAATAAAACAACTGAACCTTTGTTATTGATAGAGAGCTCTCAGACAGACCCAGGTTTCAGTGGCATACTAAACAGATTACTGGAACCGCAACCAACAAAACTCACAACTGGTGTCGATTTAATTTTCAGAATTTTACAGAAGACGGAAACATCTATTATTTTTCAAAGAGGTGTAGCTCATAAATGAGTTATCACAAAGGCTTTTCCCCCAGCATTTTCTTCTCTAGGTTCCGTTAGCTATTTCACAGAAAAGTGTGTGTAACAAAAAGCCCTTACAATTACATCCCCACACCCCAAAAAGCCTCAATGGATGCTACATGTATAGATCTCATCAGAAACGACAGACAGACTTTTAGCTCCTTCTCATTTAAGCAACAGAGCTACAATAGGAGCTGCTCTCTTTTGAGGCTGCATTTCATACATAACATTGCTACATAAACTGCTTTAAGATAAAATAATGGTTACTGCTCAGCCAGATCAATTTTCCAATATAATTCACCTTTAGTTTCACAAACAATTAATGCAGCAAATGTTGCCTGGGCTATCACTGCCTCTTCAAATATGCTTACTGAATGCACAGCTTCAAAATCAATGCAAATTCTTTTCCAACAACGTGAGCCGCTTGGCTATGTTCAGGACAAGTAGCGTGGGCCAACTGGAAGCAGATACGTAAGAATAAACAGCTGGTGAAGAAGATCTGCTGTCCATGTTTCACACATTTCCACAACAAATCTCGCCTCTCTTCAGCTGATAAAGCTGGAAAACCACACTGAGCAGTACTAGAGAAATGCTGCTTTAATTTACAGATTCTTGTCGCTCAACTCTGAACTTCAACTGGTTAGAAAGATGCTTTGGAACAGACAGAAAACCAAAATGAGTAGTTTCTAAAACACTGATGTGATATATTCCCCACATAAATGGGCTGACTTACTCTTGTGGATAAAAAAGGGTTACAAACAAGAAGGATACAGAATCCTCAAAATAATTGATACCTTTGTGGAGTTCTGTAAGAGAAAACAGCCAGTATGGAAAACAGCCTTTAACAAAACTAAAAGAAAAGTGAGAAGCGCCACTTCCATCAAGAAAATCACGTTGTCAACATGTACGCGTAAGCAATTATAACAAAATACATCCAGAGGACAAAAAATTCATTTTGCCACCCTGCCAGCAGCAAAACAGACAGAAGGTCATATTTTTGTATATTTACAACAAGAAGGAAAGACTACAACTTTAATGACTCAGGTTTGTCGTATGCAAGAAGTCTTTAGACCTCCGCATTAGAAAAAAACCACTATTTTTTACACTTTTTTTTTTAAAGTCAGGATGGAGAAACCCCTACAACCAGATGTAAACTTCATGGTTTGCATGTAGCTTTACGCTTTAACTGTAATCCATTCTTCTTACAAAGGCAGGCATTGCATTTTTTTAAGTTAGTAAACCTTTTTGGTTTTTACTTCTCAGCCAAACAGCCAGCATGAACCTACAGCTATTCCAGCTGGAAACAAAGTTGAATTTTATTTAAATCAAAATTAAGGTCTCAAATGGAAGAAATTATTAGCTAAATTAAACTAGGATTGCAGTTATAATAATTTATGTTCTTCTATAGTACTTGAGCCTCCAAAACATTAGGTTATTGTTCCAAAGTTTAAATACAAATTTTAGACAGATGCAGTAAACAGGAAGAAAGTTACCTCTTTACACTAACATAGTTCAAGTGGGGGGAGATATTGTTTTACTAAATAAGATTTAAAAGACTTGCATTTTTGTACACTGCATATTGAAATTTCCAAAAGCAGTTCATTAGTTTTTGAAGTGATCAGAATAAAGTTTTAAGAAAACTAATCTATTTCTTTAAAAATTTAGTAGTAGGTACATCATGTAACCATGACTCAGTCAGCATTTATTATTCTGATACAGAAAGTGTTTATATTTCACTTACAGAAATATCAAATTTTTGAGATCTGAAGATGTTTATTTGCTGCTCTATGTGCATTAAATTGGTTTCACTCCCAGAAGTACTCAACACTACTGTATTTTCCATTATTTATTTGTGATTTGATTCATTATTTAAGATTCTGCCAGATATTTGCCGTCGGTACTTCAGGAATAATAATTTAGTAACATGCCCCTATTCAGTATTAGCTTAAACGACCATATTTAATAGCTGCAACATTCGAGCAACGTGGCCTTTAGAACACCGTGTGAGATCCAAAGAAATTAGGAAGAAGGAAGAAAACCCATAAACAACCAATCTGCCTTTTTATGGCTGTTCCCCACTGCAGCATTTACTATGTGCCTGCCTTAACAAATGTAAGAATTTCCAATTTAGCTGCTGAGAGCCCAACCCACAGCCCCAAGGGCTCACGGGTTGCTCCAGTTGCCATCGCCCTCCTTTGCCACCCTCTTATGTGGCTGACACATGTTCGGTTTGCTGTTGATTATCACTCCTACTTTCAGCTTTTTTTCCTACATAATTGATTCCAAGTTTCTTTAAGTATGTTATCCATCTTCCAAATTCTCCTCACGAGATCTAATTGGGCTGCGTTTTCTTGAAGCTGAAGCTCACTGTGGTACTTCTGCCAGTGTTTCTAATCTCTCTGTAGGCCTTGTATCTTTTTTTTTTTTTTTAAACTTTCAAGTACTTCTATCCCCTCACAATTTAGTATCACATGCTAATTGTATTAGCGTGTTGTTAACACTCTCTCCCAGATCATTAATAAAGATGTTAAAAATGACTGGTTCTAGCAGTGATCCCTGTGGTACCCTCAAGACACCCTTTGTTTATAGTCTTTCAGCCAGCTTTTAATCCACCTGACAGTGCTCTTATCCAAGCCAATTTGAATTAATTTTGCAAGTAAGGCTTAGCAAGGCAATAGCCAACCTTTTGCAAAAATTCAAAATTACTGCATTGATTCTTTCCCCACTCCCCACCTCCTTCCCCAAATTTCGTAGGTTTTTTGAATCAATTAAAACAGTAAGCTATATTTGTCAAATTCATTGACAACTGTATCCTATGTATTTGTTCTATCATATCCTTTAAATATTGCATACAATTTCTTATATCACATCTGCTTTCTTAGTATTTTAGATTTCCTTCATATCTTGTGGTATTTCAAAAGTAATAGGCAAAGTTGCAGTAGAGACTGCCTTTCTAAGTATTGATCTGATGACAAACGGTAAGGAATATAACCTTATATTCTACACAGAAAGTAAAAATAGGTTTATTTTTAAATGAATCTGTATGTACATTGGTAGGATTTCAGTATACATTCTAAGTTGTAGGATACTGTAGTTTTATGGAAATGTAGTTAAGACTAAATTCATCTGTTTCCAACGTAAATGAGATCCAACCTTCTCCAGAGAAATCATAAAGGTAAATGTCAAAAGTCATAATCTATATCAATGGTTGAGTAAATAGTAAATAAGGAATAAATACATGCGTTTTCTTGTGTGAACTATATACATACTTGAGGGCATTTTCAAGTTACTCCATTTCTTGCTTTTTATCAAGAATTATTTTACAGGATCTTAACTTACTTATTGCCTAATTATAAATGTTTTTCTCAATTTTCCTTGTTAGAGAGTCCTACTTAAAATTGATTTCAGTATCCCAGGCAATTGATCTTTCATCTTTGGTAACGGGCCTAGAATTTTGCATGTATGTCTTAACCCATAGCTGTAAAATGAATTTCTAAAGATTTTTAGCTTACTTAACCTTATTGTCATGTTTATAAAATACTCCTCTTCATCTAAAAAATGGCGATGATAACACAGTGTCATAATTTATCAATTATGATTCTTCAGTAATATAAGAATAAGAAAGTTAATATTCCCATGTGCACTAGACTCCTTATTCCTAAAACTGTTCCAAAATAAATTCCTAAACTTTGATGTCCTTATATTATCACATGATGCAAAAATCACTTTAAATTCTGATGGATAGAAATAGATCGTATCCAGTAGTTCCAAACTCTTTCATTTTAATTTTATAAAAGGTTCTAAGAACAGTTACAAGAATCAGGTCTAAAAATTCCATTTTACAAGGATGGGCTATATAGTTTTAATAACATTCACCTTAACAAAGTGAAGGACAAATGTTATCTCGATACCCGCAAGAACCTCCCTGTAAGAATTATAACAGAATGATGGACATGAAATACATCTCCTCCTTTTTATTAAAAGGAACGTGTTTTCCTCCTTTAGGAGGAAGTACCCAGGGTTTTTTTCACTGCTGCATAGTACTGTGGAAGTGAGAGAGATACGAGTAGACGTAATACAGAAATGTTTAGTTCTTTGCTATTGGAGTAAACAAACATTATGGAAAAATAACTAAACCCTTCTTTATGAAGTGCTTCCTTTTAATCATCAGCACACTCAGTAGCTCACTATGAAGAAATTATACTTCGTCTTGGGAAGTTTCTCTTGCAGGCTGGAGATTTCAAGCTTAATCCTTATTTACTTTTGTAAGGTGCCTTTGCTGGATACCTTTTTGAAGAGGCACGAGCATTCTAAACTGAGATGCCACTTTCTACAAATATCCTCTTTTTAAATCTCTTCTAAGGTTCTTCTCAATTAATACTTGCTTAAGACCCCCATTCTTGTAAGTTTTCTGTTAAAAAAAAGGAAAAAAAATTGGGTTTAGAACTTTTGCTTATCAGTGAGCTTCTGCTGGACAAAGAGCACCACTGTATTGCTGGTACACATCTGATCTGCAAATCCCCTCCTGTATTTCTGGGTAAAATGGATGAAGAGAAACCCTTTAAACTATTGCAAAAATGTACAGTTAAATACATTTGCAATTGTAATTTTTTTGTTCTTGACAATTTTACTTAGTGCTTTTATACCAAATATTAGTTATATCCATTCAAAATTGTATATACATTTTCCATTATGTATCCCTATCTAGAATATTGTTATTTCAGTGCTCTATGGGAATTTGATTTTATTCTTTCCTCCCTGCTCACTCTACTCCCTCTTCCTCCAGTAGTGCTTTCTGATAGCCTATTCCAAGCCTGCATTGCTGGATAATGCCAAGTGCTATTCAGTCCTCGTGATCTTGTTCAAATACAGGCAGGTAAAATGGATAGATAAAATCCAGAAGGAATAGACGAAATTAGCAGCAGGGGACCAGCGGCATGATGCCAAGGGAATGGCAATCCTCCTGCTCTTGTTCTTCACAGATCTGCTGGGCCTGATAGCCGTGCTACACCTGAAAGGAGGAACTTGTGTGGGCTGAGAGGTGAGAAGAACAGGATATTCTAGATCTTGGAGATTCTTCTTCTCCATGACTACAGCCACATGCGTCTTTCCCACTCACTGAAACGGAGGAAACAAGTAGCTCTCCCTTTTTTGTTCTCTGGCATTTGATTCCGATGAATCAGAAACTCATATGCAGACCTATCCTTTCCTCTAACAAAATTAAGTAGTTCAAAGCCCTTGCTTTCAAAAGTTCCTTTCACTCTTCCTTTCTTGGGTTAATCTGTATCAAAGGTACATTCTTGTACACTCTTAAAAGCAAATATTACATGATAGAATGTATTATCTGTCGCTCACACTCAATGAGCATTTTTACATAGGTTTCATATTCAAATTTCAGGGATTTTTGTCGAGCAATTTATGTAGGTACAAGCTCCTTAAAGTGTCCTTTGGGGACATCTGTCTTCCCAATTTCATCATTTCAAGTGAATATAATACTAGTGTCCCCAGGTAAAAGTCATGATGCAATTCTATCAGACAGTTGCTGTACTTTGCGCAGTGTGGGTGTGAGAGCTAATTTTGTCCTTAGATTCAGAGGCTTCATTAACAGTCTTAACACATTCACTGCAGCTTTCTAAATCCTTTCAGGCTTTAACACTTAAGCTACTGAAAAAAAAAAGTTCATATACAGAGAATGCTATTTCTCTAACCCAAACGAAACAGATCTTTTAGATAATGCTAAATGCCACATTACAGCAACGCCATCCTAGTGAAATGAAATTTATGACAAATTAAACATAGCTAGCAAAGGCTGTAAAACACTATTTTGGACAATTTAACCTGATATAAAAATGTGTGAAACTCTGAATTGAGATGCTTAAAGGAAAAGAGTGCAATTTAGGTGTATACTATATGCAGGTATATGAATGTCAATGTAACGCATATTATCCCACTTTGCTGTTATGAGTTATTATTCAGAAAATTTCATCATGTGACAATATATTGATCATAACATTCAGTAATTAAAATATGTGAAAAATACCTTTTTCTTCCCTCAAAGATGGGCATTTTTCCAGCTTTAAAACATTTCATACAGTGGGGTAAGTTTTAGCTATTTTTCTAAAACAAAAACCAATCTGAAACTCACAATAATATTTTTCCAGTGTATGTAACTTACAGGATGATAGAAAAAGATAAGTTAGTCCTTCATACAGGTCATGCAAAGCTTCCGTAACAAGAATATTTTCATCAGTTGATACATGTTGCATAGAAAAACATGTCTATTCATTATGGTTTTTTCCTAAAAGCTGTCCGTGGCAACAAATTATAATACAGATAACCAAATTCTACATGCCACTGTTTGGAAGCTATGAGAATTAAAATTCTGCATGTAAACTATACAGAATACAGATACATTTCAAATTTATGTGAAAAGTAATAGCTATCCTTACAATTTCTGTAAAAAAGGGAAGCTTTACTGTTATATTGATATTACTTGCCAATTCACTTCTATTCCTTTTTATGCTCACTAAGGCTAACCCAAAGTCTGCTTCTTCTTGGTTTTGACTTTATGATTGAAATAATATAAAAAATTTAAGTTATGGATGACTTCATTCCAGGTAGACTTGCTCCACAACATTACTTCCAACAGTTGCAAAATACTTTGCATACAACTTTCTTTTCAGCAGTAGTGAGAGATGGTTGGAGTAAGAATAATTTGTGGAAATTTTGCTTTCCACAGACAAGCATTAATCTGGAGGGGTGTCTCCCACCAGTGACTCCTGTTGCTTTCAGAGTGATTCAGGTGGCTTTTCATAGAACAAAGGGACCCAAACTAGCTGAAGAACTGAGGCCATTAACTGGACTACATTACACATGAAAAATTATTAAATTACTCATTTTCATATTTACATTACGTACTTAAAATTTTCTAGAAGCTCCTTCATTACTCCTTGGATGCGGCAGGATCCAAAAGGAATTCAACATGAAAGCTAATTTGTTTCATAACCTAAAGGTCCTTGCTTACAGCGAGTCACGTCCACTCATATGCTTAATTTTCTAATACATCGCGAAAGGACAAAATTGTTCCCTTGTGCAACTACAAATATTGGGGGTGGGGGTGGGGGGGCAGAGGGATGGAATATTTAGAAGATAACATGAAGCAACAAAAACAAGGCACAAATACTGGCAAGTTCAGATCCTTTTTTGTTAAAAA
Organism: Grus americana; assembly: GCF_028858705.1. Lineage (NCBI taxonomy): Eukaryota > Metazoa > Chordata > Aves > Gruiformes > Gruidae > Grus > Grus americana. Next base: position 104,543,882 of record NC_072852.1, read on the forward strand.
AACAGAAATATGCAGACAGAGAGAAGGGAGACAAAGGAAACTGAGGTTTATTTTTCATGACCTTAAGAAATAAACCTGTCTGGAGTGAAACTTGTGAAGGAGAAAGGAAAATTCTTAATTTTCCTCCAGTCTTAAGGATTTCTGAATCACTAAGTTTTCATTATCAATTGTCCTCTAAGTTGAAGGAAGATCTATGCTGACCTCTGTCCTGCAAAGTGTGAAAAATACTTCCCTGCTCCCCGAGAACCAGGTATCTGGAAGGACGATGTGTTATATGTGACCTGACAGTTCTGGGGATGTAACTGTGGTTCATGTGCAGGGTTTTTATTTCACTGATGGCAGATTTCAACTCAGGAAACAGGTTCTCATATTCTCTCAATCACCTAAAATGATCTAAATGTTATTTTTGCCTGCATCTCGATTTTCTTTTGTCTTATTTTCTTCTCGTACTCATTAGACAACTGATAGACAGGTAGGTTAAAGACTGACTGAATTTGCTTTGGATGAAGGTTATTAATTCCATATAACATGAACTTCACTTGAGAAACTAATCTTTTCTTAAATAGATTAATATTTCTGAATGTATATCATACAAAACACATTACTTGAATGGATCTTACACACTTTTTCCCACATTCACTGAAATCAAATACGTTGCCAAAATGACAATAATTTTGGGGATAAACTTTGAAAATATATCTAAAAAATACTGTAATCTGTGTTTTGGTTTTCAATATTTGTTAGGGTTTTGGTGACTTAAAGTAGTATCAATTGTGGAGCAAACATTTTATAAAAAGGACCTTCCCTTTCTGGAATGGATTACTGTCCTCTAGCTAGAGTAAATATGAATATGAACGTTAACAATGCTTTTTGTGACTATTTTCTCACTTATGCTTATGGAAAAGAAGAATTTAAGATAAGTTGATAGTTCTCATGCTAACATAACAGAGAATGCAAACAACAGATAGACTATTACTGCTGGAAAGGCTGCCTATAAGAAATGTAATCCTCTGCTTTATATTACTGAATGACAATATTTTAAGTTTTTTTCAAGTTTTGAGAAACATTTCTAATGCTGCTTCTCATGACACATGCTACAAACATTTTAAACCTTTCCCCATCTCAGCTGGTCTCTGACAAAGAGAAGGTTAAGCTAACAGTAAGAAGAAAAGTGAACTATGACTAGTCTATTTTGAGAGGGTTTTCTTGCTCAGAAACACTGTGAGCAAAAGAATCATCTCAAGGCTATGAGCTATACTTTGTTTAGGCAACTTCTCCTTTTACCGAGAGCTTAGTAAAACATGACAAGCGAATGGCCAAGTGACAGGTTTGCAACGGTAGCTTCTGGTTCTCCACAAAGCAATGAAGGATGGTGGTCTATCAGTAGATGCAGCACAGTGGTGGGTAAACTAAACTGGTTTACTCCAGCTTGCAGAGAAAGACTAGGAAAAAAGTAAATTCGCAATACAGGCTTAAGCCTTTTTGTACAATATCAACAGAATTCAGTTACTGAAAAAACATTAATTTGTAGTGCCAATGTGTTTGAAAGCAGAAACACTAAGTTTCTAAATAAGTAGCATCTGAGGTATTTTTCTCCATAAAGGATAGCTTTAATCAGACATGGTGGATCAAAGAGTCAGAGCACAGGAACGCAGAAGTTCACAGATGTTGATATGAACTTGATTCACAGCCTTTGCGACCTCTGTCCTTAGGAAATTACAAGTCTAACTCGGCAATAATGTTGAAATCTTAATGTGTAGATACATGAAAAAAATTGCAGGGTTCACAGTGATTTATCAAAAGCAGCATGATAAGGAGAAAAGACACTGGTATAGCCACTCTTCAAACTGAAACTGAAGGGAATAAATCTATGAAAGGGAAAAGTGAAGATGGGGCAGATGGGTAAAAAGAAATTTGGGGGAGTATCAACCTTTCGGGGGAGAATCACGGGACTAAGTAGCATGTAGAGTTAATTGTTGATTAAGGGACACAGCCATATGTATTTTAAACACACTTGCAGAGCCTAAGACAACACTAAGGACTGTTTAAGAGAGGAAAAATAATGAAAAATAATCACAATATAATCTTCTAAAGAAAACTGTTTAGTGAGGTGGTCCCAGTGGGAGACTCGTTCACACTTCTGATCTCAATTTTAGTAATACTGCCTCTGTTTACCAGTAAGTTTGACGGGAAAAGGCTGCTGTCCCTTAAGAACTGCAGAGTAAACGCACGTTTGATTCCACAAAACTCACACTGACTTGGCATTGGTAAAGGTGGGTCCACGCGGTCATCGAGACGGCTTGGCACGGACTTCGCCCACCTGCCAGCTGGTGTGAGACTTCCCAGTCTTCTTGATGTGGACATCCTTTATAAGCAGCTTCAATCAAATTGGACAACTTTCTACCCTTTCCCTTCCTCTTCTGGCAGAAGATAAAGCACGTTTGCCAGCTTTTCTCAGAAGCGTTGATTCTTTGCCAAAGGTTTAGCAAAATTGAGGGCAAAAGCAATATTGCTTTCTGTTAGTTGCTGTGAAAAGCCTTCTTCACTTTAAAGCTTTTCTAGCATGAGGGCAATGAGAATGGTTGCATTCTCATTGAACTCTCCAGATAAAAAGTGAAAAATGCTCTGAATTGAAAAGTGCTATGTAACCATAAAATATTACAGGATGAAATTCCACTTCAGTGGATCACTACATATGAAGACAGATGTTTTATTGGGTCATCTTTCAGAAGACTTATTTAGCTCCCTAAGTGTTTGCAGTAACTAGTGTCAAGCACTTCCATGAATAATAAATAAATAAATAAAATCAGTCAACAGCCATGGTAACTAAACAGAACAATCTGTAAACATTTATCTTCTAGCCACATTGGTAGGTCAGGAGAACAACTAAGAGTAAGAAATGTCTTACAAAGGAATCATGATATTCAGGATAATCAAATCAATTAAAATGACAGAAAGTTAAAATAATGAAGGTTCAACCAATATGGTTAAGATTTTTTGATGAGATAAAATCTATACTGACTGTAAAGAAAAATTACAGGAAAACTAACATCTATAATTAAGACTTTCCAGGAGTATGTAAAGGTTTTGTAGAAAATTGAAAATAAGCAAATAAGTTTATCTGTAAAACAGAAAAGAGAAGCTCAACATCATTAAGTGATCTAATATTGAAAAACATATCGGAAATGCTAGCATTAAAGGAAAAGTGTGGCCTGACCAGTAAAGCAATAGACAGCTAGCATCAGCATCAGCTTTGCAGGCAGCAGCTCAGGTGGAGAAACTGAATTCCTAGATCTCCCATGTCCTCCTCCTAACAGTGAGAGCATGCATCACTGGCTATAGGGTCAGTGGACCAAAAACCACTCTCCTGTTCACTAGATACGGACCTAACAGAAGTGTGCCTCACTATATCAGGGTAAGTGGCAAAGAGAGTGGAACTCTCCACCATTAAGTTAAAGTCATCTCTGTATAAGTCCTGAGGCAACACAGCAGACCATCCCTATCCTTGACTTCAAATCTGAGCCCTCGCCCAAACTAATAAACTCCACAATTAAACTATGTCAAAGTACAGATAAACATACATTCAAGAAGATGGACAAAATTAACCATTTTGGTGCAACTACGTTGATAGCTATTTAGAGGAGGATGAAGAGCCAAAACAGAAGTGGACCTGACAAGAGAAAGAAAATAAATAAGCTTCAAGTAATATCAAGAGGGATTACTACTACCTGAAAATTCTCAGTTTTCTATTGTGATTAAAATCTGAGAAATAAGAAGAGGCAATTCAATTTGATTAGTACAGCTCTATAACTATGCAAGAATGATATATGAGGGAAAATAGCATTTAAAAAGTAAATTGAAGCTGACAAGAAACAAAAAAAGTCAATTTATCCTTCAAACACCAAACAGCTCCTGTTAGTGAAATGACTTCTAAACTCCAGCCACAGTTATGGCAAACCCAAGTTATCATCTGACATCTGATTATCATTATATGTAATTTCTTTAACCATTGTGACTCAGCATATGACAGTGACTCTTTCACATCCCTAGACTGATGTAAATTAGTCTTTGAATTCGGTATTCACTCCTTATATGCTTATCAAAAAGTAAACTTCCCATGATCGTACAACCTCTATTTCTCTGTGTCTACCCCTCACAGTGCCAAATATTCAGATAAAATGAAAAAATTGTTTATGGCACTGACTAACTAAAGATGACTTAAAAGTAAGCCATAAAAATATCATAGTGAAGCTGGCAGCACAGTATATTGTGGTTATCTGGAAAAAATATCAAGTATTGAACAGTTCTTGTTGCGAGGAATAAAAATATCACTTGCCATATTCTCTCAAGGATGAAGACAGTCTGGTATTCAAACATAGCCTACGTTTGTCCTTAATCACACTGGAGTCTTTTCACCCTTCTGTGCTTCAGTTTTCAGTATTTGTAAAGCTGTGCAATCCCCCTCCAGCACAGAATTTGAGCTGTTAGACCAAATAAGTATCTGTAAAACTTCTAGAAATGGTTTAATGTAAGTAGACATGCCACAGTATTTTAGTGAGCAGTAGTTTTAAAAATTATTACTAGAAATCCAACGAGCTAGTTGTCCTCCAGAACCAAGTACTCAGAACCTACATTATTGTTCCCAATATTTCACTAATCAAAATATTGTACTTATAAAACTAACCATTTAACAAGCTAGAAAACAAGCAAACAAGCTAGAAAAATGTGAGAAATGAAGGCTGATACCATGAGAATGAGTGGTAGCATAAACAGAAAAATCAATGGTCTCAGACCCTGGCACCTGCTGTAATCCTGAAGCTGCGTGTGACCACTCCTTCACCATTGCTAACTGGCTGTGCATTATGAACATTACTACCATCAGCAATCATCTCACAGCACAGGAGAGGTCTTAACTCTGAGATCACTTCTTGCCACTTAAAAACTTGCCAAATCTCTTGTAACAGAAATTCAAGTTGCATGCTGGTAAGGATTTTCTTTAAAGACACTTCTAGTAGTACTTAGAAAAAGAACCAATTCAAATAGTCTTTATAAACAAAACTCAATAATTTATACCAGAGAAAGAGCAGAGAGGTGCGTGGTTTATGCCTTAGCTTCACAGTCTGATAATTTTCTTGGTATCTTGATCTGATTATTCATTTTTTTAGCATAATGAGAAAAAGCTTTCCAAAGCGTTATACATGACAAAAAATCTGCACCTATTCAGCCATTCCCAAGGAGACCTCCTAGCTACAGTTTTTAGACGAGCACAACAATCATTTGGTATATCACGCTAAGGAGGTTCCATTCGCCTCTTGCGTGTCTTCCTCCCTGCACCCACTGAGATACCAACTAAATCAGAAAGGTCTCCACAGGATGAGCCAAGAGGTCACCCTATCCACAAAATCTAATACTGAATGTACAAAGGTACGTCAGAAAGCTTATGCATTTTATTCTATAACGACTACAAAGTTGTACTATCTTTGTTAGTCAAGAATACCATGGATCTTTCTGCAGATCTTCTGTACCCATGAGAAGCCATGTTCGCATCTTTAAAGGTGAAAATATATGCTGTAAAACATATTCGGAACTCAACTTGAAAGTTGGTCTATGAAAATGAATAATTGCTAGACACAAAAGATCAATGTAGGAGCGTTAAATGCATAAATAAGGACCATAACAAATATTATGTGCAAATACTTGACTTCAAAACTGCTGAAGCAGCTACCGCACAAAGTTTGGAATAAAAGTACCATCTATTGGTATAACTTTACTGCAGTAACTTCCGATGCTAATGTCTTTTTACATTAATCAGGAGCCCACTAAAGACATATTTATTGCAATAGCAGTATTAGTAACATAGAAGAATATTCTTTTCAATCTAATCTAATTAGATTTGCTGTCTAGAGACAGCTGAAAATAGCCTCATGATCACAAGCCCAGGTTCTTATGGGGGACACCAACCATCCTGATATTTGCTGCAAAGGCAACACAACCAGGCACACACAGTCCAGGAGGTTCCTGCAAAGCACTGATGATAACTTTTTCACACAGGTGGTGGAGAAGCCCACAAGGATGGGTGTGCTGCTGAACCTTGTACTAACAAACAAAGAAGGACTGGTTGGGGGCAGCCTTAGCTGCAGTGACCACAAGATGGTGGAGTTCAGGATCCTACGTGGAAGAAGCAGGGCAATAAGTAGGATTACAACCCTGGACTTCAGGAGAGCTAAGTTTGGCCTCCTCAAAGACCTACTTGGAAGAATCCCATGGATTAAGGCTCTAGAAGGTAGGAGGGTCCAAGAGAGCTGGTCAATATTCAAGCACCACTTCCTCCAAGCTCAAGATTTGTGCATCCCTGTAAGAAATCACGCAAAGGAGGCAGGAGACCTTCACGGATGAGCAAGGAGCTTCTGGAAAAACTCAAAAGGAAGAAGGAAGTTTACAGAATGTGGAAAAAGGGACTGGCCATTTGGGAGGAATATAGCAACATTGTCAGAGTATGCAGGGATGCAGTGAGAAAGGCTAAGGCCCACTTGGGATTAAATCTGGCAAGGGATGTCAAGGACAACAAGAAGGGCTTCTTCAAGTACATCACTAGCAAAAGGAAGACTAGAGAAAATGTGGACATGTTGCTGAATGAGGTGGGTGCCCTGGTGATGGAGGATACAGAGAAGGCGGCATTACTAAATGCCTTCTTTGCCTCAGTCTTTACTGTTAAGCCTGGCCCTCAGGAATCCTGGACACTGGAAATATGAGAGAAAGTCTGGAGAAAGGAAGACTCCCTTGGTTGAGGAGGATCAGGTAAGAAATCATTTAGGCAAACTCGACATCGACAGATCCACGGGCCTGATGGGATGCACCGAGCGCTGAGGGAGCTGGCAGATGTTATTGCTATGCCATTCTCCATCATCTTTGAAAGGTCATGGAGAACAGAAGTGCCTGAAGACTGGAGGGAAGCCAATGTCACTCCAGACTTCAAAAAGGGCAAGAAGGAGGACCCAGGAAACTACAGGCCAGTCGGCCTCACCTCCATCCCTGGAAAGGTGTGATGGAACAGCTCATTCTGGATGTCATCTGGATGTCAAGGCTGAGAGAGTTGGGTCTGTTTAGCCTGGAGAAGAGAAGACTGAGAGAGGATCTTATTAATGCTTACAAATATCTAAAGGATGGATGTCAAGAGGATGGGGCCAGACTCTTTACAGTGGTGCCCAGTGACAGGACAAGGGGCAACAGGCACAAACTGGAACACAAGAAGTTCCATCTCAATATGAGGAAAAACTTCTTCACTGTGAGTGTGACCGAGCACTGGAACAGGCTGCCCAGAGAGGTTGTGGAGTCTCCTGCTCTGGAGATATTCAAAACCCGCCTGGACGCCATCCTGTGCAACCTGCTCTAGGTGACCCTGCTTAAGCAGGGGGGTTGGACTAGATGATCTCCAGAGGTCCCTTCCAACCCCTACCCTTCTGTGAGTCTGTGGGAGTGTAAGTATATGGAATGCAGACAAATCGTCTCTTCAATGGAGAAACAAATTAATTGGAGCTACTCTCCTCTGGTTTTCTGAGACAAACGCTTTTTCACACAAGGTTTGCCCCTGTGTGAAACAACTTCTCTTTATATCCCAACAACACAACTAAAATCAATCAGCAGGCTCTCTGTTGCCATAAACAGAGAGATGAATCTGCCACGACTTGAACTGCTGTTACAATATACTTAGAGCAAATTATCTACTTAGAGATGACAGAAATCCTGCCAATTATACAAAATTATTTTGACCTCTTAAGTGTCATCAGATTATTATTGGAATCATTGACACTCTGGATTTCAATATCTGAGATTTAGAAAGTTTAAGCATGCATTCCTCATCTAGAACACCTTGGTGTACAGCTTCAGCTTTTAATAAATTAAAGTTCAAAAAGTAAAGATGGTACTGCGACCTGCAAGAACTTGGTATAGGATACTTAACATTTAACCATTAGCATTTTTATCATCCATAGCGTACCACTAAACTGTCATCCCCACTATCGGGATGTATTTTGCTTCTGGGTAGCATTTCTCTCTCAAAATATGACTTTTTCAAATTCTGAACATCCTCTTTGTGTTACTATTAAACCATTTTGCAAAGCAATATTTCTGAACAAAGCACTCTTATCATATGGTAACCGACATTGGTGAGGGTTAGATGACCTTGGTGGTGCTGCAACATTTGTAATTCTCCAGCACAATCAATTATCTCATGATAATGTCTTTTGTCAGAGAATATTGTAATGCAATGAGGACTTGATTTTTTTCTGTGAAAGAAAAGATCTGCTTTGAGTAGTATACAGGAATGTTCATACATGGGTCACTGACTGACAAGGGAATTGTAAATTACTCAGTAATAAAAAATAATAGTAGACATTTATATAGCACTGTACCTCACACAAAATGACCTCTAGGCTCATTATAATAAGTATTATTTGTCAAAAAGAAATTCCAGTGACCATCATATCTTCCAACAGATTTTTTTTTTTTAAATGGTACATGAAGAAAATCATAAATTTCAAATCATAGATCAGTTAAGAGGGAGCCTAGCATATTACAGCAGCTATACTAGCCATTCTCTGTAAATAAAATATAATAAGAAAGAGACATACAAAATTAAGTGTCAGAACCTAAAGGAGGCCTACAAGAAAGCTGGAGAGGGACTGTTTGCAAGGGCAATGGAGTGATAGGACAAGGGGTGATGGTTTTACATTGAAAAAGGATAGATTTAGATTAGATAGAAGGAAGAAATTCTTTACTGTGGGGGAGGTGAGGCACTGGAAGAGGTTGCCCAGAGAGGTTGTGGAGGCCCCATCCCTGGAAGTGTTTAAGGCCAGGCTGGATGGGGCTTTGGGCAATGTGGTCTAGTGGAGGGTGTCCCTGCCCATGGCAGGGGGGTTGGAACTAGATGGTCTTTAAAGGTCCCTTCCAACTCAAACCATTCTATGATTCTATGACTCTATGAAATTGAAAATTTGGACCAGGAAATTTTTGTTTCAAGTTTCACAAATTATTAGCAGAGAGGAAAGAGTTGCATGCATACACATGCACAAAGATATGTATTACCTAACGTTTTCAAGCTTACCCTTGGAGTCACACATACAGTGATTGCAATGAAGCAACTAACAACCAGCAATGAAACAAAAAATCACAGCAGTGAAACAACAGTCCCCCAAAAGTGTGGGGTGTCCTGACAAATACATCAGAGAATGGAAGTCAAAATGCTAGACATCTAAAGAAGGCTGGCAGCTACTAGTGTGCAAACATTTTTATGCATTAAACTATGTTATTCCATAGAATTTGGAAAATATCCAGAAGTGAAAGTAAGCGAGCTCTTACATGGACTAGATAAAGCATTCCTGCAAGTGTAAGCTATTTGCCTTGTTTTACTGACAGGAGTGCCTACAAGCCTAAATTCCTTAAGAATTTTGGCAACCATCTGACCACAGAGAAGTTTAGAATTGTAGACTAATTAAGTTGGAAGGGACCTTCAGAAGTCACCTGGTTCAAACACATGCTCACAGCAGGGGTGACTGTAGTCATATTGGGAAGGTAGAGGGCTGCATTTTGAAATAAACCAAAGTGCAACGTTCATTCCTATGAACATCCATTTCTAGCCATCAGAGTATCAAGTGCTGACATTAAAAATAGGAAAGAAGAAATATTTCAACATAAGCTAACATTTGATGATGTTCAGCCTAAAAATCTTCAGAGCAATAAAATCTATCATCTCACAAGTAGGGCATGAAATCAATCAACACTAAGACATACCAGTAAGCATGTCACAATAAACTTTACTGAGAGTGATAAATAAAAAATGATGACTACACTGTATAAACCAGAATTTGAGGCAAAACCAGCTTCATTTATCTATACGACCTCAGATTTCTTTGTAATAGTATTTAAGATTTAATAGCACACTACTTTTTTAAAAATCTATTTAAAATTTTTATCTGTTTTCACAGAAGTTATCAAAACCCACTACATATCTGAACAATAATCAATATATATATATTAAGTGCATTGGTTCATATTTTATCTCTGCATCAAAACACACTAAAATTAGGCATAAAAATTAATCAATATCAGGATGAAGACATTCTAACATCTTATTTCTGATCCTATTTCAAGGAGTAAATGCTAAATTTCTTTAGGAATAAGGTGGTACCAGGTGAAGTCAACCATCCAATTTTGTGTGAAATGTGTGAAAGCTTTAAATCACAGATATTCAGACATATGGTTTTAAGTTTAGTATCTTGCTAATAATGACATTTAAAATAATAGAAAATTTTGTCTTTCCAAAAACAAAAGCAAAACAAAATAAGGAAAGATATATGCACAACCCCAATATCTGCTTTGAAATCTGATCATCCACAAATCCAGAAAACACTGCATAACTAAATATTGATTTCAGTAATATGAATTAATACTTTTAATGTAACAAGAGAAAACATTTTGCAGACTGTTGAGTGCTGCTATAGTTAAAAGATGCTGACATCTGAGAATAATAATGACTAATGAACAACGTATCCACTGGACATTTCATGTTTAACTGACCCTGCTTTTGGACAGGTAATTCCTAAACCTCTAACGTATCTGGTATCACTGAAGATGATCTAGGGCCTTACACATAAGATGCTATAGTCAACAGCATAAATGCACAAATTACATGAGGAATAGTTCTAGGATCATCTTCATATGTTCTGAAGACACGTTTATTTTGAGGTTAAAAAAAAAAAAACAACTTTTGTCTGTAAGTCTGCCAGCTCTTTAGGCAGTAGGAAGCAATAAGTATATGTATGCATGTACATACACTCAGACACATGTCTATGCACATGCAGAAAATATAAACAGCACAAAGAGCAAATGATTCAAAATAATGTTGAGACTATTTTTAGTGCATTTTTTTCTTTCTTCAAACATTGTATGAAGAAACCTAATAATCCCCTGCAGATTAGATCTGTTTTCTTGCTGTAAATCAATTTGAAATCTTTCACACTGTAATAAAAAAAAAAAAAAATGAGGAACTGTCATAAAGTTCTCATGTGAGATTTCATTCTCACATGAAATCAAAAACTAATGTAAAAGTCAAGCATATAGGTCTATCAAGTTAAAAGGAAAACCTTGGACAATAAGTCAATGGATTCCAGAAGTCTGGCTTTTCTCCTAAGGATGCTGCCTAACAGCACAGACGTACTACATCTCCTGCAGTCCAATATAACTGCAGAAACTTGGTAAGAAAGGACAGGTATTCTCTCTCATCTCTCCAGCCTATACCAGTTAGGCCTTCGTAATCAAACTGTTAAAAAAAAAAAAAAATGTAGCCGTCAGTTCCTAAAACATACCATGGGTAAAATAGCTAGCACCTAAAACTCAAAGATACTTCAAAATACTACTGGGCTGTTCAGCAGTTCTAGTTCTGTTCTTCCACCCTAGCAGCAACTGAGCACAGGGTACCTCCCTCCTTGCTCCCTCCAGAGACCATGAAACAGTGGGTGACTGGAACCAGAGGCTAAACTACTTCAATCTACCCAGAAAGATCTGTTTATTTAAAACTATAACTTTGACTGCTTAATTTCTACCATAATACGAGACACAGATTTATCAAGAAATGCTTCTAGTTTCTTGATTGAATGTTATGTCGAAAAATAAAACCATCTAAGATAAGAACTTGTTAGTCTTTATCTTAGATCCTACTTATTCCACAATAATTATTTTTTCCAGAATCATCAAAATATATTGGGGGGGGGAGGGATGGGATGGGGATGTCCTCCATTGTCACTGTGGAGACAAAGACCCGTTGACATTCAAAACTTACTTGACTAAGTCAATTTTCCCCCATTATAAAATGAAAACCAAAAATAATTTAACTAAACAATTGACTTTGTCATATATTCAGAGCAGGTGGAATCCACTCTATTTAAAGACTTGTAATTCAGGGAACTAACAACAAGCTTTTTCTTGAACTCTCAAAATATACCAAATTTCAATGTTATCTAAACTTAGTTGCTTGACTATAAATATTGCAAAAGCCTCTTTCTTGGTCTGTCACAAGCATTTGCTTGTGAAGTTAAGCAAATATGTGTTGTTGTGTAGTTAACAGGCTCCTGCTCCTCTTTCTTCTCCACCCTCTGCTCTGATCAAGGTCTGGATTCCTATTTTTTGTTTCTTGGTGTTGTGACAGTTATTTTAAAGCACTTGATTTCCAGTTTCCCAAAACCTGACAAACTATTTCTTTCCCTATAATTTATAACAAAATTAATGCTCTGGGTAGAAAGGATGCCACTCATATTCTCCAAATATGGAGTTAAATACAACATGAAAAACTCACACTAGACATTATCAGTGTAATCTTAATCTATGTTAGGAGCTTTCACACACACCGCTAGAGCAACTCACTCACCTTGTGTTTACATTTTGAATGATTTTATTCTGCTAGCACAAGCAGAAACCTAACACAAACATTAAGCAAGTTTTTTTTTAAAAAAAAAAGAGAGTTCGATGCTTTTGTAAAAATCAGGTCCTCAGTAATTTACCTAATATCACAAACGAGTTGTGTGTCAGCAGAAAGATTTCACCCGGTTTCCTCAGAATTATCTAATATTTAGGTGATTGAACAATTATTTCCAGCTTCTGAAACTCGCATTTTTCTCCTGCATACTTACAGATTCATCATATATTATTGTCTTAGAGAAGGTGAAAGTCTGTAGTATTTTGTACTCCTGCTACCTTTCACTCAAGAATCTCAGAGTATTAGAATGAGTAGGACTCACCATCGTCTTACCCTAAACCAGCAGTACGATGAACACTGCAGATGTAAATACCACATGTAATGTATGCAGAAATACAAACTATGTAGCAAATCAGCTGGTCAGAAACAGAAACAAGATTGGGAAAACCTGGTAAAGACTCAAAATTTAAATCCTAATACAGAAATACTTGTAACTTTTTAAATAAAAAGAAAACAATATCTTAAGTATCGGAGTAAAGAACTTATAGTAAAAAAATACTTTTTAATTTTCAAGACAAAAATAAAATAGAGGGCAAACATTTAGGCAGACAGATGGCCTCTCTTAATACGTTTAAAGGTAACGATTTGTTCAGCACACATTTAGACAAATTATATTGCTTATTACTTTTTATTGATCCATATGTTTATAATTTGCCACTTGATAATCAGAAGAGCGCTGCTTCTTTTGTGACTGAAATTTCTGCTGATACAATTGGATTAAAAATGGGCAGCAATAAATTTGGTTTACCTTTAAACTTATTTTTTATATCATTAATATACAGTTAATGCGTCTCACCACAAAGTCAGTCATGCATCAGCGTTGCTCTGAACCTATGTGAAAATTTGTTCCTTTTTAATCCAGATAGGAATGAGAGCTTGGTCATTTGAATTGTAGAAATCAAAGGATGATCATACCACTTTCTTCTTTGATAGCCCCTATAGAAGATTAACATGCCTTAAGCTCTTTCGTTGGGTGAGCTATTCAGGCTTGGAACAGACTTCTGAATATATTAAGTAAAAGAATTTAACTAAATCTTACTTATTCCCTTCTGAAAGTGCTATTATTCAATGAATCTTGTATTCCACCACCCAAATCTTGCAATCCACTTTTGAATCTCTCCCTAGCTTCCCAAACCTCTTCTTTATCCCTGAAACGGAGTTTTTCATTGTCACCTATGTTCTGCATATGGACTGTACTGGACTTGCATCTTGAATAACTAACTTTCCACGTTTTTCTTATGTATTTCTCAAATGTTTCATTTTCTTTACCTATTTCACCTTAATAGCATTGTTCCATGTTTCTAGAAATACCTCTATTCCCATTCATCAACTCATTTCTCCTTTCCCACTTGCCTCCTAGGGTCAATCTCAGATCTCTTAAAATAGATCTCTCAGAAAAATATTTCCTCTTGTCATTATTACCTCTATCAAGCACCTCTTTTCTTTTGCTTATAAGCTGTTTGTGATGTGATGGAACAAATTCTGCCATTACTTCAAGTATCTTTCAAAGCCGCAGCATTAATATACTTTTAAAAGAAGGAACTTACCGGTTCTATGTAAATGTGCATTAATGAAAATAAGATGTTGCTCTGCACTGAAGTACAGAATGAAATATAACATTGATGTGAAGCACTTAGGTTAGATGCATCAATAATTTAATAACATTGACAACATATTTATACTTCTTCAGTGAATACTATAATGCAGAAAAGTATTTGAAGACATTATGTTTTCGTCCTAAATACTACAAAGTAACAATAAATACCTTCCTTGACTCAGCATGAATTTTAAGTAAACATGCAAACTGTGCTAAATTTGCTTTATTGGTTCAATTGCAGTATAGCACAGAAATATCAAGTTCCTATGCCACGGGATTAAAAATTAATAAAACCCCATATTATGAGACTATTCATTACAAAAGCACACCAATAAAATATCCTGTGTCTGTCTCCTGGGGAGCGGGGGAGGGAAGCAGGAAGGGAACAGAAGGAAGACAAAGAAGGAAAAAGGTCTGGGGGAAGGAAGAAACAGGAAGAAAATTTAAGTTACTGCTTCCAAATTAATACATGGTTACACTAAGATTTATCAAAGGGACTTGAAGGAGTTAAACACCAAACTCTCTTCAGAGTTAAATACTTGTTTAGAAAACCTTAATATTGTAGCACTATGTATTGATACTTTTATTTACAATTACATAATTATATTGCTAAATATTACATCTAAAACTTTAAACTTCTGTAATAAGAATAAATGCACCAAATATATCTAATGATAGCAGACAGACAGACATGAATCCATTTCTTAAACACAGAAGGATTAAAAACATCTGCTGAGTTAGCAGTAACCTGTGCAATCCAAAATTGTGGAGAAAAAATAAACCAAAAAAGAAAATCATTATGATAGCTGTAACTTGTATTTACAATGGTGGTTTGATTATTTTTTTTATTTTCTAGAAGTATGTTCTGATTTCTAAGAGTTGGCGCAAATTTTGATTTAAAGCGTACTTACAGCTAGCTAATTAAGTATTTGTGGTACTCAGTACTAAAAAGGAAAATATAACTGAATAATGAATTAATATATCTATTTTGTTGATGCTATTAAAATGTTTTTGGGTTTTTTTATTTTTTTTGTTTTTTTAAGGAAAATTCTGGGAGCAAGGAATGAGCACACAATTGCATGGTTAGAATTTAACCTTGTACGAACAGGGAGGGATGTCACCATTAGGATCGAACCTAATCCAAAAGTGTGGAAAAGAGGAGGGCTGTTCTCAGCAGAAATGATCCCAGCCTTTATCATCCAAGAGGCTAGCTAGTGTATACCACCCAGTGTATACCCTGACACAGTCATTCACTCATACTCTGTGGTTTATACTGGAAGGAAGGAAATTCCTTACTCCTCTTTCCACTGTTTTTCTCTCCAAGGAAGAGAAAGATTTGATAGCAGAACGATACATTAGACACTTGATGAGTCTCTTCTGGCTGCCCTTGCCAGAACTCCAAGGTACCTGTATTTAAATATAATTTTGAAGGTGGTAAACTTCTGCTATCACTTCTTTAACTATCACTGAGCAAGATAATGGGGGTGAGGCAAAACCAAACTATTCTCTAATCAAAACAGAAACAATAAATCTTCCTTCAGAAGTAAACCTCAAAGCAAGAGCCTCTCCACCCAAAAAATAAACAAACCCCTCCAAATCACTTTATATGCACAAAACACACAGGTTCATGGTAGATCCTTACAAGTTCTTTTGATAGTTGACTCTCAGGGAAATATAAAAGAAAACGATTGCACAACTATATCGAGCATAAGGTGCAATTAAGGATTTATTGGCATTTAATTGTTATTAATCATGCCACTTTCTGTCATAAATCAACAACTACACACAAGATGCTGTGCTGAACAGGTTTAGATAAAACTCGTGTGTGTTTGCGCATACACGTGTGTATACGTACACACGTTCACAAAAAGAACTATTTTTCCCCTTATTATTCTTGATTAAAACTTAAATCACAACCACTATTAAAAAGTAATTTCCAATTTTGTTTAAAGAAATGTGGAAGCTATTCTTTCAATTGAGTATTTTGATGAAGGAATTAAGATTTTCATAACTAGATGGTTGTCTTGCCCCCCCCTTTACTGTTTATTTTTTGAAAAGGAAAGACAGTTCTGCTGAAGACTATGAAAACAATATTACTGGAAACCAAAACCCTCTCTTGATCCTCAGGGCAGCTACAGCTTGAGAAACCACAGAAGTTTCCTCAGACAGGGACTCTATAATGTCTCAGCAGTGTCCTGGAATGCTGGATTGTCCTTGACCTCTTGCAGAGACTACTGAAACCAGTGCCAATTACTGTCAGTTTTGTTGGTTTATTCTATAGTGTAGACACCTGTAGACCACAAAATGGAACAAGACTGCAATTCCTTTCACACAGGTCACTGTGCAGCCATCAGCTGGTAACAACTGTCACTCATTACCTACTGAAAATGTAATCAGATTGACAGCACAGAGATGAAAGTCACTGTTTTCCCTACTCATGAATCTGAAGTATCTATTCCTTCCATTGAAAGGAGTCAGTCCTTCCCTTCTTCAGAAGTTTAAATTGTTACCCAAAAACTATTAAAAAAGGTCATGTACATGTGCTGGGCAGGAGAAAATGGGAACAAGAGAAGGGAAAGAGTGACTTTTGTAGTGTTCTGGCAGCTTAACCAATTTGGATGCTGGCAGAGTAACGACAAGAAAAAGCTCTAAGTCAGATGTCCCTCTCAATTGCATCCTGCTATCAGCATCTTTCTAGTTATTTTAAGAGGGCTGTATCTCAACCATCTCTGCCAATATGAGGTCCAGAAATACATGATAAGTAGAGCAGCAAGTTTTTAGGCAATCAGTCTTTATGTAAACTGATAAAAAGAACAGTTAAAGTCCTATGAAGAGAGTATTGTGCTAGTCTAATCTCCAAATAGCAAGTATGTGGACCACGCTGACAAGGGGTTCCCCCAGAAAGAGAAGTTCCAATGCACACCAAGACACAGTGGCGGCGAACACTTGTGACTTGTGTAAGTCACAAGTAGCACAAGACCTGACGACATACTCCACTGAACATCAGAGAGCTGAATTTCAGTAATTTCCTCTTACCATCTTCTCATCATTTGTCAGGAAATTACTATACCTGCTGTTTATTACTAGCTACCAGGCAGATAGCTCTCTCCAAACCCTAAGCTCACATATACAGCTTTCTTTTGATCTACTGCCCTAGGAGAGTCCTAGAGACAGGTAAGGATACAGACAGATCTCTTCAGCCTGCTGAAAATGTTGTGTTCCATGCTGTCTCCCTAGCTTCCTTAGCAAGGGTGAAACATTCAGGCTAAGGATCAGATAGTCTAATAAAGATAACAGCAGTCTAATAAAAGTCTAATAAAAGAAGATAGCCTAGCAGAAAATGATAGTCAAATAGAAAAACCCCTCATACTTAAAAAAATATCAAAACAATCCAAGTGATCACAAAGGAAAAACCAAATAAGGTGTTGGTTAGTGGAGGTCATCTGCTAAGGCAACAAATGTATTTTTCATCCAATTCCTGCCTTACAAACAAAGTTCACAAATCTCGAAGAATGAAATTATTGCCAGAGGGAGCTTCCCTCAAATAAAGGAAGAGGAGATGTTTTAGCAGTGAGAAACACTGTTGGTATCACGTTATTAACCCTCTTAACAATAGATTCTGTAATTGCTAATAGCCCTTCACTAACCTCTAAAAAAAAAAAAATCCACCTCAATCAAAAATGAACTCACTACTCCTCTCCTCTGGATAAAACCAGGCAAAATGGAGAATTTGAAAAGTCTGTCTTCCTTTTTCTGTATTTCAAAACTATTTTTTTTTTTTCTTTTTACCTATGCAAAGGATATTTCATTTAGTTTCCTAATTCAGGTTTACTTTAAGACTGATATTTGTTCTGGTCATTAAAAAAATAACAGACACGTATTCAGACTCTACCACAACACATTATGTCTGCCAATGAAAGTCATTAAAAGGATGAAAAAGCTAATATTGCAACAAGAACAAAGTCTTACTCTGTCCCCCTATCCCCTCAATCAGGTAATTAAGTAATTTACTCAAGAAGGGAGAAATCTTGTGGAAAGGAGGTTCAGTATTTGTTATGAATAGCTGTTCACATTTAAATATTTGGAAGTCATGAATTTTTATGATTTTGCATAACCTTTGTCATTTTACTTATTCATAATATGAAACTCATTTCATTACCTGGATGCCTTATCTAAACAATGCTACAGGGTTGCGATTTTGTGATTTAACTTGTTATTTAACAAATCTAGTAGCACAATATCACAAAATGGATTAATGCACTGTTTTCATTTCACTTGTATTCAGTTCTTTAATAAAAGCTGTTAATTCTAATACTCTCCAGATTTATCTAGTGTTTAAAAATAACAAAAGAAAATATGAAGAACGGAGAAGTAAATAGCTGTTTCTCTCTTACTGTTAGCAACTAACGTAGTTCTTGAATGGCTATTAAAAATGGCGAGTCACCTCAGATGTTGCTTGCACATTGAAAAATTCCAGTAAATTGATTCTTTGTATTACAATTTGATCAACATTAGGTCAAGTATCTCACCCAGTGTTATTTTTCTATTATGCTTTACCCTTCGGTGCATCTCAGTACTTCAACAATACTGACAACATTAACAGAAACTTTATGAAAAAATTCAGGGGAGTTATTCAATAAAAACACCTGAAATATGAACTATCTTGTATTCCTTACTATATTTAATGAGCAATGAATACCTTCTCCACAAATTAGGCTCATATAAAGATGAACCTTGTGAATCTCCTGCAGAGTAGCTTTTGCTGTAGAAGGAACATCTTACTAAAACGGTAAAAAAATAAAAAAATCAGAAACGTAAGAAGGTATTCAAAAAAGTAAAATCAAAGGCAGTGGATACTCTTGGCTAATATACTAGCTACCATTACTATATTGCCACTCGTTTAGCATTCATATCGCATCTTCAACAAATATTTTGTCTCATAGCCATGATTCATTACAATGCTAAAAAGGTTTCTGCTTCTCAGTGCTTGCTTTACACTTTCAATAATTTCTTCTCAAGTAGATGGTAGATACAGTAACTAATTAGATCTAAGCTACTAATTTCTTTAATTTCACACACATCCACAAACATATATATACAGATACGCTAGCATACAACAAAATACTAATTAATGGAACTATATAGTGAATGCATTTTTTAATACTTAATGCTTCTATCTATGCAATGATTTAAGAGATCTGAAATATTTAAACAAACGTGTAAGGATGTACACAAATTCTATTCACACAAAAGCAACGTAGTAGTAAGTTGTTTATATGTACCAATGCGAATTACAACCTGTCAGGTTAGCCACTGTGATACGAAGCATGTATTACCTTGCATTAAATTCCAGCGTAGCTCCTGAGAACATGTTATCTATGCATTCAGTATCATCTTAATTATCACTGTAATAATTCTATTTTTTTTTAAGCCCTTAAAGATATAGAAAGATACAACTAGGGTTTTAAATTCTGGCCCCATTTAGGTATAGAGAGCACCCTTCAAATATTGTCTTCAGTTCTGAGACAACAAAAAGAATATTGGGAAACAGTTTTTTAGCATAATATAACTAGTGCTGTAACAAAGAGATTTTAATAGGAAATTCCTTCCTTGTGACATTTGCGTTTACAGGCTATATTGTAAATACTGCTTGTTTTCTTTAGCCTGAATCTTACTATAAAAACTATAATTTTCAATTAAAATCAAGAGAAGGAACCCTAGAAGTCAAAACATGAAAACAAACGTTGCAAAGCTGCAGAACCGATATTGACAGTTATACAGAAAAGACCAGTATACAAATGAGACAGAGCCCAAATGTTTCTGACTTAAAGCCAGGATTAAAAACAACTGTATGTCAAATTAGGCAAATGAATACTCACAATGTCATCTTTAGATCGGCACCAACAGTTTGAAGCATGCTATGAAAATCAGATTGATCTAAATAACATATCTTTTTCCCATTAAGTAGTTGGCTAAAGCAGAGAAGACAGCCACGAAACTCCTCTGCCCATCCACTTCTCTAGCTTACGCTTTCCAATGCCAGAGCAAAACAAACAGCTTACAAATAGATCTACTAATGAACATACTAACAAACTGAATAACAGAAAATTTTGGTATCTTCTGTGATTTTTTAAAAATCTTTTCACCCATAAGAGGAGAATGGTGAGAAAAAAGGAAAAGAAAGACCATAAAAAAAAAAAAACCCAACCAAAAAAACCAACAGCTGAACTGTTTCAACTAAAAGAAATAGCCCAGAATAAATTAGGAAATCTAAATTATTTCAATGGATTGTTCACCATCAGAGTAATATCACTGATAAAAATTTCCCATGTGTGGATTTTTTTCTTTTATGGTTTACCACCTTCTCAATTTAAATCCAGGTTTTGGTGTAAAAATGTCTCTCTCTTCCCACTACGTACAATCTTGTCTTCTAATCTTGCTTCTGGCCTCCACCCCTTAGTAAGGAAAGGTAACTGAAGTGGAAGTTTGGTTTTTTATTGTTGTTATTGGTTTTCGGGTGGGTTTTTTCCTACTACTGAGGGGGCTTTCTGTTCTATTTATACACCAAGTCACACGTTCATTCTTCTACAGCAAAAGTGTCCTAAACTGACGAATATCTGAAACCTGTGGCTCTCAGAAATTCTAATTTATTCTCAGCTACAGCAGTCACCACTGCTTTTATTATAACAAACATTCCTGACCCCAGGCTAAATAAAAACCTGTCAATTAATAGCAACTTAATATTTTGGAACTAATTAAGCAGATGGAAAAATGCTCAACAATTGTATTATTTTTATTGTAGTTTTTGATACAAGAACAGGAAATTCTTGCATATGTTACAATGGTAGCTGTTCCAATTGCTTTCTTGTATGTCATTCGCTTTCAATTGTTGTGATCCTAAGTCTCTGTGTTCCTACGTTCTTGTACAAAGTCTCACAAAATCCAGTCTTCCAGACAACTCTAAATTATAAATAAAGAATACCAAAGCATCGTGAAAATTGAACATAAAATTCCCAGCAGGCAACCATAATGACGCTACTTTAAAATTACAGTATGTAAAACTTCAGAAGGTTGCATAATAAAATTCCTAAACCATTAATTGAATATACTAATTGTCGCAATGATGATTGCAGAAGCAAGATACTAACAGGTGTAGAATACCTAAGTGTCTTCTGACTGATACAGCCAGATGTGAAGAAAATTTAAGTGAATCCTGATGTGTCCCAAAGAAAGAACAGTAAGAACTACTACAACTGAAATGTAGGTTTATTTTATTGCCTTTGTTTCCTTGCAATAAGGTCAAACGAGCAATTTGGAACCATGCATTTTATACAGGACCATTTATTCCACTACATACTAAATGTTTTCCTTTTCATCAGAGCTACTGCCTGCAGTTTGTTCCTTTGTATATCACCACTATAGTTACCACCTACAGTTAATTTCCATGTTAAATATTCTAGTGATTTCTCTGCACCAAAGGATAAGCTTCATCGAACTACATTCTCCAAAGTGGATCTCCATATTTGTTCAACTTTCTCTTTATAATGTGCAAGTTCTGATCTAAGCCTAAAGCACGAAGGCAATCAATGCTGATGAATGACTAGAAATGGTTTCTTTATTCCACTCCTCACTGAATAGAAAGTTTCCATTATCTCCCTCAACATCTTCACTCTATCAATTTGACAGGGGCATGCGGTTCTACACTCCACTGCCTTCACTCTAGAACAGTATACAGCTTTTCTATCTTTTTCTAATATAAAAGAAAAATGATAAATGATAAAGTCTAGTGAAAACTTCTTGTCTTCCCTCATAAGCGTCATCTTCCTCTTCTTTTAATTGTTCTATACTTTATTAAAATGCATATTGAATATCCAGCATCAGTCAAAACATATATGTATACAAAAGCTTATTTGGACAAGCAGAAAAACCAGTCATTACAGCACAATAAATGCTAGTCTAGTTAAGTCAGTATGTAAGACACCTGCTATAAAATTTATAGTATAACATCATAGTGTTTTTTGACTGATCATTGTACCTGAAAAATATTTGTCTAACAGAGAAGCATTATTTAAGATGCATTGCTCAAAGACATTTGAAACAAAGTGACAAATAGAAAGATGTTCATTCAACTAAAGAGGATTTTATCAAGCCTCAGACAGTAAGACAACACACTGCCAACTGTAACAGCCAAGGATACCAAACACCCAGGAAAGCACTCAAACTGACAACAGTACAAAAAGAGGAATTTCCTGCCTTCACCCAGGTGGTTCTGGCAGAACTGATCCTCCCCTGCAGCACCATGTTTGGTCCCAAGACTCTCTCTGATTTACCTAACAAGGATCCTGTTTCTGCAGGGACCCAAGATACCAATGATGGTCTTTATACTCGTTTTCTCCTTACTGTCCCCATTACCCTTCTGGCTTTCAGGCTTTAATGGAGATATAAAGTTCATTGTAGAGTGCTGATGAGCTGTGGTATTGTCCAATTACATGTTCTGTCAACCCTTTTAAACCTGCCACCTTTTACATATTTGGTCGAGTCCCTTGAGGACTTAAGTTTCCCAAATCAAAGTTTGTGCAAACTGAAAAATTACACTTCAGAATTTTACACATAATAGCTCACAAATTTGAATTGTACATTGTGATATTAAGAAATCTCCTGCAGAAGTTCTGGGGGGGTGTGAGATATGGCTATAACTCCCCCTCAGGTCTCAGTGGGCAGCAGAAAAGGAATGATAAAAGTGAGTGCTTGACCACACACGGCACTGAAAAGCAGAGCTGGGACTCTTTTCTACCACTCACCTCTCCTTTGCTGCCACCACATCCCCTGTTCCGACCCACCTCCTCTCCTTTCCTCCTTCCCACCCTGGGAGTCACCAGTCCTATAAACGCCTGACAGCTTTAGTATGACATGGCACTGCGGAAAAGACACTGCAACAACAGCCAGAGGCAGGCAATGATGTGAGAGCGTGGTAGCCATCTCCCAGCCTCTCGCTGCCCCCCTCATTTTTGCAAATCATAGAATCATAGAATGGTTTGGGTTGGAAGGGACCTTTAAAGACCATCTAGTTCCAACCCCCCTGCCATGGGCAGGGACACCCTCCACTAGACCACGTTGCCCAAAGCCCCATCCAACCTGGCCTTGAACGCTTCCAGGGATGGGGCCTCCACAACCTCTCTGGGCAACCTGTTCCAGTGCCTCACCACCCTCACAGTAAAGAATTTCTTTCTAACATCTACTCTAAATCGACCCTCCTTCAGCTTAAACCCATTACCCCTTGTCCTGTCACTACACTCCCTGATAAACAGTCCCTCTCCAGCTTTCCTGTAGGCCCCTTCAGGTACTGGAAGGCCGCAATTAGATCTCCCCGGAGCCTTCTTTTCTCCAGGCTGAACAACCCCAACTCTCTCAGCCTGTCCTCACAGGAGAGGGGCCCCACCATGGGGCCTGTCTCTCCAGCCTGTCAAGGTCCCTCTGGATGGCATCCCTTCCCTCCAGCGTGTCGACCCCACCACACAGCTTGGTGGTGTTGGCAAACTTGCTGAGGGTGCACTTGATCCCACTGTCCATGTCACCAACAAAGATGTTGAACAGTGCCGGTCCCAGTACCGACCCCTGAGGAGCACCACTCGTCACCGTTCTCCACTTGGACATTGAGCCGTTGACCACAACTCTCTGAGTGCGACCATCCAGCCAATTCCTTACCCACCGAGTGGTCCATCCATCGAATCCGTGTCTCTCCAATTTAGAAACAAGGATGTCATGCGGGACAGTGTCAAATGCCTTGCACAAGTCCAGGTAGATGATGTCAGCTGCCCTTCCCTTATCCACCGACGCTGTAATCCCATCGCAGAAGGCCACCAAGTTTGTCAGGCACGATTTGCCCCTAGGGAAGCCGTGTTGGCTGTCACCAATCACCTCCTTATTTTCCATGTGCCTCAGCATAGTCTCCAGGAGGGTCTGCTCCATAATCTTGCCAGGCATGGAGGTGAGACTGACTGGCCTGTAGTTCCCTGGGTCTTCCTTTTTACCCTTCTTAAAAATGGGGGTTATGTTCCCCCTCTTCCAGTCGGTGGGAACTTTGCCAGACTGCCAGGGCTTCTCAAATATGATGGAGAGTGGCCTGGCCACTTCATCTGCCAGTTCCCTCAAGACCCGTGGATGCAACTCATCAGGTCCCGTGGACTTGTGCCCCTTCAGGTTCCTTAGATATTCTCGAACCTGATCTTCTCCTACAGTGGGCGGGTCTGCATTCTCGCAGTCCCTGCCTTCTGTGACCTGGGCAGTGTGGCTCAAGCATTTGCCAGTGAAGACTGAGGCAAAGAAGTCGTTGAGTACCTCAGCCTTCTCCAGGATCCTGAGTAACCAGGTCACCTGTTTCATTCTGGAGGAGACCCACATTTTCCCTCGTCCTCCTTTTCTCACTGATATACCTATAGAAGCTTTTCTTGTTGTCCTTGACATCCCTGGCCAGACTAATTTCTGTCAGGGCTTTGGCTTTCCTAACCTGCTCCCTGGCTGCTCGGGCGGTTTCTCTGTATTCTTCTCAGGCTACCTGCCCTTGCTTCCACCCTCTGTAGGCTTCCTTTTTTTGTTTGACTTTGCCCAAAGAGCAATGAGAAGCTGCTGCAGTAATTAGTCTGGGTTGGACTGTGGAAAAAAGGACCAAGGTGTAAAAGGCTAGATGCTGCCAGACAGTGACAATTTAGGCCCAGGATTAGCACTGCAGTTGTCTCAAAACTGCAGTGACAATCAAAATTAGTAGACGATAATAAAACATACTTTTAGAATTATGATACTACAGTGTTATTGGTGGTGTTGCCCAGTGCTTTCTTAAATGGTCAATAAAACAGACCTCTGTATATTAAATTATCCCCGTAAATGTGAGCTAAATTTATATCAACTTCTGTTTTCTCTTTAAAAAAGCTAAAAAAAAAAAAAGATAGCACAAGCCTCTTCCTCTATGTTCTATCAAGCCATTCTACAAGTACTAGTTTTCAGACAGAAAATAGAGTGTAGAAACTCAATTCTTCTAATGTTCTGCGGTCATTTTTTACAGAAATCCAGGTGAAAGTTTGCCGGTCATGTTGAAGAGCTCAAAGAACTTAGGCTTTACGTATCATAAATGTTTTTTTAATGAGTAGAAGATTATTTTGGAACTTGATTATATAAATTGACATACTTAATCTGCTAATCAGCCAACAGATTCCGCAAAGCTACTGCTTTCTCTTGTAGCTTCAGTTTGCTACTTTGTTTACCTTTAATACAGCCTCAGATAACAGGAAGTGGGGGCACTCATGAACGAAGTATCTCCAAAACCCACTATTCTGTGGGTTTATTTTATCTATGATGCATATTCAGTTCAGTTATTTACCAGAAGTGCCTAATGCCCCAAGTGTTCAACTCTCATTGGTTACTTAAAATACTCATACAATAATTGGACTGAAAAACTCAAAAGAGATGAAAGAAGAAATACAAGAAAATAAGACACGTGCTCAATGTCTGATTTATGGAAGAAGTTATTTCTCATTTCATAAAGAAATAGATGAAGTTTAAGTTCTTTTTTACTGTCAGCATTATTTTCAATAGAAGTGTTCAGTATGTCTATGTATCTTATATTTGTCATATCAAACAGGACTTCTTTAGTAGAGTTACTTCCTCAAATCTAGATTGATGTTAATTTAAAAATACATATAACAGCTTCAAAATACAGGTTGGACACAGAAAATAAACAAGACCAAAGTTTTTGCCTCTATAACAAAACATGACAAAGTTTTACAATAAAACTTTTTTTTTTTCTTCATGGGAAATTATTTGTTTAACAGGGCCGGTGCTCCTAGAGGTGGCTAGTATTTGGTTAATTATTCCATCTTGTTTTCACCCTTGGGCTTTATTTCTGGAACGCCATCATAAAATACCAGGTTACCATGAAAAGTCGTTTCAGTGCCCCGGTGTGCAGATCACATTCTCTTATTGAGCTCCCTGCCCTTTCCTACCTGTCCTTCCTCCCTCCCATCTTCAAATAAGAAGTACAGCTTGATCTTTTCCTTGATCTTTCTGTAAAAAGCAATCTATAATATTGACCTCTAAGAAGCTGCTAGCAATTAGATTTCCCAAGGGGTTACCAGAGTGAAGCCAATGTTAGATGATTCAGGAATTGTAAGTATTCTGGGGACTTTTCTGAATAAAACTTCTTCACCTGGAACAGGTGCAGAAATGCTTTAGCTAAGCAAGAGAGTCAGTCAGCAGTGCCAGTCTCCAAGTTACCTCCCCCTACAACTCTCTACCTCGCAAGCCGTCAAGCCATTCTGGAGGAGCCTTTATTTCCTGCAGACGCTACCCCTCAGTCAAAATTTCCACTGCCCATAAAAGCTTTGTACATCAGTAAGTATGTGTGTACCAGCCATCTCCCATAGACATATGGCGATTGGAAGTTTTCCTATGTCTTGCATATTGATGAAAACGTGGACTGCTAAAAAAGACCATCAATACATGGGCACCAAAGAAACAGAGAACGAGCAGATAAAGAGTACTGCATACTGTGTAGAGAAATCATTTTCATTATTCAATAAAAACATTAATTATTCTTTAGAAAGAATTCTCCCAGTCGCTTTATTAAGTTTCATTGGAAATTTTACTTATCCTCTTATAACCTCTTCTTTATGAGCAATTATTTACAATGTAGTACATCTTAGGAGCTTAAAACTACCATTCAGGAGCAAGTAGAGGTAAATACTTCTTGAGAAGTTTCTCACTTGAAAATTAATTTCCCTACATACCCAAGCTTTGCTATTCTTTAATAAATTATTCCAGAAGAATAATATTAATTTGGTTTGTTTTCCCATCCTAGG
Source organism: Grus americana (assembly GCF_028858705.1). NCBI lineage: Eukaryota > Metazoa > Chordata > Aves > Gruiformes > Gruidae > Grus > Grus americana. Next base: position 104,570,859 of record NC_072852.1, read on the forward strand.
AGAGCAAGCATCAGTCGTGGGGCCAGACATCAATTTTCAGATGAATCCTTTTGTTGTGTCTCTGACATTTTATGAGGCATTTTTCCAAACGATTTTATCTCCCAAATACTGTAACAAAGCCTATTCAGGAAACAGAGTCAGCAGACCTCAGGCTGACCTAATATCCCCTTTCTTTTGATAAGCTGAACCATAGGCCACTGAAGAGTAATGACCTTGATACTAAAGGACTCCCCAGGCATCTAGAATCTATAAATCAGAGGGATCTCCTGTCTTCAAAGTAACTTTCTTTCAGATGATTAGGGAAAAAGGGGTGAAGTATATTTTCAGCCATCAGCATACAAGTCCTTTCATGGGCATTGCAAAATAATGCAACATCTTTTAGAGTAAAATAGCACAAACTCATGTATTAATACTAAAAGTATTCTGAAGTCACTAAAAGGCCTCTGCTATATATTTGTATATAAAATTTTAATTACAGATGGATATGTCAAAACTGCATGTTTGTTTGTGCCTACACATTAAAGGAAGAGGTCTGCAAGCAACTGCAGCAGTCATTGCTTGCTAAACAACCTCCCTGAGTGTAGTGTGTGGAAGTGATTTACAGAAGAAAGCCAGCCAGTAATTGTATTCTCAGCTTTTTAAGAAACTGAGAAGTCCATTCATGCAGCGGACAGCAATTCTTTAATGCGATAGAATGGAAGTACAACTGCTGAATTTTGTAATGTTTAAGTTACAGAAGAAAGTTGGAAGGTTTTTTTTTCCCCCTCAATCTTTTCAATATAGCATTTGCAAAGCCATCCAACTTCCTTCTCTTTCTCCTTTATTAAAAAAAACCCCAACAACAAACCAACCAAACAAAAACCAACCAACCCCCCCCCCAAACCCAAAAAACCCAAAACAACAATAGAAGAGCTGGTTTGGAAGTTGCTAGTGTAAATTTAGAACACCAAATTAGTAGTGAAAAAGAAGAGACTAAAAACGCATCCTTCAAAAAATATGCTTCATATAACTAATCATGTGTATGTAAACACAGGTACATGTGCTCAAAAATAAAAACAAAAGCAAAAAACCCCAGACATGATGGTCTTTCCATCAGTGATGGACCGGCCAAATTTGACAATTACCTGAATTAAGAATATCAGTTTCCCTCACATTTCCAAATCTAGTGAAATTGCTAAGTGAAAAGGTATCAGAAAGTTCTTTGAGATCTTCCATTGACAGCTGGTAGTTATACATTCAGAACAGAATATAGGAACATGAAAATGTATAGGAAACATTCACACAAAATTTAAAAATTAATCATGTCTTGATTATAAAAAGAATATTTAACATCTTATAACTAGTCCACTTTTATTACAAAAACATCCCAATATAAAAACAAAAACAAAAAAAACCACCACAGATAAAAAAATCTCTTGACATTACCAACTACTACTGTATGTTGCTTTAGGGAATTGTTACCAAATGTCTAAACCAAAACAGATTACTGCAGCATAAGAGAATATTCTGCTGAACTAGTTCACTATGGCATGGAATGCATCAGCCTCCTTTGGCTTTTTTATTTGGAGAATAAATTTTAATTTAAAAGAAAAGGAAGGCAAGAAAAAGGTATCATTTCTCTCTGGGGAGTCATGTGTAATGAATGCACAGCATGATCCTGTGTTGTAAAAACCGGTAGAGAATGCCACTTTACAGAGCTAGAGACCTGGCACTGCTACAGGTTGGTATTACTCAAATTTCTCCATAACAATCAGAAAAAATTATGATAGTATTGAAAAATAATGATTGTATTGAAACCATTGAGGTCAAGATGATAAAAACAGTGATGGCAATAAAACCAGCATACTAGCAGAAATCCATGATCGAAGTGTGCAAAAAACGTGGCTTAAGTAGTGAATCAAGGGATGAAAGAGTAGACTGTTTTGCACACTGTCAATTTGGCATTTTAAATTAGATGTAAACAGAAAAAGATTTCTCCACACTGGCATCGATGAAAATAGAACTAAAATTAGGAAGGAATACGACTCTTCTTGCCACTGGGATTTGAAGAACAATTGTTTTGTCTTTGGCACTTCTGTCCTAGTCCAGATCAAACAAACCAGAGAGGGATACAGAGGTTTTCAAAGCACTTAAAGTTTCTATTGATTTCTGCTGCTTTCTGAAAATGATTTAAAATATTGTCAGTACACCAGTATTTTTGCCCTTTCTTGGATTTTCCTTGATTTATTTCTTTTCTTCTACTTTTTTTTTTTTTTTTAATCTTTTCATTCCTTGACTACATTCCTGAACAGGATTTTGATTTAGCTAGGCAAGACTTTCTATTGCGACACTGTTGTGAGTCAATGAGCAAAATGCCCGGCAAAGTTGATGACTAAGGGCATAGAAAGATGAATTCTGGCACAGTTAGCTGGAATAATTGAAAACTTACTGCACTAGATGCTCGTTATTGACTCTGACTGGTCATTTCAGCAGAAAGTCATTTGGATTTGCTAGGAGCCATACTGTGATTTGAAGAACAACATTCAGACAACCCATTATTTCAGCTGCAAAGGTGGTAATCACTAGTAAGGTGGCAACCATTTTAAACAACTACATTTACTGCTAGAGGAATAATTACTCTGTATCCTAAAATAGCTTGATCTTGGCAAGTGTGTGCCTTGGTGTTTAGTAGTTAGTAAAATCCATGTGCTAAGGTTTTCCTACTCCAGCACATCATCTGCAAATAGGTCAGTGCATCAATAAAAGGTACACGTTCTAGTTTAACTTTTCTAATTTGTATGAATTTGTCTTATTTTACCTTCAAGGAAACCAAATTATTCATCAGAAGCAGCAGGAATAAGAGGTTTTTAACTCATTTTGACTTTTTGTACCCGAAAGACCTTCAAGCAAGACTTTTCTTATATTAAAGAACAACCAAAACCAGAAAATTATCATCTCTACACCCAAAAGTAACAGGAGAAACTTTTCAAATTAGTCTTTACTTGACTTGTCAAGCATTCTAATACTTTTGCTGCAGCTTAACTAAATTTTTAAAAATTAAAAAAAAATAGTATAATGGCTGTTGCCATTGGACCAAGCAAGTTAAGATCACTTTTAACTTAATTATTTAGCGTTAACATGATTACACTTTAGCACTACTTAATCCATGAAATAAGTGTAATATTATACAGTTTTATTCTGTACTGTGAGTCACTTCTGCCCTCAAAGAATGAGAGAATTGCTTACTGTAGGATCAAAGTCTCAATTACTTTTTCCTACTGTCCAGTGAAGCTACAAAGCAGTCAAGAAAATAAAGCTAACTTGTATAGAAAAGGACAAAGGAAAATTAAAATTTGCAGTGAGGAATAAATAGGAGAAAGAATTGTTACAAGGCCTAAAACACGATGAAGTGCAAAGAAGCAAACCAGAAAGCTAGAAAAGAACATGTCAGAATTTTTAGAAAGAAAAAGACAGCAAAAGTAGAAAATACATTCAGTCAAATACAATCTTCCCATTAAGGGTTCCTATTGACAGATTATGGGCCCTAGATTAAGAAGCTACAACATGTGACAAGAAAGTATAATTGCATTATATAAATTTATAATACTGCATCAAGTGCGGTAATTTCATTTTAAGGACAAAAAAGAAATGTATACCAGTGCTTTTAGTCAACCAGGTTAAGTTCAAAACAATTTGCCTGAATATATTCACAATCAGAGGGTAACATTTTATTAATAAACCATACTCGATATCATCAAAAAGGGCATTGGCTTTCATTCTGTTTAATGGACTACATTACAGAGACCACATTCATGTCTGAAACCTGTTATTATTTCTCTAAAATAGCAGTAAGTGAAATGATCCCATTCATCAAGCTTGTAGTAGGGAAAAAAGAAGTCAGTAAAAACATCCTTGGCACAATAAAAGAAAAGGAAAACCAACCAAACAAAAAACCAACCAGAAAAAAAAAAAATCACCCCAAACCAAGCAAACCTGTATCAGAGAAAAACTCTGAACCTTAACCAGGTTTGTTACACATAAATGAAAAGTGATTTTTCTTAATATTGGATAGTTATTTTTCATTTTTCTCCTTTCCTGGAAGCCATATAGACCTAAACAGTCACTTCCATAACAACACCAATATGTCATTGATTTGATGATAAATTAAAGCTCATCTCATTGACTACAGTTTTACAGACATGCTTACTACACAGACTTTAACTAGGTACTGAGGATAAGACACTAACTATCTAACTGCCTGTTGGAAGAGATTATGAATAAGAAATCAGGGACCGGAATGCCCCAACAAAATTAAGTTGCTTATGGTTTTCTACTTTTAGCTCATGCTTGCAAGCCTGCAAAAAATACATCCCATGTAGGTAATGGCAAATGATACGGAAAAGTCTAAAATATTTTTATAGTCAAAAATATTTAAGAACTGTTCTAATGTTAAAAAGCTAGGAGACATAACAATATTGGACAGATTGTATCTATAATATAGCAGGATATGAAGGAAGATAAAGCTTTACGTAGAATTTTACTAGAGTTGTTGAAACATGAGAGTGGAATCTATCGTGAATTTTCCAGGAAAAACACAACTCTGAGAACAAAAAGTACCATTTATCGAAGTCTAATAATTTTTACTGCTGTTAGTATTATTTGACTTTGGAAAATACTTCTCTAATCCAAATTAGATTTAGCCAATCTCTGGCCAAAAGCCCTGAGAACACTACACCACATCGACATGAACAGCATATTGCTTACAATCCTCATCTTGCATTTAGAAGAACCATGTGTTGACTCCTCTTCTGTTTGATGTAGAAGTAGCACTTGAATCTCAGGTCTCCACGTATACACGAGTTGCCTGCTACTACTGACAATTCTCCGGAAAGCCTCTTTGTTTCCTGTTGAAGCACTTGGCACTACCTAAACCAATGTTTGCTTCAAAGTTTCCACACATAGCACAAATAAGGAAACCACTAAATTACTCACCTGATACATCTTTCTGTGTGGCCTCACATATTTTTAACAATTTGTACAAAAAAAAAAAAAACCTGACAAATTTCTGGACAGAAATAACCCAAGTAACTCTCATTCCTTGCAGAGAAGATTAATTTGTGCTTGCTTTCTCTAAAAAAAAAAAAAAACAAAACACAAACCCAAAAACTAAATAATCCATATATAGTGAGGCATGGGAGGCAGTTGAGAAGGAAGAAAATCGGCTTCCCTAAATGAAAGCTATACCATAGCAGAACAGAAAGAGCCTGGGGTAAGGAATGTGGGTAGAAACGATAGCTCAACTCACAAAAGTCACCATCACTAAAATGGGCACCTAACCAGAACAGTTCTGCAAGTCAGCCAATTTTGCTCTGTGCTTGTCTCGACTGAAAAAAAAAAAAAAAAAAAATAAATGCATGAGCATCGCAGAAGAGAGCATCCAGATAGCCAGAGAGGCTGTCCAAATAGCAACATCATAAATTAGTATTTTTCATCCTATCCCAATTCCTGCATAGTACAAACTGGACTAGAGTTTATCTGCAAGAACGACAAGCAACTTCAAGAGATTCTGTGGCAGCTCAATTGCTCAGCGGCCTTTCCTGAGCTAACCCAGGTAGAAGGTTACCTTCTGTCTTCTACAAGACACATATCTTCTGAAGTAAAAACAAACAAACAAAAAAAACCACCAAAGATTTTTACTTATTTTATCCCTTTAACATCAAATTAAGAGTCTTTATATAACCACACTGTTTTATCTCCCAGTGAATATCATCTCAGTAAGCTTATGTTCCTTCGCTGCCTTATCCTTATTATCACCTTACTCCTGTACATCACTGTATCTTGCAAGCTGAATGAAGGATAATGTATTTTATTTATATTGGAAGTCACACAACATATTTTCTGTGCTATAAGTAATAAAACAAAAACATAACAAGATGTTCAATTAAATTGCAGATCATAGACAAAGTACATTGTGCCCCTAGCAACAGCTTCCATTCACTGCATAGAAATACGCTGTAGACATGACAAATCTTTGTGAAGTTTCTCTTAGTAATTACTCTGCTTAATGCAGGCTGTCATTACATGGTAGCTTTGATATGGAAAAATATTTAGTGTCATATACCTATGTGCAAAGCTGCTCACAATAAACATGAACTCTTTCAGCAGAGCTATCATAAACCCCACGCTGTATGTTTTCCTCTGTAAACTTGACCTCCACATGCTCTTTGCCCCTGCCTGGCCCACTTGGCCAACAAGCTGTAGCTCATCCCACGCCGCCGGCCAGAATCCACTTCCAGAGCAGCGGAGAGCAAAGCCCACTCCCGAGCACATCAACAGGCATTCCCAGCACACCAGGTACACAAAGTTGCCTCGCTCCTGGCTTGACACCGGGCAGCTCACTGCTTGGCTTAAGCTTCCCTCCTCTGCACTTTCACCCTCAGCCCTGCCCCATCCAGCCCAGTGCCCACTCCTGTAACTAACCCGGCTGCCGATGCTCTTCCAGTCTCTCTTGCTCCCGTTCCTCATGCTGCCATTATGGACCTCCCGGCTCTCCAGGCTTGAGCCTTGTCCGTTAGCTGATGCATATGCTTTTTCGTTGCTATTGCCTCCACTTCAGATCTTCAGCTTGACTAAATGATTCTTCCTAATTTTTTGTTCACACTTTTGTTTGATCTGCTGTACTTAGCTGTTCTACTCTCTGTTCTCCGTTCCTCCCTGGGCTGTCCTCAAGTCATCAACTTAATAGCAGATAACATGCACAGAAAACCCCAAATAGAATCATTTTCACATACACGCAAACAAGTAGTTTGCCTTATTTAAATGCAGTGTCCATGCCACTTAACTTGCCACTGTAAAGGCTAACTTGTTGCCTTTTCAATGGAACACTACAAAACTATCTGAAATTTGAGGTGTATTAATCCACACTGTGAATTACTATTGCTACTAGATTTTATCTAGCATACACAGAAAATTTATCAAGGTAATCAAAAAGAATTCAAAGAAGAAAACCACACTTGATACACAAACCAGCAATCGACAGGAGCAAAATCTGTGATTTTAAGCACATTGCACAGACCTCCTTCTGAGTATGTAGATATTACAAAAAAAAGCATTTAAAGAAAACAACAAAAAAACAGCTTTTGTTTAGGGATACTAAAGATATTTCCATAACTGGTGCCAAAAACTGTCCCCTACAAAGTGTATAAATAGACAAACTTCAAATTGATTTTAGTTTCACAAGATTTGCAGATATTATTGAATAAATTATTTGATTTGAAATTGGTGAAATCTCAAAAATGCTCCACAAATAGTACTTCCATACACAAGAAGCTTAAATCTATCAAGTCTAAAGCGTTAGAGTTTGTATTTCACTGTCTCACTTTGAAGTACAATGCAGACATTCTAAAGGATTTATTTACCCTAGGAATAAAAGGGTAAGAAACAGCCTTTGTTTTAAATGAGGAAAGCATGTTTGTCTGGAGGGGAAAAAAAAAAAAACCCTCATCAAAACACAGCTCCAAGAGGAAAAGAATAAGTAACGTTATCAAAATACTAGACTATTTATTTCTTTAGTTTAGTCTACCTTCAACCAGAATAAACCAAGGCACAGACATAGTGCTTAAAAGCCTACTAAATTCAAATTTCATTTCAAACTGGGGCAAATAATGAAGTATTAAAGTTACCTGCAGATGAGGAAAAATCCTTTATCGAGCTATATTTTAAACACACATTTTTCATTAGACACGGTCCTGACTGCTCAAATTGTTGAAATACTTCAGAAATTGTGTAGTTTGGCTGTACCTTGATTTCATAGCTGCAGGAGAGACAGCATGAATGCAATGCCTCTGGGTTTTGATAGGAAGCGCAATGCCTGCTTTTGTGTCAGCTGAATTTTAAACCGGTTCATGGAAAGAATTGGGAAGATGCTCTTGTTTTCAGTAGTTTTTAGATTTAGGCAGTTTATGGTTCAATTAACACCACAAAACAATCTTAAAGGGCTGGAGGAGGAGGGAGAGGAGGAACAGTAGGATGGAAGGACGGATATACTCTGATTTGTTCTTATAGAACTGAAGCTTTAATCAGTTTTAACTGTAAACTAATGAAGAGCTCATATCAAGTTTTATGTGAACCAAAAAGAAATACCAACCTGGCTACAAAAATGGAAATTTTTTTTTTTTTTAAACAGTGCAATAATATGTCTCCAATATTTACAAAAGCAAGTGTCTTCCACTACTGCTGTAGTTAGTAAGACCATCCTACTCAAAGGAAGGTATGAAAAATAATTTTAGCATGTTAACAAAGCTAATGTAATTAATAAAGACATTAGAATACACATTCCTGTAGAAACTTTTTAAGGCAGCTATAATTTTAAAATATAGCTCATCTTATGTACAGAATTCTTTATTCAGAAAACACACTGTATCCCTCTAGAGATTTAGGAGACTGACTTACTCAGGTAGCGATGAAAATGACACTGGCATTTTCAAACTGATTTATTCCTAATACTGTTTGTTAACATAACTAAGTTAAAATTTCACTTCCTTTTGGTCTTCACTACATGTAAATCAGATTATTTCTATAGAACATATAAGAAGAATACAATCAATTCACATTCAAGAGATGTGAGTCACCAATGTTTTGGGACTATTCTTATATTGTCAGAGGCTTCTCCAATAGCTAACTAATGTTGCCATAAAAATGCCACGTTTTTTTAAATGCTGTTTTCATTTTCGAAATTACTGATAGAGAAGAAACTGTTTTTACGTTCCATGTTAATTTTCTTTTTCTTGGACTACCTTTTTCAAATCTAAGTTTCTAGATAGAATCCAACCTAGTATTTAAATGCATGACCTCAATATTTCCTCTTGTGAACCTGCTTTAAGCTCATTTGTATATAAAGATACATGCAACTGAATAGTTCCCAACAACAGAACTGATACAGAGAACAGACAATAAACTAAAGTTCGGTTACTTCATTTGGTGGATTTACATACCAAGTAGTTGGAAATGAATATGAAATACCTCAGAAGTCTGCAAACTAAATTCATATTTGAATCCAGTTTGGTTTAATCAGTAGTCTATATATTGTAGCTATTATCTAAGGAATCACTGAATGAAAGTAATACAACACTGAATAATTTCATAAGGGGCGAATTACTGACCCTCGAAAATAAGATTTCTACTCACTTCTATTAGTCTTATCCCTCTATTCTCTGTATTCCAATTGAAGTAAATAGTCTGAGATTTGATAGGACAAGTTTTATAAAAACAAGGTTTTCAAACAAGAGGAAACAATGCTTATTGTTTTCACAAGACATCCAAACTTCAAGTGTGTTTTATTAGTTCTTGAAAGTTAACTTGCTACCTAAGACTATAAACTCAGACATACCCGAATACACAAAATATCTATCTAACCTTCTCCATCTTTTCTAGAGGTTGTTTTTTTAACATTTAAAGAAAAAAAATATAACAGATTAACTGCAGAGTAGCTGCCAGGGTTTTGACAAACAATGGTATAGCCAAAATAAGGATGCCATAACAAAATGACTGCCAAAGCATCCCAAATCAGCCTCGTTCACTACATTTTTAATAGAAAATTTGTCTTGAACATCTGAATGCATGATTATTAAGCATTTTTGTGCTCATGTATTCTTCGCACATGCTGTGCATCATAAGGTACTATTCAGCATTCTTTATATGAACTTTTTTTAAGTTTTCCAGGTTTAAAAAAAAAAAACCAAATCTCAAAATTCTCATTTCCTAAAAGTATGCTATTTTCATGTGGTATGACTATTACTGCACAAGTATCATTGAATAAACCCATGATTTCTAGTTTGGCCATATAAAGCAGAAAAGAATTATTGGTAGAGCACAATATCAGGCTTCCAAGAGAATCTAAGAGAACAATGTCAAAGGCATTTTTTAACCACTTCCTCCCATCTAAAAATATTTAAACCAATTCGGCATTTGACAATCTAGCCATTCATGTTCACACCACACTGTTACTTTCAGAAGAATCACTAAGTTAACACTGCAGGCTTGAAACATTAATCTCATAAACTAAGTATTTCATTAGCTTTTAAATAAATGCCAATTTATGTGAAGTCAGAACTGAGGTTTTTTACAGGTTTAAAGTGTTTCAATGCACATATGTACAGCTGTGTTTCTATTAATTTTCATTTCCGACTGATACGAAAGACATTTCCAATGGAAGCAACTGTGGCCACTGGAGTTGCTGGTAATATTGTACAACGCATTCCAGTAGGGCCGGGATTACAACAAAAGCCTTTACTTCTAGTTTTTCCCATCATACACCCAGTGGAAGATAAAAAGTAAATCCAGTGTAAGGCAACCATTCTGTTTAAAAGTCTTCAAAAAGAAAAAAATATTTTTTTCAGTTATAACAAACTTATGAATGTTGGAAATAACAACTAAGGCGTATTATACCAGAAACAAAAATTCTCCTAACAACTTCTGCTTAACCAACATAAACCCAAAGCATAATGTTGACCACTAAAAATATTTAAAAGACAACATAGTTATTCATAAATGTAGTAGTCACAAGCACGAAATAGTTTTTTAAAACTCTGAAATAATTTCCTAAATTAATTTGTACAACTGTGAATTTTAGTCTACTTTCATGTACACTTTTTTCCTTTAGGAATCAAAACATTTTCACATCTATGAACTTCTCTAAGTTTGCAAGTCTACCCTAAATATATAATTCAAATGACAGAAGGGCAGAACAGTCAGAAAATTCTATGAAACTGAATAACGCCTACCAGCCAAGCTTCTCCATATGAAATACCTTTTCAAATCTGTTGCAAGTTTTTACATAGTGTTAATATAGTAGCCAATTATGACATGAATTAAAATCTAATTTCAGAAGTTATTACCAATTATTCATTTTTGCTTATATGTTCATTTAAAAAACAAAACAAAACAATATGTAATATTTTTCTTACTTACCCACAGCATACTATAGAAAAGCATTAAGTATACTTGACAACCAGGAATTCTGTTAACCTTCAGTTACTCACCTAAGAAAAAAAAAAAAGAAAATGCATAAGCACACTCTCTGTTTGGGGAGGAAGAAGATGGTATTAATTTGTAATGTACGCAATAAGCTCCTATGTTTATGAAATTTTTGAAATAAAATCTTTAAAATGCAAGTTAAAAGCAAGGAGCTGGAAATACTCCCCATAGTGAGGTGGATCACAAAACAAGCTAGGTAGAAGTTGCATTTGTGTAAAATCCAACCAGTTTGTTCATCTGTAGCACTGATACAATAGTTTTCTGCTACCACAAGAGGAGTCTCAAAATCTTCTAAAACCAAAATGGATAAAGATTCTGTGTTCAGAAAACACTGCCTAAAGCAACATTTTAACAGAACACAGTTACAAAACTAATTAACTTTTGTGACTACCATAATCGCTTTCAAGGTTTCCTGTGAAGCCTGGTGGGAGATCCAACGTTCTGCCCGATAAAATTAGACAACTTTTCTGAACTGGCATATTTTTATGTTTTTATCTTATTGTCTGTTTAACAGAATAGTGAACATACTTATTTGGCATTACCTAAAGCATAGTATCAGCAATGGTACGTTCTTCCAGAGGTTTAATGAATTCAGCATTTATTTTGGGGTATGTGAATGGAAAACAACGATGAGCCACATTTGTTAAAAACAATTAAAAAAAAGGGCTCAGGTCTCAAAAGATTAAAGTAAATAGGAGAAAAAAAAACCAGTAAAAGTAAACGAAATGGCACCTTTAACCAAGGAAGCTAATATTTTCCTTTAATATATTAAAAAAAATTGCATTAGCTTTAGGAAAGGCTATACCTTTTCAAATTTGGGAGTTATTGCCAATGAATTAAACTACAAAGGACATAATAAAATGAAAGCTGTAGAAACTGAGCATAAATGAAAAAAACTAACTACTTGCTAGTCCTCTACATGAATGAAAAGAATTTACAAGCAACATGATTTTTTTCCATAGTAGCTTTAAAATGGTAAAAATGTCCACGTAGCCAATGTTTTTGACGTGATTTACTTTGGTTTTTAATGTTGGTATAGAAAGTACTTTGAATTACTCAGGCTCTTGAATGCTGCTGTCAGTCGTGATCTTCTGTTAAGTTTTTTGTGTATCTTTCATTAGCCAGCCAATGTGTACAGCCATAACCACAAGCAATCTAAAATACAGTTCTTCAGAAATAAAACTCACAACACCCCAAAACAGCCCAGCTATCGTCTCAAGGGTGATACTAGTGACGCACTGCTATGTGTCAGCGCATGGACGGCCACTGGTGCATGTCCATCTCACAAATCTCACTTTAGCACCCTGAGGGCGAGATCCAGACTGCTTAACTGACAAGTGAGGTGCAAAGCATCCAGACTGACTAAGCAGGATAGCTGGGCGCTTTGCATAACCCACAAGAACTGCAGACACTTCTAGTGGTGTGCCGAGGACTATTAAACCCGCTTCTGTTACACTCCTGCCATTCTTCATCGTACAAATATAAAAACTCAGTTCTTTTACAGAAGTCCTCCAGCAAAAACTTTAAAATATTATAATGCCTACAAGGTTAAACAGGCTTACTGTGGATAACCTAATAAAATTTTATATCACAGCATCTCTTAGATGTCATCATAGGCTCTTATATGCATCCAAGGTTTAGATGAAGCCGTTTTCTTTTTATGTTTTTCTAGCCCACAACTGCTTATTGGAACAGGCTTTACACTTTTCCAAGAGAGTACATAACAATGTAACAATCTAAAGAGTACATAACATTTTTCATAACAGAATTTTAAATACTCCTGCAGGATAATAGCCAATCTTTACACTCAACGAGGTTCGATCTGGTACCTCTCATGTTCTAGGACCCGAGGACCTGGCTGCAAGTCTAGACTGCGATCAGGTCCTCCCTCTCTCACTGTTTAAGGAAAGAGTGCAGAAGAAATGCGTGCCTGAAGGCCCAAGAGAGTCAGTAAGCAAATAAAATACTTATGGTAAGAAAGACCTGAACATCTCACTTCAATGGGAAATCCATGTGAGCACAAAAACACTTGGCTCTGTTCCTACCGAGAGAGAATTAACTTCTGCCAGTGGCTGCTGGCTGTGGAACTTTCCCGATGTATCAGGTGACCAACTCTACATCCATAAACCATCTATTTAATTTTTTATAACTTGTTTAATATTATATGTAAGCAGTCCTTCAAATTTGGTCAGTACCAGTACAATTGCGATCTCCCCTAGTTTATATTCCAAGGTAGTAATATTTTGAAACTAAGCTAGCAAGCATAAAGCTTAGTTAACTTTAGAAAACATAAAATTCACAGCAGCAGTATAAAACACTCTCTAGCGACACAAAGCTCTTCCCTAGGTAAACAATTGAAAATCAATACCAATAGCATTTAAAATATTTATTTACCATTATTGTGTAGTTTAATGAAATACATCAAATTTCTACTACGAAACGAAACCATGAAGTATATCTCTCTACATCCAGTTTCCATGAGGGCAAACGACAAAGCCATGCACCAGCAAGGAAAATTCTGCTAGGTTCTAATACGTGCAATATTGGTTTTGTTGCTGCAATATTATTAAACAGGAGCTACTTTTCAAAAATTATTTTAAATAAGAATCACTCTTATAAACAGCTACTATACAGAAGTGTAATCTAGTAGAGACCCACAAAACTGCAACTTCTTTCAGCAAGTGCTTCAAATTGTATCAGCATCACGGTGAAAAACCTTCTAAGCAACTGCATTTTCCAACATTATGCTTTTGTGATTTTCCCAGTGTCAGACTATTACTGTGACAGCAAATTGTAGTCATTAGACAAAAATAGTGAGTAAAACAGTTTACATACTTAAAGTGACCTTGAGACTGTCTTGTAAAATATTGATAGCCAAAACAATTGCTGTTTCATGATTGTTCCTGACTAAATATAATCATACTTCAATTGAAAAACTGAACTAAATCTCATTTTAAAATGTTTCGCTCTACACCAGGTTGTTACTTTCAAAGGTATGTGGGATTATACAGGAAATCCGAACGTAAATAAGCGTAGCCAGTTAGAAATATACCTAAAATTCAAAGATCATCAAATTTACTATGCTACTGGCATACTGGCACAGTAATTGCATTGGTATAGCATGAGATAACTATACATTAAAATTCCTGAGACATAAAGAATTGTCCACATGCAACAATTAATTGGAGTGCTGTATAAAAGCCTTCTAATTCCTAAGGCCCTGATCAGAAATGGAAGTCCCAATGTTGGATAAACTTCAGTCTCCTTAACCTAGGTCTGTATGTTGGTTGCATGCCTTGGTATGAATTTTTTTTTTTGGGGGGGGGGGCAGGGGGGATCACCAATTTCACTTTTTTCCTTTCTTTGGAGAAGTGAAAAATAGGCAAATTTGCCAACAATAACATACGTTTTTGATAATACAAAAGTGTGCCAGTGTTACTCTTGAAAGAGGAAAGGCACATTTAATGACTTCTCTGAAAACTATCCAAAAGTGATGTGAGCAGCAATGGTTGCTGCTAACTCCAAGATGATTATGTATAGAGTTGTTCTGTTTAAAAGGAACAAACGCACTGCTCTGTACTAATGCAGTACTATAGCTGGTAGGCAAAAAAGGCAAGGCAAAAATGCTGAAAGTGGACTCTTTTTCTTCTGTTTCCTTTTTTGCTTCGTTCCATTTTCCAGCTTTCCCATTCCCCCTCATACACTCATCACACTGTACACACCCCCTTGGTCCTCTCTCTCTCAGATACTCACCGCCCTACTTTTTGACTTATCCTCAGAGATCTCATATTCTTCTGGTATTTCCAAACTCTTTTCTCTTGATGACAACGAATTTTTAATTGCTTTTTATTTTGGGGTATGTAGTACTTCTCCGTGTGTGCTGCGTGTAATTTATTAAGTAAATACTACAATTAGCTTGTCCGATTTCACTGAAGATACACACATGCTAAATAGCATGCTCTGCTTGGGAATACATGCCTAGGAAGTAAATAGCTTCATTCCCAATTATAGTGGCATTCAATTGGACTTCTACAGTTAATCTTATTATTGCTATCATGATAAAACCCACTTCCAAAGATATGCAATTAGCTTTCAAATGAAAGGACGCATGAAGTAGCTTAAGCCAAATATATCTATTTTCTTAAAAGAAAATGAAAATCATTTTACAAAGGTCAGTATTAATAATTATTGAGCATTTCAAAGGAAGAGCAAAGATGTGTAGATTTAATTCTAAGGACACAGATCGTTCCTTTGAGTTTTACATGACTACTTTTATCTAAAATAAATATATGCACAGTGTTAAAGACTAACATTTCACATTTTAATAGAAAAAAAAAAATCCCATAATATTAAAGGTTAGGATTTTCATGTTTTGTTGCTTCTAACCATCCTCTAGCTACACTGTCTCAGAATAATGCTCAATATCCAGGCCGGCTAAGACAAGGACTCCCACTATCAGTAAAACTATAGTAGAAAGGTATAAGCTATGCAGAAAAAACAATACACAAATATGCCACAGCAAGGCATGTAGCTCTCCCTCTCTGCTGTAACTTAGGTCAAAACTAGACAGGTTTTTTTACAGGTAGCAATCTGTAAACCTAAACTTCACACAAAGCAAAGTGGCAGTTTAGTAGTCATGAAAGCACTGGGATACTTTTTGGAAACATCTGTTCAGCACAAAAGAGAGAAAATACCTACTCAACAGATGAAGCAATCTACATGAAAGTTTAAAGAGAAAATATTCTATGTCATGTGGGCTTCAATTGCAATAAAATCCAGACTTAAGATTGGGACGTACACCTAAAGGCAGAATTCAGCTGTCTATATATGAAAAATCATGTCAAATCTGCATTTTAATAGCAGAGGTTAATTTCTGAAAAATTTCTACTCAATTAGGTATTTAAGAAATCATTTAACTAATTGAAGTGAGTTCTTTATACGACTGCAAAAATTGTTAAGAGATTTCTTTTCTAATTGTCTTCGTACAGACTCTTCAAACTTCCAGTGCAATTAACCTTCATGAAAACTTTAGTGATTTAAAGATAAATTAACATCATTTTAGTTATCCTACATAATATATATTCTTCACAAAAGGCTCAGCAGTGATATTCTTCACACAGCTTTCCATACTGATGCTCTTCCAAAATGGATGACATTTCTTAGCATCTTATCTTGGGTCAAGTGTAACTTAACTATTGATTTCACTTGCTTGTAATACTATTTTTTATGGTAACAAGTAGCAAGGATAAAGTCTTTTAATTAACTAGTGAGTATTTTCTGTCAAAAATTAAACATTGGAATTTTTTTCTGAGTAAATAACAGGTATTTGCATTATAGAGGTATTAACTCTTTCACTCATGCAAGAACCTTAGTAAACCAGCAGTAAAGACATACAATGGAAGAATTGTCATATTTTATAAGATATTCAAAAATCCATGAAATACAGCATCAGCAGGGATGATGGACCTCTGCTCTGAGAAACAGGAAACCTTCTCAAGCAGCACTGAGGTATGTATGATGGGGTACCAAAAGTCAGAGACTGCTGTGGGCCATGACAAACTAGCTTCACCTTGGTGCCCTTCTTAGGAAACAAGAAGCTAGTGACTGTGTAATGACAGAGCAATAAATATAAACTCATTATTTAGCTAACACTTTCCCTAGACAATTCAACTAGTTTTTACAAGGTGGTAGGACAAATCAACACAGATATAAAGTAAAAACTCTGTAACTTAACTCTAGTTGAAATCAACTAAAAGTTGGAAGTTTTCTTTTTGAGCTACATGTAATTTACTTTCTAAACATAAAAAACACCCTCCAGTAATTACTTAAAAGCAATCAGAAATATTTAGAAATATGATTTTGTGAATAATTAGCTCCTTATAGTTTGCATGATCTTCTTCAGAGATTCAAGGCCATTTTTGCTCTGTTACTCTTTTCCAAACACAATGTGCTTCTTTCATCTATACACAGTATGGATATGAGTATACTAGAAAGTAATTGCAATTATCAAAAGATCAACTGTATCATAAAATTAAAGCCTTGGATCAAAGCTTTCACATTTTTGTCAAATACATTTGGAAGGATACTGTACGATTTAGGAGTATAAAACAGCTCATGTATATTCAGACACAGCCAGATGAACACGCGCACACAACACTACAGAGGCACTCTTGAAAACATACTGTATCTGATACTCAAAAGTTTACATTAGTATTCCAAGATCTTCATAGCACTGAACAAACTTTTGCAGTCTAGTGACAATCACAGTAACATCAGCATCACACAAAAATGCACACACAGATTTATCAGTTTCTGCTTTTTTGGAAGTTCACAGCATTTAGATTTACAAAGATTAAAAGGGAGCCCAGGTTTTCTTCCTAAGTTTAGCATTTACCATATAAAATTTCAAATCAAAACTTGAAAGTAAAACATGCTAAAATTTATGGGTGTTAGTTGTTTAAGTATCATCTTAAGGGGTTTATTTTTTGACACATCTATAACTAAAACAAACATACCTCTTTAGCAAATCCTGTGCTAACTGGAGGCCTGACATATATGACAACTAAATAAGCTTATCCGAGCTGAGTGTCGTCTAGCCATTACTAAAAATCACAACCAATAAATAGCTTGCAAATGGTACATTAGACCTTTATGCATACTGCCAATCAAAACTGAGACTAGAATCTTAAGATAATGAAAGCCTGAGATACTGCATCATGCTGTGATAATGAATTGATCCATCTTTACTTCAAAGATACTTTTTTGAAGTTTGTAAGCATTTTTAAGATTTATTTATTTTAATATAAACCTAACAAGCCCTCTCTGTCTTTCAATACCAAGAGCCTAAAAGAAGGACATATTCACTTCAATAACAAATTTGGAAGAGGACTCTCTCACTGTCTTCTAAACCAAGAGATAGTTAAGCGGTATGATAATCTTTCAGATATCGATAATGTTTTCCTCCTTGTTTGTCAGACTCATTTTGGTCCCAGTAAAATGTGGCACACCTTGCAGACTACTCTACGATGGCCCTCATTATACTGCACGTCAGGAGGAGCAGATTCAGTTACAAACACCACCACTGCTCCAACACCAGTCTTTTCTGGATCCAGGATAGCACAGAGACTGGACCTGCAAAGCAGCATAACTTCATTTACTGTCAGACTTCTGAGGCTTCTCCTGACTTAGTTGTTAAATGGTGACCAATTTATCCCAATGGTACAGGCCAACAAGGGGAAAACAAAGAGATTTCTACAAATTTCAAGTGTTCTGTACATATTTAGTGTTGACACATTGCTGTAAAAAAAAAAAAAAAACAAAACACCACAACTTTCTATGTTTGCCTATTGATTTCCACAGTACTTTATGCTACAGTGAGATCGATGAGGTGCAATAAAGGGAAACAAGATCATATTTAAAAATATGTTTACAAGCCAAAAGGGGTATTTCTTCATTCAGCTTTAGATGCAACCCACAAGAAAAATATCCATAGCTTATACAGCAGTTGCCTAATTCATCCATATATTAATTTCAAAAAGGCAATCTTTTCAAATCTTTGCTATTTCTTCTGAATTACACAGTTTTAGAATCTTATCTTAAATTACATGGGGGGAAAAAAGAAAAAGAGGAATTTGCTTCTAACCACACTAAACAGCTTTCCTTTAGCAGAAAGATAACCACTGATGCCTAGGAATGTTATTTTTAAGTAACACGCGACGTGCTTGTTGTTACAACTGCTCCTAGCACCTGGTGAAATTTGCAGCTGAGAAGGCCTAACAATTTAAAAATAACTGAATCACAGCTTATTTTTAATTTCAAATAATATAATCACCTGTATTTAGTATTACACATATTTAGACAAGCTGCCTGTCTCTGTTCCCAACCATCTCTCTCCCTCTGTCATCTCAAACTTGACATTTCTCAATTTCAAATATGCAGATTTTTTTTTCCCTTGGATCACTTGTCATTAAAACTGTCAAAAAATATAATTATTTATGTATACCAATTTATTATTAATCTAGCAAAATCTTCACAAACATCACACTGATACTGTTTGCTCATGTCATTCTGCTGCCAACCTTGGTTTTCACTGCTGTTGGTTTGATGTCTTTTTGCATACATCAGACCCATTTCCCCTGTTGACCATTTCCATAGCACGGTAGGCCCAGACGTGCTAGTGGATTTTATAGTTGTGTTTGTTTTCCAAACATTTTATAAGGTTCACATCTATTAAAGCATTTTAATGCAAGGCCACAATAATTATACAAAACAAGTTATAGAAATGTTTTGTATACATAAGTAGCTTTGACAGATCAAAGTTTTGATTTGATTTATGGGCACATTTCGAGGCCCCTACTCTCAAATGGTTTCACATATGATCATTTCAGGTATATATAAAGTCTGGCAAACACATGACTACATGGGTCCAACCCAAGGTTTAAATAAGACGAAAAAGGAAGAAAAAAAAAAAAGAAAAAACCCTCGTGCCTTTCTTTTGAATGCCTTTCTGTTGAATTAATTTTCTGCTGTCTGTACATTTTGGCAAGCCAGCTAGCAAAAAATGTAGTTTCGTCTTCATGCCTTTCACTTTATCTTCTATTCCTTATTCTTCAATTTAAAGCACTTCTGTACCTTTCTAGTGTCCACCTTACTGACATAGGTGATATACCCCCTACAACGATCCCTCTTTACCCCCTATCCCCACCCCTCCACGCTCCTGTTAAAATTTGATTCCAAATCATTGGTCAGGATAATTTCATATTTTTTTGTAATATTGTTCTATTGAGGATCTTAATGGGTGAAATGTAAATATAAAGCAAACCGAGTCTTCATTAAGAACCACCACAGCTTGCACATGATGGCTGTTAGCTACAAGTCTTGCATCTCCTTTGAATTTTTCCAAAATGAAATTGTCACAATGTATAAATTACACTAGTGCAGAGAGATGTTAACATATCAGGAACAGCAGAAAGATTTTCAAATTAAATATATCTTGAATCAAAAGGAAGGAATGCTCCTACTAGAGAAGAGCATAGGCTGAAATAAGATGTCCACCCAAAAAAAAAAACCAAGCACAGAATAAGAATGTACAGAAAAATAAACTAAAGCTACTAAAGGAAGAGAACTGAGAAATTCTACTCAGGAAGGAGCTTCTGACTCCCTACCACCCTACCACAGCTGAAATGCATCACTTCACACCAGGAAGTGAGGATTCCCTTTTTATTTCCCTCTCTTCCTTTCCATGAAACTTAAGTGGCATCGAAAACTTAGTATTTTCTTCTGCAAATTTCATTGTTTCAACCTTTTTCGACACTACCACCAAAATTATCTGCACTATCTCACAGTTACTGTAAGAACTATCCCTTTTCTTTTTTCTACAGCAATCGTAGCGGACCAAACTTTTAATTTTTCACCCCTCTCTCTTCTCAGGTCAGTCTGCTCCTCACAACAAGTGCCCTATGTGATACATGGTTTGTTTTATTTTATTTCTGCCCAGCATTTCCCCTTTGAAAATAGAACAATTTTCTTGAACTTGATCCATAAGGCACAGTGTCTTTTCCAGATTTTGTAATATACTCTTAAAAGTCATTATTGTAAGAAAAATTAGTGCGTTGATAACAGTGAAGTTTCAAGAATTACATGAGTTCCTTTGCATGCAGATTGCGTTACCAAAGACTTTGAAGCTTTAGATGAAAGCCAATGAAAATCATGAACCTGCTAGTCTGTTTCCTGCTTCTTTCCCAGATGCTTTTGCTCACAGCTTGTTTAATTCCGCCGGTAACTTCCTTGGGGCAGGAGAAGGTGTTCTGGGCTTGGGGCTGGTAGATTTTAGGCTGCAGACTTTTAGATTAATTAATGCTTTTTCTTTTTGTTTTTCCTTCCAGTAACGCGCACACACACACGGGGCAGGAGAGGAGTCAAAGCTTTATCCTCAGGACAAGCCTGACTAATGCTGTTCAAAAACTATACCGCAAGATCCCTGTGTCCGGTTGGAAAGTCTTCTGTACTAAATCTGATCAGAGAAGGCTTATAAGAGCTTATATATTACAGATAAAACGTGACTTGACATAACCTTCAAGTTGCTGCCATGCCAAGGCAAAAAAAGGGGGCTGAAGTCAGTTTTGCAGACTTAGTTTTGGAATAGAAAAACTCATTGTGAAAGGTATTAAAACAAAAAAGAACAAAACATAAGCAGATTTTCTCAGCCTGAGATCCCAGGGCATTTTCGCATCAAACCGATTAAGGGGATTGCTACAATATCCATGTGGAAAGACTACTTGGCAAGATGGCTGCCTCACTACATGGGAAAATACAGTCAACAAAATATAAGATGAATTTAAAGCAGTCACTGCGGATATACTACTCAGGCTTGAAGTACATTCAGTCAGTAGCTGAACTCACACCAGCCAAGGCACACGACACAGCAAGCACAAGAATAGCACAGCTGATCTCATATTCTGACACTGCTGTTGGGTACGCAGATCTTTAAATTGTGTCCATTAATTGACACGCTGCCTAGTGAACTACCACTTCATTAGATTTCCCAGTGAAATAAACATTTACTAGCTCTATTTTAATGTTATTGCACAAAGTATGATGATTTGATAAATAGTCTTAAGAATTTCAGACACACTGGAATTTCATTAAAGTTAACAACTTGTCTAAGATATTTCAAGAGCTTAAACAGGCAGATGAATTCTATTCAAGTGGGTTTGGGTTTTGGGAGTTTTCTTGGAGTTGGGTGGGGTTTTTTTGTATTTTTTTAATGGAACTCATAATACGACTAAAAGTTGAACAGAACCTTGAGGCAAAAGTGCCTAGACATTCTCCTTTACTGAGTTATCCCAAAAGATCAAAATTCAGAGAATTCAGGTTTTATTAGAATATAAACTAGGGTGGTTAAGTTTCTACATAGAGAACACGCCACCAACCGGAGTTTCAGTTGATTCAGTGACTTCCTGAGTTGTAACTAAACCCAGCCCAGGGCCTTTCTGCCCCTGCAAAGCTTTTTCCTCTCGTGCCGCAAAGGTCTAGCTATCTTTTCACTCTCTGTTTGTATTGGCAGTCTGCAAGTGTCTGCAAGCACACTCCACGCTCCAGATCCTTTCTGCTACTCTTCCCCCTTCTTCCCTCTTTCCTCCTGCCTACCCACCCTGCATCTAGGAGGCGCCTCTTCATCCCCACGTTTAATTGCAGGAAGAAAGCAACTCTTCCGGGCATTTTTACCTTATTTCTCTCTTCTTAAAACAAGATAGCTTACAAACTGAGAACACATAAACTAAATGCACGCCCTGAGTTATAGGGCCAGTTCAGGCTGGAAACTCAGTCCAACCTGAAACATTAACAGGACTCCATGTGTCATATTATCAGAAGACTTTCTCACGTGGGGAAAAAAACAGAACACAAACGTAAATCTAGGTCTTTTGGGTGGGTTTCTAAAAACCAAAATGTTAAATATACTGGAATGGGTGTCTCATTCCCTCAATCAGTGGAAAGCTTCTACAAGTCCTGGATTTATAAATCCACTCTATGAATACCTAGCCAACAAGGAGAAAATTTTTATTGATAAAAAGATGTTCCCCTTTTTCCACCTATGTTAGTCTACATAAAGTCCAGAAACAAGGATATATGCAAGCACATGCCTGAAAAATTATACTAAAGATCTAGCCAAGCACAAACCTGAGGTCATCAAAAAACAAACCTCTGGACCCAACAAAAATTAACTGCCTGCAGCTGGCCAGCACATCATGTCTGTGGTGTTCTGACAAAAAGCAAGTGGACACAGAGAAAGCCTAGACATTTACAGCCCTTGTGATTGTGAAGTCCAAGGGAATAGCTCAAGCATCTGTATTGTATTAGTTTTGATATGTATTGCCTCACATATGTTTTTCGCTTAAATTATCATACTTTGATGTGACTGATCGTTCAAATATCAACATCTTTATCAAGATGGAACAACAACTTCAGCATCAGCAGCTAAATCAGGCCATCGGAACTCCCATATCAGAAATTGTCCCAGGGCCCCAACTACACATACGAGAACAACACGATCGCGTGCTCAGGCAGGTAAGACCTCAAAAATTAAGACCCACAAAGGCATGACTTACACAAACCAGAGAGCCATTGGTGAAGTGCATTTCACCCCTGTGGCAGTTACAGGACATTGTTTAGAATACAATTAGGGTAGCAATTTAAAAACAGTCACTCTCCAATTAGAATATTCAAATATCAATTGCATACAAGTCATGTGCTGAGGAATGGCCTAAGATAACATAGGGATGTCATAATACAGATCTACATCTTTCAAAATAATCTCCACACACAAAAGTACACTTTAATACTGTGTTGGGTTTTGTGTGGCAAGGTTTTGGTAGCGGGAGGGGCTACAGGGGTGGCTTCTGTGAGAAGTTGCTAGAAGCTTCCCCTCTGTCTGATAGAGCCAATGCCAGCCGGCTCTAAGATGGACCCAACGCTGGACAAGGCCAAGCCAATCAGCACCTCTGTGATAACATATTTAAGAAGGAAAACAAAATAGTTAAAAAAGAAGAAGCTTTTGCAGCCAGAGAGAGGAGTGAGAAGATGTAAGAAACTCTGCAGACACTAAGGTCAGTGAGGAAAGAGGGGGAGGAGGTGCTCCAGGTGCCAGAGCAGAGATCCCCCTGCAGCCTGTGGTGAAGACCATGGTGAGGCAGGCTGTCCCCCTGCAGCCCATGGAGGAAGGATGAGGGGGTGTAGAGATTCCACCTGCAGCCCGTGGAGGACCCCACGCTGGAGCAGGTGGAGGCACCTGAAGGAGGCTGTGGCCCCGTGGGAAGCCCACGCTGGAGCAATTCCGGGCCGGACCGGTAGACCCGTGAAGAGGGGAGCCCATGCCAGGACAGGTTTGCTGGCAGGACTTGTGACCCCATGGGGGACCCCACGCTGCAGCAGTTTGCTCCTGAAGGTCTGCACCCTGTGGGAGAGACCCCACGCTGGAGCAGTCTGCTCCTGAAGGTCTGCACCCTGTGGGAGACTACGCTGGAGCGGTTCGTGAAGGACTGTAGCCCGTGGGAGAGGCTCCATGTTGGAGCGGGGGGAATGTTGAGAGGAGTCCTCCCCCTTGAGGACAAATAAGCGGCAGAGACAATGTGTGCTGAACTGACCGCAACCCCCATTCCCTGCCCCCTTGTGCCGCTGAGGGGGGAGGAGGTTGAAGCCGGGAGTGAAGTTGAGCCCGGGAAGATGGGAGGGGTGGGGGGAGGTGTTTTAAGACTTGATTGTATTTTCTCATTGCTCTACTCTGTTTTGCCTAGTAACAAATTAGATGAATCTCCTCTCTACATTCACCCTGTTTTGCTCGTGACGGTAATTAGTGAGTGATCTCTCCCTGTCCTTATCTCGACCCAAGCCTTTTGTTAGACTTCTCCTCTTCCATCCCGCTGGGGGAGGGGTGAGCGAGCGGCCGCGTGGCACCCAGCTACCGGCTGGGCCTAAACCACGACAAATACAGAGTATAAAAGCAGTTTAGCTAATTTTGAATTTGGGGCTTATACTAGTTACCTATATTTCCCCCAAAATAATTTATAATTTTTTTTTTTTAAAAAAAAGTATCTGTCAAGAACTGAGAATCTATAATTTCAAGAAATAGAGTAAACTTTAAAACCATCTTGAGACTGCTAAGATATGTGTGTGTATATATTAAAAATATAAAACAAGAATACAAAGCTTCTATTCTGAAAAATCTATGTAGATTCCAAAGACACAGAGAGAGAAATAATTTTTTAAAATTGGCAAATGTAGTAACTTTCTCAACACAGGAGAGATGTCTCTAAATCAGGGTGGAATCATGCTAGTGGACCAGCATGAAGCACTCGGTGTGAAAGTCATACTCGTTCTGTGATAAATTCCTTGAAAATTCCCACAAATTTGAAAATTTAAATTGATACTCTGGCACAATACAGATAGATAGATAGATATACAACACACACAAGATGTAAAGAATCAACTGAATTAATAAGCGTCCAGGGTTTCAGAAAAACTAGCATTGGTACCAACTTTCAATAATTCCAAACGACTCAACCATGAAGTCAGGCAATAATTTAATCACTGTCTTTTCCATTCTCATTTCCTTCCACTACTTGAAAAAAGAAGCCTTAAAAGTAGATGCCACAGGGGAAGGGTCAGCTTTAGACTGAATACATCTGAATCACTGAATACCAACAAATTAATTGAAGTGGACCAATAGGAATTCATTGCCTTGTAATGAGAAATCCATTTTAGGTTAAATACAAAAAACATGGATTTAAAGAGTAATTTTTATTCCCAGTTTCAAAAATGTTTCTGTTTAATATTTCTCTAAGCTATTAAGATACTCTATGACTCTTAAAGCTAATGATTAAACATCTCGTTTTCCTTCTATGACTGATGAAATCTGTACTGAAAGAAGTCAATATTTTACACAGAAAAAAACTACTGAAATTAAAGCATATAAGGCATACACATATTCTGGGTTTTTTTTAATTCAACAGTATTAGAGAAAAATAAAAGAAATTAAATCAAAGATATTCAGAAAGTTAGCTTCCCATATATTTGGTGAATTCTACGTTTCTGTCTTCCTAAATACATTTTCCTATTATTCTTTAAGTTGGACTTACAGTGGAACAGATTTGTTTTACTTCTTCAAAGGGTTTTGTGTATTTAAAGTTACATGTCTAAAGGTCTGAACTGAGATGTTCTTCTCTACTATTTACAGAAAGGTAGGAACTGTAGAAATACCATATCCTTAAAAAATTTCCGCTACAGTTTCAAGTTTGAACGTAATTTTCCTCATCCAAAGAGGCAAGCAGAGCTTTTGTTTTCCTCAAAATATTTCAGATACAGATCTCTAGACTTGTCTCCAGCTCCACAGATTACTGAAATTACTTTTATTTACTGTGTTAAAGATAGCAGGTAGGCATTGTGACCGACCTCAGCTAATGTTGCACACACCTTCTAAGCAACTGTGTTTTTCATACAAAGTACTTATTGTGCATAAAAGATAAACTCTATGAATATCATTATCACAAAGTCTTTATGTCATTTTGTACGCAGTCATTTAATATATTTCCAGTTTGGTAACTACAACACGTGAGAAAAAGCTTCAGTAAACACGTGTTTTCTTTTAAATCAGAAGTTTAACTACATTAACATACTGATTTTACATAGATAATTGAAAGAATTATTATGCCTAAAACTAAATTTGTACTTCTTTTAGCCCTGAGATTTTTTTTTTTTAAATAAACTAAATTAAAACCAGAGTTCTATGATGAACCATTTCATCTATTATGTATGTGTGTTTTACACAAAAAGGAAAAAACATGCTACTGACACTTCAGATTCTTGTAGGGCACCTTTAAGCCACAAGTATAAGCCAGTGTCATTGAGAGCATAAAAGTAAAAAGGTATTATATGTGATTTCAACATGCAAATTAACATCTGAAAGCTTCTAAATGAAATCTGACAATAAATTTCACTTCAGATCATGGTGTGCTATAAAGTACTTCCTTCGGACAGTTAAGGAAAAGAGCTGAAGTTTTATCAAATACCTTTTCTGTTGTTTTCCTACTAAATTATACAATTACTGCTACCTTTTAAAAAGGACATTTTTAATAATCCTGTAATGAGTCTGAAAAAATATAATAATGAAGAGAAATTTGTCTTCTGTATTTAGATTACAAATTAATTGTTTAAAATTCCTATTTGTAAAAGACCTCCTTAAATACTTTTAAATAGTGGGTTTTAATTGTAGGGAGAAGTTGGGTTGCTTGGGGTTGTTTTAAAGCTTATAATTACCTCACTTCAGCTTTCTTCTTGCTACTGCTTCCTTATTCATGCTGCTAGAAAAGAATCCCACTTCCTTTTATAATAATCTACTGGTTTGGTTGATGGGCGTTTTTTTCTTGTTTAATTTAAAATAATTTATATTCCTGCACAGGAATGACAAGTGCAATTTACCTAGATCTTATCTAAAGAGAATGAAGAGATTTATTTAATCACCATATAAAGCACTTCTTAAGTGACACACAAACCATTTCATAAACAAATGCAAACTATACTTCTCCCAAAATGTAAAAAGGTCTTAACTGTAGTTTATGCAGTTGTCGTTTCAAATATTTTAAAAACATTGGTGCTGGTAGATTTGAAATACTTCACTCATGATTCATTTGATGCTTGGACTCAATGTTAGAGAAGCAAAATTCATTAATAGGTTGGGCAGAATTATATTATGCCATTGGGTATTGGTAAAATTATATAGCATATAAAGGACAAACTAATTCCTCCCATGTGCAAATTTCTTCTATATCTGTTTATAATAGAATATTTATTTGTTCATTGTCACTGAAGTGGGACAAATTGTAAGTGATACTGAATTATTTCTATTGATTAATCTTTTAAAAAATAACACAATTTGTATTTGTAGTTTTACTCAAATTACTAAAGATGTATCAAGTTCTGCACTTGGATTCTTTTTGTTCCAGCAGTACTGATTTCAAAGAGATCCATGACATCTTGTATGTAAAGAAAATTTTCTCCCCAATTTCATGTTTTTGTGGGATTTTGTAAACTCTTACCCTCTCTATAGAATATTAGTTATACCTTCTGTTTCTTCAAATTTCAAAAGCATTCTTTTAGTATATTCTTTTTTATATGTACCTGATATCCTAGAAGATTAACACACAATTTCAAGGAATTGAGCAGGAAGTGCATAGCCATACCTCACTGTAAATTCTAGCAGCACTGAATTACAATGGACACTGTTGGACTTACTGTAATATTTCAATGAGTATGTTAACAATAGTAATGAAGCAAATCCATACCAGGTTTTACCCAATTACTCTGCTCTCATGAGACCCCACCTGGAGCACTGGGTCCAGCTCTGGGGGCCCCAGTACAGGAGAGACATGGAGCTGTTGGAGCGAGTCCAGAGGAGGGCCACGAAGCTGATCAGAGGGCTGGAGCACCTCTCCTGTGAGGACAGGCTGAGAGAGTTGGGGTTGTTCAGCCTGGAGAAGAGAAGGCTCCGGGGAGATCTAATTGCGGCCTCCCAGTACCTGAAGGGGCCTACAGGAAAGCTGGAGAGGGACTGTTTATCAGGGAGTGCAGTGACAGGACAAGGGGTAATGGGTTCAAGCCGAAGGAGGGTCGATTTAGAGTAGATGTTAGAAAGAAATTCTTCACTGTGAGGGTGGTGAGGCACTGGAACAGGTTGCCCAGAGAGGTTGTGGAGGCCCCCATCCCTGGAAGTGTTCAAGGCCAGGTTGGATGAGGCTTTGGGCAACCTGGTCTAGTTGGAACTAGATGATCTTCAAGGTCCCTTCCAACCCAAACTATTCTATGATTCTATGAATATTTGCCTTGAGGTAGAAGTTGGTAAGCTTTTAACTTTCAAAAAGGAAAACTGAGATAGGAAAAAATAATATTTAACAAAATAATAAAAACCATTTTAAAATCATGATCATAGTTCCTTCATTTAATATTGACAATAATAACAATGAATGAATGTCAAAAGTTCCACCATGTTTACTTTTGAAAAATATCTATTTTCCCACCTTACATGAAGAAATTTTAAATATAAAAATAGTCCTACATTATGGAAAACTTTCTATTCAATGATGCTAACTACATACTATAATTCTGGAAAAGAGTTGAATGAAGATTATAGTTTGGCATCTGGAATTCCAACAACAGTGAAGCAATGAGGTAAATGAAAATAATGGAAGCTCTCCTATAGCAATAGCTCTGTAAATATTGGAAACATGGTTCTCATGGATGTAGACACTGAGACAATAGTTTGTTAGAAAAATAATGACAGTGTACTATTACTTGTCTGGGTACATTTCTGTAGAGAGGAAGACTATAGAAGAGAGTCTTGTGAATATCAAGATGGAGTTCAACTTAGAAATTACTAAAAGGCTTAAATAAACATCACTTATTCTCCTTTCCCAGAGAAGCATCCGGAACACCCAAATTGAAGGCCGCTTCACCTCTTCAGTTTGTCCAGCAATGAAGTGAAAGACATATTTTGAGACAGCATCTAAAGCTGACCTGGGACACCCTGAACAATGACAGCTGATCTTCAGAGATGAAAACAGAATTACCCATGAGGAAAGAGGTCAGCTACCTAGATAAGAAAAGCAGAGCTTGGTAGGCTCACAAGTCTCTGCTACCAAATATATATTCTTTCTGAGGAAGATGAGTTATGAGGAATTGTTTCCAGAACTGCCCTGGAATGTTTTGTAACATGAACAGCGATGGCAAGACTGTGAGAACAACAACAACAACCACCACCACCACACCCTGTTGCCAGGATTCCTTTTTTATTCCTTTCTTTAAATTTATTTTTCATAATGTATTAAATGAGTAGTTTTACCAAACCAGTTTATTCAGGTCCACTTGATTAACAGTCAAAGAGATACTGAGTAATGCAGAATGTATTTTCTAGAGTTTGGTTTCTCATTTTCGGGGGGGGGGGGGGGGGGGGCGTGTTTGAAGAACTTGGTATTATCTGAACAGTCTTTATTACCCTTGAGAAACCAGGGGACATGATCTTTAATTATTAGCTTGTTTACTGCCAAATTAAATATACTGTGTTCCACTAGCATCTGTATATATCCATTAATCTTGGACATAAAACCAAGGTAATTATAATTTCAAAATATAATAATTGAAAATTTAATATTATTTACTGTCTACCATTTTGTATTTTATTTTCTTGAAAATTATATGTAACTATATGCATATATAATGAAAGCTACCTCAGTTTACAACATTTTTGTGAACAATTAGGAATGTTCATTGGATAGAAGACTTTTTGGAGCAGTGCTTCTTTTGGAATCATACTGTGACATATTTGACTGAATGCTACAATTATGAACAAAACCCTACATATTGAACCAATGTTTTACACTTTTCTATGTGAGTGACATGGCTATTTATGTGCAATGTTCATTTCAATGAGTGATTCTGTCACAGAAAATAAAAATGTGTTCATGATTCAACAAATGAGTCTGTTGATTGACCAGACCTGACAGATTGTAACCTCTAATGTTTTAATCCTCTGCCACTGTATCAATGATGCAGTTTCTACTAAGCTAAATATTTAAATTTGAAATAATAGTTTTTGTTTACATCATCTGGAAAAAAAGCTTTACAGATTACCTTTTGGAAATTGCATTACATTAAAAATTTATATAACAAATCTGAAAACATGTATTCCAACTACTAGTTTATATAATTCAACTGACTTAATTTTATATCGTTATACAGAAATGCATTATACATTCTATCAAAAAATTAAAAAAATAACCTATCTTCAGGAATGCATAAACATTAAAAACACCTACACAGTCTTATCAGTGATATGTGGGAATTTGCACGTATACCAAAAATGCATGCACATAAATTCCTTCATGTCGATAAATCTTTTAATTTTTTTCCCTACTTTCCAATTTTCAACTTAAGTCATGAAAGAATAATATTTGTCTCTAGCCTACCACATCACATCTGCTATTGATAGTAAGTATGCAAGCAACAGGATTTTTATTTTATTGGAAATACAAAATAAACCTAATCGCTATAAATACAAATTTGTGTTATTAGAATATAGGCACTATCATAAGGACTGAGGATGAAACATTAAGCCCAGTGAAACTGAGGAGAGCATTTACCACTTTGAAGACTTTGAAAATCAGTTAAATATTCAAATCCTTTAATTTATTCCTTCCTCCATTCTAAAAAGAACTTAGCTGTAAGGTTTATTTTACTCTTGCGAATTCTACTAAATTGCACAAGTTTCCTTCTAGAACAAGGCAAGTTCATTTTTAAGCATTTGTAGTGAAAAAGGTCTGGTATTTTATTTTCTTTTCAGACAGCAAATAGTCTGGCTCTCTTGCAGCTGCAAGAATTCAAAAAGTCATACTTGTACTTCTATTTTCTTACTATTATTACAGTAACCCAAGCTAACAGCACAGATGCTACTACATTAAAAAAAAGCATCCCACCTACTTATTTTTAATACTATACTTCCAGCTAAAGAGCCTTAGAATGTTCCTATATTTTATTACGCTCTCTTACCACTTAATAGGGCAAATGTTATTCAGATTTTCATATTCATATTTTAAGCTTCATAAACATGTTCAGATTAACAAAATAAAAAAATAATGTAAATAGCATGTATATTTTTAAAGAAAAAATAAAAGCTATTTATAAATACTTGGTAAAATGCTTCTCAGAATCTCTAGAAGCTATCTAAAATATATATATAATGCAAAAATGAGTGATTGATTACAGATATCTATGTTCTGTTAATACTCAAAGTTCCCATTCAGGTATGGAGCTTCTTTCTGCTGTGAGCTGTGTTCCATACTAGCACAGAAAAACAATGTTGTGTCTATGCTGAAAGGCTCTCTATTATTTTTTTTCTTAGCACTTAAGATAGGTAACACAGCGCTTGGATAACACACCTTTTGGTTGAGAAAATATTTTGAAGAGCTGAATTCATGAGTAGAAAGATGCAGAGACAATTATGAAACAGTAAGATTCATAGAGCAGTTAATACTACTCTGCTTATTATATAAACCTTCAACTATGTATCAATCAACTAAACAGGTACAGAAACCCACCACCTCTTTTCATTTGGCAAACTTATTTTCCAAGGTAAACTTATTTCCAATGATTGTTTTCTCTGTTTACAAAAGTAAACATGTGTAAATACTATAAAACCTATTGGAGATCTATCTAGTACAAGAATAACAACTGCTTTTAAGGATCATTAAGTAACACTTTGAAGACCTGGTCAACAGATTGACTGAATAACGCTGTTTACGTTAATCTCCATCAATTTTTTTTTTTTTTTTTTACCTCAGCTGTATTAAAAAGACATACAATTGGTTCATAAAGCTACCTATATTTGTAGCCACTGTTGTTTTAAGTACTAATCAATTGAGGTTTTTATTGACAAAATCCACGTATTGATAGAAATCTTACTGTTGAAGAAAGATTATGACCTTCAGTTTAAGGATCTGCATTTTTCTGCCTTTGCAATTATAATGTAGTTATCCCTTTCTCATCCTGGCAGAGTTCTGGTCTGCTATCATGTCAGATTTTTTAAGATATCTTTTTTTTAAAAAAAAAAAAAAAAAAAAGGAAACTATCATTATGTCATTTACTCTAAGACAATATTCTATTACATTTGAGTATCATTATCTAGAAGACCTGAACTAGAGCTTGCTTATCAAAAACCCAAGTACTCATAAACATTAATGGTACAATTTAAATCTCAAGTGTTCTGATATTTCTAACTGTTCTAGGTTTTTATACCAAGATTTATACCAAACCTGAATCAGAAAACACACAGATTTCCTGCCTGGCAGCACATATTTATTCTGGGTCAGCTTTCAAAAACAAATGAGTCATGTTGCCAAATACAGAAATTTTGTTTGTTTTTAAACATGCTGACATACCTTTCAGTTATCTTTACATCACATTCTAATACAAACATGGAATAAAAAAAATTACTAAACTAATAAAGTAATAATAAAAAGTGAGCGTTCCTGTACAAATGATTTCATAAAACATAAGGAAAACACAGAAACAGTGAAACATTTGTTTCCTACTATACAGCTAATGGAAATAATAAAAAAACTTACAATCCAGCAGACGCTTCATTTAATGACTTCTTTTCATTTAAGATAAGACCAATATATGCCCAATAAAAAGAAAAAAGGGTCTACGGCATGTGTGGGGGAAAAAAAAGACTGAATACTTGTACGCGGTCTTCTTTCTATTTCAAAGTAACTCATGTATTATTTTGCCTTTCGTCTAAAAAACAAATGATGAAAAGAATCTAATTTCTAATCCATTTATTACTCGCTAGTAATGGAATTTGGTTTCCTTTTTTTATTTATGTGGACACTCTAACCACAAATTTCTTGAATATAGGAAGGAAAGAGAAAATTTCATCACAAGTTGCTTTTTCTCCTTTCCTCTTCCCAACACAACACCCCTTTCCAGAGCAACTTAAAGTTATCTTTTCCTAACTTCTTCAGACTTTTTAGCTATT
Source organism: Grus americana (assembly GCF_028858705.1). Taxonomy (NCBI): domain Eukaryota; kingdom Metazoa; phylum Chordata; class Aves; order Gruiformes; family Gruidae; genus Grus; species Grus americana. The sequence continues at coordinate 104,603,950 of NC_072852.1, forward strand.
GTATTAGTTTTCAGTAAAACTGCATATCAAGAAGACTTTCTGAGTTATCTGAAAAGAAGGGAAGCCGCTCAGCTATGAAACCATAAAAAAAAGTTCTGTTCAAGTAGGATAAGAAGAAAGAAATCTTCAGTACAAATTGAACAGCTATGCTGCTACAGTCTTGGGAGAAGCCTAAAGACTACGCTTTTGACTTGGGAATTTAACAAGTAAGTTCTCTTTGGCTTTCTTGATATTCCTACATTGAAAATTCAAGCACCACGGTTCTACAAAAACTGCAAATATATAATAATTTTTTTGCTCTTGAATAGCTTCCAATCTATACTAAGTGGTCAAAGTATGGGTGAAGTGGGAATTTAGAGAAACAGTTATTCTTCTTAAGTAGCTCATTTTCCTCTACAAGGAACATACGAGCAGCAGAAAAACCAATCTCCACATACTCAATCACGTCTCCACTGATGGCCAAAGAGCAAATCAATTTAAAGTATAGGTTTTTTATGACATCAGGTTCTGTGTTATCCCCATTTCCAAGAACATGCAGTTTAGGTACTCTGAGTTACACATACGTAATTTGTATGAATAGTCATTCAGTAAACGTGTCTCAACTTGTGTAATAGCTTTCTGAGTTCACATTTGGGCAACTGGAGTATCCTGAATCCATGCAGTTCACAATAATTATTTGATTTGTGAACAGGCACTTCCTTTTAATTTTAAGCCACTTTCCTGAGATTTTAATTTTATTATAGCCAAGTTACTGTTTGGTGAATAACAGTTCTTTATTCCTCTTTTCCATGTTCTTCACAGTGGTATACTACCATATTATACCCTTCTTGGTTGTCTCCCTTCGAGCTCATAGTGTACTACAGTATATTTAATCTCACCTCAAATGGAAACCTTTCCAAAATTATCATCTTTGTTATCCTGCTGTGCAACTTCCTTATTTTTAATTTACAACTTTCAAGATAGTGTGGCTCTCTCTTCTTGTTGATTCCATTTCCCTTCTGAAATTCAATAACAGTAGCTAACCACTAGGTTGACTTTTTCAGATGACTACCCATAATGTCTCCAGGAGGGTTGTTTGGTTGGTTGGTTTTGGTTTTTTTTATTTTTCTTCCCCAAGTAATAACAGTGCTAATTTAGAGACTGACATTACTACAGTGGTGGATTATCAAGCTTCTTTTTGACATTAGTATTACTTTTTAAACTTGAATCTCAGGAACCCTGTAAGTAGACCATATTCAGTTAACTAGAAAGCACAGATCATAGGAATGATTTTTAGACTGTGAGAGGCTGACGATTATACCTGAGACCAGGTATATACATAGATATAACTTTGTTAGTTATTCTAAGTTATCATATAGTAAATAAATTCCTACCTATCCACATCACAGGGTGTGGTGGTTTGACCCTGGCTGGAGGCCAGGTGCCCACCAAAGCCAGTCTGTCACTGCCCTCCTCAGCTGCACAGGGGAGAGAAAATGCAACAAAAGGTTCCTGGGTTGAGATAAGGACAGGGAGAGATCACTCACCAGTTACTGTCATGGGCAAAACTGACTTAGCTCAGGAAAATTAATCTAATTTATTACCAAACAAAAATCAGAGTAATAAGAAAATAAAACCAAATCTTTAAAATCTTAAAAATGTGTTTCCCCCACCCCTCCCTTCTTCCTGGGCTTAACAGTCACTCCCAACTTCTCTCCCTCCTCCCCTCAGAAGCCCAGGGGGACAGGGAACAGGGGTTGCGGTCAGTTCATCACACATCGTCTCTGCCGCTTCTTCCTCCTCAGGAGGAGGACTCCTCACACTCTTCCCCTGCTCCAGCATGGGGTCCATCCCACGGGAGACAGTCCTCCACCAACTTCTCCAGCGGGAGTCCTTCCCACAGGCTGCAGTTCTTCACCAACTGCTCCAGTATGGGTCCCTCCCATGGGGTGCAGACCTTCAGGAGCAGACTGCTCCAGTGTGGGATCCCCCACAGGGTCACAAGTCCTGCCAGCAAATCTGCTCTGGCGTGGGCTCCTGTCTCCACAGGTCCTGCCAGGAACTTGCTCCAGCGTGGGCTTCCCATGGGGCCACAGCCTCCTTCAGGTGCCTCCACCTGCTCTGGCATGGGGTCCTCCACAGGCTGCAGGTGGAATCTCTACACCCCCTCATCCTTCCTCCATGGGCTGCAGGGGGACAGCCTGCCTCACCATGGTCTTCTCCATGGAATCTGTTCTGGTGCCTGGAGCATCTCCTCCTCCTCCTTCACTGACCTTGGTGTCTGCAGAGTTTCTTACATCTTCTCACTCCTCTCTCTGGCTGCTGTTCCACAGAAGATTTTTTTTTTTTTCCCCGCCCTTCTTAACTATGTTTTCCCAGAGGTGCTACCACCATTACTGATGGGCTTGGCCTTGGCCAGCAGCAGGTCTGTCTTGGAGCTGGCTGGCATTGGCTATGTCAGACAGAGGAAGCTTCTGGTAGCTTCTCACAGAAGCCACCCCTGTAGCTCCCCACTACCAAAACCAATACATGGGGAGGAAGGGAAGAAGTATCGTACTTGGCTACTAGTAGTCTCTGTTGGTCCTTTCTATAGCAAGGCCTGGGGCTAAAGCAGAGTGAAGATTGAACCTCTCTCAAATGTGCAGGAAGAATTTCCTTTAATTGGATGGAGCATCTTTACATTTATTAAGTACTGCTTATATTTTAAGATTCCCCTAGTCTGATAATTTTGTAGCTTTCATAGTATTTTAACTTCATGTTTGACTAAAAATGATAAAATACCAATGTTTTCATTTATGTAAGTTCTCAGTTTCATGCCCATTTTTTTCATCATCCAGCCTTAAGGCTTTACTGTATACCCAAGGTCTCAACACCAGCAGTATTTACTTTATCTTAGAATGAAATGGTTTCCCCCTTAGGCTTCAAAACTGTGGCATTCAGAGAGAAACTCTCTGGTTAAAAAGATCAGAGCAGTTCTGCCTGTAATTGACCACTTCCCTTGAAGATTACAATTCAAACACACTTTGAAAAGAGATGCCTCTAGATTTGACACAGTAAGAGAGAGAGAGAAAATCCCTTTCCAGGATCACAGACGAGTCCCATTCAGGGATCCCTGGCACATGCAGCTTACCTCCCACCCACATCGCCTAAATTCCACCCTGCTGGGTAACACAGTCAAATACATGTCTTTGCCTTTATTTGGGTTAATTAGCAAGGGGATATATAATGGAGGAACGGATGTAAGGAAACTTACTTTTCTGTGTAGCCTTATTTATTTTGCATGAAGCCAGGCCTAAAACTCAGGCTTAAGCAAATTGCTTTGTATTTATGAGTTCCCTTCACAACTAAGGGTCCCTATGGTAAATCTGAAGAAAGAAAATTAGAAGCACTTTTGAATGCTGTGTGTGAAACCAAATCCTAGGAAAGTAAGAATCTCAAAACAAGGAAAATTTAATCTGAAACACATAAAGGAATCATTAATTATGAAGCAGCAAGGAAAAGTTGTTCAAAATCAATTCAAGGAAGATTAAATAAACCATAGAAAGTCAATGTTCACATTAGTGTTGTAATGATACTGTTCTAGAATGATTTAAGAAAAAAAAAAATCTAGTCCCCAAAATAAGCTGCTTTTAAGTCAGCAGTGTGTTACACTAAGGTACAATAGATTTTGACAGTGCCTGACACAGTACAGCCAAAGAACCACATTTGACTTAAAATAAAGAAGAAACCCATACTACACAAGAAAAGGTGAAGATTGAATAAATATTATGACTCCAGTTCTGCAGTGACATCTACGCAAGCAGATGCCTGCCACAATTCTGTTGATGTCACTTCTGCTCCCCAGTGGCTCATGGCTCTGACAGAATGATGAAGACCAAATCTGGCATTATCAGTCCCTATCACTCTCATTACCTGAGCACACAAGAGAGATCTAAGAAGTTTTTAGCTAGGTATGGCCAGAACTATTGCAATACCTTGTGACATATTCAATTTGCAATAGTAAGAGATGAGTCTTCCTCCCACGTGTTTGAAGTTCAAACTTGGACACATTTTTAAATGGAGCTTAAAAATAATCTGAATTATCCACCCAGCATAATTTCAGTATTGTGACTGCTGTTCTGAAAATACAGGATGTATCATGAAATTATTTTATTAGCTGTGTAAGTTCTGATTCTGGAATATACACAGACTTGGTATTACACATTTTATTCTGAGACAGGTGAGTTTTCATAAAGGCACAGTAATAAGGATTTCTTGTTACCTTCCAAAAATAATCTTTTTTTATCACTTGCACTTGGAAATATGGGGTATGGGAAAGCCATTAACTAACTCAAAATAGGGAGAACACTAATACATCACAACTCCATCCAGAATTCAAATATCTCTTTCATGCCTGAGTTAAAAACAAACAAACAAAAACCCACCAAACAAAACCACCCCAAACCCCTCTCCGCCCCCCCAAACAAAACAACCCCCACCCTCCCCCAAAAAAACAACCCACCACATACCACCACCATAATTGCAAGTTCTTGAAGCTTCAGGGAAACCAAGTATTACACTTTATGTATTTTTTATAAAAAGAATAGTACAGCAAAGTATAAGTTCTGAAAACTGCAACAGTAAAAATTATTATTAAAGAGGCTGACTTAAAAAAATCACTACGTGCAACAGTATATTGTTATGTTCCCATTATATTTGATGTACTGCATGCAGCAACAAGTATAAGTGCACTTAACTACTGTTCCTGTCTGGTGTGGCTTTGGCTGTGTTCCTATTGTACATGTGAAAAGGTTTTTAAAAGATACTGAAATGAAATAAAGTCAAATAAGATGTACTGTATTCTATGAACAAAAAAGCTACATAGTTTCTCAAACAAAGCCTATTTGTGTCAGGAATCCTTTTATATTCAGTAAAATACTGTTAATAAATTCAAACCACATTATCTGTAAACGGTTCAAATCATTGTCTTGAACACCACAGACAAACAGAACAGTACGGATGCAGTTTAACTTAAATAAGGTACCACATGGAAACAGCAATCAGTAAACAGCCTACTGTTAATCTATCCTAGCAAGAATTCTTTCTATCCTTTTCTGCAACTCCTCCATTGCACTCTGATGGAGGGACTAACAACAGGTCAACACTAATCCATCCAAAATTGGTACTAATTTTTAAGTCTTCTACAATCTGATGCAAAAGGGGGCTGCTGTCCTTACAATATCCATAAAAGGTGTGGCTTCAGTTAAAAAAAAAACCTAGGCAAATGGTATTTCAAATGTAAAGTGTGATTGTACTGTAAGGAGACTGGAGTTTGGGGTTATGAAGTGCAATCCTTGATTATATTAACAGTTTTTCTCTTCATCTTCTCTAATTTCACCAAATCTTTCTTGAAATTAAGAGGACAGAACTGCACAATGCGCTCAAGAGGATGTTGCAGGAAGTTTTTAATATAACCGCAATGTCCTGCGTATCCTTACTAAAAAAAAGCAAAACAAAAAACCACCCACATAACCAACACTTTGAAAAGGTAATCTAACTTGACTACTGTTGTCACTGATTGTCACTGATAATTGGGGACAAAAGAATCAGAGTTCATGTGAACCATATGATAGAAGAGAAGGTTACTTTAGCTAGATGGCTTTCTTGCTTTCAAGTCTTAGTAGGCTCTAAGGTTTGGGAGAAGGGAGAATATTGTTCTTATTAAAAAAAACCAAGAAGATTCATTTTCTCATGAAAAAAATCTAATATCTAAATTTAACAATGCTTCTCTAGAGCATGTAAACTTGAGAAGATCTCATCATTCTGAGTTATTTCAGTTCTACTAAGGCTCAAACCAAGATGTCACATACACATTTTGTTAAAATTACAGAACACATCTGCACAATAAAATCCCAAAATTTAGCCGCCTTAGAATTTTTCGTATGATGAAGATGCAGTTTTGTAATCCCTGACATCTGTTTTCCATTTACTAGAAGATCAGAAAAGATAAATCTCATGCTTTATGAAGTACACAGTGTTTGAAGTGCTATTATATACAGATATTTTATAAATTAAGACTTATGGTAAAGTTTTATAGCAAATGCCTTTCTATGTTTATCATACGACCTAAAAAGATAATTAAGTAGATTTTATTGGGATCCAACCGACATTACCAATCCACAACATGTAATAAAACAGATAGTCATTATATCAGCTGTATTGCCAATACAATCTCTATTTACCGGACAGGCATATACAGTTGGTTGGCTTGTTTTTTATTCTTACTTCATGGTTGGGTTTGTTTTCCAATCACAACCTTGTAAACAAAAATTAAGGCCCATAGAACTTCACAGCTGCACTGAAGACTACTCAAGCTAAGACAATGAAACAGTAAGCAAAAAATCCTGATTAACCAACAACAAAAAAATATCTAGAGTACTTCATCAAGGCTTTCTCTTACCTTGAAAAACTTAATGACATATGGTTATGGGTTTTATTAATATGAAAAATAAAACATGAAATTATAAGAAGAAATAATTGTCCTTAATAGTGGTATTTGACGCATATATACAAAAATTTCTCTACAAATGTTTACCCGGAATGGTGGGTGGATGGTAGGTAGTTCATGCAAGTGAATACTGTAATCCCATTTAAATAATTGGAACTACTCACTGCTGTAAAATTAAGCATATGTTGCAGAAATTATAAATCTATTTTGTTCTCATTCTTATAGCTACTATAAAAAAGTTTCATTGCTACGGTGCTTGCAATTAGAAAAGTGGTACCGGGCACCTGTTTCACTGTATTTTTTAACTCTCCACAGAGCTACAAGGTTCATCACTAGATTTTCTTTCTTAAATTTAGGCATCACAATTCAAATGGTATATTTTGTCATCAAAAACGCCATAACCAACAGGAAAATGGGCAAAAATGGATAAAAATAGAAAATTCTCTACTTGCTTAAATGTGCCACTGAGCTATTTGGACTAATTCTTGACATGCAGAGGTGTTTTTTTTAAACACCACAACTTTGCATATAAATGCCTTGGTTAGGTCAGAGCAGTTTGGAAAACAGAGGGAATATGAACAGAACAGTTCATAGAATATTCTCCATGCACAGGTTCTATATGTATTTCAAGTATTGCCATCCTTCGGGTGATAAAAGACAGCAATCACCCTGTGACAGATAGGAAACAGATAAAGATCAAGCAGCTTGTTCCAAGTCAGAGACAAAATTATCCTCATTTACAACATAGGAAATCAAAGTGGCTTTACTAGATTAAAGCAAATCATCTTAACATATCTGGGCTCCCTATAACTTTAATTGTTTCTATTAAATTCACAAACAATAGAACTGAATGGACTATAAAAGATACTCAGTGAAAACTTTACATACACAAACAGTTATTAGAAAAGTAAAATCCAAGATGAGCACTTTGTCTTTCACTTCCATAAATTTGGTAGTGTTTTCAGAAAGAGATACTAAAACGATAGTTTACACATACATAACTTCTAGTGACTTTAAATACAGAACGTGTACCCACTTATGTCTGTGGTAACATGGCCCACGTTTATCAGAACCAGAAATTCCTGTCACAGCTATGATATTAGAGCAAAACAGATAAATTCAACAGCACAAAAATGCAATGATAAGGTTCTTCATAATGTTTTTAAGGTAGTATGAGTTCACTGTGATCCATGAGATAACTTTAAAGTTGTTTCCAGACTACATTTTGAAGAAATCATTAAGAAAAACAGGTTAGACCTGAACACTTGCCAGCAAAATTTATTGATACCTGAGACTTTTCCTCTCCTCTCCCCACATTAAAAAAAAAAAAAAAAACCCAAAAAAACCACCAAAACAGGAAAAGCTACTCCATATCACAGCTGGCAATCAGTACACTTAAGTATAACTGAGGAGAACATATCTTTGAACACTGCTATGAAGTTCACATTATTTCAATAAATTTGACTCTCATATTTATATTAATGTAAACATGATGTAGTTAGAGCAAATTGAATAGACTGCTTTCTTTTAAGCTCTCAATCATATTCATGTGCCCCCCTCTTGCTGCCATATAAGTAGGACTGTCTGAATAGTCCCAAAGCCTTTAACATGCCTGCTATCACACAGACTTTACAACTTCTACAGAGCTATTCCACAATAGGTATCACCCAAGTGTAAAGCACAAGCGATCAAACTGAATGAATTCAGCTTTCTCTGAATTTGAACCCTCTATTTCCACACAAAAAGCCAATAGCTCCTTCTCATATGGGCTGTTCCACCCTAACACACCTTCACTCCCCCTAACCTCCCCACCACCCTCCTCTCTGTTCCACCACCTATAATCGCACCCTGAGCTGCAGCAACAGCTGCCTGCTACTGTTAATTCAAAAATACATACATGCTGATGGTTGAATCACTTGTGTGATTAGCCAGTAGGCCAAACAGCAGATAACTGTAACCTCCTCTCTTTGTGGTGACACTAGTGGGAGCTCTTCCTTTCCTTCAAATTTATGCCAGCTCACAAAGTGGTCAAAAACCCCAAGCGAAGCAGGGAGGGGAAGTGACTCAAAGGGCTAAATTGTATAAACTTCACCTCCAGAATCACTGGTAGATGAGACTAAAGAAAAAAAAAAATCAACTGAAGAAAAAAAATCTAAAAAGACTCATTAAAACTTACAAGAAATTTCATCTGGAAAACTACAGTCTGACATTTTCACCACAAGGAAGCATGAATGTTAGCAAAACAAGAAAAAACCTCCAAACTAAAAACATCTATAATATGACAGCCAAAGCATTATTCATCTATTTAGTATTTCTGTTTACTGAATTGGTCTTTATGAGCTGCAGCCTGACCATAAATAATTAAAAGAGTCTCAGAATCATGTATAAAATTGTTATTACCTTATGTCGGATCCATGCAAGATAAAAAAAAAAAAACCACAACAGCAACTAAGCAAAGTCAGAAAATCCTACCTCCTCCATAGTTTGGGAAAACCTATTTTATAGGTACTTCTCATTAGAACAGATGCTATTAAAATAAAAAAAAAAAAAAAAAAGAAAAAATAAGAAAAGCCTGTCATCTTATGAAAGCTTCCATTTCAAAAAGCTAGGACTCAATTCCCAGCACAAACTCAGATATAATTCAACACTAGATCAGCTTCTCAAATATAGTTTATAGCATTATGACTAAGGGGTAGTTGAATTGATTTTCAATTCAAGTGAGAAATCAAGTTAACCTCAACCTCCCAGCAGACAAGTACATTCTAGTAGAGTACAAGAAAATATCTAAAGGTTTCTGTGGTTAACACAAAACCTGGTTGCTAATGTAACAAAAAGAACACTGTAAGAGTCCCATCTTCCTTCCAAAGACTCTCCAAAAATCACATTTCCCAGGATGAGAGAGAGTGTCCTTTCCCACCTGATGAGGATCCAGTTATGATATATTTGCCGCTTTCAGACTGCGGTACTGTCATTTAGAGAAACTGGAAACAACACAGTTATTTCTGACTTCTCACAGTACAACCACCTCCATCCTTGATGGGTTACCTCAATAGAGCCACAAAACACTGGCACGACTCTCAGTGCAACGCCCTCATTAGCATCACCAACAAGGCCACAAACGTGTTGCACCCTTCTTGGTCTTTCCCTAGGACTCAGCAAACAAACAATTAAAAGGATGAATGCCAAAACACACAAAACATTGAGCAACACGCAGGAAACACTAAAGCAACTGTGGTAATAAAGCGTGGCTTTGGATCAAACAATACAAAGCCTAATAAATGGAAATTAATTACTTTCAAAATGCATTGAAGAAACTATCCTTTTGATACATTGTATCCAAGAGAGTAAAAGATTTATAGTACATACTTTTTCCTCTTATATCCACTCATCTCTTACAAAGAACAGCAATGGAGAACTTCAATTACAGGTCCAATTTACTTAAGAAGTGTGAAGATCACACTGGAAAATGGTAGGTATTTCTATGCAAAATTATATACACAGTGTAAATACTCTTCAATTTCATAATGGCTAGACAGTATGAAAACCCTTTGAAGGCCAGGCTATTCAAAATATTAAGGTTCAGAAAATCCAAAGTATTAGTGGGCTTTCTAATATATTATTACTATTCTTGTTATTTACCTAAGGGTTTTATTTCTCTTGAGAAAATAAAAAAGTCAGACTGTGGCTGATCCACTTAACATTTCCCATGCTGGAAGGTTAAACCTCTGCTCAGAACCAAGGTTTCCACATTGGAAAAAGTCAGCTAGGAAGAGGACTTGGATTATCAGTAAAATATCTCTGCAGAATTACCTGGATGTTTCAGAAATACATGCTTTCAGAAATTAATTTCTGAACACAGAAGAATAAAGTAGCTGAAAAAAGTGAGATTAATATGCCCTATTCAACAGTGAAGCCACAACCACAGACCTTAACTTTAAAAGCTAAAATAATTGCTGACTATTAAAAAGCTTCCTAGTTTGCCTGATATAATCTAAACAAATTCAAGAATAAACATTGTCTCTTCTTATAAATCAAACAACCAATCAAAAATGTTTCTTATTATTTGGTAGCAATTAAGTTTTAAGAGACTGTCCGTGAATGAATAAGAGCTATACAAATGAATGCTACACTGAGGGTAAGTGTTTTAAAGCAGTGTTCTGGGAAGGATTTAATAACTACTCACTGAACAACACACATCCCGGTTCAGAGTGAGAAAATTGGTTAATTATTAAGAAAACACAGTAAAGACCACTTCTCATGTATTTATATTCAAATGACTATTTTCTTTCTGAAACAAGTATGATCTCTACCAAAATCAAAGGCAGTTTCTTGAAAGAAAACATTCATAATGTGATGTTGTCTACCAACCTTTTTCTTAACATTACAAAAATATCTCCCAGTGCAAGACAGTATTTTTGACCTGAAATAGGTATATTCGAGACCACTAGAAATACCGCATTACTGCATTTTTGGTAAGGGTCTGGGGCTTTTTTTTTTAGGCCACTGTATTAATTTGTTATTTAAAATGGTGGAAATGAAGGAAGAACTCAGAGATTGAATTTCAGAGAAGAATACATAGGATAAATTACCAAAATACTATTTGCACCAACATCATCAAGTACTACAAACCCTAGAAATCTAGTCACAATCTGAGAAACATACTAACCTATAATTAAAAAAAAAAACAAACACAAAAAAACCCTGATATAGAGTTGAATCATATTAAAGACTTCATGTTATTTTATGGCATATTTAAATGATGGAGATAAATTTAGACTTTGCTGTGTTTTGATGTCTACTTAGGAGATTAACTACTTCGTAAGTGTATGGTAATTACCCAGAACAACTGACATGTACTCTCAAATTAGGGGAAAAAAGCCTCTATCTTAACCTACTTCTTTACTCTTCCAGTCAGACTAAGAGGCATATTGCTACACCAGCACTTATTTAGTAACATTTGCTGAAGGTATTATTTGTTTGTTTACACAAGAATACCTAGAGCAAAGATACAAGGAAACCGGTACTTGTGGGCATTTGCATTTTCATGCATTTGTATTTGATTCCTTTTGCATAGGCTATCTGAAATCATCGCACACATTACTGATTATATATGAGCAGACATCTTACCCTTAAATTGCAAGTTATAATGACAGTCAACTTATAACCTAAAATTCAAGCACAGAAATATTAATGAAACTTCATAGGAATGGACTGATGAACACAGCATTCAGAGTGCTACCTGATGGTTTATTTCACTTCAATGTATTCTATTAGTAATCTTGGCAAATAATATCAGCAGAAAGATGTGTACAAGAAAACAAAATCTGTTCTAGAATTCTACTTAAAAATTAAAGTTTCACCTTTTATGAAGAATTCTGAAGCTTTTTTCTTCACTGCAGCCCAAGGATATTTTCTACTACAAACAATTTTATTTTGAAACAAGAGGCAGGGCTTTTTGGTCTGACCTGGATTTTGTAAGCATGCATAGCAAGTATACAAAAATTGCTTGTTCTATTTGCATATACACCTATTTCATTAAGTGTATAACCAGGACTGTATGATTTTTGTGCATTCGTCTGGGATTTATATAATTTCAAAAATCTGTTTTACTGCTCTTGTTGACAGTACAACTCTATGCAAAAGCAAGTACACAAACAGAGAACTGATTGTTTCTGTGTAATTTCTCCAGTCAGCTTTGCAGGAGATCTCCTTACATTAATCCCTTAAAAGCTGCTTAGAAAAAAAAAAAAAAAAAAAGCACCTCACCTCCAGTTCTTTTAGACAAATATAAATACAAACTATAACTTTATGGACTTCTACACGAGTAGCTTGATTGTCGTCCATTGAATCTCTTGCTGTGATAAGAATATTCCAGTTAAATGTTGTAAGTCAGGTCCTTAAAAACGTGGAGCTGATTTCTATTGTGAGCCATACAAGAACTGCTGTACCTTTTGAAATAGCCAGTATGCTGCTCAGCAGCAACACAGAAATGTAGCAGAAACAGGATGCCATCTCAGTCTACCACCTTTACAACTCCTTTCTAGCTAACCTTGTCTGATAATAGTTTCAACTACCTCATTTTCATCTCTGTGTGATACAGCCTGCAGGACTTTAAAAGGATAAAAAAATTACATATACTTTTTCATCAAAAATGTATTTTTATCAAAACTGGTTTTGTTCAGAACAGTTTGAAAACATTTTCTGTCTTGCTACATTTTCAAAACACTTCACTTGGATTTTTCCATATTGCTAAAACTTTACTTTTCTATTTGACTTTTGCTGTATTTCAATCTATAATATTTTGATTCTTCAAAATCAAATAGGAATGATGCAACATCAGTTAGGCAAAAAGCCTTCAATGCACCCAAAATGAAATTATTAGGGTGTTATTTATACAGTAAAGAGAGCTTTTATCCTGAAGTGAAAACTAAATAGCAGAATTTCCTATGGAACAGTAATTGTTTTCGAACTCATTGTGCCAGCAACAAACCAGGAGAAATAGTGAGTTCCTTTTATGCCCTCCTAAACCTGCTTCCCAGTCATTCATTCCTGTCATCTGCACACCATCTTTGTCTACTTTCTCTAGATTCCCTGAACCTTCCAGGATCATCCATATTTTACAATCTGTTTTTTTGATCTGTAGCCTCAGAGATCTAAGAAGGTTGCTAAGTGCTCCATTATTATCTTTATTTTCTCATCCTTAATTAGGTACAAGACTATTTTGTTGCATGAATTGATTTTGGCTATCACTGAAAGATTTCATGCTGAAGGACCCAAGAGAGTGAAATATCAACTGTTCCTTTACCTAAAAAACCCCTCCAAACAAACAAACCACCACATGTATAGAGTATATTAAAGCTATAGCATGGAAGTTGACACTGATGCTTACCAAACATGTCATTTCAGTTATAGGTATAACTAGCAGAGAGAAATAAGCAGTTGTCCTGCTTGTCCTCCAAAGAGCACCAAAAAAAAATTTAAAAAAAAAATTAATTTATATTAAAGGGTGCTAAACAAACATACACGTGACAACAACAAAGTCTAGACAATATATAGTGAGGACTTTTCTTGGTTCCTGGAAGAAATTGTGGTTCAGTTCTTACAGCTACATACACTAGCAGCTCTATGCAAGATACATGAAGGAGTGAATATGGGCTCAAGGAGCAGATTTAAACAAACTCCTTTGCATAAAAACAGTGCCAGTGTTACAATGTTAATATGCAGTGCAGTTGCTGAAAGGTAAGAGAGCCACGCTCTGTCAACGTGCAGTTTAGACATACTTTACAAAAATCTGCACAGTGATGTTGAAACTTGTTTTTTTTCCCAGTTCTACCTGAAATGACCTTGTGCAAGCTGTCAGTCAACCCAGGTGAATGACACATCCCAAGGCAGGAAACCCTGGTTTACAGCAAGGATTGTTAACGGCAGTCCCTGGAAGACCTGGGACTACTGTGCATAACCTTTAGATGCAAAGTTCACTGAGTTTTCCAGTAGGCTACAGTGCACACTAGGAAAGGGGTTGAGTGTCCCCAAATGGACATGAATGCTAGAATGGTTTTTTTATATCTTTGTGATAATTATTCTGAGAATGCTTGTGTCACTCCAAAGGGTCCACAACTGCAGTAGGTGCTGAAGATGGCAACACTAAGCCCACAATAGACCTCGTTTCAGAAAGCTACCTACCCAAAGCATTCACATTTAAGATTTAATCTCACATATAATCAGCAGTGCACTTCTCAATCACATTTATAGTCCTTAATTAATGTACATTTAACATAAGACATTTTGATAACTAGAAGTCCAGAAAGGACCACCAGATCTGTCACTCTCAACTGTCTCTGTCACTCCTGCAGACCACAGGGCATTATTTCACATAAAGAGTGTTTATCAAGACCAAAATGAACAAAAGATTTCAGTACTTGGCAAATTATACCTTCATCACAGCCAGGTCACAGAGCAGAGCAAGGCACCATCACACACCTGTCCCCTCGGTCTGAGCACGCAGTGACCGCATGGCAGCCCATCCGTCCTTCCCCTTCTTCATTCTGGTTCCTTCTCTTTTCCCACCCTTACTCCCAAGTCAAATTACCTCTTGAATAGCCACCAGCATTGCTTTTGCTGATGTTATGTAACCTGCTACCAGCTGTTTTCATTTTCTGCCTGTGCAGCAGACAGAAGACTTGATACTTTATACTTACTAGTTAATACTCCTCTAACTGCTGCTGGGACTCCAGGCAGAAGACACCTTCCCAAGCCTGAACAGTTTGCAAACTGGTGCAGGCTGCTCATGAAACAACAGCGTGCTGTGTGTTTGTAAGCTAGTACTGAGTTTCACTCCCTCCTACCTCAGAATTCTTCTCACGTACAAGTAAAAACCTAGCGTGTTGCAGCCTTGTTGCCAGCCAGCACCAGAGCTGCTGGTGGACAGAAGGGCCTGAGGACGCAGATCACTCCAGCCAGCACACAGGCTCAGACATCTTGTACAACGTTCCTGCTTACACTTCACCAGGAGAGAAAGCTGATTCACCTTCTTTCCACCTGTACGTATGAGCTGTTCTTAATCCAACTAAAACAAGAACTTAACAACACTACCTGCTATCTGATCTATCTCAGATCACATTGTCTCTTTTCATCCTTCTTTTTCAGCACTGACAGCACCTACGTGAACATGTCTTCCATTCCCTGTATGAAGGATTCTTGGTTTTCCTCTCCCAGTTTTCTTAGCTCATCTCTAATAAATCGGTATTTATATGCATTAAAGGAAGAAAGGACATATAATGGCTAAAAGATGAGCTTGTCACTTAGCTTAACACTTTGGGCAAGTCACTTAATCTCCCCATTGTTTCAAAATCCTCACCTGGAAAATAAGAACAGTAGGCAATGTTTTCACTAGTGTTTATAAACACTTTGAGACTCTCAGCAGGCTCCAAGAAAAATGAAACATGGCATTATTATTAAAGAAAGAAATGCTGAAAGATGAACATCATATTCAAAATTAAAACAGATCTGATATGAAAGCATAGTATTGCTTGACTAATCTCGATTTTTCTGGACTGAAATAACCACATAAAAAAAGGCAATGACTAAGAGAAACAGCTGCAACGCAACATTCCTTGTACATGTACTTGTGCTATTTAATACTGCATTTACAGGAGGAGGGAGGAAATCTATTTCAGAGCATTGGTTTCCAGACAGAAAAAGTAATAAAGATGATGAGAAATGAAAGGAGTTTACCTAGCCTCACTGTTTGTTGCCCAAAATCCCAAAACTTTATCACTGCAAGCTCTTCCCATGCAGGAAGGTACAAGAGCTGGTTTCAAAAAGGTTTGCTCAGGTTATCAAAGCGGACCTACGTGCAAACTGGGGCTTCAAGGCAAGTTTAAGTCTGCTTCTTGTGAACTGAACGCTTCATGCTGGCTCAACGAAAGACTGCATAGGTAAATTACATCATCTTCTGTACAACAGACAAATGTTTACAGATACTGCATTTTTCCTTTATATCCATTTGATAAGCCTTCACCAACGGAAGGGGCAACTTGTTTTTTTTCCTGGAGCTCTATCCCACTTGTAAGACATCATGGGATGAAAAAAAAATGAAAACAAGAGGCACGCTCCTTTCCTTTCGTCAGTCTATGAATGTTTTACAACTCTGAGCTAAGAAACCACCACCTCCTATTTAATATAAACTTATACCCAGGATTTATTAATCCAATGTCATGAATTTGGCATACATGTTCCATAACATGTGCGTTGAATCATGAAATTATGCTGCTCATGTTTTCCAGCTCAGTAAAACTAGCCTATCTTTTCAACTTCTTATTCAGGGAAAGGAAAACCTTTCAATCATTAGGTCATTATCAAAACAATGCATAGCATAGGAAACATATAGGGATACGGTCTAACCGTAAATGCACAGAACTAGCACCTGGCACCTGCTCTGCTAAAGTACTGCTACAGTCTTGGGATTCCCTCATCTATTTTTACCTTAGTATCTAACCCCATAAAAAGAAAGGAACAATTTGCTAATATGACTGTCTTGCAAATGAACTAATTAATATTCACAAATCCTTTCCATGAACATAAAATAACAAATTTAATTAAGCAAATTTAAAATGCATTACCACGTTTGCATATATTCAAACTTCTTCACATGTTTATTCACACATTTCCTGAAGCACTTCTGGGGTCTTTTACAGCTTCTCAAAATCCGAATACTAAAAGACTAAGTCCTCTTCAAGTGAGAAATTGTCATAAATTGATAATACTTAAAAATTAAAAGCAATATACTAGTATCTGTTAATTTTAACAGGGCAATAGTTTTTAATAATTAGTAATTTTAGTCAATATGTACAATACTCAGAATTCACTAAATTACTCCATTATTCAAACAGACAAAACCTCAGAGAACATAGTAAGTTCCTAAAATTAACAAATGTCAAGGCTATTTGTTCATTTTCTAAAACTCAAAGGCTGGGAGGGGGTGGGAGGAAGGACAGTCTAACTCAGCTAGGACATGACTTGAAAACTGCCTGGCCCACTTTTCATTAAGATAGAGAGACATTAAGTGTTGTTACTTCTCCTTGTTCATTGTCATTTCTAGTAGCTGTGTCACAGTGGCCACAAGAGAATCTGGAGCTAAAAGATTGCATACACAGAATTGGAAAAATGCAACTATAATATTTCAGTATATTTTAAACTAAAAAAAACCCCCCAAACATCAAAACCCAAATCGAAACACCAAAAGAACCAAACAAAACACCAAAAAAACCCCCCGCACCACACCCCAAAACTCAAACATTCTAAATGTAGATTTCCTTAGACTTGCTTTCTTTAAAATTAATTTTAAATTTCTTATTACAAAACTGTTGTGTTGTTTTGCTACGCATTGAATCAAAGCTCCACACACAATATTTACGTACCCTTTCAATACCTAGAGTGGTTTGAGTCAACTGTAGAAAGAAAAGTTACCTTGGAGATGTGGCTTTAAAAAAAAAAAGAATAAGGAAATCCATTCAGCTTGTACCTATTTTCAGGAAATAGGAAACAAAATAGGTTTGTTTGATTGTTTTCAGTGTTCTAGTATCCCAATTTATGGAGTAAAACCCTCCAAATCTCATTAACACAGCAAATTTTATGGTGTAAGTGACCAACTTGGTATTCATGCTGAGCACTGGGTATATCTTAGCAGCTACCATTACATGTTTCACACAGTAATAAAAAAAATTTCTTCACCAGTGACTGAACTAAGGTAGGAATATTCTTGTATTTTTTCACATTTGTGGGGCATTTTACAATACTAAGTACTCTCTGAATGAAGCAATATACACCATTTATTCATGTAGAGATTATGGTCAACTATTACCAAACAGAAATAGCTGATGATGTCGTCTTCCAATTAATTTTTTTTACAAATTCTCATGGGATTATAAAATCCAATATTCACAAGAGTTTCTAAACTGGAGACAAAGAATTTCCATTTAACAGCCTTAATCTCCATTTAAAGCTGCTCTTCGCTACAGTTTTGTGCACCTTCCTCCTCAGCTACCTAAGAGTGTTTATTTTCAGACATAATTAGATCACCATAAATAATATTCTGATGGTTTAGTACTGCATACACTGCTAGTCAATGAAAATCCTCTCTCCACTAGTCCTGCTTCCTTCTTCCCTCCCCCTCTTTTTTTTTTTTTTTTTAAAAGTATCAACCTTTAGGTACTCCCTACTTCTCACAGCAGACCAACGCAAACTTATCTTTATGATTTTCTTTGACCATTACATGCTTCCATGAGCAACAGAACTTCACAACACCCTTCCAGTCTGTTTTAAAGAGCACATAACAGAACGTGATGCTTCTCAGATAAATATGAATATGTTTAAGCAGTGTGTTATAATAAACTTAGAAATGTTCAACAATGAAAAGTATTCTTATTTATACTTGTTTTCCCTATATCTCTTCAAGCAAATGACAGATCAAAATGAGAGTATAGCATGCATAAAAGCACTGGAACACATAGCTAACCCTGCAAAAGGGTGCACTGTTCGGGTTCAATCTATTTGTACGCATTAGGAGGACTACCCGCTGGGGAAGTTACCCTTGCACTAATTTCTTCCTCATGAACAACAGTTCATTACAGAAACAAGAATAAACTTTTAAGCATGCCTTCCAAAAAAACCAAACCAAAACCAAACCCAACAAAAACTACCAACAAAAAACAACCCCCCAAACTCAAAAGCACAAACCAAAAAACCCCAAACTAAAGAACAAACTAAACCACCTCCAGTTTTGCTTTGCTTTTTTGTTTTGTAGCCTCTGTCTGAAGAAAGCCCTTTTGATAATCATTACACCCTTGGATTTCAGTACAATATGTGGAACACTTTTTGTAGAAGGTTTTTTTTTTTTTTGTGTGTGTAATCTGAATAAATTTCCCAGGCTGTGATCTTACTGGCAGTCCTAGCTCTATACATCACAGACAATGAAAGTCCGACTAAGAATCAGGAACCTGAAATGCTTCTGGTAGTACTGAAACCCAGTGCTTATGCTAAGTAGGAAAACTGAGTTCACATATTCAGCTTGGTTGCAGAAATTACTATAATGTTTATCTTTTGTCTATACTGTCTGGAGACTGCATTACAGAAAAGAGTAATTAAAAGTCACCACATGCAGAGGCACAGGACTACAGAAGAATTAAAATTCTTTCTTTATGAAATAGATGATCATAGTTGCAAGAATCTGAAAATTGTTTACACTTGCTCTGATGAAGAAGAAATTTTAAAGTCTTTTCACCTGGGCATAAAATATATTCAAATGTAATGCCATTTAATAAAACTCTAAGATGATTTTTATGGCTTTTGGTTGTAATTAATTTTTTAAATCCACAAAAATAAATTAACACCTGTTAAAAACAGCTTAATAGATGTTCTTAAAGTTCCTAGAAATATCATAATTTCTTCTTTGTCTAGTTAGAATTATTTATCTGTAACTAAACAGCATCAGCCTGAGGTCTGTACAATGTCACCTAGAAAGACTTTTGTTTTTCTACAGAAGACACTGTTCTGCAGAATACAGTAAACATTTGTGGGAGGTTGATAACCGAGGAAGCTGCATACACTTGACTCATTTAAAACTTCAGATGAGGTATGGTAGTAAATACAAGTGATTTAATAGAGCCTCAGGAAAGCAGCTTTACCCTATGAAGGAAGTACTGAGGCTGTGGATCATTTTGCTGGCCATTTCTAGCACACCAGCTTTTAAGATATTTCTTCAAGACAAAAAGCAGATAGGCATTTAATTTTTATGTTTGGCTTGTTCCCAGCGCTCTAGGGCAATCTCCTCATAAACCACATTGAGCTTGGTGTTTCAATTTTTTTTTTTTTTTTCCCTCTCCAAGCACTTCATTTTACTTTCATTTTTAAAAACATTTATTTCAGAAGAGCTGCCTGCTGAAACAGCATCTGTTTTGAAGCACAACAGCAGCTGACAACCCTACCAAAATATGGCCTACATGGCTGGTACTTGCTTTGCCTTTTGTTACTTTTGTTACTTTAAGATAAGTGAAACAAGCCTTGTAACTGTTGTTAAAGACAGGCTATGCAGCGCTGTTCCCAATGGTGATATGGACATAAGTCTCTGAATAAGAGATCACAGTATGTGTAAGATAAGATGATAAGAGATGGAGATAAAAACAATAAATTAGGAGGGAGACTACGCATTAAACTCAAAACACCCTTATTTTGAGCAAGTTTTCCCTATAACATTTTAACTTTCAGAAATTCAGGACAGACTACAGAAGCTACAGCAAACATTTGGAGTAAAAGACATAAGATGCCTGGGCTCAAAGCCTCCATTATGAATACCCTGTAATACACGTACCGTGTAAAAACATAAGTAGCACTCGCAAAAGCGCCAAGCTTCTACGTCGCTTCTGAACTTGGCATTTTTGTTTCTTAAGGGCATATTTGCAGGCACATTCTGCATCTGGTTATCATGCAATCCCATGCAGGTTTGTACAAGACAATTCTGGTCTGGAAATGACACGGCAGAAAGATGCCCCAGCTAATCCACTGCCTTTCTAGAACAGTAAATGTAGCCCAATGTTATGCTGATCTGACCTGTACAGCTTCTGCACCAGACTTACACTCCCATGTGAATGGTCTGCAGTCTACAAGCAATGATCTAGATCCATCCATGTTAATCTAAAAGCAAGTTTGTATGAAATCCAACTAAAGAGTTTGAAAAACAAACCTAGAATGGGAATTTCAGAAAGGCAGCACAACCCAGTAGTTACATATTCTAACCTTCTTTTTTAACGCATGATCAAGAGACATGTTAGAAGAAAAAATACGGCAGCTGACTCTGCAAAAACGTCACAACTTTGCAGATGAACGTGCTTTGCTGGCCAATAATACACACTTCTAAGGCTTCAGGGAGAATTGCTACCTATGCAAAATCCTTGAGATTCAAGATCAACTTCGGAGAAAGCCAGTGTCAGCAACAGCATGTGCAGGAATCCAAAAGTCACATCGCATTGTTAACTAGGAAAAAAATGCATGTGAAAAGGGAATCTGAAAAAAATCAAACACTGTTGAATTTGTGTATGCCAGAGACCTCTCAAGGAAATCAAACAGAAGAAACCAAATAAAAGAAATGCAGCTACAGCATGCGAGTCACCATGTTCCAAAGATCCTGCCAAAAAACATTAATATCTCACTGAAAACTCCAAATTCTAACTAATCATATTAACATAGTCATTAGATGCTCTCAATGGATAATTAAATATATTTGCAGTTTTTGCAGCCTTTAGCGCAAAGAATGGGCATTTATCCAGGTAACCAAATGTTCGCAGTGGGAGGCATCAGCTTTTTCATAGAAATATCTTTCAGTGAAACTGTTTAATGTAGCCAACTACATCAGTGATTCTTTTTCACCACTTGTGTACTTTGTCACGAGTCCTTGAACCTTTTGCCACCTTCTACAGAAATAAAAACCTGTTTAGGTAGGTGACTTTTTTTAAAAAGAACCACCCATTTAGATGAGAGGAAAAAACCAAACAAACAGTGAATGCGGTATTTGCCATGTTTGCAGAATGACGTTAAACTTGTTTAATCTTAAGAAAGTGCACCATACAAAAAAAGCATAGTCATCACATTCATTTTCTACCAATTCTTTATTTATGACTATGTTATTTAAACTATTAAAAATATTAAAACATTAGTGTTCCCTTTATTCCAATGTACCATAGCTACTGTTCTTGAGGGAAAAGACAAGATCTCTTTTCAATATGCACTACAGAACATGGTCTCGTATGAAGTTGTTATGAGGCAACTAAAATTTGATCAACAAAATAATGGCCTTTCTATTTAGATACATTAAGCCCAGCACAATTATTAAGCATTCAGGCTGAATTCTTCACATCGACAGCTTTCAAAACAGGATTTACAAAATATGCCATTGGTTTTACAGGCATTGGTCCCCCATGAAAGGGATTACAAAGGAGGAGAGGCAAGGCTCTCAGCTTTCAGTCAAATCAATTCCACTCAAGTAATGAATCTGAAGAGAGGAAATCACTAAGGTGTATATGGGCACTACTGCTAGTACAAAACAGTCAAGTAGATTAAAGTTCTCATGAGGACAAAAATCTGCAAGAGCACCAGAAAAGTACTTAAAGGGGACAGGGAGAAGAGAAACCTATTTCATCTTGGTATATTAGCAATACAATTTAAAAACTAACCCAGAAGTATACAGATTGTGTAACAAAGAGTTATTTCAGGCATTACAAACAAATCCTGATCCAGAAGTCAGGAAGAAGGGTGAAGTATCACACACACACACACCCCCCTCCAACATACACTATAAAAAAATGTAAAAATATCCCTATTTCATGTGACCTCTTATTTTGCCTATTCACCCATAAGCTGTGCTCTCTGCTGGGACTTTGGCTGTATTTTAATGTGTATTTTTCTGTTCTCTAAAAATATTTTGTGGTTAATAATAGCTGCTTTCATTGTGGCAATCAGAAGATAATCTTACCGGAATGTTACCACCAGCATTTTGGCACAATCTAGAGCTCAATAGCTTGCATAATTGCTTTGAGTTCTCACTGAAGTATACATTTGAGGTGCATCACTGTTTCTGCTTCACAGCAGATCTGACCAAACATGATTAGTTTGAAGCTCTTAACACTATATAATAAACTTAAAAAATTTTACATAGAGAGAAAGATTCATCTACACAACCAAGCTATATGGAAATGTTTATATAGTCAAAGGTACCTACAAGGGAACGAACAATGACATGGAATCTGAAACACACAAGTTTTATCAAATCTCAGAGAAATGCTACAAAAATAAGCCTTACCAGAACATTGCTTACATTTTTTTTTTTTCCTTTTTGGCTTTGACTGCAAAATGCCCCAACTCATATTTTTATTGTGTCACATAAAAAGAATAATAGTCATTTCAACATGTGACAAGAAATATCAAGTAATGATAGGCTGTATAATGTTTTCAGTAACTTCAGAATAGCAAGGTAATTTTAAAAATAAACATTCTTTGACTATGTCACACTATTTACCTTTACCCCCAAATAATAGAGGAAAATGAAATTTCTGAAAAAGAAACAAGACTGCAAGAAGTCTAAGAAAATGTAATTAGGCTCATACTATCAAAAGGGATCTGCTGAACAACAGCCACCTCTAAAAAGTAAAACCACTTCTAGTCAAACAGAAGACATTACCAGAAGAGCATTTCACTTGTTTGTAGTGGGACTTAGTGTGCACACTAAATAAATGTGTACACTCAAAATTACCATCACATTCTAGACTTCTGCCCTAAAATGAGTTTTGCCTATAGCACTCTTGGACTTGTTCACTTTCTATTTTCAACTAAAAACACAGAAAACCAGATTTGCAATTGTTATCTGCTATCAGTGATAGTCTACCATTTGCTGTTTCATTTTTAAGAATTTTTATATGTTTTTTGTTACCCAGAAAACCTACAGTTAAGAATTTTTAGATTCCAGCAAAAAGACAGCTTGACGTGACCGTAAGCTATATTAACACTCTGCAAGCAGTTCTGAGTGAAAAAACAATTCATTAGGGACATTATGGTTGTAATTTTTAGTCACTGACAATGACATATTACAATCTGATAAATATACTGTGGATGAGGTAACAAATAAAAATAATCAAGCCAGAGGCTTTTTGAGGCATTTCACCATGTTTTCTGCAGCCCCTTCTGTTTTTAAAAGTAATTCATGGCTCATAACATTATCATTCTCAAGCTATTAGTTAGACAGTATCAGTGCTAATTAGAATAGAGTATTTCAGTTGGAAGGGACCTACAAGGATCATCTAGTCCAACTGCCTGACCACTTCAGGACTGACCAAAAGTTAAAGCACGTTATTAAGAGCATTGTCCAAATGCCTCAAACACTGACAGGCTCAGGGCATCAACCACCTCTCTAGGAAGCCTGTTCCACTTTTACCAACTGACTTCCAAGTAAGGCAGCCACACTCATACGTCAAGCTCAGAACTGCTTAGCTTCTCCCATAGAGAAAATGGTTAAGTTAATGTTTATCTAGCTAACTATGTCTATAGATAGAAAGATAGAAATTAAAGATAATAATAATAGTAGGAAAATAATCACACACATACGTAGGAGCCTTTATCCAGTTACCCCAAAAACTTGAAGTAAAGGACTCAGGATGAATTTAGTAATTAAATGAATTAAACCACAATAACATATGCATGTGTATAATATTCATAGCACGTGGACATTTATATTCTTGTTCTTCTCAAAAACTTGAAGTCATTTCCATTTAGCTTCACTTCCTTGGCATCACAGAAGGTTCTATTTGAAACTATTCTAGCTTTATTAGAAGGCACTGCACTTGGGCCCCATTTCCACTGACCTTGCTTCACTGAGTCAGACACCGATACTCATGTGCTACCAACAAGGAGACCTCTGAACTTCATAATCTGAGGTCAAAATGATGAGCTCTAAGTCTGATTAGTGCAAATAAGTTTCTGTTTGGTAATATGGAAAGATGGGATGCAGAGCTTAGCGCTATAAATACTAAATGTAAAAAGTACAGGGAGCCAAGAAATTAAGTTAAATTTCCTGTTGGCTGTTTCAAACCAGGTGAAACTGAAGATAAGCATAAAGCGTGGAAATAACTGGAAATCTTAACATTTTTAGGTCTGCACACCATTGTTCTTGGTAATGGCTGTGTTTCCACAGCCAAGGGACATGCCGCTCTGTGTGCTCCGAGATCAAAAAAGGACCCTGGATGTGCAGAAGCATGTTTCCTCTCTCCTCCTGCCATCCTAGACAAGGACCAGAGCAGTGTGACGCCAGCTCCGTTCTGTCAGAAGATACGATTAGGACACGGCCTGCACGAGCACTCCAGGGTGAGGCACCATACCACAGAGTGCCCTAACCTCACATTTAGACACCAATACCAAGAACTTCTAATATAATCTATTTTGTATTATTTTAGACCAACTTCATTCTACCTTGGCAAACTGGACTGTAACAGCTACAAACATTGCCATACATTTATCCTTCAGAGGAACCCAACTTTAAAAGAATAAAATACTATTTAGGAAACAGTGATAAAAAAGTAGTTTTATATATGTGAAACTGTAACTCAAGCTTTTTAAATGATACAGGCTTTTTTATTTACTCTCACTTTGAACGACGATTATTCATTCTACAACAGATTTTAGATGCTTATATTTTGTTACTTTTTTTCCAACGGTATGAACTTCACTCATTCCTTCTTTTTCCTTTGACAGCTAGCTTATGTTGGTTAAAGATGTGTATGTCACATCATCTGGCATGTCCACTTTAAGCTCTGTATTTGAAACTGGAACCTGAAGTTTTGCAAAGGGTTCACCCTAACATTTCTATTACTAGATATAAGAGAACATACCTAAATACATATAAAATATGAAAAAATACACACAGTTCATCTAGGCAATTACTGTTTAGTTTCTGTGTTAATTCTGTGGTAGTTGAGTCTGAACTTCAACTGAAGCTTTTTCCCGCCAGTGCAATTAGGGCAGTCTTATAATTGCTTGCCTTTTAATATATTCTCTGGCATCTAATGAGAAGTACAATTAGGGCATCTGGTCCACTGAGATTGATTTGTACCAAGGTGTGAACTCCTGCTGAAGCCATTCCTTCAGTAGGGACACTAACTGACCACCCGTTATCTTTGAGACTTCTATCCTCTTATCCGATTTAGTTCTGTTTGAAAAAACACGTATTAATGTCTAGTTTATAAATAGAAAAACAGTGTCAACTTGGCAGGGAGAGGGGGATTATTTATCTTTTTTTTTTTTTTTTTTTTAGGAAAAAGTAAGCCCTTTTACACCTATTGGTGGATAAAGAGAACAATCTACGAAGGGCAAGGCTAAGTAACCCTACAAAAACAAACCTTACAAAATCAAAGGATGCATTTGATTCCCTGCTAAGTAGGGAGCATATGATAGTCTTAAGACAGAAAAGTTCAATTTTATATTTGAAGTATCCACTTTCCAGGAATTAATGTATAAACAATATAGTATGTAATCGTATTTGGGTTTAGAGCCAGAGCTAAAGTCTTTCAACATCCCATTACATTGACTAATTTTTTTTTCCAAATTTTTTCAGCTTTGCTTCACCAACATAGTTTGACAGCTTAAGGATACTAGCACTCAAAATAAGAGACTGCTACTTTTTAAATGCCACCCTGTGGTTGTCATCTCCGGAACAGTCACTACCACATGGTTGCTGTCACTTACCTATAGATATACCAAAAAGAAATTAGAGCTCAGCAAGCTTTATCTAACACAAAAAGACACCATTGAGAATTATTGATTTCTACTTCAAAATTGGTCAATATTTTTCCTTAACCTATTGTGGCTCACTTTACCCACTGAAAAACTCAAACATTTCAACTTCTCTACAATAGACACATGCTTTTCTTGGTAGAAACCAATTCATCTTTGGTGGTGCTTGACCTACCTTCAAATATTTTCTTACATTTCACTTTCCTCATAGATTTCCAATCAATTAAAAAAATCATGATATTACTTTAAAACCTATTCTTTAACCTGTTATTCTGTTTCTCTTGTCCCCTTCAATATCTGCAATTGTAACATCCACAGAAATCCTTGGCTCTGCTTAAAATGCCCTCAAAGGCTTGTTAGAGCTGGACTTTCTTTACCTATTTTTTCCTCTCCTTTCAGAGCCCCTCTAAACACTTTGTAATAATTTTACTTCTTCCCAGCCAATTAATTCTTATACTACTATTTGTTATTTCTTAATATTCTTCAACTGTCTTTCAACTACACGGTGTCTTCATCAACCTTTTCATTAGATAAGTTTGCACAATCCTATCAGCAAAATCTAAGATTCCAAGTTGGCAAGGGCCCTTGCTTTCCTTTACAAGCCTAACTTTTTCTTCACACCTGACATCACCTCTTTAATATGTTGTTAGATTTTCAGTCCAGTTCATTGTCCCTATGGTAGCAGAATTGTTCTCATTTTATCTACTCATCATTTTAAAAGCTTGTCTTTAGCATTAGATTCCTCCTGCCTTCCCACAGAAGAAGGATGTAAAACACCCTAAGTTTCCCCTCTCTTATAGCTTACATTGCTACGACATTTGAGGACTTCATAATTTTTGCAGGCGCTTTAGTGTCTTTGAACATAAGCGATTTGCCAATGATACTCAAGAAGACTCATTTTGCAATTGAGCTTAGTATTTATTTCTTTTGTACAGGAAAACTAAAATTAATTCCCAAATATCATAAACAATAAATGCCAATAACCAGAAATCCTGCATTAAAGTATTTTATCCAGTGAATTAAATGAACTTTCAAGAATGGAACCAGAAAAAAATAATTAAAAACCCTGGTTTCTTTATTATAAACTAAATTATGAATCATCTGAACATTAGATATGGGATCATTTTTTCAAATATTGATATTAAGGTTGGAAAAAAGCACACATCAGATTCAAAAGGATGTTAATAGTCTATGTACAAAGTTCTAAATAGGAAGTTACCCCCACCAGACATTTTCAGTAATTTATGGAAGTACTCAAAGAATTTTAAGAGGGAAAGACATTAAACGTTCCATCAGAGTACCACAAGATTGCAAGGATTTGACAATAATTCAAATATAACTGCAGGAAAGTATGCAAGAAACATTACATTGGATAGATGTTAGTAGAGGAAAGAGGAAATCTCACACAAGTCACACTTTCATGTTTGCAGTGACTCAGATGCCTACCCAAGCATTTAAAAAAAAAAAATACCCAAACAAATGTCAGAAATCTCCCACATTTCATGACTCCTGATACAATATTAATTGACTCCATTTTTCTTCAAGCTTATTGCTCAAGTTTCAAAGCAATTTTTGTAATATTGCTAGAAGTTTCAAATAAGGAGCGCTATGCTTTGCCACTGTTTTTTTATGTAAATATACCCATTTCAAACTGCATATGACTCAGTACACGCATATGGAAAGCTTACTGCTAGCATAAACAACCTTATGGATGGGAAGTAAGAGGCATAAAGCTCATACACCACTTTGAAATGAAGATGACTAAGATAGACAGGGTTGTATGCATATTTTCTCAAGTCACAAAGGCATCAAACTATTCTAGAAGACAACTCATACTTCATTTTGCATTGCTTTACAGGCATACGATTACAGGGTTCTATAATAACATAGCTTACAGGTATTTTTAGTATATAGGGAAGCTGTTACTATGAGAGGTGGACAAGACAATGTTTACCAAAGCTAAATCTAGTCAAATGGTTGACAGGGTTTGCAGCAATCCATGAAATATTATGACTGGTTTGAAAGAAACAAGTCATTAAAACTCCATTTATAGATTGACCAAAGGTTGGGCTTTTTCTATATTAAAAAAAAAACAAACCAACAAACAGCAAGCCTTAAGTAGCATAAATTAGGTACAGGAAGATAATGTGATTTCCATATAGAAAAATCTTCAAGAGACTATCTGAACCACAGCAGAAGAAAGCTCTCAGTCTAATCTGAAATACAAATACCTAATACCCTGTGTTATGAAAACAAAACATACATGGTTTCCCTTTAGATTACTACTTCTATACTGTTATACCTTGGTCAAGTCAACATGTGGACGCAGATTCCATACAGTGAGGACACTTGCTCAAAAGCAGCTTTAATCTACATAACCAACAAGTTCAAGAACATTTTCATTCATCCCCAGTTACTTAAAATGAAGATGCTATTCCACAGCCAAGGATTACGTGCAGTTGTACTCAAGAATCTTATACTCTGCATTCAGGGCAGAGTTACTGGTGTTTGTCTACTACAGTTAGATTCTTCCAGGACTATGGAGAATTAGAAGAGTAATCAGTCAATCAGCAGCTGGCTAAATCAACTACATCAGCTTTAGAAGAATACAACAATCTAAATCCTGGAGAAGCAGTAGTGGCAAAAGCATGCTCCATAATATTCACAAGGTCTTTATGCTTGGAAGCCAACTACAGGACTGGGAAACCATCAAACTAGTGAAGGTCTATCATTTTGTCTTCTGTTTTATATAAAGGATGATGAAATGTTGAATCAGCAGCAGCATCAACAAAACGAAAAGCAACCTGATCTAGTTGAAGACATCCTTGCTCAGTGCAGGGGGGGATTTGGACTAGATGACCTCTAAAAAGTCCCTTACAACCCAAACCATTCAATGATTCTAAGATAAAATGAGTATCAAAACAAAGAATAAGAAAAATTCTACTGTCTCTATGATCAGCTAACTAATTAATAACATCATTTCAAACTGAGTCTACAAGAAAAGGTTATGGCTGGAAACAATGATACTCTTGAGGTTACAGTTAGAGAAGAAAATTGTAGGACTAGGGGAACTAAAAGGAAGAACACTGTCACATGTGTGTATTTTTGAATTCCATTTAAATCACAAAGTTTTAAAGGAAAACAAAGCACACATAGGGCACACAGCTACACAAAGAAACCTACAAGAGATAGCGTCTTAAAAACAAACATCCTTCCCACAAATAAACAACAACAAAATAACGGAAAACAGGGTAAATGAAGAGGATCATTACAGAAAGACCAATGTTTTTTATTGGGTTTAAAGGAGAAAATGAAAAAAGCACACTTGGTCTTAAGTTTCTGCTCTTTCATAGTCTCCATAATTACTGAAATGACTAAATCATGACTAAAGTAGTGCTTTATCATTGTAACAAAAACAGTTCAGGAAGGGTTACCTAAATGTCACAGTCAAAATAATTTCAAGTGTAAAATTTAATCAGCAAGCCACTGCAAACATCCATTCATCAGCAGGAAAGAATTTAACCATAGATAATTCTGGGTTTTTAATATTTATTTAGAGATTGAGTTTTCCAAATTTGAAACTACTAGGTCCATTTGATTTTCTTCTCCTTCATAAGGAAGATTTTATTTTAAAAAGTGATCTGTAATACATTGTTTTTATGATGCCTTAATGAAAGACACTTAATTATTAGTTTATTAGTAGCAGCTAACGTCTTATTTCTAATTTTCCTGATTTGTTTTCTCCACAAACATCATCAACAGCTAATGGTGCTAATAAAATCATCAACATGATAAAAAATGCAGACTGATATACAGGCTTTGTATCAATGTGACACTCTGCTATAGGTTGTTTTGCTTGTCACAGAAAAGTAAATGAGAGAAAAAAATTGCCACAGATGAAAGCACTTCAAAATGTATATTCATATTTACACATATTATAGTACAAAAGTGCTACTGCTCAAGACCGGAGAATTTCTCTTCCGCTGAATTCATGCCTTTTCAGTTCATTTTAACTGGTGCCCAAGAATTTAAGGTCAATTTAAGGTGCTATTTAAGTTTGTGACAAAAAATAAAATTAAAAAAATCCACACATTCTCAGAAGAGTTCTGGGAGGAAAATGAAAGTGAGGAGAAAAATAAAATATGAGTTGATGAATTCTAGTAACAGATAGCATGAGCCAAAATATCCATTTATCTCAAAAGGATGAGAAATGATTTGGCAACATTAAGCAAGGTGGACTAAAGCCAGCTGGAAACAACAAAGCAGGCAGGGTAAGTATGAGATGCACTACAGACCTGGAAATCACATTTACCCCAATACAAAGTCCAGCTGAGGTGTGTTGGGAAAGGGCAGCTGAGAATCTCCTTGAGAGCTGTGGTAGTTCTAGAGATTATGATGCAGATGAAAAGGGGAAAGGGAAGTCTAGGTTAAATGCTATCTGCAACTAGACAGATCCTCTTTAAGGATTTAGTGGAATCTCAGTGTTTGACTTCATTAATTTGTATATGAAATTAAGACAGACTATTATAGAGTAAGAAAGGATGGGTTCCTGCTGCTAGAAGTGACTGAAAAATGACCCATTCTCATTTGAAAGAATCAGAGGATTCTTATTTAAAAGTGTGGATCTTAAAGACAAAGAGAGCATCTAACTAGCAAGAAACCTCCAATCACTACAAACAGCAAGTAAAGAAACTGGTTAACAATACTTGACTCAGACAAACTTTAAACAAGTCACAGTATACCAGAAAAAGAAAAAAGATACATCCTGTATTGGGTTTATGTGCCAAGGTTTTGATAAGGGGGGGTGCTACAGGGGTGGCTTCTGTGAGAAGCTGCTAGAAGCTCCCCCTGTGTCTGACAGAGCCAATGCCAGCCGGCTCTAAGACGGGCCCGCCGCTGGCCAAGGCCAAGCCAATCAGCACCTCTGTGATAACATATTTAAGAAGGGAAAAAAAAAAAACAAGTTAGAGGGAGCTTTCGCTCCTGCCAGAGAGAGGAGTGGGAAGATGTAAGAAACTCTGCAGACACCAAGGTCAGTGCAGAAGGAGGGGGAGGAGGTGCTCCAGGCGCCAGAGCAGAGATCCCCCTGCAGCCTGTGGTGAAGGCCATGGTGAAGCAGGCTGTCCCCCTGCAGCCCATGGAGGAAGGATGAGGGGGTGTAGAGATTCCACCTGCAGCCCGTGGGGGACCCCACGCTGGAGCAGGTGGAGGCACCTGAAGGAGGCTGTGGCCCCGTGGGAAGCCCACGCTGGAGCAAGTTCCTGGCAGGACCTGCGGACCTGTGGAGACAGGAGCCCACGCCAGAGCAGATTTGCTGGCAGGACTTGTGACCCTGTGGGGGATCCCACACTGGAGCAGTTTGCTCCTGAAGGTCTGCACCCCGTGAGAGGGACTCCATGCTGGAGCAGGGGAACGATGAGAGGAGTCCTCCCCCTGAGGACGAAGCAGCAGCAGACACAACGTGTGATGAACTGACCGTAACCCCCACTCCCCGTCCCCCTGTGCTGCTGAGGGGGGGAAGGTTGAAGCCAGGAGTGAAGTTGAGCCCGGGAAGATGGGAGGGGTGGGGGGAGGTGTTTTAAGAGTTGATTTTATTTCTCATTCCTCTACTCTGTTTTGCCTAGTAATAAATTAGATGAATTTCCTCTCTCAGTTCAGTCTGTTTTGCCTGTGACAATAATTGGTGAGTGATCTCTCCCTGTCCTTATCTCGACCCACAAACATTTCATTGTACCTTTTCTCCCCTGTCTAGTGAAGGAGGGGAGTGACAGAGCAGCTCTGGTGGGCACCTGGCTCTCCAGACAGGGCCAACCCATCGCACATACACAAAACAACATAATAGCCAACAATCAAAGGAGAAACAGAACTCTGAGCAAAACTGAACTGCAAATACACCTATACCAGAGAATTACTCTGCCTTACAAAGATAACTGAGATCAGAGAAGACAGGACCAAAGAGTTGATATGTAGACCCATTCTGCCATTGGCCTTCAGTCTCTTGAAGTTTATTTCTCCAAAAAAGTGTTTATCTTCCCCTCATCTATGCAAAGTGACAGTGTCTCAGTGAGCTTTAGTCAGTAATTTTGATGTTTGGTTCCCACACATACTGTCTACGAAAGCAAAGATTCCCTAAAAGTATCCTGAGAAGTAGTGAGCTCTAGGTATCAATACCAGAATTAATACTAGCCATGCTCTGCATTTCCTCTACACTTAACTCTCAGAGAGAAGTGAGATGATTGTGAAATACCTTCGTTTCAAGCACTGTTTAGATATTACTCCACACCTGATTATCTTTTGGCACAAGTATTTTATTTCATCCAGTAATTTTGAAGAATAAAAAGTATTTTGATGACTTACACATTCATACGTCTTCCTCCACCCCTATTTAGTTTCCTGATATCTCATAAATTGAATTAAAATATTACAACTAACTCCAAATTCTATCATCCTGCCTTAAGTCCCTTTGGATTAAGTTCATCAGAACTAACAGCCTTTAGCAACCTACTTCCCTGGCAGTTTGAGGCTTAGATACTGCTTAGTCTTACTGATATTAATCATGATGGTTGATCTTTTTGAACCCTTCTGTTAACTATCCTTTACTAAAAGGCCTCTTCCATCTCCCTGTGATTTTATAAATTAGGCTGGTTGATCACATCACTCAATTACCCTATTAAAACAATTCTCAAAGGTGCCTCCAACTACAGACAACAGATGAGCTGATGTTCTTCCCCTCCTAGGCTCAGAATTTAAACACAAAGCTAGTACCTAAATTTCAACATAGATCAGAAATATTTATCAAAGAAGCATCAGGTTTCTCTGACATGCATCTGAAGGCACTTCAGCTTTAAAAATGAGAGACTTTCAAATTTTAGAACAAGTAACAAACCAATATGCATGCAGGAAGAAATATTCATAAACAAAAAAATAATAAACAGTTAAAAGTGTTTGTATATTCAGAACCCAAATTCAGTTTGCCTTTTATAGTTTTATACAGTAACCATATCAATGCCAGATAACTCTTATTCAGATTTGCATGTGATTACTACTGTTGCTGTATAAAAAGCAATGAATCATTCATATCTGTTTTGAATATATGTATTATCAAATTTATCTGCATACACAATGATAGTTTTGTTTGTCAAATTTTAGGAGAATAACCATGCATCTAATACCTCCATGATGCCTGCTTTATTGTTGACATTTTACTATCTCCACACATACACTCTACAAAGAAATGACTAAACAAAAACATGTTCTACCCTCTGGTAAGGAAGACACAACTTAAAATGGTGAGAATCTTCTTTGATACAGATACTCTTTTCGGCATCAGCAATATTGGATGATTTTTTCCCCCAGGTAATATTATCCAGACTATACTGGTCTGACAGAAAACTATAAAATGTTAACAAGTGCTCCATTGAGATAAAAATTAACTTGGTCAGCTCTGTTACTGGTAAAATATTATTCCAATCTCATAGATCTTTGTTAACATGGTATGAGGTAGAACTGTATTAGAATAATATGGCAGGCTATCTTTCAAAGTTTTTTGGTTTAACAGCCATTCTTGAGTTAGAAAAGAAAAATAGCTGAGTATATATCCATCTTCAATGAAAGCAACGTTATCTGATAATAAATGACTCATTAGTTTGCTCATAATTCTGTCAGCGTTATTACAGTCTTTAGGTTCTGAATGACTGTAATTTACTATAATTGGTTTGCAGGACAAGAGAAGTTTGACTTGCTCAATTGCAGATTCACTAAAATAATTTTGAACATTAAAATGATTTTAGAATATAAAGGTCATGACAAAAATCTAACAAAACAAAGAATTTTAATAGCAGAAATGTTAGTTTGATTTTTAAAAACAGATTGAAAATTATCAGTCTACCTCAAAGTTTAGTTATAACGTTTTATAGATTTTGTCTTATACATGTCTTCCCAAAAATCAATCTTTACACTGACGTTTAAAAGGAAAAGGTGGCTGAGAAGATACACCTCAGAGTTCTCCACATGCTGCATGGATATGAGACTCTGCTGAACATTTAACCTTCCTCTCAAGTACTTACTTTTAGACACTAAAATACTACTACGGTACAGGAAATTGAGAAAGTTGAAGTTTGCATGGAAACTTTTAAGTTATTTCTGTCTTGTTAGGCTGCAACATTTATCCAAGTTTCTAACAGTTCACAAGTCTTCCAAACCTTGAAATTGGAATTGATTTTTTTTTTATTGTTTGTTGGTCCTAATGCAAAACTATGAAATTGAAAGCAATATGACAACGACTGTGGTGCAGAGATTAAATGTTTTAGAAATCTTTTCCTTAAATTTAATCTTACCTCTTTAAAAAAACCCCAGTGACTACACTACACTGATCTTTCAAAGTGCAAAATGCGATAACATCTTTGCTGCCTTGACCTCCCTTCTGTTTACTTGCTATTCAAAAAGGAAAAGTAGTGTAGTCTCAATGTTTATCTTTCTTTCAGAATCACAAAGCACTTCAGTTCCAATTTTTGTACTCTAATTGCTCCTAAGATAACACAAATCAAACTGCTATCCTGCATTTAAGTAGAGTAGCCTTTTACTTAGGTGAAATACCGATAGTTCTGGACTTGACTGGTTATTAGATGTTTTCTCCTGTGTAGTGCTCTCAACAATGTATCCTGTTCTCAGAAACCTTTGGCAAAGGCAGGCAAATGTACTGAGTGGCAAGCTCAGTCTTCCACAGGTGGTACAGCAAAAAAGTTTAAAACTAAGTTTCAGGTCAAAAATTACAGTCATATTTCCATTAATAGTTACAGTCTGTTATTGTGATCAAGTCAAAACCTAAAGATCCAGTCTTATCATTGCACATTACGATTTGGTTCACAGTGGATAAGGTTTAGATGAGAATCCACAGTAGTCATCTTGAATGGGATGTCTAGAAGGAAAAGGAATGGCAAATACATTTTTATAATGGTTGATTTCAGCTGGAGCCAAAAGATCTCAGTAAGACTTTAATTTTCTGCCACTCATACTCTAAAGCTGAACCTGCCAAAGATGCACCTTCAGCGAGCATTTGTTCTCCCAGCAGCTGAGCACTCAAAATGACAAAAACAAGCTACCAAATTATTTCTGCAGAAGAAATAACTAAATAGACTATGCCCCTTCAGCCTGGAAAAGACATGACAGGTCAAAGGAAGACATCACATGATTTTAACATAAAGAATGAATAATAAACTTGCTTTCTTCCCATAAAGAGCTAGGGTTCATAAAATCAGTACACCTTTAAATGAGAAGTCCTTCGACAGCTATAAGATGCACAGCATTTTCTCTGGGA
Source organism: Grus americana (assembly GCF_028858705.1). Classification (NCBI taxonomy): domain Eukaryota; kingdom Metazoa; phylum Chordata; class Aves; order Gruiformes; family Gruidae; genus Grus; species Grus americana. Next base: position 104,639,562 of record NC_072852.1, read on the forward strand.
GAGCTCTGCAGAAAAATTAAAGTAAAAATCAGAGCCTACAATACATGTGTCACTGAGGAAAGTGACATACATCCCTTTACGTCCCCAGGAAGTGCATCAGAGACTGTTGCATTAATGAGCATGCAGATGTTTGAAAACTCCAGATGGAAGCGCTTGTGCAAGCACAGGACTGCTGATGCCCTGTGCCGCCAACTTCACAGGCACCACAGCAGGCACCACAGGTGATCTGCATGTACATGATGTCGATATTTTGTCCAGAGTTTCTAGTTACCTGAACTTAGCTGGACTAACTCTGCTAAAAAAGCTAAAATACAAGAAATTCTCAAGAAGTCATTCTTAGACACAGACAAATTGTTCAGGCAAAGAAAGTCTGAGGGCAACCATATATGCTGTGCACACATTCGACAGAGCATGTCGAAACATATTACTGGTTGGGGGGGGGGGGCAGGAAATAGGGAAATCCTAGGCACAACTACAGCTCCTTCCCTAGAATCCACTCCATTTGGTAAAACACCACAGTCTCTCCCTTTACTCCATTTTTCCCAAAACTTTTAATGAAGATCAGGTTAACACTAACTCTGTTGAAATTCATCCATCAGTACACAGTGGTATTAGCACTTTGAAATAATGCAAGCGATTCAGAGGGCAACTTGAAAAAGACAGAAATCATTAACAATAAAAAAGTAATCTTAAAAAAATGTGAAAGGTTACCTTTGATTTTCCCACTCTGAAATATCAGGTTATAAGTGCTCTATAGCTAATTGGAAGAAGACTGAATAGGAACTGGTTAACAACTCAGCTAAAGGTCATCCTCAAGAATTCTAAAACCCTTAATAATTGAGCAATTGGAGTTAGTGCAAACATTTTCACAAAAGAAATAAAAAGGAATGTAATTTTATTAATCTGCTATTGTCTACCTGGTAATAAAATCTTTCAGGAAAATCGAGATTTTTCAGAAGCTGAATTTCTAGAAAAACATGAGTGCAGTAAGGAGTAAAGAATGGAAGACAATGATCAAAGAACACGGGGCTGATGATTCTGAGAAAGAGATCATGTTCCAGCTCTGTTAAAAACAGTTGAGAATTTTATATAAAGAAAATAATTTAAGTGAAAATTTGCAAGCAAGAAATCCCCAGGTTTTTTCTCTCACAAGCAAAAAACAAATTTTAGTTACTTTTGCTCAATTATGTCAAAAAAAAAAAGAATACAGTAACATAAAAATAACGTACAACATTCTGCTAGTGTTCCTTTTACAATAACGGCATAACCAAGCCTAATTTGGTCAGTCAAAATTTTACTTTTTAAGCTCAAATTTACAGAAAACGCTTTTAAAAAGGCTTACACTTACATTTGTTACATATGACATGAAAAACAGAACATTGTCATATTGGAAAAATCTTTAAAGTTCACACCATAAAAAAAGATGCACTAGTACTTTTGAATTCTCCTCATCCTTACGTACATGTTCTTATGCATTATTTACTGAAAAACAGTGGTATCTTTCTCTGAATTGAACACTTACGTGTTTTTTCCACATTCTTCATCAATGTGGTATTTCAGCACTCTAGAAACACTAATTTGTTTTTATTTAAAAATTCCATTAGGTAAAGTTATACATTATATCTTTCTTTAAAGATGGGGAAAATAAAACATCACAGTTAATATTAAAGGATATGTTTTCAGTGACCCATCAAGTTTTTTATAACCTCACAACCACAAACTATCCCCCCCACACATACATTCCAGAGAACTCATTATTTTCTATGTTCATAGCAAACCTCTTTTTGGATTTTTTTTGGTTTTTTTAACTATGAATACTCAACATGGTGGTGGTTGTGTTTGGGTGCAAATGTGCTAGCATTTCTAGCCATGTTTGGTGATTAAGAAAAGTTGCTAGACAAAATGCTTTTGTGAAGGTAAGTTCAGAGAGATACAACCACCTGGTTAGTGACATGACACTTTTCCACATGCTAATTTAAAAAAAAATAAAAATCACACCACCTGGTTTAAATACAATGCTACTTCATGAAATGTGAGGTTTACTGTCCACTCTTCTCATTTCTTCTCACACTAGGCTATCAGCCAAGTCACAGCTAGATTCAATTCAGCCAATATTAGGTATGGAATATGACAAAGGGGATTTCACCCTCATTTAGCATAGACATTACTTTATGCCAGGACAACCTCTGTCCTATAGCTGGAAAGCCCCAGTGGGTTTGGGTCCATCTAAGGAACCTGGGCACCAAATTTTCAGTGGGTTAGCTCCAGAAATAGAGTGAAAAAATCATGCTAGCTACCCTTCTGGGTTTCTAATCGCGACATTTTGCCAGAAAAGCACAACTACTACAAAATGCCAAAGGGATTTTAAGGCATCTACTTTCAGTGCATAAATACAACTGCTTATATCATGCAAATGGTGAGCAGTACACAGCTAAGCCTGCTAACACTGACAAGACTAGTTATTCTATCACCCATCTTGCTTTCATGCCCTCCTCTGGCAGACACGCTTATTTCACATCAAATACTACACGACCATGAAAAATTCTGTATTATTAAATAAATTACAAGTGAACAGGGTCTTAATCAGATGGTGATAAAAGTCTGAAATTTGTTTTCCATTTCCTTCCACTGGATTTACAAGGAAAACGAGCTCAAGTAGAGCGAGACAGACCAGCCTAGAACAACATGGGGTACAGTACTCTCCTGGAAAATGGTGAGAAGTTGGATTTCCTTCAAATTGATGGGAGAAAAGTAGCAATACAATTCTGGTTTTGAAATATCTTAAGCCTTCTTCGTCTTTGAAATAGGATATTGATTCTTCAGTGTCACAAAGTTTAAGACTGTGATCCCTGGCACAACATAGCACCATCTGTAGCTATGAGTTCTAAGAATTTTCCTTTCTTTAGATTTCCAGCAAGTCAACTTAAGTCATCCTTCCTCCTTATTGTGCTCCTGTCTGACAATCTAGTCCAAGACACCTACCATGCAAGTCATTAGATATTAAAGTAATTTTTTATGAACAAGGCTTTGGGGACATATATGAAAAGCTTGTTTAAACAACTTCAAAGTTAGAAGTCATGAGAACAGTAACCTTCAGTACTCTTGAATGACTTACACTGGAAGACCATCATTTTTCTTCTCCTTCATTTATCTGTTTCATTCACTACATGACTTTCAATTTCTGCACCAAGTTACAGCAGAAACCCTAGAGACAACAGCTTCATTAACTGTACGACTCACTCATTCTCCAAATACCATCCATCCTGTGCATTAAATTGAGTAAGAATCCAGTGAAAGGCAGTGTGTGAACATGTAATTAAAGACAATTATAATACATACTCATAGGGAGAATGGGGGGCAAATTATAATTGAAGTAGCAGCACAGATTCTGGCATTCCTAACTGATGCAAGATTATAACCTACAACAGCTGTGTGAACCAGCAAGAGAGAGAGAAAAATGGAGCACGCATTTTCTGTTAGTGGATTTCATGGCTACTTGCCAACATCTAATGAAGTCTGAGACTCAAGAATTCTGGATTCCCTTCCAGACTCTTCAAGCAGTTCAAGACCTCTTTTGCACCTGCCTCTGCTAATAAAGCTTATCACTCCCAATTAATCTTCTTGGTTCAATTCTGAGAGGTTTGCTCCCTTCTGTATTATGTTCCCTACTTCCCACTTCAGCTGGGAATAACAGGCCCATTCTTCACCCATATCCAGCCAACTCATTGTGCTAAGCTACCCTACTTATCACCTAACTTGACTTCAAATACTAAGGTACATGTTACACAACCCCACTGCAGTCCCATTGCTTCCTCTGTTGAACATACAGCTCAAATACAGCTGGATTTCTTTACAGCAAATGAACGTGACATCTTTCAGGAATCCTTGTACTGTATAAACATTCAGATCAAGTAAAAAGACCCAAAACCAAGAGGGTACAGGAAAATAAAACACAATCTCCTCCCATGTTTACCTTTCATAATTCATATCACAACATCTTAGGCAATCAAAATAATAGAGTGAAATTCTTATTTTTTTTTAAACTTTACCTGAAAACCTAATGGCACAATAGAGATAAAATTAGAATCTCAGTCCCCAGACAACAGTAAGCATTCTTATCGATGCACATGATAAGAGGACTTCGCTACATTTAGCAGCAGCTGCCCCTTCCGTATAAGACACATCATTTACCTGTGTTAGCCAAGTTCATAAAACACAGACCAGACTCCTACTATGATGTCTCCTAAATTAACAAGGAACGAACACAGAGAAAGGAACAGCATGTCAGGCAGAGGTTTCAGCATAATTTCACGGAAGCTGAATGAAGATGTAATGACTTGAAACAAGTCAAGATTGTTTTTCCAGGAGTCACTGGCAAAGGATAGCACTTATCTGCAGTCGATAGTAGTACTGTGAAGGAGCTTGCTTGTATTAATGGAGAGCTGCTCACATACCTGAGGAGCAGCGAGGGAGAAAGTTTAGAAGTGCTAACAAACAGGCAGTGGAAAACTGGCTTAGTTTAAAGGAGCAAGAGAAACTTTGACATTGAACGGGACATCACAGGAAACGGATCCCTCAGGGATTTTCAAAAACAAAAGCAGGTATGTTTAATCTGATACAAGGGTCAGAGACTCACCCTGTATACAGTTTGTAAATTACTAATATGACAATTCTAATCCCAGTTTATTTTTTAGTTCAGTCAAAAGCTGGACAAATTTATAGATAGCAGTAAACCTAAATACACACAAATGATCTAGGAAAGGGGGACAAACAATAAATTAACATGCTTTTACTGATGATATTAAGGTATTTTGAATAGGAATTACAACAGGTAACTGTCAAGAGCTGCAGATTATCTTAACACGACTTTATGACTTGCAATAAAATACTGTATGAAATTCAGTACAAGTCATGTGATACACATGTCAAAAATCCTAACTTCATTTTCACATTTATGGAGATTGACTGTCACCGTTCAGGAGTGAGGCTCTGGTACAATGCTAGATAATAATATTTAAAAAAAAAAAATCAAGCCAACACCCTGGGGTTTTTCTGCCCAAAGTTAGCGGAATGCTAGTAATTATTAGGAAAACAACAGAACAAAACACAGGTCATCATTACACCACAGTAGAAATTTAGTTTGTCTGCATCTGGAATACTGTGCTAGGTTCTGGTCACTTCATCTAAAAGGACACCCGCGGGGGAAGACAAAAAAAGAAAAGGAAAAATTCAAAGAGCAACAGTAATGACAAAATTGTGCATCAGCTTACTCAGGCATTTAAAAGTCATGACTACAAAGTTACATAGTCATCAGCGGTACTGAGAGAGCAGCTAAGTATCACCATATACTCTAATATGTGAGCTAGTAGTTATCAAAATGAGTTAGTAGAAGACAGGTTTGAAACAAAAGGAAATGGTTTGCTTACAATAGGTGATAAGTCTGCTATACTCCTTGCCAAAAGATAAGTGAAATCTAAAAATTACACTGGAGACTGGGCAAGTTCATGGAATAACAATCCAATGAGGGTAACCAATTATGTAAAACCCTCTGCCTAACTCGAGAACTTCACAAAATAAGATACACAGATATTAGGGGTAGTGTCACAAGTACTTCTGCTACTCTGTTTACTGCTGGAGACAGGAAAATGTTGTATGGTCCTCTAGCCTGATTCAGTCCAGTAACGTGTTCCTATGAACCTGGCCCACAAAGTCTTCTATAGTTTGGTTGTTAGGAATCCAAAGCAGGATCAAAAGTTTAAGCTGTACATCAGCATCAGCTTCTGCCTCAAGCAAAATGTTGGCTGAATTGCCACTTCAAACCCAAACTCCCCTACGCTAGCTAGAAATCAACAAACAGCTTTCAACTTTTCTAGTTAGCCAGTGTTTACAAATCATTAAGCACTAGCGTTTTCGTTCACCAAATGCCTGCTTTCCTGAAGTGCTTGTTGACAAACACAATAACTTATCCCAGTCTGAGAAAGAAGGAATTTTCAGGTCAACAAGTTTTGTCTGACATATCCAAAAGACAAAACATAATTCTATTTGAACTATAAGAAAATGGGGGTTTGTTGGTTTGCTTGTTTTCTCTTTTAGAGACATTCTTTTTGAAACTAATACAGAACTACTCCAAAATGTGGTGTTTGTTGAACAGAAAGCCCAACAAGCCCTACTTTCATGACTACATGTTCTTCCACTTGATTATATCTATATGTATGGCGTATGCCAAGTTTTCACAGAGAGAACCAAGGATATTAATCACAAACAGCCAAGTGGAACCTTACGTCGTGTTATTTAGACAATTGACAATGTGCAAAAGTTCAAACATATTTTCCTTACACATTTAAGTATAGGTCTAAAGACTTATGTCATCCTGGCTACTTTGGAAATATTGTGCAGGTTCTCTGGAAAAAAATGGAAGGTATAAGATTTCTATGACAATAAGGTCTCTTAAGTCAAAGCTTTATTTAACAATTCCTACTCTCCCATCTTCCAAATAAAGGTAGCTCAGCTCAGAATCAAGAGAAAAAACAACACCAAACCTACTGCATTGATGAATGTTGCATTGTACTTGGGACACTAAGAAACATCTTTGTTATTATACTTATGTACAGAAAACACGTTAAATACTTTCTTGTCAAGCAATGATTCTTAAGCAGCAAATTCTTTTTCAACTTGTTGAAGTTATGTTGAAAAACAGAATTCTCAGAATGATCCATATTGGTATATAGAAAATGTGACAAATTAAAAAATAAACAGAAAAATCAAAGCTTCCTACAGCCACTGTGTTGACTATTCACTTTTGCTATATGCATATCCCCATTCCAATTGATTGAAATTGGCTGCAAACATAGACATTAGCAGTGTTATTGGATTCTTCTTTTCTAGGTAGATAGAGAAGGACTACGCTGGTTTGACAAAGGTCTGGAATGAGTTGCTGAAGGAGGACTGCAGTATGAACTGCACCTCTGCCCTTCAGTTCTGGTTGCATTGCCAGGTTACATAAAAATATGGGAAAAAAGAATCAGAAGATATCCTCTCTGTTAAAGGTTCCCATTATTAACTCAGTATAATAGAAGAAACAACTTATGGACACCTCAAAAAGAAGTGGGAGAGATCAGTCACAATTTTTCAGATAAATCTGTTACCGTATATTTCTAATTTATTAATCACACTTTAGCTGGTATTGTGGTCACACAGATTCAGGAAAGAATCTATACTTAAGATACTTAAGCAATACTTAAGAATTGCACATTCTTTAAAGATAAAAACTACTTTCAGTAGTTAATGCTTCACTGTATCCACACCAATATTACTTCTTGTAGTGGACGAGCAAAAAAATATTTTTATATCATACCTTAAAATTTTAAAACAGAACCCAGAAATAGACTGCAATGATTCACTTCACTCTGAAAACCTTACTGCACTCTTCCCACATTTTTACCTTGTTACTTGCCTCAATTGCTATACCTTCTAGTGGGTTTTCCTTGTTCAGACTGCTGAAACAGTCTCTAATTAAGCTAGTTTCTTTCATAGCAAAACAATCTTGACAATTGTTCCAGCTATTTTCTGTAGGTATAATATTACAGTAGCTTTTTCAGTGGGTATTTTCTAATAATTTCTAACTCATCAAAGTTTTCCTTTCTACTTACAGTATCTTGATCTAATTCAATATCTAATATCAAGCAATACGGTTAATTCATGAAGGGTTCACCCCCAGGAGCTCAACTGTGATCTTTTGAGTATTATCTAATCACAGATTACATCTTTCTTTAAAGTGGAAAAAAATGAAGAGCGTTACCTCTTCTTTGCCTTTTTCAAACTAAGACAAATGAGTTCATTACTCCAAGTTTGGCGTTAAGCCTTACACATGCCATTACTTTTGTTGCACAATTATAAGAAAGTGTTGCATAGGGTTTCTTATAGGTAAAGTATCCTAGAATTTTTGCTAAGTAGATTTAGACAACATTTAGATTTCTACTCAATAAAATATCCCATAAGCATTATTCACAGAATTATTCAAGACTACCTGGAACTCCCCATCATCAAATATTAGTAACAAGCCTGATCAGATAGAACCTAGTCAAACTGAAAGTCTTCCGTTTTCTTGTGAATATCCTCTGCCGATTAATTCTATAACTATTATCTAATTAGTATAAACAGTCTAAAGTCTTACACATAAATTGTAAGAAACATACTTGCTGTGAAAGCTAACTTCATGCAATTGGACTGATTCATGGTTTTTTCATCATTTTTAGTTCAATAAAACAATGCTGCACGTGCTGTTGTGAAGCTGCTCTCCAGTACGCTATGTCCCATCATCAGAGGCTCTGTTATACAGAACTACATGCTCATCGTTTCCCTTGGCGTGACCCACTTAAATTTCACATGAAGCACCAAGTCACCAGCTGCCTCCAAGAATAAATTCATAAATTCCATCAGTATTCACTGTTCTTGCCCACTGTACTAGTGCCAGCACAACTGATCTAATTTTCACTGCAGCATAGATATACAGATTACATAGAGGATGTTATCTGTACCACTAAGGAGTAAATGAAGTTTCTCTGTATTTCTCAGCTATCCTGAGTATTTCCAGTTGCTTTCTAACTAATGCTGCAGTGTAACAGTCAACAAAACCAATGTGTCCCTGAGCTTGAAGAAGTACAGCCAGTAACTATAGCTGAAATACTGTTAAGTTATCTTTCAGAATTTCACCATCCACAGTGACTGCTACTGTTAAGGTTCAGAGTGGTTACACCACTAGTTGAAGTCCTCTGTCTTGGTAGCTACAATCATTATACATCCTTTCACAAGTCTAGATCTCAGCAAGTATTTTCTGTCCCGCTGCTTCATGAAAATAATCTCTCATTCAGCATAATACTGTCTTTAACAATAGTCTCTTTGCAGGAAAGTTCATATCAAAGTCTTATTTTGAAAACTCTTTATAGCTCTAAACTCCTGGCATTTCCTCTACTGATCCCTGCTATTTCAGTTTGCATAATTTATCTTTTTGCATGTAAGAACTTATTTCCAACAATTAAAGCAGTAACTTAGGCATCTGAATATCGCTCTTCTGAAACAGCCAACATAACTTACACTGAGCCCTTTATTTTCTTCCCCAGCTCACACTACTGGTCCTATCTTACTCAATCCTCCTTTCACACCATTTTATTCCTGTTTCAAAACATTTCTGATAAGTTACAGAATTTAGTTTTCATCTTTCCTATTTTATTCCTTGCTCACCCCCCCCCCCCCCCCAATACTTTAGTCCAGCACTAGTATTGAAAATATTGTTTTGGAGTTTTTTTTTATCAAAAACACGTAACTGTACTCTACATAAAGACACAAAGACACATGATTAATCGTATTTGTGAAGAATGGTCATACTATAGAATGCAGGTATGAAAAATCAATTTGTCCAGATACTGTTGCCAAAAAAAAAATCCAAAAATCCCAAACAAACAACCCAGACAAAACAACAAAAAACAAACTGGAATGAAACAAACGATCCCTCTTCCTTTATTTACGTTACTGCAACAACATACTCAAGAACTAGCAAGATGTATTATTTTTGAAAAGTTCCTTTATGTCTTTCCTGATAAGCTAGGGAACTTTCTTGATGAGCTGATCAACCTGGGTCATGTCTGACAGGAAGCATGTGAACACATGCCTTTGAAATGTCTACCACAGTATTGGTACATTGTTCCCCTAAATTTGGAGGTACAGCAGGATTCAGATCCACATTTACATTACTTTAATTCTTTCTTGAAATGTTTGTGTAGTATTCAGGAGACTGCAATAAAACCACATTGTAATCATGTATCATTCAGTTTTCCAGCAGGTATATTGTTACCTTTCCGGACAGAGGACTGTTTAAAGTTCTGGAACAGATGTGATAATTGGGAAAACCTGTTTGAAGCTCTAATTCTTCTGCTGAAGACGACTTGATTTGACTTTATTCTCTTCCTTTACTTTTATTCTAGCAAACTGTATTTTGTATAATCTACTGCAAGATAAACTATCTGAAAGTATATATATCTTGAAATTATACAGCAAATACAAGTCGCAAGCATCTCAGTAACCCAGCTACCTCTTAATAATGCTGTACAACTGTACACAGCTAAAACAATTCAAGTAGTCAAGAAACACATAGAGAGGGCATACATCTCTTTGTAGAGTAATAAAGAAATGAAAAAAACTTTTACAACATATTAAACAAAGCAGTCGGAGCAACCGGGTCAGAATAAAAGCGCAAAGTCTGTATAAACCTCTTCCCTCACTCACTGTGTCCTCGAAGGCAGATTCCCACTCCTAGTGCATCAGTTTGGGCAGCTCCTGTCAGAGCTGCAGCACCTGAAGCCCCCTCTTGCGCCTGCTCCTCAAGCTCAAAAGCAGCTGCCTCTTCAAGGAGCTCTACCTCCCCTCATCTTCTCTGGTAAGCATAATACAGTACCATCAATAACTTCCACAGCCATCAAGGGATTCATTACATGAAATTTGATTAATTTTGCATAACAGCAACAAGCTTAGGGCACAAAAACACCAACATTTTAAATCTGTTGTACCAAAACTCATTCAAGAGAAACACAAGTACACATCCTTTATTACAGGTTTCAAATATATGTTCTTTCAGTGGTTTAAAGAGAAGACAGAAACACTTTGTCCTTTCTTATATCAATGTGCCTGTACAATTTACAGAATAACATTTCTCCATCATACCACAAATTTGGGGAAGTTTAAGAGTTTATCAGAACAGAATCCCTTCTACGAAAGTGTACACAAATCTGTTTCAGTGAGAACAAACTTTTTTGTGGTTAAATTTGCTGATGTGTTTCCTGAGTGAGCTAAACTGAAACACTTGGGTTTAAATTGACTTAAGAGCATCCAAATACAAAGATGTGCTCCTATGAAGTAACATCTACTTAAAACAAAAATCACACATTCAACAAAATTAGGTTTCGCAAATAAAGAATGACTGAACCTCACTAGCTACCCAGTTTGTGTCTGAATTTCTTTTATCTCCATCATTCTCTGCTCTTCTATCAAATATGGATATCTGCTGCGCTGAGCTTCAGCTCTCACTGCTGCTATACACAATAGCACAAGCTATCCTCTGTTATGTTCACAAATTTGCAATAGATTCTAGAATCGCTCAATTCCCTCTGCCTCAGCCCACAAATGCAGCATACAAATTTCAAGATAAATCTTATTAAACAGCTGCAAGCTGAAGATGGCCATTCATTTACCACATCAAACCCAAATTCAGTATTGCTTTTCTGGTATGTGTAGGCTACTGGTTACGTGGATATGGGTAAAGACTTTGAAATTATTTTTATTGAGGCTGTTCCTGAATTAATGAGGTAGTTTGGATTATTAGACTGTTAAAAAAAATTAACAGGACTAACAAAATTTTGGCCCTGTATACGTACAGTGGGTTCCCTTTTGCCCATAACAAGAGGAAGCACAACAGAAATAGGGAAATAAATCCCTTTCAGTTTCAACATGACATGGGTACTTCCAAAAACTTCATTTGGGATTCATGTTTCACGGGAAAACTGTGCAGATAAGCATGCCAGCTGTACAAAGGTGATAGTTAAGGATATCTGCTGTTCATTGCAAAGCTTGAAATGGCATAGTCATGGCAAGGTTCTCACCCCAGCCTTCCTTTGGAAGATTGGAGTTACAAATGTCGTAGTTACATAGTGAAAGCAACTCCAACCTACAAGGACAGGAAGATAGGTGTACCTTCTGTCACGGTATCAGTTCCTGATGAAGGCTAGACAGAGGTAACATTTTATAGATTTAAGAACTATATCAGATTGTCAGTCATGTAGTCTCTAAATTAGAAAGTTGCTATCATATAATAATTGCTTGGTTTTCCTAAGGCTTTAGTCTATTTCAGGATTCAAATAACTTTTAAAAAATAACCATTTAACAAAGTACTAGGACAGCAACTGAAGAAATCAAATCAGATTCTCAGAATTCAGAATCTAAGTTAGATCTGCATTTTACCAACGCAACTAAAATTTTTGAACTAATTCAGACAAAAGCAGTATCAAAGAGTGCAAAAAAAGGAAAACCCACCACCTCAGGTCAATGAAATAAGAAATAAACATCACATCGTTTGTACTCTCTTCTAATGGTATCTTTTAGACTTTTTTTTTTTTAAAAAAATCACTGCAAAACTAGAACCTCTTTCTGCTTAAAAAGGCTGTAGTCACTAACAGGCATGAAAAATTAAAGTCTCACATTTCAGACTGAACCATAAAAGACATTCAGTGATAAATTTAACATTCTTGCTTCTTCTGAAGTCAAAAGATGGTTCAAAAACTGCAAGATGAAAAATGTGTCTAACCTGCCCATATTAAGCCAAATGCATTTAACAACCCCTTGTATACATGAAGGTAATAACATCTTAACATGTATTTGGCAGAAAAGAACGCTCCATACTATCTCAGCATTCCACTTGCTGAGGCTTTGTTGGAACAATCAGTAAGAGCCTCTCACTGATAAAGAAAAAAATTTTAGAATGTGCTACATAGATCTACTCACTAGGAATGCTGTAAATACTGTTAGTAAGACTGTGCACATTAACATTGAACAGATGACTCTCAGCAGAGGGTTACATTTCACAGCTCTAGCAAAAATCACAAGTCATCAAGAGAAAACAAAATTATGTTATTTAATTTTTCTTTAAAATAAAGTTCCTTAAGGAGCTACCTAGGGACCATAAACAGCATCACGAATTGTGAAAGCCTGTAACCCGAGTACATTCTTACAGCAGCTGATGCTCCACACTATTTAACATAAAACATTAGACACATTTGGGAGTACTTCCCAAACCATGTGGCTCCTTATCAAATAGCAGCCTACCTGCTTTCATGGAGTTCAAAATTAACAAAGTTCCCATTAACTCAGTAAGGACTGCAGATAACCCAGCAGCGTCTCAGCCCCAAATATATTTATCAATCTATTTGATCCCTAATTTAGAAAAACTTGGAAATTCCAACAAGTATGCTTCCTCAGTAACGCAAGCTAGTACAAATACATTCACTCCGTACTTCATTATGAAGGTCTGTCAAACTTAGCCATCAAGACAGATGCCTCAGCCATTATCCAGGATTGACCTAAAATATACAAAATGCCCTCCAATGCTTCTGTGCAAATGTGGTAATAAACCATGACAAACTTTTGCCACAAAATTATACTCTTTTAGGACAAAATTAATCAGTCAGAGGAATGTTTCTAGGAGTCCTGTTCATGAAGGTACACAGACTTATAATGACTAGCAGTACCATATCTGCTTCTGCTCCAAATGAAATATATTTTAATGACCTTTTCTTCAGGCACTAGAACCCACATCTCACTGCACATTTATACAAAGAACTCCCCAAAAGCTGAAAATCCTCTCAAGTCTGCATCTCTTTCCAAGAGGAGGGCTGACAGAAAAGCGACAAATATAATCTTATTAACTACAGTTCTTATACTTGACCAAAAGATCAAACATACATTTTAAGTAAATTCAGGAATTTTTTTTTGGGGGGGGGTGGGGGATGGGGGGGGTGGGGGTGGGAATTGAGGAACTTAAAAGAAAGAATTCTGTTTCACTAAAAAAGTCCTCCAACATGGACAATGTTAGTTCTACATTTACATAAATACAAGGGTGATTCCATTACCCAGCAGGTCTGTTGCTGGCACAAAGAAAACAAGTTTTAACATGACAGCAGCCACTGAATGAAGTCTAAGACATAAGACATATGCATCTGGTTTTGGTCAAGGCTGGAAATGAGGCAGAATACATGGAAACCTTTTACAAGTGCAGTTTACCAAAAGTCTAACCATTTTTTGTTTGCTTTGGATTTTTTCCCTGCTAGTAGTTACTAATAAGTTAACTTGTATTTTCTGCATTACCTAATTAATCATTTTTACAAAAGCTGATATAAATTGTACGTATGATTAAAATATTTATCCATACATTCCTTTCCCCCCAAGGTGTAAGTAATCCTGAACACAACATTCACATTAAATTGTAAAATATTAACTTGTATGACTTCTAGTTAAGTAGCTTTTAGACCCAGTCAAAAGTAAATGCTTATTTCTCAACTACTTGTGAAAGTTATACAACCGGTAGTTTTCACTAACTGTATCACCACAGTTGTATAAGGTACCTGACAAAAATAGCAACATGTCAAGTATCTTGAAAGACATTAGCGCTATTATTTCAAATGCTCTAGCAAAATTTATTTTTAAACACCCTGAAAATTACAAAAAACATAATACATTTAACATTCCCTAATGACTTAGAAAGTCAGTGTGTGTGTCAGCTCTCCAGAACTATTCACAAACAAGAGAGACCTTTCACACTAAGGAGCTTGTTTCAAATCCCAGTACTGACAATCTGCCAGAATTGAAAACAGCAGGACAAATAATAATTGGGTATCTGTTTGCATATTAACGACCAATATTCTATCTGCAAAAATGAAACCATGTTATTTCAATCCCAATGGTAGATAAAGATATATTATGTTTAAAGCCTGACAATTTTAGCAGCTGCAGAACAGCACAAACACTGCAGACACTACAGAGCATGCCAGAAAAGCATTCTGACTGGCACCGCTGAAGACTACTTCGGGAGCTCATAAAACATTCCTAGATAACAATATATATTTCCTTTTTGCAAATTCAAACCACTGGTTCTCACCAATACACAGCTTTGCCAGTGCCAGGTTAAAGAACTCCTACATACGATCATAGGAAACCTCTGCTTTCACCATTCTACTCAGAAGGAGTAAACAAATAAAAGCAAACACACACACACACACACTTGTGTTTACCTTCCACAAACTAGGGCTCCAAGATTTACATTTCTTCAGAGACAGCATCCCATATTGGTATAACATGTGCCAACATCTTAATAACAAGAATATTCTATGGAATATATGATACAGTTTTCTCCTGATAGATCCAGAAACTTCATAAATAAGCATTAAAACCAAACAAACATTAATTTGAAAAGAATCTAAACTTGATCTGTAAACAGGTACTCTTTCATTAAAACTAGACGCACCAACAATATTAGACCTAGGCAAATAGTACGGAGTATATTTTGTTATGGACTGTGGGGAGAGGTGTCCTCTTTATGGCAAGTTTCACTGATGTTTCTAGAGTTGAGAGAGGGATGCCTACCAAGGAATCTTCCTGTTAATTGCAGAGTAAAACCTAAAGTATACTTTCCTGATGGTTAATATCCGCCAATTGCTATCATGTCTCTGACTATGAGTAATCACAGCAGGAAAAAAAAGACAATGAAGTTAAATGCTTTCACGTGGTATCCAAAGCAACTAATCTCCTTAATTTCTTTCCATGGCATTGAGGCTATAAAGGTTATTACTGAAAGCTAAATAAATGCTATTTTGGCTTTCCATACTTTTGGATGCTATGAGTGGTTTCAGAGAAACCAGTGGATGGATATAACTAACAGCATAGGGGTTTTTGTAACTTTGGCAAATTCCTTTATCATGGATTTTTTTTTTTTTTTAATTGACTTATGACCAAGAGAACAAGTATAGAAAATGGCTTCCTTTCAGGTCCTAGAAATTACCACTCTCATAAGGCTGCAATAGGTGTTCTTTCCTACTTATTTAGAGGGAGTAACGTTAAGTTTGAAGTAGGTATTTCACCTTTTCAGTGAGAAATGCTCAATTATCTCTTGCTTCTACCATAAACATATCTTGTCCTGCAACTATTTTAGTTTCAATGACATAAGTAAGTTCATCACCACCTCTCCCCCCTCATTCTTCATAATGCAGAGTGGATAAAGAATGTATACTATTAACGAAAGCGTTATTCATCCCACCAGAAAAGCCTGGATTTCGCTGGCCATAGCACAAATTAATCTGCCAATAAGGGAAGACATTGAGGGTACAGAAACTCCTTCTATCTCTGCATAGCCAACGCATGCATCAAATTATTTAGCCACAACAAATGTACTATGCATAATTTACAGAATAATATGAGTGAAAAAATGCAAATGATGTAGGATCAAACTATAAAAGAATAAGTCACTTATCCTAAGTCTATTGCATTCACTTGTATTTTTCACACATTAACATAACAGCTATAAAGCAAGTATTTGAAAATATTTTCAGTGAAATAAAAGGATGTGGCTACGATAAACTGGATTCAGATTATCCTCCTGTCCTTCACAACTTCTGCTTCCCTCACTGCATGGTAACCCCTCAGAAAACTGTGGTCACTAAAAGAAGTGCAAAAACATAAGGACTGATGCAGATGAGTAATAAAGTCCATTCATCCCTTTCACATGCTTATTAGCATTCCAAACAGAGCAGAGGAATCCTCAGCATGAGCTGTTCTGGTTTTATAATCCTGTAAAAGAAACAGTCACCATTTCAGGTCTTTCCAAACGCTCAGTTTATAACCGAATATGTCAAATATCTTAACAAATCTTTCCGGCTCTGTATGAAAATTCTTCTCAACAGTGCATACAGTACACAGAACAAAGACAACAGTTAGAGGTACAAAGGGGTTTTTTATTTGTTTTCTTCTCACAGCAGTCATTTTTTCCTTATATAAATATTTTTCTCTCTCTGCAAATTAAGCCTATAATCTAAAAGCCAAAGAATCAAAAAGTTCAGATTTTTAAATCAGGCCTCCTTATAAACATCTGCTTAGCCAAAAAGGTTATTTGTTTGACATCATTCAAGTTTTCAAAAGAAAACACTAACATTTGCTTTGCAAGGTGAACAGGGTAAAGAGTTTGATAACACCATTTGGAGTTTCAGAGAGCCAGAAAGAGAAGTTTAAAATTAAGAAAACTGGCCTTAAAGCCTTTGGAAAGTTCAATTAGTGTGGAGACAGAGCACAACAAAGGTACTTGCAATGGCATAACTGTGGGATCAGAGTCAGATTAAGACTTGGCAATTGAAATAAAGTGCCTCTTTCAACATCATAAGCCAGGACATCAATCTAGTTCCTTAAAAACAGTGTATTTAAAATGAATTCATGTTTTCAGTCACATCATATCTGGGGGAAAACAAAGAAAATCAAGTTGTAATAAAAACATATTTGTAATCTATAGGAGCTTGGACTATTATTGAAAAGCTATTTCCTTTCCAAAAGGCAAAGTGATAAAAGACAAAAATGGGTATTAATTGTGATATTTACATGATGATGCAGGTGATGCTCTTTAGTAACTGGATTTAGATGACTAACTCATTTCATGTAGGCCATTGGACAGATGGTCACAACTTTCAATCATGTCCAGCCTCATGGCAGTTCAAACTTGTGACCAAGAGGTAAAAAGCTTTGTATGCCATTAATAATCTCCGTACCATCTGTTCTCTGTAAACGAAGACACTCTAAGACAATTCCCAACATATTTTTAATGATAATATTTATTTCAAATCTTTCCAGAAGCTTACTATTTACCCCATCAAGTTCTCCTCATTTAGCAAACATTAATTTTCCTCATTTGAATTAGCTAAGAAGCCACACAAGTCATTTCTATTTAACAAACTTTAGCTGGCATAGCACCCTAAAACTGAGTTATCTTTTGCATGCCTTAGTTAAGAAGTATGTATTACTCAGGTTTCTTCATTTTTTTTTTTTTTTTAAAAGTACATCAAAATACATATCTTATATTTGTGCACAGGAGGAGTGTTTTGGTTTCACCTATCACAAGATTAGAATTCAAAAGCTAAAAATTTGCAGTTAGAAAATTTTGCTGACCTCATGGGCAGGCAACATTTGAACGCACAGATTCAGAAAATGCTGTAGCAGAAAAAAAATAATTGAAAGTCAATAAAAAAATTGTACTGAATATTCTCAACAGCACACATGGATTTCAGCTTCCTAGTTGTGATGAGCTGACCTTGGCCAGCTGCCAGGCACCTGCCCAGCTTCTGTCTCACTCCCCTTTCTTATCAATGGACAAAAGGCGGGAGAATAGAAGATGGAAAACTTGAGGGTCAAGATAAAAAGACAGGGAGATCACTTACCAATTTCCATCACAGGCAAAACAGACTTTACTTGGGGAAAATTAATTTAATTAATTGTTAATTAAAATACAGTTGGATAGTGAGAAAGAAAAACTAAAACACCTTCCCCACTGCACACCTTCGCTCTTTCGTTCCTGGCTCCTCTATCTCCTTCCTCCCTGAGCAGCACAGACTGCAGTTTATGGTCAGTCCTCAGCTCCTCTCCGCCGCTTCCTCCTCCTCCTCACACTTTTCCCCTGCTCCAGCATGGGCCGCCATCCTTCGGGATAAACCTGTTCCAGCATGGGCTCTCCATGGACCGCAGTGTTGGTATTCACTCTGGCACGGTCCTCTCCACAGGCTGCCACGGAATACCTGCCCCACCGTGCTCTCTCCAGGGGCTGCAGGGGAACCCCTGCTCAAGTGCCTGGAGCACCTCCTCCCCATCCTCCTTCACTTACCTCAGGGCTCCCAGGCCTGTTTCTCACACTCTTCCACTCACTGCCAGGCAGCGCTTTGCCCTTTCTTACCCAGACTTTCCCTGAGGCACCGCCATGGTGTCTGCGGGGCCCAGCCATGCCCTGCGGTGGGTGGGTTGGAGCCAGCTGGAACCGGCTGTGTCCGGCACCAGGCAGCCCCAGCCCCTCCTCACAGAGGCCCCTGCAGCCCCTGCGCACCCACACCTGGTACACTATGTTTAAGATTCAGCGATCTGATGTCACCAACTCAATGTAGACTTAACTTTGCTTTGTCTAAGATTTAAAACTCACCTCAACAGGAATGAAGTTATATTGAAAGTGCAATGCTTCTGGTTCCCTTCTTATTTCTCCCCAAGCTTCTGTAGCAGGTAACAATTAGTAGCTTGTTCCACGATGAGGAAAATTTTTGTGATGATGCCACCTCTAAACCTGAAGCGTGACAGAGGAAGCATGAGATGCAAACACATTGTCCTATTTGTGGGCAAGCACGGCAGCTGGCCCCCACTCCTCCTGAAAGGCAGGCCACCCGTGCGCAGCAATGAGCGCCTGGTCTGTCAGCTTCAGTTCTGCAAATGACTCAAGGACAAAAGCAGGGAAAGATATTGCAGGGTGGCTCTAACATGCACAGGCTCCTTTGAACTAAATACTCTAGTAAATGAGGTTTTAACTCCATGTAGCCTTTTCTCTTCTCCTGCTGGCAGTGATCTGAAGTCTTGATAAAGCAGGCTGACAGATCCAAGTGCCGTACTCCATGGATACTGGCAGCAGAAGCAAAGGTAGAGCTTTTAAGAACAGGCAGCCGAGTACTGCTCCTAGGTCTGGCCAAGTGTTCAAATGAGGCAGCATTCTCATTCCATGGTTGCCTTTTGCTCTTTTCATTTCTTGTCATTCCTTGGAAAGTTATTTTTCAACATACCAAAATTGCTGAGAAATAACAAGCCACTTTAAGAACTGGCAGAAGCAAAAAATGAACCCCCAAAACCACGTATCCAGTGGCGTATTGCACAATGAAGTATAAAACAGTGAAAAACTCCCCACCAGAAAGCAGCTGAGGGAAGGTACAAAGGTTTTCTTGGATTTATATCCAAGAAAGCAAATTACTTCACTACAACCAAAAGTAACTGTCCAATATTAATCAACAACTTGCATAAAATGTATCTCTGAGGACTGAAATATGCTTTGCTCCCATGCCATCCAACAATACTCAACTGAAAAGGCAAGGAAACTACAACACAAGATCTTAAACTGCAATGAATACACTTGTTCCCCAACTAGCCTAGCCAATTCTAATGGAAAGCCCCTGACACACTTTGCCTTACCAGCTTCTCAGAGAGCACTTGCATTGAGAGCACCTGCATGGAACCATGAAGCCAATGCAATCTTGCTTGTTTGGGAGAAGAGGGGAAGTAGGAAAAAAGGCGTTGCCAAAAAGAGCAGAAGTGGTAGAACGGTATGAAGGAAAAAAAAAACCCAAACAACAAACACACTGAACTTTAGTTCCCTATAAAGAGAACTAGGTATAACATTGAGTTTCAGAATGAAGCAATATGAAATATAGCTGTCTATCACTAGACTTCTTGCATTTTAAGTTGAGTTTTACTTTTCAGAAAAGCTAATATACTAGATAAACCTCAACAATTTGTATGTAAAATCCAGACATATTAATTTGTCACGATTTCTACCTTTTTTTAGAATAGACAATACAGCTTCTTACGAAAAGCTATATTTAAATCACTTTTCATAATGGTTTAGGAACAGCAGATGCCTTCCAAAACATTGACAAATACAGAAGAAGAGGTGGCTATGATACAGCGCAGGGGCTACAGTGCTGCTACAGTCAGATGAGCTAGTATACAGCTGTCTTACTAGGCAGAAGGAACAGAGAAGAGGACCAACACTACATCCTCATTAATCCACCTTCGTATTGTCACTTGATCTTCCAAGCAGCAACTATGTGAGCAGCAAGCCTGCTTGTGATCTTCTGTTATGTTACAGCTTCCAGTATTCGTATCTGGAGTTCCAACAGAGTGAGTGTATTTTCTAATAAGCAGTGTGGACTGCATACTCTCACAGTAGATACACCTCTGGTTTAGAGTTCATGACAATCTTTCATACAAACAAAACTGGGTTTTGGGGGTTTTATGCCTTCACGCCCCCCCCCCCCCCCCCATCTCATTTCATTTTGTTTTTAAAGACTTTCCACAGTTGTTATAGTCACAGCAGATCTTTCTTGTTCTTACCCTCACAGAACTTTCCCACACAAAATCGCAGAAGCTACCAACAGGCTAAGGAAAACATACCTTATTTATTGAAGTATGTTCAAACCTAGCAACTCTACCAATACAATTTATTCCAGCAGTTTTATCAAGCTACCATCTTTTGGAAAAGATCTGGCCACAACCAAGCAAATTGCCACCACACGTTAGCATCTGTGGTATGTATTGAGCCTAGAACTTGTGGACATGCATGTGAAACCCTGTTCTCCAAGTAGGCAACATAGAACAACTTAACCAAAACTCTCATCTCCTCCTTAGTGCTTCCAAAACTGTCTTTGAAACAAAGCCACGGGTGAAATACACAGCACAAGGGCTATATATAATCCTTCAGTATACCCACTGAATTACACACCTGTTCAAAGCCAGTCATCAGCAATCTCACTTCCTATCCTCAAAAGGAATTTGTCTCTAAATGTTTTTCAAACCACAGGTGCTATCTAAACTTTTGATCAAGATTAGAGGTATATTTAGTATTTCATATACAAATACAAATCTTCAAATCAACTGCACATGGGAAGGTTCCAGTTAATAATACAGATGGCCAGAAAACCAGAAAGAAATATGGGGAACACATGAGTCCAGATCGACATTAAAGACTTTTTCAAGCATAGATAGCTAGAAGTGCAAGAATACCTCTGTGCGATACAACTAGTTGGCAGAAAAGCCAAGGTAGACAATACTGGAAGCTGGATTATCAACAGTTTATTACAATCAGTTTTAGTGACAAAACATACACTCTTCACCTGTCATGAGCTTATTTCTAAGATGGGTAGGTATGCGCATGGAAAAGTACATTTGCCACAAATGTTCCAGGGCAGACAAGCCACAAAGCTAAACAGGAAAAGGAATTAAAAAGGTAGGGAGGCCGACGGTTTCAAGCACAGCCAGCTAGAGGGGGGGGGGGGAAGTTGTAAGAGAGTATCTGGTAAACTTCTTAAAGTAGTAACACTTTCGCCGAGAGAAGGAGCAATAAACACAAGTTCAATACTAAGGATGTCTGAATATGAACCTTATTTTAAATGCTGTGTGTATTAGCTGGTCTTAAACTTCTATGAATTAATTACAATTTGACGAAAGTGAACTCTGTTAGCAAGCAGAACTTCAGTTTTCCACATGACTTTGAGAACATGAACCAGCAGCTACTGTTGTTCTTTTCAGTCCGATACGTAAACTTACATTTTCCAAGTACTCCATGACAGAAGCATCACATCACTTCAGAAAAGCCTGAAAGCCCTTTCAGAGAAGAGGAAAAAACCCCCCAAAAACCCCGAACACCCACACCCACAATTAATTCCACATCAGCAAACCAACAAAACCAGCCACACACTCTAAGTTTCACTCAGGACAGCAATTTAGCACACAGATTGACTTGAGGAGATAACACTCCATTATCAATCCGTAGTGCAACATATGCAGCCCTACTTCAGGGGAGATCATCACATCCTTGCATCTACATCAGCTCATTCTTCAGGTCAGGGCTGCACCTGCTGCTGCAGTCTTTGTTGATGTATACTGACAAGTCTGATGCCCAAAAAAGTAAATGCTTTTAATAGATTTATCATCTGAACAAACTGATAGACTTGAACAGTAAACACCACCATGATGTTCTAGGGAAAAAATGCAAATCTAAGTAAGACTAGTTTTGGATGGTGTCTACATTATAGACTTAAGGACTGGAATTGTATAGCCTGATAGGACAAGGGGTAACGGGTTTAAGCTGAAGGAGGGTAGATTTAGATTAGATGTTAGTGACATGGTTTAGGCCCAGCCAGCAGCTGAGTGCCACACGCCGCTCACTCACCCCTCCCCTGGCAGGCTGGGGAGGAGAACGGAAAAACAACGGCAAAGCCTCGAGGGCTGGGATAAGGGCAGTTTACTGGTACAGCAAGGGAGAGGGAAACAATCAACAGCAGTACTGATAACAGATATTCACAATGGGTGACAACAAAGAACAATTTACTGATCCCAGGACGGACTAGACACTTAACCTGTCCCGGAGCCTCACCGAACCTGCCCCTGCCCAACTAGCCCCCTTTTGTGGTGGGCATGATGTCACATGGTATGGAATAGCCCCCCACCAGCTTGGCTCACCTGTCCTGGCTCCTCATGAAATTAACTCTGTCCTTGCCAGAACCAGGACAGTTAGAAAGAAATTCTTCACTGTGAGGGTGGTGAGGCACTGGAACAGGTTGCCCAGAGAGGTTGTGGAGGCCCCATCCCTGGAAACATTCAAGGTCAGGCTGGATGAGGCTTTGGGCAACGTGGTCTAGTGGAGGGTGCCCTGCCCGCAGCAGGGGGGTTGGAACTATATAATCTTTGAGGTCCCTTCCAACCCAAACCATTCTATGATTCTAACCCAAGTCACTGAATTTAAAATATGATTACTAACTAACATGTAACGGGTTGTGACATCAGGGAGATCAAACTAGGCGATTCAGTGTTCCCTTCCAGTCTGAAACAATCTGCAAAAACACAGCTGGCTACCTAAATGGCATGGATGGCTAAGGGAACTTGAAATGGGCCAGTGCCATAGAGCCAGAGACAAAACAGCTTGTAGCATGCTGAATGCCATGGTAGGGATACTCACTACAATAAGTAAAACTACAGTTTTCCAGCAATTAATCTTTTCTAATTCAGGCTTGGTAGATACTAAAGCACATTATACTGGAACATTAACTAATCATAACTTTCTTCCTGTTGCATATTTGCCAGATCATCTTCTGGAAACATCCACTCCCCCCTCTCTATCCACTAATTGTGGAAAGAAACAGAAATTATCTTTCATCTTACACAGCCAGGATGGGTGAGATCTACATACAGAGTCTGCCAGATATTGTCCTTATGTTTAAGCAGTCTAGATAATTACAACTACCAAATAACAAAGTTTTTTTTCTTACTTAGAGACAAGGCCGTATAAAAACCTGTTCAGTCACAGGGTGAGGGAGCAGGAAACAGAAGAGATGGTCATAATGGCCATTAAAAATCTGTGGTATAAAGTATTAGGAAAAAAACCCCTATAATTACCATGTATGAAATCAAGTTTTTCAAACAGAATTGCTAGTAAAATTTAGGTCCAATAATCTTTTGAATTTTACATTAATATATAATCTCAGGTTTTATTTTCTGTACTTCTATTTCCTGAGTTTAACAACTGAAATGATATTTATATTTCCATTTAAATTGGTCTATGCTTAATTCTGACCTGTTTGAGGAAAAAAAGAATTTCCCAGAAATAGAGACTAAAAAAAGTGTGAAATACTGTCAGCCAGCCAAAACAAAAGTAAGCTATGTTTAGAAAAATCTTAGATTTCATTCACTTTACATGACACAATGAACCTTCAGGTTTTTAAACATAAGATTATTTTTTTTTAATAGCTACCTTAACACTTTATCTTATCCTACAAAGGGTGCTCCCATTAATGCTGAGGAACAACACACAAAATCCACTCTGTATCAGCAAGAGAAAGGATTTTGCAACTCACTGGGTGCTATAAACTAAACCATTATAAACTATACCTCAGATGACCTCCAAGTTCTCTTCAGATGGTATAAAACTCACGATACCTACAGGACAGAAACCAGACACATCCTGATTAATGTCTTTATCCATGGCCTAGGGGAGGTTACGCAGTGCATTCTCATCAGGTTTAAGGACAACACCAAACTGAGGTGGTACCATTGGTGCACTCAAGGACACTGCTGCTATTCAGAGACATATAGATGCTGGAGGAACGAGCCAATAGGAACCTTAGGAAGTTCAACAAGGGCAATTACCAAATCCTGCCCCTAGGACAGACTAAACCCCCCGCATCAGTACAGGCTGGGGAGTAGTTTTACTAGAAAGGCCCTGGGGCTGTAGGATGAGCTGATCCAGCAACCTGCCCCAGCAACAGAGACAGCCAGTAGTATTCTTGTCTGGATCAAGGTGGTAGATCAAGGGGAGCAACTATCTCCCTCAGTAATCATTTAATAGCACAGAAAACTGCATTCTTGTATCAGGGGACCAAAAATGACAAGATATTGAGCAACCTGAGGAAGTTCACAAGAGCACTTGGACAACTGAGGGGAGGTTGAGGGACCAGGACTTGCTCTGCCTTGGGAAGAGATGGCTTAGGGTGCCAGGTGGGACCTAGCAGCCTCCCTGTGCCTATGGGAAGGCCATCAAGGAGATGGAGCCAGGGTCCTCAGTGGTATGTGGTGTGAGCACAAGAGACAACACGTGTAAGCCAAAACAAGTGAGGCTCAGACTGGCTAGAAGGTGAAACTTCCTCCTCCTGAGGGCAGGCAGGCGTGCAGAATGCCTAGAAAGCCTTTGTAATCTCAGTCCTTGAAGATGTTCAAGACCCAAGTGGATGAAGACCTGAGCAACATGGTCTGACCTTGCAGCTGATCCTGCTTTGAGAGCAATAGGATAGATTAGAAACATCCCACAGTCCCTTCCAACTGGAATTATCCTATCCCTATCCTGTGCTGGAATTTTAGAAGTGGCATGCATACAATCTTTTTCTCAATTAAATATCATCTATCCATTAACTTTCAGTTAAGTCTCTTACAGTATTTGTGAAGCAGGACATTTTAAGTATGAGTAAATACAGTAATTTCTTATGTAGGAGTATTAAATAAACTGAAATTACTAACTAAAGGAGGTGACATTCTAAGTTAGTCTCATTGAAGTGATGAAAAGTGATAGCATTTCTTCAAAATAGATCATGAAAAAAATTATTTACTTGTATCCTTTTTATATTTTCTAAATTTAGATTTTTTTGTAAAACACACCCAAAGTATTTGCAAATAAATATAACCAGACCAACTTAAACTTCAGATTTCCCAAACCTTAAAATCAATTAAAGTATTTTTTGTAATTAAGCAGATTACAGTAGAAACATCTGCTTCAACTGGATGTTTTCCAAAGTATTTACAATTCAAATTTGGTTGAATTGTTAAAAAAAAAGGTAGAAATAATAAAATAAAAACGCCCAAACGAGCAATCAGAGGAGAACATGACCAAGTCTTTACTTATGCCTAAGCAAATGAAAAACTAATTTAACTGCAAGAAGGTATTAGCTGTTGAAATAACATCTTTAGCTGCTGTTTGAAGTTCAAAAACTGTCAGCTGCCCTTTCCAGAAAAAAACTAAGTATTTCTTAAAATTATCCAAAAGGAGAAAGAAATAAAGTTATAAGCTGAAATGTAAGCCATTAACATATTTCAAAAGTACTGAGATGGCAGATAATCCCCTCTCAGATGGACTCCTCTGTCCCCATCACTTTGTAATTTCACATCAACTTAAACACTGGAAGGAACTGAAGGAAGTAACCCTGTCTCTCCCTGTATTCCCATATTGCTTATTTCTGCTGCCCTGCCACCTACATTCTTGCTGCTGTCCTCTGGACTGGGGAAGGGATCCAAACACAAAATAACCTAACAGAATGATTAGTTTTAATCTACAAGTTCCTAAACCCCATGGCACCACATATATACTTTTTCTGACCTCATTGTCAGAGCAGTAACCAAAAATTGTTCAGAAAAAACCCTGCACTTTGATAAAGACATTATTATATTTAAGTGTAGTAAAAAAGACACTTTATAGGTAATATTTTTCAAGATTTCATGTTCTATTTGAACTCAGTATATATTTGGATAGCATTTGGTTTTCCAATAAATATGAAAAAACAAGAAACAAATCATTTTTTTTAAAACATTTAAAACAAAGCATATGTACAAAGTAGTCAATTTGAGCATCAAATGTTGGATGAGAAAATATTTCAGTTATGTTTATACAGTCTAACAGATCTAAAACAAGTATACTGAAATCAAAGAAACTCCCGAAGCAACTGGCAATTATAGGTTTAAAGACCTCCAGAGAAATATTCAAGCCAAAGGGAAGAACTGTACAGGTAACCAATTCAGTTAAACTCCATACAGACAGAAACACAGTCTTCAAAGAGAGTAACCTATACTGCAACACTACCATGACAGCCAAAAAACAAATAAATATGAAATACTTCCATATTCTTCAAGGCAAGGCTTCCAGATTCTAAACTTAAGTACAACAAAAACCTGAACCCTGTACCAAGGTCAAATATGCATCTAAATGAGGCTCAGGAGCAACAAGGGACATACAGAAGTCATAATTACATAGTTATGTTATTTGTACATTTGAAGGTCAGAGATAAATATGATCTCCAGCTCTCACTACAGAAACGAAGCAGTCTGTATTAATGCATGCCTCCATGCATATTCTGAATTGCACAAGGTTTTACTACACATGTACTGTAATACCCACCATTAAGGAGGGAAGTTTAATAACCTTTGAGAAACAGAAGTCACATATGAAATAATATATACATATGTAACTATATAAACAAATATAGCTTCATTGAGCACTGACTGTACACAGATTTTACTCATTAGCTGAAATATTGACTACCATTGCTTTAAACCTAAAGAATTTGTAAAGCAAAAATATTTGACAATACAATATTTTCAGAATCCCTATCTCTGATTATTAAATAATAATAATGTAGAATTCCTTCTTTAACACAGCATTTCTCTACAGCTGTAAGGAAGAAGAGAAAAAGGCAGGTGATAGTAAAAAGGAGTTGCTGACATAAATTAAAGAGAGTTCTCTGCATCTTAGTACATAATAAAAGTAGTCATTCTTTCATTTTCTACTGAAGTTTTCTGACTCTTCCATTGGCCCCTTATCAGAATGTCTAAATTTAGCTTGGTGAATGACTGGTAGCAACATTAGTTTAACTTCAGCTCCTGCTGGCAACAGAATCCTTAATAATTGGTACAGATTAACTTTGAGCAGCAGAGACAGCAATGCAAAGAGAAGCTCTGACAACTGTATGTGGAAGAAAAACAAGTGAAGAAAAGTACATCTGCTATTCTAAGTAATCCATTTTAAGTAATCCAACTTAGAGTTGGTCAAAGACATAGTGAGAAAGGGATGTGAATTGCAATAGGTAACCAAGCACTCAAAAGCAGAACTGTTTTTGCGATAGAGTAGTTTTTACACGTAGAAACAGACCTCCCTTAAAGCCGCAATGAGTTTTATTTCATATTTGCTTTAAAACATGTCTTTTCAGAATATTTATGTTTATTCACAGTTTATGATTTATTCATTTCTTCTGTTTCAGGCAAAATACTGTCTCATATGACAAAAGTTTTGAAACAAAGCTAACTTTTTTTATTGTTAATTCTTATGGCAGTTTTCTGACATCCCTACCAACTTTGTTCTTTTCAAAAAGATCCAACAAGCTAAACACGAAGCTCCATTTCTGAAGGCATCTACTTCAAAAAATGGTACTGCTATAGCATCATACTAACTTAGACTAATTTATTAGCTTTAAGAACAACATAAGGAGCTTGCTTAGTTTACGAGAAAAGATTAAGTTATTTTTAGCTTGCAATCCCATAAACTTAAACCTGGATACTCAGTTAGTGGTATTCTGCATTATTCACGGTAAAAACTTCTTACAGAGAAACTACTTTGCCGCTGCTGTGTGTGAAACCTCACTCTACAGCGAGCTTTTTCAAAGGCAACCCAAGAGGCACGCCAGCGATGCTCACATTCAACTGGTAACAGATGTAAAATGCTGTTTACACAGACACAGCTTTTAGCTGGCAGAGCGCGCAGTATCACAGAAGCAGCCAGGGAAGAATCTTGGTACCAAGATGAAGTAGCAGATTCTTCCCGAAATAAAGTAGACCTAGTTAGACTTTAGAGTATTCAGGCAAAAGTTTTATCAAGCTAAACGCTAAAAATATAGGAAACAGGTAAAAAGGAACACCATCTTTCAGTTTATCTACCTTCCATGGCTGTAATTACCTTTAATTCTACATTAATTCAATCACTGATATGTTTGTGCATCTAAGCTGCTTAAAGCAGCATACTCGCATGTTTTAAGCAGCAGCAAGTTTTTCTCTGCACCTGTACACTCTCTCTAGCATTTTCTGAGCACACTCCAATCACAACATAGAACCCAAGCTTTTTTAATCACTGCAAAATACAGAAAGTCATTCTCTTTTACTAATTATGCATTGTTGACTTTTACAATATATTTAAAACAGTGAAGCCTGTAATAAATTTTTGTAGGCAGATGTGAGCAAACTATTTGCTCAGACATTGTGAGTTCTGCCCACTGAACACAGGGGCAGTGTTGAACCCAAAGCTGTAATTCTTGCTGAAAGACAGGATGCATTAGCTTAAACATGCATTGCTTACAGTTCTCTTTAAGAACAGAGAGCATCTGTCTCATGTCTGCCCATAATATATCATGCTACTATATTATACTAATATACTATATAGCTACTAATCTCTTCAGAGGTGTCACGCAAAACTTAAGAAAAAAAACATCCCATAAAATTTACATCTAGTACATAATTCTTTTCCAAATTCTCAGAAGAGCCTTTTCATTTATGTAACAACCAGAAACTGCAAAAATAGACAATGAGAAGAAGAAAAATGAGAGATCAAAATTAAGCTCATTGAGAGTGCTCCTTGAAAGTATGGGTATATTATACATTTTCTTATATTTCTGAATAGA
Source organism: Grus americana (assembly GCF_028858705.1). Lineage (NCBI taxonomy): Eukaryota > Metazoa > Chordata > Aves > Gruiformes > Gruidae > Grus > Grus americana. The sequence continues at coordinate 104,668,865 of NC_072852.1, forward strand.
ATAAGTTATTTTGTAATAATACTAAAGCTAATAAAAGATCTGCATACCAGGCTTCTACAGTGAGAATTAAAAGCATGCTAAGATTCAGTATCTGCAGCTCACAGGTGAGAAACTAAGGAAAAGAGACCAAGCAGAGCACAGGACACAGAATACTATGCCACTGCTGCTTATTTGCACCACAAATGTACCACACCATTACTTTAAAAAAAGAAAAAAACAACCCACCTGCTATTCAGTGTATCTTCTTTGATAAATAGAAGAAATAAACTTTAAGATTGGTCCAGTTACTTTAAATCTTAACCCTTAGATCTATAAAATTCACCAACCTGAGTGTCAGGGAGCAGCAAGAGGAGGCTCCCCCAAGCAGGGAGCCACAGACAACCCCAGCACAAGCGGTGCCTCCTCAGCAGAGTACGGCCCTGAAGCATCTCAGCAGGTTGAGCAGAGCCACAAGGTGACAGGAGCAGGTCTCACCAATAGGTCCCAGTAAGCAGCAGGAGGCAAAGGAAGGAGCCGAGGTCGAGCCGGGAAAGCCTCCTGAGAGTTCAGGAGCAGGGCTGGAGGCAGACACACTTGGGAGAGGATCAGGTGCCTGGCTGGGCTTAAATGGAGCTCCAGGGCCTGTGGGCAGAGGGTGTGGGCCCAGGTCCCAGGTGATGCTGGTCAGGGTAATTAAGGCCTATAAGTGCCCTCAGGGCCTTCACAGTCAGCACTTGTTTGGTTTTGGATTTTTTTTCCTATTCCACTCACCATACATAGAAAGTCAGTTTTCACAAAATTTGTTAAAATGGGTACTTTTCTGTCCCATAGGGTTTAATTAATTTTGGAATAAAGTGCTATTTAAATACTTGAGCAAGCCTTAAGCAGCTGAACTACGAGACTTAGCACTGCAAAAATGTTTTGTATATATCTTTCATTGTCTTATATTACGAATATTCCTGGGTTTTATAGCTGTTGTGCTTAATTTCAAACAGCACTGCATAAAAATAAGGATACTTGTCCAAAAACAGCTGAAAGGAAGCTCAGAAGAGTTCATCTTTGCAGACAGTATAGAGACAAAAAAACGCCAAACAATATGAGAGGTCCAAAATAAATTAATATCCTTTATCAAAGATGATTTGAGAACACAAAAAAGATGCTTGGCAGCAGGGTAAACTACAATAGCAGAAACAAGTCATTCTCCAAAACAGCACAAATGAGAAGAAGGAAGCATCGTCGAATTTGGCAAGTTAAAGGTAAGAACTCAGTAAGACAGACCAAAGAAGATTTGTGGAATGTTATAGAAATTAATAGCGAACACTTTCCCAAGCACAATGGGAGCAGGAACCATGCCAGCAAATATGTAGCACCCTCTGAGCAGTGATGTATGAGAGCACGTGCAGAAGGTAAGTCACGATAGCTGCCATTAGGGAAGGGAGCTTCCCATGCTGACGTTCTACTTCATGAGGGACTCGGAGGGCTGGGCTCAAACCTTCACAGAGAAGGCTGGGAAACAAACACACAAAGTGAACATTAACAAATAAGCAGGACCAGATGGTTTCCACCCAAGAGCTCTAAATGAACTCAAGGATAAAATAACTGAACTACTAACTATTAAACTTTGACATTCTGCATAAGAATCCATGTGTTTTTTGTGAAGGGGACTGATACCTCATAAAGCTATTGGAATCTCCTCTCATTAAATATTCCAGGAAAGTTTCACCAAAGATCTTCACCTTGCTCTTACTTTCTTTTGGCCTCTTTTTTTTTTTTTTTTTTTTTGACTACTGTTGTGGGCACAACCAGTCTTAATTCTGTGGGAAAAACACCTACAAATTATGACTAGGAATTAACATCAGCTGGAGCAGCATGAATTCCCAAGTGACTAACCATTAAGCTCAGCTA